>NC_092723.1:75298241-75945761 GCF_047496885.1 Scyliorhinus torazame
TTCAGCAGAATCGCCTTAGGATGAGAGCTCCCAAGCCTCCCTGACAACTAAACCTTGAGGGCCAGCAGACTTGTCTGGATACTTTGGCTCATCTACAGCTTCCTCATTATCATCCTCGTCGGAGAAAGCCTGAGGCCCAGAATATCCTCCACAGATAGGGCATCCCCCTCTGCAATGCCAGGTTATGAAGGGTGTAGTAGACAATCACAATCCGTGACCCCTGCTGGGATATACCAAAGGCACCATCTTAATGGTGCAGGCACCTAAATCTCATTTCGAGTAAACCGATAGTTGAGTTCTTCTTCCTCAGTCTGGGCAGCACGGTAGCACAAGTGGATAGCACTGTGGCTTCACAGCGCCAGGGTCCCAGGTGCGATTCCCTGCTGGGTCACTGTCTGTGCGGAGTCTGCACGTTCTCCCCGTGTGTGCGTGGGTTTCCTCCGGGTGCTCCGGTTTCCTCCCACAGTCCAAAGACGTGCAGGTTAGGTGGATTGGCCATGATAAATTGCCCTTAGTGACCAAAAAGGTTAGGAGGGGTTATTGGGTTATGGGGATAGGGTGGAAGTGAGGACTTAAGCGGGTCGGTGCAGACTCGATGGGCCGAATGGCCTCCTTCTGCACTGTATGTTCTATGTTCTATGTTCTGTACATTTCTCACCAAGCTCATCAACCATCTCTTCAGTGATATCCTCTGATGCCAAGTATTCACCATTTTTGTCACATTGTGTGATTGAAAAGCTGTAGAACCAGTTAGTTATAGAGAATATACGGATTGTGACTGCACCCATAATGAGCACATACCTGAGGGATTTTCTGGCAATGGTCTTGGATGGGTTGGATGTTGTGGGGGAGTGAAATCCCCCTGGTTAATGAAGATGGCTGGTTGGTGGGTGGGAAGACGGTATCAGTACAGTTTTGATGAAGTGATGTGATTGGGCGATACTACACATGTACCAGTGCCACCCTGAAATGAGCCTGAAGTGTAGAAGTTCAGAGTGATAATGTGATTGGGAAAGATTGGAATTGGATGCACAGCCACACTAGAACTCGCCACCACTGCCATTATGCTGTCATAGTCTCTCTGGACAGGCTCAGTCATCTAGGATGCTGCCTCGCCAACATCTATAGGGCTGGTTTAGCTCACTGGTTTAGACAGCTGGCTTGGAATGCAGAACAAGGCCAGCAGTGCGGGTTCAATTCCTGTGCCAGCTTACGCAAACAGGCTCCAGAATGTGGCGACGAGGGGATTTTCACAGTAACTTCAGACTGTGACAATTAAAAACAATTATTATTATCTATAGGAAGGTCGTAAGCTGCGAACATATTGCTTGCTGGGTAACCTCCTCTCCCGGCATGTTTTTGTGTCGAAGATACCCTAGGACCTCTGCTCCTTGTCCATCCCCAGGCCCCAACTACGAGTGGCTGAGTTCCCGTCTCTTCCTCAGTCTTCGGTTCACCTCCTCACTGGGGATCATCCACTGCAATGGACAATGCAATTCCCATAACACCATTGTGTTCACACTGAAGTGTGGGCACCTTTCCAATAGGTTTTGAGGAATTATTCGTTTATTTCTCCAAATTACCTCCAAAATACCCTTGGCGGGAGGAGCTCTTTATCCAGTGAGTCTACTTGATCCAAAGACTTATGTTCCTCATCTTCTGGATGCAACTTCTGCTGCTCTCTCCAGTGCTTCAGCCTGAGTCCTTCTGACCCCGTTAGCTTATCCCTCTGCTGCTCATTAAACCCTGTCAAGCCTCTGAATTTTGCCCACAGCCCTTTCCATGAGGTTTGTGTGCAATCCATAAAATGTTGCGGGCTGCATAATATTTTGATCTATTGTTTTTTAAATGATCCCAATTGGCCTTTAAATGGCCTTTATTGGATGGCAAGCTGAGTGCCCATTTTGCTTTCTGTCTGTCTGCCATCGGTCAAATTGTTATATTGCCATCTGAGCTCACATCATGCTGCCCATTTTTTAATCCACCTCCCTCTGAAGTACATTTCTATAAAATTACCATTTCTGTCTTAATAGACGTGCTGAGTATTTCCAGCATTTTACAGCATTTCACAGCGCCTGGGTCCCAGGTTCGATTCCCTGCTGGGTCACTGTCTGTGTGGAGTCTACATGTTCTCCCCGTGTTTGCGTGAGTTTCCTCGCACAATCCAAAGATGTGTAGGTTAAGAGGATTGGCCATGATAAATTGCCCTTAGTGACCAAAAAGGTTAGGAGGGGTTATTGGGTTACGGAGATAGGGCTTAAGTGGATCGGTGCAGACTCAATGGGCCGAATGGCCTCCTTCTGCGCTGTATGTCCTATATTATAGATACTTTTATCATTCACTGCTGGAAAGGATTTGCTTCACTGTTAGCATAAAACCTTCTGTTGGTGATTGACCCTTGCATATTGTTGAAGTCAAATTTAGAAAGAAGATTTTAGATAAAGGTACCCTGGCTGAGATGCCAGTATAAGAGGCAATTTGTAGGAATAGATCGTGTATAGACAATGCTTGTGATTTTATAACCTAAGAATTACTAATTTCAGAAAGGACAAACGTATAATTAAAGAAGTTACACAAAATGGCTGTTAACTGAGTTAGCATTACGAAAGACACAAAGTGGCTTTTAGCTGAATTAGCCACGTTCCTGAACAACCATTAACTGGGTTAAGTTGCAAACTGGTACAAATAACATCAGTTAATTACAGACAGCAGAGATAGTCTGGGAGACCAGGGTGATTGATATTAAGGCATTGAATGGGCAACAGACACGGGAGATTCTTGGGAGTACTTCCCCAGCCAGTGATAACAGCTCCACAGGACAAAGAGCGTTATGTATCCTCGCCAGCCCAAGGTTTCCAGATCCAGGTAGGAAAGATAATTTTAACAGTTAGTATGAGTGACTTCTTCATGAGGTTAGGGGCCGGTAAGGTCCCAACCCACTTTATGTAATGTCAAATTTAATTGGATCTATAACTAATGTTCTCATGTGTCATGTGAAAGTATGTTTAAGAAATGGGTGTTTATAAATGGGTGTGGAGATAAGTATCTGTAGTGAGAGTACCTTTAAGAAATGGGTGTTTATTAGTGCAGTCATGTCAGAGAATGGGTGGAGCTGGGCTGTCTGACAGCTTTTTGCTTTCATTTTAAGCTGTTTGCTGCAGGGTGTGTTTTAGTTTTGTTTTCAGTGTTGGAGCTGAAGCCAGACAGAGCAGCTGTACTGTTGATCTCTCTGCCATGAAAAGACTATCTCTTGATCATTTGGTGAATTCAGAATTATAAATGTTCTCAGGAGTGAATGTAAACCTAATGTGCTTCTGGTAAAAGGTGTTTTAAGTCTTATGGATGAAAAAAGGAAAGCTTAAAGGATTACTTAGTGTTGTAGTCTTTGGGGGTTGTATTTGAATTAGTGGTTGCTAAGATATTCACTGTTTGTTTTAAAAAGGTTAACTTGAGTTCATAGAATAAACATTGTTTTTCTTTAAAAAATACTTTTCCATTTCTGCTCTACCACACCTGTAGAGTGGGCTGTGTGCTCCCCATACCACAATCTAATAACAGTTGTGGGTCAGGTGAACTCCATGATACACTTTGGAGTTCTCTAACCCTGGCCCATAACAAATTGGGAGCTCGTCCGGGATAAAAGTCCATCTATTGGATTGGCTTAGTGAACTTAAAGATAATGAGAGGTAAGCACATTGTGGTTGCTTATCAGGTGTGGTATTCTAGTTTAAGTGGGGAGTGTATTGTGGACAATGGCTTTTTCAGAGGCACTGAAGTTTTTGGTGGTGGAGACGGTCACATGCAATACCTTACGGACAGAGACTAAAAGCAGACTGTTAGATTTGGCGAAAGTTCTGAAGTTTGAACTTCAGAAAATGGCCATGAAACATGACAGTCAGTTAAAATTGGCAGACGTAAAGGGAAACGTACAGTTGGATGATCGTGATGAGGATAGTGAGAAAGAGCGTGAAAGTCGAACGCTTGGTGGGGACCTATTTAAATACGTCCAAGCATTGCCAAGGTTTGATATGAAGGAGGTGGAAGCCTTTTTCATTTCATTTGAGAAGGTAGCTAAACAAATGAAATGGCCATAGGACATGTGGTATTACTGATTCAAACAAAGCTGGTAGGTAGAGTGAGTGAAGTGTTTGCATCACTACCGGAGGAGAGATCTGGGACGTATGAGGAGGTCAAAAACTCCATCTTAGGTGCATATGAACTAGTGCCTGAAGCCTACAGAAAAAGGTTTTGAAATTTAAGGAACGAATTTGGTCAAACATACATGGAGTTTGAAAGTCTCAAACAGAGTAATTTTGATAGGTCGATAAGGGCTTTGAAAATGGACCAAAAGTATGAAGCTCTCAGAGAAATTATGCTTTTGAAGGAGTTTAAAAATTCAATTCCTGATGTAGTGAGAACTCATGTGGAAGAACAGAGGGTTAAAACTGTGAGGTTAGCAGCAGAAATGGCAGATGATCATGAATTAGTTCATAAATCAAAGCTTGGTTTCCGACATCATTTTCAGCCTGCGAGGGATAGAAACTGGGGACATGAGAAATACTCAAGTGGTAAAGGTAAAGGTGATCTGATGGGAGATAATACAGAGAGTGTACCTTAGACTAAAAACGAAATCCATGAGGGTGGAAAAGAAATGAAAAATTTCAAATGTTTTCATTGTCATAAACTAGGCTATGTAAAGTCACAGTGTTGGTGGTTGAAGAAAAGCACAGGGAAGGTTGATGTGGTAAAACAGGATAAGACAGTAGAGTTTGTGAAATTGGAAAGGGAAAGCCCAAGTGAAGCGAAGGAGGTGCAAAAGATTGTGCAGCCTGATCAAGAGGTGATTGATAAGAAGGTGCCAGATCTCTTTAAAGAATTTACTTGTGTGGGTGACGTTTACTCATGTGTATCAGGAGGAGCAGGTTAACAAGTCACAATTTTAAGAGATACGGGAGCTAGTCAATCTTTAATGGGAAGAGATGAGGAGTTATGTAGTTTGGAAAGAATATTGCCAGAAAAGGTAGTAATGTGTGGAATTCAGGGTGAGAGGAGTAGTGTTCCATTATATAAAGTCAGGTTGGAAAGTCCAGTGAAGAGTGGTGAAGTGGTAGTAGGAGTAATAGATAAACTATCTTGTCCAGGAATACAGTTTATCTTGGGTAATGATATAGCTGGATCGCAGGTGGGAGTGATGCCTACTGTGGTTGATAAGCCAGTGGAAAATCAGACAACTGAAGTGTTGAAGGATGAATATCCTGTGATTTTTCCAGATTGTGTAGTAACAAGGTCGCAAAGTCACAGGTTAAGACAAGAGGAGAAATCAAAGAGTGAAGATGAAGTTGAAGTGCAATTATCAGAAACGATTTTTGATCAGATGTTTGAAAAAGAACAAGAACAGGTGGAGGATAAGGCGGATATTTTTAGCACAGGAAAATTGGTGGAGTTACAACAGAATGATGTAGAAATAAAACGGATGTATCAGAAAGCATACACGGAAGAGGAATCTGAGTGAATACCAGAGTGTTATTACTGTAAAAGTGATGTCTTGATGAGAAAATGGAGACCTTTACATATGCAGGCGGATGAAAAGTGGGCAGAAGTTCATCAAGTAGTATTGCCGGTAGGGTATAGAAAGGAGGTGTTGCGAGTTGCACAAGAGATACCAGTGGGAGGTCATTTGGGAATAAGGAAAACTCAACCTAAAATCCAGAAACACTTTTATTGGCCTGGGCTACATAAAGATGTAGTTAAATTTTGTCAATCATGCTAGACATCTCAAGTGATAGGGAAATATCAAACAGTGATAAAACCAGCGTCCTTAATACCCATTCCAGTATGTGAGGAATCTTTTACAAGGGTCCTAATTGATTGCGTCGGACCGCTTCCTAAATCAAAAAGTGGGAATCAATATTTGTTGACTATAATGGATGTGTCTACTAGGTTTCCAGAGGCCATTCCAGTACGTAATATTACAGCTAAAAAGATTGTGGAGGAGTTACTTAAATTATTTCCCAGTGTCATGTGAGAGAACCTTAAGACATGGATGTTTAAGCAATGTACCTTTAAGAAAACAGTGATGTCAGAGAGTGGATGGAGCTGAGCTCAGGTCAGCCATTTTGTAGTTTAGTTTTGCAGTTGGAAAAAGCAGGTTGTGTGTTTCTGTGTGTGTCCAGAGAGCTGTAGGAAGAAAGCAAGGTGCTGGAGATGAAGTCAACCAAGCTAATATATCTCTGCCATTCTACAGAAAAAATATATATCCTTTAACCTGATGTGATACTGTTTAAAGGTGTTAAGTCTCTTGGAAGTTTGAAGGAACATTTTAATGAATTATTTACTGTTGCAATATTTTCTGAGTTATCTTTGAAATAAGGAGTGTTAAGAGATCCAATGTTTATTTAAGATGTTAAGTTGAGTTCATGGAATAAACAGAGTTTTGTGTTTAAAAACCCATGTGCCCATAATTGTAATCCCACACCTAGGGAAAAGCCATGTACTAGGAAAAGCAGCAAATCCATTAAAGGGAGAGGTTGGTTGAACTCCATTATACATTTTGGGGTTCTGAAAACGCCTCACCCATAACAATTGGGGGCTTGAGGGGGATAAAAGTCTATCTATTGGATTGGCTTTTGTGAACTTAAAGACAGTGAAGGATTGTTGCTTTTCCGGTGTGGTATTTTAGTTTAAGTGGGGAGAGTGATGTGAACAATGGCTCTTTCAGAGGCTCAGAGGTTTTTGGGGGTGGAGAATGTCACACGTAGTATCTTATGGGCAGAAACGAAAAGCAGACTGTTAGATTTGGCAAGAACATTGCAGTTAACATTAGCTGACAAAATGCGAAAAGATGAGGGAATTATGGCGGTCGTTAAGCATTTAAAGTTGCCTGAGATAGAGTTTGACTCATTGGAAATGGCAAACATTCAGTTACAAATTAAACAAATGTAACATGAGAAAGAATTAAAGCGGCTGGAATACGAGAGTGAGAGAGAGGAAAAAGAAAGAAAAAGAGAGAGAGGAATAAGAAAGAGAAAGAGAGAGAGAGGAAAAAGAAAAGGAGAGAGAAGAAAGGAGAAAAGAAAGAATAGCCCTCGCAGAACAACAAGAAAAAGAAAGGGAGGTACAGATCAGGGAAAAAGATAAAGAGAGGGAGTTTGAACTTCAGAAAATGGCCATGAAACATGACAATCAGTTAAAATTGGCAGAAGTAAAGGGAAACGTACAGTTGAATGATAGTGATGAGGATAGTGAGAAAGAGCATCATAGTCGAAGGCTTGGTGGGAATCTATTTAAATATGTCCAAGCAGTGCCAAGGTTTGACGAGAAGGAAGTGGAAGCCTTTTTCATTTCATTTGAGAAGGTAGCTAAACAAATGAAATGGCCACATGACATGTGGGTGTTACTGATTCAAACAAAGCTGGTAGGTAGAGCCAGTGAAGTGTTTGCATCACTACCGGAGGAGGTATCTGGAACGTATGCGGAGGTGAAGAAATCCATCTTAAGTGCATATGAGCTAGTGCCTGAAGCTTACAGACAAAGGTTTAGAAATTTTAAGGAAAGAATTTGGTCAACCATAAAATGGTGTTTGAAAGGCTCAAACAGAGTAATTTTGATAGGTGGAGAAGGGCTTTGAAAATAGACCAAACGTATGAAGCTCTCAGAGACATTTAACTTTTGGAGGAGTTTAAAAATTCAATTCCTGATGTAGTGAGAACTCATGTGGAAGAACAGAGGGTTAAAACTGCGAGATTAGCAGCGGAAATGGCAGATGATTATGAATTAGTTCATAAATCAAAGATTGGTTTCCGACATCAGTTTCAGCCGGTGAGAGATAGAAACTGGGGACATGAGAAATACTCAAGTGGCAAAGGTAAAGGTGATCTGATGGGAGATAATAAAGAGAGTGTGCCTCAGATTAAAAAAGAAATCCAGGAGGGTGGAAAAGAAATGAAAAGTTTCAGATGTTTTCACTGTAATAAACTAGGCCATGTAAAGTCACAGTGTTGGTGGTTGAAGAAAAGCACTGGGAAGGATGATGTGGTAAAACAGGATAAGACAGTGGGGTTTGTTAGAGTGGAAAAGGAAAGCCCAAGTGAAGCGAAGGAGGTGCAAACTATTGTACAGCCTGTTCAAGTAGTAATTGTTAAGAAGGTGTATTAAAATTTTTTACTTGTGTGGGTAAAGTTTACTCATGTGTATCAGGAGGAGCAGGTAAAGAAGTCACAATTTTAAGAGATATAGGGGCTAGTCAATCTTTAATGGTAAGAGATGAGGAATTATGTAGTTTGGGAAGAATGTTGCCAGAAAAGGTGGTGATATGTGGAATTCAAGGTGAGAGGAGTAGCATCCATTATATAAGGTAAGGTTGGAAAGTCCAGTGAAGAGTGGTGAAGTGGCAGTAGGAGTAATAGATAAACTATCTTGTCCAGGAATACAGTTTATCTTGGGTAATGATATAGCAGGATCGCAGGTGGGAGTGATGCCTACTGTGGTTGATAAGCCAGTGGAAAATCAGTCAACTGAAGTGTTGAAGGACGAATATCCTGGGATTTATCCGGATCGTGTTGTAACAAGGTTGTGTAGCAAAGTCACAGGTTAAGACAAGAGGAGAAATCAAAGCGTGAAGATGAAGTTGAAGTGCAATTATCAGAAACAATTTTTGATCAGATGGTTGAAAAAGAACAAGAACAGGTGGAGGATGAAGCGAATATTTTTAGTTCAGGAAAATTGGCGGAGTTACAAGAGAAAGATGCAGAAATAAAACGGATATATCAGAAAGCATGTACAGAAGAGGAATCTGATAGTATACCAGAGTGTTATTACCGTAAAAATGATGTCTTGATGAGAAAATGGAGACCTGTACATATGCAGGCGGATGAAAAGTGGGCAGAAGTTCATCAGATAGTATTGCCGGTAGGGTATAGAAAGGAGGTGTTGCGAGTTGCACATGTGGTACCAGTGGGAGTTCATTTGGGAATAAGGAAAACTCAAGTTAAAATCCAGAAACATTTTTATTGGCCTGGACTACATAAAGATGTAATTCAATTTTGTCAATCATGTCACACATGTCAAGTGATAGGGAAACCTCAAGCAGTGATAAAACCAGCGTCCTTAATACCCATTCCAGCATTTGATGAACCTTTTACAAGGGTCCTAATTGATTGCGTAGGGCCGCTTCCTAAAACAAAAAGTGGGAATCAATGTCTTTTGACTGTAATGGATATGTCTACTCAGTTTCGAGAGGCCATTCCAGTATGTAATATTACAGCTAAAAGGATTGTGGAGGAGTTACTTAAATTCTTTACTAGATATGGACTACCCACAGAAATTCGGTCGGATCAAGGAACAAATTTGACTTCAAAGTTATTCAAAGAAGTTATGGATAGCTTAGGAATAAAGCAATTTAAATCAACTGCGTACCATCCAGAATCGCAGGGAGCGTTAGAAAGGTGGCTTCAGACATTGAAGACAATGTTGAGGGCGTATTGTCACGATTATCCAGAGGATTGGGATAAAGAAATCCCATTTGCATTGTTTGCAATTCGGGATGCACCTAATGAGTCTACCAAATTTAGTCTTTTTGAACTAATTTTTGGTCGTGAGGTAAGAGGACCACTTAAATTGATGCAGGAAAAATTGCTCGGTGAGAAATCGGAAATTATACTATTGGATTACGTGTCAAATTTAAGGGAACGATTAAATAGAGCAGGTGAATTGGCCAGACAACATTTGAAAGTTGCACAAAATGTGATGAAACGGGTAGCGGACAAGAAATCCAAAGTTCGTAGTTTTGCCAGTGGGGATAAAGTTTTAGTGTTGTTACCAGTGGTAGGGGAGCCTTTAAAAGCAAGGTTTTGTGGACCTTATCAGATTGAAAGGAAATTAAGAGACGTGAATTATGTGGTAACAACGCCAGATAGAAGGAAATCTCACAGAGTGTGTCATGTGAATATGCTTAAAAGGTACTTTGAAAGGAAAGGAGAGAAAAAGGAGGTTTTAATGATTCGAACTCAAAGTGATGAACCAAATCCAGATGACTGTGAATTTGACATACCTCAAATTAAATTGGTAAATGAGGATGTTCTTAAAAATTGGGGTGAATTGTTAAGTTACCTTCCAGAGGAAAAACAAACTGACCTGAAAGAGTTATTGATATCACATGGGCAAGTTTGTAAAGATAAATTGGGAAGTACTAAAATGGCTATACATGATGTAGATGTAGGAAATGCTGTTCCTATCAAACAACATCCATATAGACTTAACCCGTTAAAATTGGCACAGGTTAACAAAGAGATTGAGAGTATGCTGAAAAATGGCATAATTGAAGTCGGTTGCAGCCAATGTAGCTCACCCATAGTGATGGTACCTAAACCAGATGGTACCCAATGGTTGTGTGTGGACTATAGAAAGGTGAATGCAGTCACAAGAACGGACTCTTATCCTGTCCCACCATTGAAGGATTGCATGGAGAAAGTGGGACAATCTTCTTTCATTTCCAACTTCCAGGCATGGAAAGAGCATTTAAAACATCGTATGGAGTTCTTTGATCGACGTCAGGAGGCGGGTTTGGTGATGAACCTAGCCAAAAGTGAATTTGGAGAAGCCCGAATCATTTTCCTTGACGAGTTTCCGATACCCTCAAGAGGAAAGGAAATAATGCGATTTCTTAGCATGAGTGGATTTGATCGAACCTGTGTGCAAAGGTTTTGTGGCGTGATTACTCTACTGATGGACTTGCTAAAGAATCCTAAAAAATTTCAATGGACAGTGAACTTTCAGTAGGCATTTGATTGCCTGAAAGCGGTGATCAGCAATGCTCCTGTATTGGAGAATTGCAAGGGACTCTGTGGTCAGATTGAACTAAAGTATCTGATTCTAAAGAGAATTGCCAAGGAGTAGAGGAATAGATGGATCGTGCAGAGACTTTTTTCAAAGAGAGTGTCAATCGAGAAGGATTTCGGTTGGAGGAAGAACAACAAAGAAAAATGGACTATATTGTTGTACCTGTTTGCATGTGTTGTTTTTCTTTTAAACAAACAAGTATATTTACTGTGTGCATTTCTTGAAGGATAGTGAAAAGGTGAAAAATGAAATCATCTCGAAGTTGATGATTTATTTTTTTCTCTTGGGGGGGGGGTGTCATGTAAGAGTACCTTTGAGAAATGGGTGTTTATAAATGGGTGTGTATATAAGTATCTGTAGTGAGAGTACCTTTAAGAAATGGGTGTTTATTACTGCAGTGATGTCAGAGAGTGGGTGGAGCTGGGCTGTCTGTCAGCTTCTTACTTTCATTTTAGGCTGTTTGCTGCAGGGTGTGTTTTAGTTTTGTTTTCAGTGTTGAAGCTGAAGCCAGACAGAGCAGGTGTACTGTTGATCTCTCTGCCATGAAAAGATTATCTCGTGATCATTTGGTGTATTCAGAATTATAAATGTTCTCAATAGTGAATGTAAACCTAATGTGCTTCTGGTAAAAGGCGTTTTAAGTCTTATGGATGTAAAAAGGAAAGCTTAAAGGATTACTTAGTGTTGTAGTCTTTGGGGGTTGTATTTGAATTAATGGTTGCTAAGATAGAACATAGAACAATACAGCGCAGAACAGGCCCTTCGGCCCACCCTGTTGTGCCGCCCACTTATCCTCATCTAAGATCAACCTAACCTGCACCCTTCAATTTGCTGCTGTCCATGTGCCAGTCCAAGAGTCGCTTAAATGTCCCTAATGACTCTGACTCCACCACCTCCACTGGCAGTGCATTCCACGCACCCACCACTCTGTGTGTATAAAGATTGCCTTGATCCACTACAGTTTGCCTACCACTGCAACAGGTCCACAGCAGACGCCATCTCCATGGCCCTGCAATCTCCCCTGGAACACCTAGATAACAAAGACACCTATGTCAGACTCCTATTTATCAACTACAGCTCAGCTTTCAACACCATCATTTCTACGAAACTCATCTCCAAACTCCGTGACCTTGGCCTCGGCTCCTACCTGTGTGGCTGGATCTTGAACTTTCTAACCCACAGACCACAATCAGTAAAGATAGGCAACAACACCTCCTCCACGATCATCCTCAACACCAGTGCCCCACAAGGCTGTGTCCTCAGCCCCCTACGATTATACACCTATGACTGTGTGGCCAAATTGCCCAGCAACTCGATTTTCAAATTTGCTGTTGACACCACCGTAGTGGGTCGGATTTCAAACAATGACGAGACAGAGTATAGGAATGAGATAGAGAATCTGGTGAACTGGTGCGACGACAGTAATCTCTCCCTCAGTGTCAACAAAACGAAGGAGATTATCATCGACTTTAGGAAACGTAGTGGAGAACATGCCCCTGTCTACATCAATGGGAATGAAGTAGAAAGGGTCAAGAGCTTCAAGCTTTTAGGTGTACAGATCACCAATAGCCTGTCTTGGTCCACCCATGCGGACACTATAGTTAAGAAAGCCCACCAACGACTCTACTTCCTCAGCAGACAGGAAATTTGGCATGTCAGCTACGACCCTCACCAACTTCTACAGATGCACCATAGAAAGCATTCTTTCTGGTTGTATCACAGCTTGGTATGGAGCCTGCTCTACCCAAGACCGCTGGAAACTACAAAAGGTCGTGAATGTAGCCCAGTCCATCATGCAAACTAGCCTCCCATCCATTGACTCTATTATTAATTCCCGCTGCCTCAGAAAGGCAGCCAGCATAATTAAGGACCCCACACAGCCTGGACATACTCTCTTCCACCTCCTTCCGTCAGGAAAAAGATACCAAAGTTTGAGGTCACGAACCAACCGACTCAAGAACAGCTTCTTCCCTACTGCCATCATACTTTTGAATGGACCTACCTCGTATTAAGTTGATCTTTTCTCTACACTATAACTGTAACATTATATTCTGCAGTCTCTCCTTCCTTCCTTATGTATGGTATACATTGTTTGTGCAGCATGCAAGAAACAATACTTTTCACTTTATACTAATACATGTGACAATAATAAATCAAATGAAAATCAAATCAAAGATGTTCACTGTTTGTTTTAAAAAGGTTAACTTGAGTTCATAGAATAAACATTGTTTTGCTTTAAAAAATACTTTTCCATTTCTGCTGTACCACACCTGTAGAGTGAGCCGTGTGCTCCCCATACCACAATCTAGTAAAAGTTGTGGGTCAGTTTGGGGTTCTCTAAACCCTGGCCCATGACAAATGTACACCCAGTATTATTGGACAATGTCCAGTCGAAATAGGCTGTGTAGCTGTTTTGAAAAATGTAGAAGAATGGATGTTTTCCGTTGTTCGGGGGAGAGATGGTCTGGAACTTTAACAGACGTCATCTCCCTGCCGGCGAAATAAACCATTTGACGAGAGGCCAGCAGCCCTGGGCGTTGAGTGGTTTCTTTGAGATCCTCTCCCGCTGACACATATCTCTTGACATTGAATTGCAGTTTTCTGTCAGGGCCTTCCCAAATCACAAAGCACCCATCAGCCTTCTTCTGTAACCTCAGAAAAAGCCACCTGAGTCCTCTGCAGCAGAATTTGTGTGTGACTTTGCCTTCCACCAAGCTGGATCTGTGCTATTCTTCTCCTGCTTTGCTGCAGCATAAATGTATCTAGTTTTTCAACACAGATAGATTCCCCCCTCCTCTGTGGTATCCATTAAGATGCACATAGGGCAGGATTCTCTCAGCCTGGGGCCGGGCCAGAGAATCCCCGCGACCGGCATGAATCGCGCCACACCGCCCCGACGCCGGCACACGATTCTCCGCAGAGAGGAGAATCAGCACCATTGGCGCCGGCGTGGTTGGCGCGTCGCTGGTCGGGGGCCGCTGTACGCAGCCGGCCCGCCGATTCTCGGTCCGAAACGGCGAGTGCCGCCAGCTCCGTCCACACCTGCTCTCAGCCGGCGGTAACACGGCGTGGAAGGGTCGGGGGGGCGGCCTGTGGTGGGGGGGGGTCCGACCCGGGGGCGGGGGGGCTCCGATGTGGCCTGGCCCGCGATCGGGGCCCACCAATCGGCGGGCCAGCCTCTTTGGCTGGCGGCCTCCTTTCTTCTGCGCCGGCCCCTGGTGCCCTGCGCCATGTTGCGTCGGGGCCGGCGCATTGAAGGAAGCCACTGTGCATGTGCGCATTGGCACTGGTGCGACTGTGCATGTGCGCGTTGGCACTGGTGCGACTGTGCATGTGCGCGTTGGCACTGGTGCGACTGTGCATGTGCGCGTTGGCGCCGGTGCCACTGCGCATGCGCGGATCCCGCGGCGCCCAGTTCACGCCGGGATCAGCTGCTGGAGCAGCGTGGACCGCTCCAGTGCTGTGCTGGCCCTCTGTAGGGGCCAGAATTGCTGATCCTGAGGCCGTGTTGACGCCCTTGAGAAACGCGACGGTGTTTCCTCGGGATCACAGAATCCCGCCCATGGTGTCAGTATCTGAGCTGGTCGCTTCCTTGAATTCCAGTTCTTGGGTGAGGAGAGAAGGGGGGAGTAAGAAGTGCTTGTGTACACCATCTTTAGCTTGCATCCTTTAGATATATATACAGAAATAAGAGATATGTGTGCCATTCTGATTATTTTCTGCACTTGATTATGACATTTTAATTATTGATGTACATCGACCCGCAAATCTCTTTCGATCCACTGCTTCTAACTTTTCCCCATGTAGAAAACGCCCTGATCTATCCTTTTTTGTTCCTCAACCCTTTTAGTGCCTTCTTTACCCTTCCACCAACCCCCGGTGCCTGTGACGTACTTACAATTGAATTAGCACAAGGAAATATCATGCCTAACAGGAAGAATCCGAGCAGTGGACCACCAACAACCCCAAAAATAGTGAGGGCAGCCTGCAAAACAGAAAAGGAGAAAGTTATATTTATATTAATGCGTTTGACAATGAGCTGTGAAGCAGTTTCAAAGTGAGAAATTGCTGACTCCATTGACAATCAACAGATGTATTTTACATTCCTCTGCCTGTTATTTAACATTGCTATTAACCTTAATATCACCAGGATAATGGGTTACCATTAACTCTTTGGTAAATTGCATGCTCTGGAGTTGAAGAACTTCAATGAAATTTCCAGTTCGCCATAAACTAAACTTTGTTCCACTGTCACCAGTAGCCCAGAATGTTTATTGATTGAAATGTCTGAATTAGAAAGCTTTTCTTGATAGACAGGTGCTCTATTTATCAAATTGGTCAAACCCAGCGGAAACTGGGTGACAGAACTGAATGGACAGTGTTTTAATCCCCATTGCTGTCAAGAATGGAAGTGGAATTTTAGGTCACTGGCGGGCATACCAGTTCCCCAGCTCCAATCCGTCTGTCGGCCATTTTTCATTAGGTGGCATGGGGTAGGTGGCACGGCTTCTCGTCCATAAGTGATGTAACCTACTAAGCTGCTTCAAGCCTTATTAAGGCCTGTTAACAAATGACTGGGACTTTTTAATCTGCCTTCAAGTCTGTATTGTTCTTTGTGTTGCTAATACTCAGGATGGATTTGTAGTGTACACATAGAACACAAAAAGCTAAGTCAAATAAACAAAACTAAATTTATTACATTACTTATTGTACAGTTCGAACACTATTCCTAAAGCAAGCAATATTTTAACTAAACTACAATCTGCACTATACTAACACTTGTCTCATGCACACTATCTTAAATTGTACTCTGCTCTGCTCCTTGTCTCTCTAAACTCCTTTTGCCTCCTCTGCACTCTCTCTCCCAGAAGCCTGAGAGGCATTGCTTTTTATAGGTCTGCTCCCCAGCTCCACCTAGCGGTTGATTATTATATTACATTAACCCTTTATGTACTAGACATTCTACATAATGTCACAAAATCCACACAGGTGACAGAGCACAATTTAGCTACCTGCAGAAGGCCTTCTGACAGTAGACCAGGGTCCCAGAGCTCTATGCAGGCCAGGATGCCCACTTGCTTGCCTGAATGCAGTAGCAGCATGCCTAACGCAAGCTGGTCTAGAGGCTGTTTCATATTTTAAATGTGAAAAGTTTGGCGAATGGGTGCCTCTATTTTGGGGTGCCCCCTTCCTCTCACCTACCTGCCATGTTATCCTCATGCTGTTTACAAGCTGGAAGACTTCCTGTTGGCCCTCAAGCCTCGTGAACCCGTCCACCATCCTGAATTGGATGGTAGGCTCGCCCTTCAGCAATCAAATGGCTAAATCAGGGAAAATCAATGACTGTTTTCCACACTCTGCGAGCTTATGATCTCCACTTGAGTCTGACAGTGGGGAAGCCCATCAGGAAAATCCTGCCCAATAAAACCACAAGCAAATACAGAGTACGAAGGAATAGCTCTGAGTCCTGAGGTATCCAATCTAGTCACAGATATTTGATAATTGGGATTAATGTTCAGGCTTCACTTTGTGATCAATATTATCTGTTAGGTCGTTACTTGGTGAAATAGTTTTCTTGATATTCCCATCCAGGCGGTTGCTCATTGTAAAATAGGTCTCGGGCAGCATGAGGCACTGCTGCCTCACAGCGCCAGGGACCCGGGTTCAATTCCGTCCTCAGGTGACTGTCTGTGTGGAATTTGCACTTTCTCCCCATGTCTGTGCGGGTATCCTCTGCATGCTCCGGTTTCCTCCCACAGTCCAAAAATGTTCCGGTTAAGTGGATTGGTCATGGTAAATTATTATATATTTTTAAAAAATAAATTAGAGTACCCAATCCATTTTTTCCAATTAAGGGGATATTTTATTGAGGCCAATCCACCCAGCCTGCACATCTTTGGGTTGTGGGGGCGAAACCCACGCAAACACGGGGAGAATGTGCAAACTCCACATGGACAGTGACCCAGAGCCGGGATCAAACCTGGGACCTCGGCGCCGTGGGCCATGATAAATTACCCCTTAGTGCCCAGGGATGTGCCGGTTAGGTGGGGATAGGATGGGGTAATGGGACTAGTTAGGGTGCTCTTTCAGAGGGTTGGTGCAGACTTGATGGGCCGAATGGCCTCCTTCTCAACTGTATGGATTCTATGTATTTTGTTACACTTCAGTTAGGTTTATAAAACTGGCAAAGGTACCTGGGCACGATCTAAATGAATAGGAACAGAGTCCTGTGATGAACCTGTTTATCCGGGTGTTTCCCACTGTGATACAGCATGCTGGGACTCTGCTTATATTTGGGGTCTCGGCAGGGAAATCTCCGGTGAGGCCGTACTTAGTCTTCTTTCCTGCACTGAGGAGCTCCGTTCGTCCGAACTCCTCAGTGCAGGAGAAGATTGGAAAAACTGCAGCCTGACCTCTCGACCCTCTGACGCGACCCCCGATCTCCCCAAAGCCAAGTTGCGTAGGTGGCACTGCCAAGGCGCCAGGCTGACACTGCCAACGTGCCAAGATGGCATTTTTTGTATGGCGGTGATTGGTCGGGGGGTCCCCTATATGTGTGTCTGCAAGGAGGCGAGGAACCCCCTTACAGTGAGTTGGGGCTTCAGGGAGTCGCGTCGGGGGCTCTCCTTGCACTGAGAGGTTTTGGAAAGGGGCCTCCTCAGTGCAGGAAACAGGCCTAAGTATGGCCTCGGCCATGCGTTCCCCACTGAGGCCTCTGAACTAACTGGAGTGACGTTGGATAACGTTGTGTTTCTCGCCGCTGTGAGTGCTGGAAATACACGGCTAGACGCACTCGCTATGGGACACAGTTCCTATTTGGGTAAATGTGGGCTAGACCAGGAGAATCATAGAATCATTGCAGTGTAGAAGGAGGCTATTCGGCCCATCGAGTCTATACCGACCATCTGAAAGAGAACCCTGCCCAGGCTGACACCCCCACCTTATCCCCGTATCACCACCTAACCTTTGGACACCTAACCTATTGGACATTCAGGGGCAATTTATCATGGCCAATGCACTTAACCTGCTCAACTTTGGATTGTAGGAGGAAACCGGAGCACCCGGAGGAAACCCATGCAGACACAGGGAGAACGTGCAAATTCTACACAGACAGTGTCCCAAGGCTGGAATTGAATAAGGGTCCCTGGTGCTGTGAGGCAACAGTGCTAACCATTGTGCCACCATGCCACATCAAACTCCCCAAGGTCCCAAATAATGACTAAATGTGGGTGAATAATGGTCTGGGTTGCACCCAAAAAGGGAAACACCCCGCCAAACCAGCCCAAAATTATACTTAGAAGTTTTTTGGCAGAATCGTGCCCAACATTTAATCTTTTACCCATCTCGGGCGGGAAGGGCGGGGGTGGGTGTGGGCACCTGATTCTGAAGGCATTCTCAGAGTTGGGGTGCCTTGCTCTCCCATGGGAAATTGGAGCTCCAGGAGCCCATCCCTCCCTGGCCTAACTACCGATGCTGTGATCGCTCCCCTCCCGACTCCTTGCAGGCATCCTCTACCCACCTTCCCCAGGAAGCCCAGGTGACCCCGATTTACCTTTTCAAAGATCCCAGTGCTTAGCCCCAGGCAGAGAATGGCAGTACCATTTCTGGCCACTGCAGCTAATTGTCCGACAGCTCTCACGAGAGGGACTTATTTCTGGGGGCGGACGAAAGACCTGCCCACTGCCAATCAACGCTCAAGTGAGTGTTAAACGACTGTGGGAGTTTGAGAGTCAGTGGCTGCATGTTAGTCACCAACCCGAAAAATGGCGAGCGATGGTCACTCGCCATCTTTAAATTCTGCCCTTGAACAAATTGTCCTTTTTCAAACATATCCTGCTCCAGATGTTCAGCAGTGGAAATATAGTGTAGTCTCTCTCTCCTGGTCGGACTTCCTACTTCATGTAATATAGGTGCTTTTAGATAAATGTGTAATTCAAATATTCAAGGCTGGTGGGGGCAGCAGTGTTAGCCGAAAGTTCTTTAAACTATTCTCAATTTTCAATTTGGTTACAGAATCATAGAATTTACAGTGCAGATGGAGGCCATTCAGCCCATCGAGTTTACACCAGCTCTTTGAAAGACCTCACACCTCCACCCTATCCCCATAACCCAGTAACCCCACCCAACACTAAGGGCAGTTTTGGAAACTAAGGGCAATTTATCATGGCCAATCCACCTAACCTGCACATCTTTGGACTGTGGGAGGAAACCGGAACACCCGGAGGAAACCCACGCACACACGGGGAGAACGTGCAGACTCCGCATAGACAGTGATCCAAGCCGGGAATCGAACCTGGGACCCTGGAGCTGTGAAGCAATTGTGCTAACCACTATGCTACTGTGCTGCCCAGAGGAATAAGCTTATTACTAGTGGAATAAGCCTATAGCTCTGAAAACCTGACAACAAGGTGACTGGCATGGGATGTGGAGACCACGCAGTGGTACTGTTAGGGTGAGTGGGCAAGATGTATTGTTGGAGAGTAGAATGATTGTGATTCCTCAGTAGAGTGTGCCATCTCTGACACTGGTTGCTTAAAATAAGAGAATGTTATATTTACTAAGATGAGCATTACTTATGCTGTTAAAGACTAAAATTCAGCAAAGTGAAGTGAAATTTAATTACATCTCGAACACAAGTGAATCCTACCTGGAGAATGCTTCCCAGGAGAGAGGATAATGCACCCATTCCAATGCAGATGATTCCATACATTAAGCCTATGAAAACACACAAGTAATTGATATAGTAGTATATTCCTGATAAATGCAACCTTCCCATAACCAAACACACTGATTTATGATTTTCGAGGAAGGAAAATGGAATTCAATCAACTGGCAAAATCCTGGAATCCAATGTTATGAAGGTAAACTTTTACTGGCACAGAGGCCAGCTCAACAGAGCCAGACAGAGCACTGAACTCAGGAATTTGGTGAGTGAGGGAATTATGAATGTTTTAAGGGGTGATATCTTTTTAACTACTAACTACACAGTTAGTTAATTGCATGATGAGTTCGAACAGGTTCCCCAGCAGCAAGACGAGGATCTGGGCACGCCGATTAAATAGCAGGAAAGGCCACAATCGAGATTCACGTTGTTTGCTATTTAACCGACCAGCTCCCGAATGTGAGTTCCGGAACTCGCCCAAATATTGTGAGCGTATCATTGACCCCAATTTCAGTCAATTTCCATCCCATTTGCGAGATTGAAGTCGAGTGTAACGGTCTCCCGGGACAGAACCGGCTCCTCAGCGAGAAATCACGCGGGTGTCGTTTAGCTCTCCTTTATAAAAACATGAAGCTGTCGCAATGGCTGCTGAGGGGAACTGAGGAGGTGAGTGGCCATTTCCACTTTTGGGCATGTCGCCCAGGGGCACTGGAGCTGCTACCTCAGTGCTCGGGAGGGTGGAGGGGGTGAGACTTGGTCGGGGGGGGCTGCAGCATTCCAGGTCAGGAGTCGCCCGTGGGCTGTGAGTGGGGGGGTTGAGGGGCTTTTCGTCTGTGAGGCGGCAAGCCATTTTAAAATATTATGGATACCCAGAACAGGAGAAACGACAGCTGCTGCCTTACTGTCCAATCAAACTCTTCCAGGACAGAGCCCTGTTCTTGGTTATATGCTCCTTTATGGTTAACTCCTTTTGACTATGAGCAGCCTCTAGATTCATTGTTGAAGGCTATTACTAATGAGAAATTGGCCTTGTTAGTTGTGAGAGCACTTCACAGCTGCAGGTTGTGTTTGCTGCTTGCTCCGGCTGGTGGCTGCAATGCCTGAAGGTTGCTGTTGCTGTTTCTTTATTTTTATGTCGATGGAAAGAAGGACAATTTTTTGTCCAGTAACACCGGACTCAGGGGGACTAGAAGGTGTTCCGGTTTGAAGCAAGTAGAATCTGTGGGACCTGGTGCATGGCAGTAATCCATATAGGCCACCTGTTAACGCTGTTGAAGAAATGCTTTCGCCGATTGCTGCTGCTTTTGTTGCTGATGTGGTAAGTGCTGCATGTAACTGGCACATCACTGTGGGTTAAACACGCTGGAAGTCAAAGTTGTTTAACTGCACTCTGAGCGCTCGTGAAATATGTGGATGCGAGGATTTGGTTCTGGTGAGATTGGGCTGTGTGACAGTGTGGCATCTGTACCATGTCCTCGCAGACTTGGCACCCCGTGGAGGAGGAGGACAGTGTTTCACAAGCTACAGCACATAAGTGTATCCGTGAAGCCACAGATGTCCTATATGCCCGGGCAGCTGTCTATATCAACTTTGAGCTGGACCAAGCCCATCAAGGTGCCCGAGCTGCAGGATTCTTCACCATCGCCGGGATGCCAAGGTCCTGGGGATAATTATTGGCACACATGTTGCCTTGTATGCACCGGGGCATCAGGAAGTGTCCTTTATTAACAGGAAGGAGTTCCACTAACTGAATGTTCAACTCATGCTGAACATTTAGGGTGGCTGATTGGCACAGTGGTTAGCACTGCTGCCTCACAGCTCCAGGGTCCCAGGTTCAATTCTGGCCTCAGGTGACTGTCTATGTGAAGTTTGCACTTTCTCCCCATGTTTGCCTGGGTTTCCTCCAGGTGCTCCGGTTTCCTCCCACAGTCCAAAGATGTCCAGGTTAGGTTGATTGGCCATGCTAAATTACCCCTTAGTTTCCAAAAGGTTAGGTGAGGTTACTGGGTTACAGGATCGGCAGGAGGTGGAGGTGCTCTTTCCAAGGGCTGGTGCAGACCCGATGGGCCAAATAGCCTCCTTCTGTACTATTTATGGGCCACGGTTTAGAGAACCCCAAAGTGTATCATGGAGTTCACCTGAACCACAACATTTAATAGATTGTGGTATGGGGAGCACACGGCCTACTCGACAGGTATGGTACAGCAGAAATGGAAAAGTGAACTCAAGTTAACCTTTTTAAAACATACAGTGAACATCTTAGCAACCATTAATTCAAATACAACCCCCAAAGAATACAACACTAAGTAATCCTTTAAGCTTTCCTTTTAACATCCATATGACTTAAAAACACCATTTAACAGAAGCACATTAGGTTTTAATTCACCACTGAGAACATTTACAATTCTGAATTCACCAAATGATGAAGAGATAGTCTTTTGATTGCAGAGAGAACAACAGTACACCTGCTCTGCCTGGCTTCAGCTCCAACACTGAAAACCAAACTAAAACACACCCTGCAGCAAACAGCCTAAAACAAAAGTAAAAAGCTGACAGACAGCCTAGCTCCACCCACTCCCTGACAACACTGCATTAGTAAAGACCCATTTCTTAAAGGTATACTCACTACAGATATTTATAAACAGACCCATTTATAAACACCCATTTCTTAAAGGTACGCTCACATGACACCTCCCCCCATGAAAAAAAAAACCCATCAACTTCAAAATGGTTTCATTTTTCACCTTTTCACTATCCTTGAAGAAATGCACACAGTAAATATACTTTTTTGTTTCAAAAAACAACACACGCGAGCAGGTATAATAATATAGTGCTTTTTTTTGTTTGTTTATCTTCCTCCAACTGAAATCCTTCTTGATTGATAGTTTCTTTGAACAAGAAAGTCTCCGCATGATCTGTCCATTTCTCTACGCCTTGGCATTTCTCTTTAAAGTCCTACTTTAGGTCAATCTGATCACAGAGTCGCTTGCAATTCTCCAACACAGGAGCATTGGTTATCACAGCTTTCAGGCAGTCAAATGCCTGTTGAAAGTCTGCTGTCCATTGAAATTTTCGACGTTTCTTCAGCAAGTCCATCAGTGGAGCAATCATGCTGCAAATGTTTTGCACAAATGTTTGATCAAATCCACTCATGCCAAGAAATCGCATTATCTCCCTTAGTCTCGAAGTATTGAAAACTTCTCAATAACTGTTGGTTTCACATCCCATGTAACCATCCGACCCTGTCCGATTGTATGGCCAAGGAAAGTGACTTGGGCTTTTCCAAATTCACTTTTGGCTAGGTTTATCACCAAACTCGCCTCCTGAAGTCGATCGAATAACTCCATCAGATGCTTCAAATGTTCTGTCCATGTCTGGCTGAAAATGACCAGATCGTCGATGTATACAGCACAATTGGATAAGCCTGAAACAACTTTGTTAGTTGACTGTTAAAATGGGGCTGGGGCATTTTTCATGCCAAATGGCATAACTTTGAATTGGTATATACCATCTGGAGTCACAAAAGTTGAAATCTCCTTCGCCTTTTCAGATAAAGGTACCTGCCAGTAACCTTTAAGTAAATCCAATTTAGAAATAAAAACTGATTGTCCCACTTTCTCAATGCCATCCTCCAAACGTGGGTTAGGATAAGAGTCCGTTCTTGTAACTGCATGAACCTTTCTATAGTCCACACACAACCATTGGGTACCATCTGGTTTAGGTCCCTTCACCATAGGTGAGTCCATTGGCTGCAACCCACTTCAATTATGCCATTTTTAAGCATACTCTCAATCTCTTTGTTAACCTGTGCCAATTTTAATCAGCTCACAGCAAAACAGCCAGGCACTTTTAAACTGCTCTCAGCAAAACCAGCCAGGCACGTTTTTCAAACTGCAAAACCAGAGGGCAAAATGGCTGAACTGAGCTGAGCTCGACCCACTCTATGACATCACTGTTTTCTTAAAAGTACATTGCTTAAACATCCAGTTCTTAAAGGCACTCTTGCATGACACCTCCCCCCAAGAAAAAAAAAACCATCAACTTCAAGATGGTTTCATTTTTCACTTTTGCACCATCCACTAAGAAATGCACACAGTAAATATACTTTTCATTTAAAGAAAACAACACACGCAAACAGGTATAATAATACAGTCATATTTTTCTTTGTTCTTTTTCCTCCAACCAAAATCCTTCTCGATTGACAGTCTCTTGAACAAAGTCTCTGCACGATCCATCCATTCCTCTACTCCTCGGCAATTCTCTTTAGAATCAGGTACTCCAGTTCAATCTGACCACAGAGTCCCTTGCAATTCTCCAATACAGGAGCATTGGTGATCACAGCTTTCAGGCAGTCAAATGCCTGTTGAAAGTCTGCTGGCCATTGACATTTTTTTACGTCTCTTCAGCAATTCCATCAGTGGAGTAATCACGCCACAAAACTTTTGCACAAAGGTTCGATCAAATTCATTCATGATAAGAAATCGCATTATTTCCCTTCGTCTTTAGGATAACGGAAACGCCGCAAAGAAAGTGATTTGGGCTTCTCCAAATTCACTTTCGGCTAGGTTCATCACCAAACCCGTCACGTGAAGTCAATCGAAGAACTCCATACGTTGTTTTAAATGTTCTTTCCATGTCTGGAAGTTGGAAATAAAAGCAGATTGTCCCACTTTCTCCATGCAATCCTTCAATGGTGGGACAGGATAAGAGTCCGTTCTTGTAACTGTATTCACCTTTCTATAGTCCACACACAAACGTTGGGCACCATCTGGTTTAGGTACCATCACTATGGGTGAGATCCATTGGCTGGAACCCACTTCAATTATGCCATTTTTAAGCATACTCTCAATCTCTCTGTTAACCTGTGCCAATTTTAAAGGATTAAGTCTGTATGGATGTTGTTTGATAGGAACAGCATTTCCCACAGCTACATCATGTATAACCATTTTAGTACTTCCCAATTTATCTCTACAGACTTGCCCATGTGATATCAATAACTCTTTCAGGTCAGTTTGTTTTTCCTCTAGAAGGTATATGAATGCACGCCATCGGTTGCGCGTGCGTTGCAGAGGTTAAGGTTAGGGCTGGATTCACTTGGGGATATGGGGGATATGGGGGAGGGGGGAAATGGGGGAGGGGGGATATGGGGAGGGGGGATATGGGGGAGGGGGGATATGGGGGAGGGGGGATATGGGGGAGGGGGATATGGGGGAGGGGGATATGGGGGAGGGGGATATGGGGGAGGGGGATACGGGGCATGGGGGATATGGGGGAGGGGGGATATGGGGAGGGGGATATGGGGGAAGGGGGGATAGGGGGAGGGGGGATATGGGGGAAGGGGGATATGGGGGATATGGGGGAGGGGGGATATGGGGGGAGGGGGGATATGGGGGAAGGGGGGATATGGGGGAGGGGGGATATGGGGAGGGGGATATGGGGGCAGGGGGATATGGGGAGGGGGGATATGGTGGAAGGGGGATATGGGGAGGGGGGATATGGGGGAGGGGGGTATGGGGGGAGGGGGGATATGGGGGAAGGGGGGATATGGGGGAGGGGGGATATGGGGGAGGCTCACCCTGCCTGCTCTGACGAGGTCGTTCATCTTCTTGTGGCACTGGGTGCCTGTCCGTGGTGTAAGGGCCGCAGCGGTGACGGCCTCTGCCACTTCCCTCCACAGATGCCGGCTGTGGCGTGGGGCAACTCTGCGGCCGTGCCCGGGATACAGGGCGTCCCTCCTCTGCTCCACCGCGTCCAGGAGCGCCTCCACATCCCGTGACTCGAACCTCGGGGCTGAGCGGCGGCCAGCCATCCAGTCGGGTGTTCCGGTCGGGTGTTCCGGTCGGGTGGGGGGGGAGCTGCCTTATGAGCCGTCACGCCGTGCGGCGCGTATGACGCTGCACGGCGTGAACTACTGCGCAAGCGCGGATCCCGTTACGTCGCTGCTAGCCCATTTCGGGCCGGAGACTTTCGACCCATTTTTCCCACGTGACGCAAGTCAGATTTGCGCCGTTTTTTGCGCCGATCGGCGGACTTTCCGCCGATAACGGAGAATTTTGCCTAAGTTTCCTCAAATGCTGGAATGGGTATTAAGGGCACTGGTTTTATCACTGCTTGAGGTTTCCTATCACTTGACATGTGTGACATAATTGACAAAATTTAACTACATCTTTATGTAGTCCAGGCCAATAAAAATGTTTCTGGAAAAATGACCTCCCACTGGTACCTCATGTGCAACTCGCAACACCTCCTTTCTATACCCTACCGGCAATACTACTTGATGAACTTCTGCCCACTTTTCATCCACCTGCATATGTACAGGTCTCCATTTTCTCATAAAGACATCATTTTTATGGTAATAACACCCAGGTATATTCTCAGATTCCTCTTCCGTGTATGCTTTCTGATATATCCGTTTTATTTCTACATCTTTCTCTTGTAACTCTGCCAATTTTCCTGAACGAAAATATCCGCCTCATCCTCCACCTGTTCGTTTCTTTTTCAACCATCTGATCAAAAATTGTTTCTGATAATTGCACTTCAACTTCATCTTCACGCTTTGATTTCTCCTATTGTCTTAACCTGTGACTTTGCGACCTTGTTACTACACAATCCGAAAAAATCCCAAGATATTCGTCCTTCAACACTTCAGTTGACTGATTTTCCACTGGCTTATCAACCACAGTAGGCATCACTCCCACCTGCGATCCAGCTATATCATTACCCAAGATAAACTGTATTCCTGGACGAGGTAGTTTATCCATTACTCCTACTATCACTTCACCACTCTTCACTGGACTTTCCAACCTTACCTTATATAATGGAATGCTACTCCTCTCACCCTCGATTCCACATATCACCACCTTTTCTGGCAACATTCTTCCCAAACTACATAATTCCTCATCTCGTACCATTAAAGATTGACTAGCCCCTGTATCTCTTAAAATTGTAACTTCTTTACCTGCTCCTCCTGATACACATGAGTAAACTTTACCCACACAAGTAAATTCTTTAAAGACATCTGGCACCTTCTTAATAATCACTTCTTGAACAGGCTGTACAATCATTTGCACCTCCTTCGCTTCCCTTGGGCTTTCCTTTACCACTCTAACAAACCCCACTTTCTTACCCTGTTTTACCACATCAACCTTCCCAGTGCTTTTCTTCAGCCCCAATACTGTGACTTTACATGGCCTAGTTTATTACAGTGAAAACATTTGACATTTTTCATTTCTTTTCCACCGTCCTGGATTTCTTTTTTAATCTGAGGGACACTCTCCTTATTATCTCCCATCACATCACCTTCACCTTTACCACTTGTGTATTTCTCAAGTCCCCAGTTTCTATCCCTCACCGGCTGAAACTGATGTCAGAAACCACGCTTTGATTTTTGAACTAATTCATAATCATCTGCCATTTCTGCTGTTAATCTCGCAATTTTAAACCTCTGTTCTTCTACACGAGTTCTCACTACATCAGGAATTGAATTTTTAAACTCCTCCAAAAGTACAATTTCTCTGAGAGCTTCATACGTTTGGTCTATTTTCAAAGCCTTATCCACCTATCAAAGTTACTCTGTTTGAGCCTTTCAAACGCCGTGTATGTTTGATCAAATTCTTTCCTTGAATTTCTGCACCTTTGTCTGTAAGCTTCAGGCACTAGCTCATATGCACTTAAGATGGATTTCTTCACCTTCTCATACGTTCCAGATACCTCCTCCGGTAGTGATGCAAACACTTCACTTGCTCTACCTACCAGCTTTGTTTGAATCAGTAACACCCACATGTCCTGTGGCCATTTCATTTGTTTAGCTACCTTCTCAAATGAAATGAAAAAGGCTTCCACTTCCTTCTCATCAAATCTTGGCAATGCTTTGTCATTTTTAAATAGATTCTCACCACGTCTTCGACTGTGACACTCTGTCTCATTATCCTCATCCATCTACTCCAACTGTACGTGTCCCTTTACGTCTGCCAATTTTAACTGATTGTCATGTTTCCTGGCCATTTTCTGAAGTTCAAACACCCTCTCTTTATCTTTTTCCCTGATATGTATCTCCCTTTCTTTTTTGTTTTGTTCTGCTTGGGCTATTCTTTCTTTTCTCCTTTCTTCTCTCTCCTTTTCTTTTTCCTCTCTCTCTCTTTCTCTTTCTTATTCCTCTCTCTCTCTTTCTCTTTCTTTTTCCTCTCTCTCACTATCGTATGCCAGCCGCTTTAATTCTTTCTCATGTTCCATTTGTTTAATTTGCAACTGAATGTTTGCCATTTCCAATGAGTCAAACTCTATCTCAGGCAACTTTAAATGCTTAACCACCGCCATAATTACCTCATCTTTTTGCATTTTGTCAGGTAATGTTAACTGCAATGTTCTTACCAAATCTAACAGTCTGCTTTTAGTCTCTGTCCATAAGGTACTGCGTGTGACCATCTCCACCCCCAAAAATTTCTGAGCCTCTGAAAGAGTCATTGTCCACAACACACTCCCTACTTAAACTAGAATACCACACCTGAAAAGCAACCACAATATGCTCACCCCTCTCTGTCTTTAAGTTTACTAAACCAATCCAAAAGATAGACTTCTATCCCCCTTGAGCCCCCAATTTGTTATGGGTCAGGGTTTAGAGAACCCCAAAGTGTATCATGGAGTTCACCTGACCCACAACGTTTAATAGATTGTGCTATGGGGAGCACACAGCCCACTCTACAGGTGTGGTACAGCAGAAATTGAAAAGTATTTTTTAAAGCAAAACAATGTTTATTCTATGAACTCAAGTTAACCTTTTTAAAACATACAGTGAACATCGTAGCAACCATTAATTCAAATACAATCCCCAAAGAATACAACATTAAGTAATCCTTTAAGTTTTCCTTTTAACATCCATACGACTTAAAAACACCTTTTAACAGAAGCACATTAGGTTTGCATTCACTACTGAGAACATTTATAATTCTGAATTCACCAAATGATCAAGAGATGGTCTTTTGATGGCAGAGAGAACAACCGTACATCTGCTCTGCCGGGCTTCAGCTCCAACACTGAAAACAAAACTAAAGCACACCCTGCAGCAAACAACCTAAAACCAAAGTAAAAAGCTGACAGACAGCCCAGCTCCACCCACTCTCCAACATCACTGCAGTAGTAAACACCAATTACTTAAAGGTACTCTCACTACAGATATTTATATACGTACCTATATATAAACACCCATTTCTTAAAGGTACTCTCACATGACAACTGTAAATTCTGTGATTCTATGATTCTATGAGTGGACCCCTGGATCATTCGCGTCCTTCTCCCCATTCCCCTCCCATCCAATTAGCGCCCCCCCCCCCCCCCGACTACCCTGTACCACTGTCAGTGAGGAAATATACAAGGTACGAGAGTGATGATCAGTCGCTGTGAGATAGGCTCTGGTGCTCCACAGTTTAAGACAAAGTCTAACTCCTGTCTTTCTGCTGGCAGCAGTCTCATGCCTTCCTCTGAACGGGATCTGTATCGGGCACGTTTGATCTTGGATCACTGTGCCCAGGATGTGAGGGGTGGGGGAGCGGAGGGCAACAGGGGGTGGGGGTGCAGACAGGCCCGCTGTGAAGATTAACGTGACAGAGGCTTTCTCATGCATCAGGTGTAACATGTTTTAATTGTGATCATTGGGTATGTCCATTCCCCCTAGCTACAGGTTGTGACACTCTGGCAGTGCCCACTTAGTAATCCTCAATCTTCTTACGTGGCCTACTGCTACGTCTAGGTGTGTCCCCAGGATGCATGTCAGAGATGGAGGCAACCTGCTACTTTCCGTGCCCTGCGGCCTTTGGTGCCCTTGATGGATATCTTCTGGAGCTGGAGGACCCTGGATGATTTGGCAATGTCACTCGCATCACCATGCCACCCTGTTCTGCCCACCGTCCTTGAGATGCATCTGTGTCAGGAGGGCGGAATTCGGAAGCACAGGACACTGCGGTCCACTATTTGGTGGCAGGCCCCGGGTGGGCCTCCAGTGCTTCCTCCTCCCTGATGGTTGCCACAAGTCCCCGGGGGACTCCATGGGGTGGTGGGGCAGCTGGAGTGAGCTCCAGAGGCCTCTGCATCATCTGGCTCTGCCAGTCTTTGTGCATCCCCGTTGTCTGCACCATGATATTGACATACTCAGCAATGCTCCTCTGTGACTGGGCCATGCTCTGGGGTGCCTTGGCAATGTCCATCTGCGTCTGGGACATGTCCCTCAGCAACTGGGCCATGCTCTACAGTGCCTTGGAAATTTCCACCTGCGTATGCGACGTGTCCACGTCCCTCATCACCTGGGACATGATGTCAAGGCTCTCAACCATGATCATCATAGACTGAGCCATGCCTTCGACTCCACTACACAAGACGCTGACATCGTTCTGCAAGCTTTCCACTGTGGTTGCCACTGAGCAGTGTTGGCATCAGTGCCATGCTTGCCGACATTATCCCTGTGCCCGCAGCCTTTGGGACTCCTCCAAATGGCTATGCACTCGCTGGAATATTGCTGGCATTCCTTCCTGAATTTCACGGCCAAGTCCAAGCATCTGCATCAGCTCCTGGGATAGCTTGTCCAGAGGCTCGACATCTGACTCTGCGATCCAGCAGACCCCCTACTGCTGACTCCCTTGGATGTTCCTGCCTCCACCTGATCTGCATCAGCCACTGGTACTCGCCAGATTGTGCCCTCGAAGCCTGTCCACTAATGTTATCCACTGAGGTGTATGTCTCTGTGTTGGTGGAAGGTGCGGGTGGTAGCTGTGACGCCTCGATGGTGGTCTCCATGGAGTTTTCCTCTGAGGTGGTCTCTTGAATGGTGGAGGGTGGTGGGGGGCGACTCCGGTTGGCCCGGCCCCATTGTATGGAGATCCTGTGAGAGAATGTACATGTGGTCAGCGAAAGGGAAGGATCACTTTGTCTGACATGAACAACTCATTTGAGCCAGGTCATTAGGTGAAGGGGCAGTGGATCCTCACCTCTGTGACACTAGCCAAGCTCGCTGTCAGTCTCTCCTCGGTCAACCCCACAATCTCCAGGGCCCGTTCCTCAATGCAGGTGAGGACTTGGATCTCTGGTACTCGGTCCCAGTCTTGGCCCTTGCCTGCTTATTAGACCATAAGACATAGGAGCAGAAGTAAGGCCATTCTGCCCATCAAGTCCACTCCACCATTCAATCATGGCTGATTTCAACTCCATTTACCCGCTCTCTCTCCATAGCCCTTAATTCCTCGAAAAATCAAGAATTTATCAACTTCTGTCTTAAAGACACTCAACGTCCTGGCCTCCACCGCCCTCTGTGGCAATGTATTCCACAGACCCACCACTCTCTGGCTGAAGAAATTTCTCCTCATCTCTATTCTAAAGTGACTCCCTTTTATTCTAAGGCTGTGCCCCCGGGTCCTAGTCTCCCCTGCTAATGGAAACAACTTCCCTACGTCCACCCTATCTAAGCCATTCATTATCTTGTAAGTTTCTATTAGATCTCCCCTCAACCTCCTAAACTCCAATGAATATAATCCCAGGATCCTCAGACGTTCATCGTAGGTTAGGCCTACCATTCCTGGGATCATCCGTGTGAATCTCCGCTGGACCCGCTCCAGTGCCAGTATGTTCTTCCTGAGGTGTGGGGCCCAAAATTGCTCACAGTATTCTAAATGGGGTCTAACTAATGCTTTATAAAGCTTCAGAAGTACATCCCTGCTTTTATATTCCAAGCCTCTTGAGATAAATGACAACATTGCATTTGCTTTCTTAATTACGGACTCAACCTGCAAGTTTACCTTTGGAGAATCCTGGACTAGGACTCCCAAGTCCCTTTGCACTTCAGCATTGTGAATTTTGTCACCGTTTAGAAAATAGTCCATGCCTCTATTCTTTTTTCCAAAGTGCAAGACCTCACACTTGCTTGCCCACGTTGAATTTCATCAGCCATTTCTTGGACCACTCTCCTAAACTGTCTAAATCTTTCTGCAGCCTCCCCACCTCCTCCATACTACCTGCCCCTCCACCTATCTTTGTATCATCGGCAAATTTAGCCAGAATGCCCCAGTCCCGTCATCTAGATCGTTAATATATAAAGAAAACTGCTGTGGCCCCAACACTGAACCCTGCGGGACAACACTCGTCACCGGTTGCCATTCCGAAAAAGAACCTTTTATCCCAACTCTCTGCCTTCTGCCTGACAGCCAATCGTCAATTCATGTTAGTACCTTGCCTCGAATACCATGGGCCCGTATTTTACTCAGCAGTCTCCCGTGAGGCACCTTATCAAAGGCCTTTTGGAAGTCAAGATAGATAACATCCATTGGCTCTCCTTGGTCTAACCTATTTGTTTTCTCTTCAAAGAACTCTAACAGGTTTGTCAGGCACGACCTCCCCTTACTAAATCCATGCTGACTTGTCCTAATCCGACCCTGCACTTCCAAGAATTTAGAAATCTCATCCTCAACAATGGATTCTAGAATCTTGCCAACAACCGAGGTTAGGTTAATTGGCCTATAATTTTCCATCTTTTTCCTTGTTCCCTTCTTGAACAGGGGGGTTACAACAGCGATTTTCCAATCCTCTGGGACTTTCCCTGACTCCAGTGACTTTTGAAAGATCATAACTAACGCCTCCACTATTTCTTCAGCTATCTCCTTTGGAACTCTAGGATGTAGCCCATCTGGGCCCGGCGATTTATCAATTTTTAGACCTCTTAGCACTTTCTCCTTTGTGATGGCTACCTTATTCAACTCTGCCCCCTGACTCACCTGAATTGTTGGGATATTACTCATGTCTTCTCGTGTGAAGACTGACGCAAAGTACTTATTTAGTTCCTCAGCTATTTCCTTGTCTCCCATCACTAGATTACCAGCTTCATTTTGGAGTGGCCCAATGTCTACTTTTGCCTCCCGTTTGTTTTTCATGTATTTAAAGAAACTTTTACTATCATTCCAAATGTTACTGGCAAGCCTACCTTCATAATTGATCCTCTCCTTCCTTATTTCTCTCTTTGTTATCCTCTGTTTGTTTTTGTAGCCTTCCCAATCTTCTGACTTCCCACTACTCTTTGCCACATTATAGGCTTTCTCTTTTGCTTTGATGCATTCCCTAACTTCCTTTGTCAGCCATGGCTGCCTAATCCCCCCTCTGATAACCTTTCTTTTCTTTGGGATGAACCTCTGTACTGTGTCCTCAATTACTCCCAAAACTCCTGCCATTGCTGTTGTACTGTCTTTCCCACTAGGCTCTGCTCCCAGTCGATTTTCGTCAGTACATCCCTCATGCCCCTGTACTGTAACACCTTTACATCTGATTCTACCTTCTTTCTTTCAAATTGGAGATTGAATTCTACCATATTATGATCACTGCCTCCTCAGTGTTCCCTTACTTTAAGATCTTTAATCAAGTCTGGCTCATTACATAACACTAAGTCCAGAATGGCCTGTCCCCTCGTGGGCTCCATCACAAGCTGTTCCAAAAAGCCTTCCTGTAAACATTCAATGAATTCTCTTTCCTTGGGTCCACTGGCAGCATTATTTACCCGGTCCACCTGCATATTGAAGTCCCCCATGATCACTGTGACCTTGCCTTTCTGACATGCACTTTCTATTTCGTGGTGCATTTTGTGCCCCTGGTCCTGACCACTGTAAGGAGGCCTGTACATAACTCCCATTATGGTTTTTTTGCCTTTGTGGTTCCTCAACTCTACCCACACAGACTCCACATCATCTGACCCTATGTCGTTTAGTGCTATTGATTTAATTTCATTCCTAATTAACAAGGCAACCCCACCCCCTCTGCCCACCTCTCTGTCTTTTCGATAGGTTGTGAATCCCTGGATGTTTAAATGCCAGTCCTGAACCCCCTGCAATCATGTCTCTGTGATGCCTACCACATCATACCCGCCAGTCACAATCTGGGCCACAAGCTCATCGACCTTGTTCCGTACACTGCGCGCATTTAAATATAGCACCTTTAATTCTCTATTGACCGTCCCTTTTTGTTTTCTTAGTGTGGTGGACCTTGGTTTACTGAGCCTTTCCATACACTGTATCATATTTTGTGGGCTGGGGACTATCGTAACCTCTCCTGAGTTCTGTCTTTTCGTGCTTTTTTGTATTCCTAAGCAGCTATGCTTCCCCCTGATTACTTCACCTCTTGGTTCCCTGACTTTCCCTTCGCCCCCAATCTCTAGTTTAAAGTCCTATTGACCACCCTATTTACTCTTTTCGCCAGAATACTGGTCCCAGCTCGGTTCAGGTGGAGACCATCCCAACGGTATAGGTCCCCCCTGTCCCAAAACTGATGCCAGTGTCCCATGAAAAGGAACCCCTCTTTCCCACACCACTCTTTCAGCCACGTGTTAACTTCCCTTATTCTTGCCTCCCTATGCCAATTTGCACGTGGCTCGGGCAGTAATCCGGAGATTATGACCCTTGAGGACCTGTTTTTTAATTTGAATCCGAGCTCTTTATAATCTCTAAACAGGTCCTCTTTTCTAGACTTGCCTATGTTGTTGGTACCGACATGGACCACAACAACTGGATCCTCCCCCTCCCTCTCCAGTATCCTTCAAGCCGGTCAGAGATGTCCCGCACCCTAGCATTGGGCAGGCAACATACCATGCGGGACTCTTTATCCTGCTCACAAAGGATACTATCTATCCCCCTGATAATAGAATCCCCTACAACTACAACTTGCCTATTTACTCCCTCCCCTTGAACCTGCTGAACCATGGTGCCTTGGTCAGCTGACTCATCCTTCCTGCAGCCCTGTTCGCCATCCACACAGGGAGCAAGTGCCTCGTACCTGTTGGACAGGGTCAAGGGCTGAGGCTCCTGAGTTCCTGACTGCTGGTTCCCTTTACCTGCCTGACTTGCAGTCACACCCTGCTGTCCCTGGCCACTGGCAGGATTTAAACTACTTACTCTGACAGGTGTGACTGCCTCCTGAAACACAGTGTCCAGGTAAGTCTCCCCCTCCCTTATTATGGGCTATCTTCACTTGCAGTGACAAAGAGAGGGCTTTGTGAACTGTATCCTTGATAGTTCAGGGGGGTCTATGCAGGTGGCATGTGTGGGCACTGCACCTCATCAAAAATGGGTTATGCTAGTGTGTGTGCCAGAACGTACTGAGGAACAACCACAAAGATTAGATGTGGGGAGGGTGCGAGATGTCTGCCAGTGATTTACGGGGGGAGGGGGTGTTGGGAGGTTGAGGGATGGCAGGCAGAACTGATGCTAGGGAAGAGGTGGTAACTTAACCACGCAGTTTGATGGAGATAAGACCATAAGACCATAAGACATAGGAGCAGAATTAGGCCACTTGGCCCATCGAGACTGCTCCGCCATTCAATCATGGCTGATATTTTCTCATCCCCATTCTCCTGCCTTCTCCCCATAACCCCTGATCCCCTTATCAATCAAGAACCTATCTATCTCTATCTTAAAGACACTCAGTGATTTGGCCTCCACAGCCTTCTGCGGCAAAGAATTCCACAGATTCACCACCCTCTGGCTGAAGAAATTCCTCCTCATCTCTGTTTTAAAGGATCGTCCCTTTAGTCTGAGATGGTGTCCTCTGGTTCTAGTTTCTCCTACAAGTGAAAACATCCTATCCACGTCCACTCTATCCAGGCCTCGCAGTATCCTGTAAGTTTCAATAAGATCCCCCCTTATCCTTCTGAACTCCAACGCGTACAGACCCAGAGTCCTCAACTGTTCCGCATACGACAAGTTCTTCATTCCAGGGATCATTCTTGTGAACTTCCTCTGGATCCTTTCCAAGGCCAGCACATCCTTCCTTCGATACAGGGCCCAAAACTGCTCACAATACTTCAAATGGGGTCTGACCAGCACCTTATACAGCCTCAGAAGTACATCCCTGGTCTTGTATTCTAGCCCTCTTGACATGAATGCTAACATTGCATTTGCCTTCTTAACTGCCGACTGAACCTGCACATTAACCTTACGAGAATTGTGAACAAGGACTCCCAAGTCCCTTTGTGCTAGAACATAGAACATACAGTGCAGATCCCCGTAACCCAATAACCCCTCCTCACCGTTTTGGACAGTCAGGGCAATTTATCATGGCCAATCTACTTAACCTGCACGTCTTTGGACTGTGGGAGGAAACCGGAGCACCCGGCGGAAAACCACGCAGACACGGGGAGAACATGCAGACTCCCACAGACAGTGACCCAGAGGGAATCGAACCTGGGACCCTGGCGCTGTGATGTGCTACCCACTTGTCCTACCGTGCTTCTGATTTCCTAAGCATTTCCCCATTTGGAAAATAGTCTATGCCTAAATTCCTCCTTCCAAAGTGCATAACCTCACACTTTTCCCCATTGTATTTCATTTGCCACTTCATTGCCCACTCTCCTAGCTTGTCCAAATCCTTCTGCAGCCCCCTTGCTTCCTCAATACTACCTGTCCCTCATTAGATCTTTGTATCATCTGCAAACTTAACAACAGTGCCTTCAGTTCCTTCTTCCAGATCATTAATGTATATTGTGAAAAGTTGTGGTCCCAGCACAGACCCCTAAGGCACACCACTAGTCACCGGCTGCCATCCTGAAAAAGACCCCTTTATCCCCACTCTCTGCCTTCTGCCAATCAGCTATTCCTCTATCCATGCCAGGGTCTTACCATTAACACCATGAGCTTTTAACTTATTTAACAGTTTCCTATGCGGCACCTTGTCAAAGGCCTTCTGGAAATCTAAATAAATCACGCCCACTGGTTCTCCTTTGTCTAACTTCCTTGTTACCTCCTCAAAGAACTCTAACAGATTTGTCAGACATGACCTCCCTTTGACAAAGCTGTGCTGACTCAGTCCTATTTTACCATGCACTTCCAAGTACTTTGCGATATAGGGCGTCATTCTCCGACCCCCCCCCCGCCGGGTCGGAGAATGCCCGTTGGCCGCCGTGAATCCCGCCCCTTCCCCGCCGAAGTCTCCGGTACCGGAGATTGGGCGGGGGCGGGAATCGGGCCGCGCCGGTTGGCGGGACCCCCCGCTCAATTCTCCGGCCCGGATGGGCCGAAGTCCCGCCCAGAAATTGCCTGTCCCGCCGGCGTAAATCAAAGCTGGTATTTACCGGCGGGACCAGACTGAAGACAGGCTAACCGGCCTATAATTTCCCGTCTTCTGCCTCCCTCCCTTCTTAAACAGTGGTGTTACATCAGTCACTTTCCAGTCCTCTGGGACCCTTCCTGCCTCCAGTGATTCCTGAAAGATTATCACCAATGCTCCACAATCTCCTCAGCTATCTGTTTTCGGACACCCTTTTAGGACATTGTACGGCTGTCCTCCTGGTCATGCAGCCCGCACTGACTGCTACTGCCACTGCATTCCTGGTGGTATTAGTGACTCTGCTGCTGGTCCTCCGGTCTCTTCGGGGGAACATATGGTCTTGTCTTGCCTCCACAGTATCCAGAAGCCTGGCCAGGTTGGCATCCTCAAAGCATGGAGCAGGTCTGCACACTGCCATGCCTGTCTGTTGACTGGGAGTGAATAGTGAGGCGAGCAGCTGAGGCACAAATCTGGCAAATCAGACGGCAAGGCTACCAGTAACAGTGAGAATCTTGTGGAAGCTCATTTCCGGCACAAAGGTCCATTGAATATGGGCCGCGATTTTGTCAACCCGGTCGCCGTGAAACATCCCGTCAATCGCGCCCAAACTCCCGTTTAGAGATTTTTCTGTTAAATCACGCTCAACAGGTTTTTACACATTCAAGGGGTAAGTATTATGGAGACTAACTCGACAGAGTACAGATTCGACAGAGTAGGGAATTCTGTAATTTGATGTGTGAGGGAATTTAGCATAATGAGGTGCTGGTCTCGCATTTTCAAGATCAAAGAGCGATCTAACAGAGAGTGAGATAGACAGCAAGACCTGAGAGCTGAAGTCCAAGGACATGAGTTAGATAAGCAAGTAACTGATTGGTTGGTGAGTTTAAAGGTTACTTTTTTTCTCTGAACTGGGGCAATTGATAATAATGTATTAAACTTATAGGTTAACTAGTTATAAAGTACTCAGTATGACTACAAGAAAATGCCTGCGTACCCTGGTGTCATGCAATGAGGTCAGAAGACAGTGTAGCTGGTTACATGGACGAGTAATCCTGTGCACCTCCTGTATATAACACCTCATTTCTCTCTGTACCTCCACGGCATGTTGAATTCCTCTGACATATTATCCAGCTATTATAAGAGTGTTTGCATATCAGTGAGTGTGGTGATATGCCTGTGGGTTATATCATAGATGGATGGCTGGCGACCTCCAACCAGCAGGTAGCGGTGCCGACACATCATGCGGCCTCCAGACCAAGGTCATGTGTCCAGGGCATCCCATCTTAGGGGAGACACATACGGTCATCTCCAGAAAAAGATTGAGAGGGTAATAAGACATACAAGTGACTGGTCAGTGCTAGGTGCAGATTTCAGAGGAATAATAAGCAGACTCCATGATAACATGCTCTGTAACAGATTGCTATCTTACCACACAAGACTCAATAAAAGATTCTAGTTTGGACAAGTCGAGGTGTTTGGTGGATTCCTTCGTAAGGTATCGAAGACCAAACACAATAGTGAAGAAAGGCCTATCCTTGGCATTTTGGTTTGCTTCAACAATGGTCCATGGTGGTTAACTCTGTCTCCAATGAAAGCTCTCCTTGAGTCACAGTGTTAACCACTGTGCTACCGTGCCACCCAAAAGTATATCATGCACATTATCATCAAAAACTGCCAAGAGCACATGAGTAAAATGAGCCAGTAACAATTAGATGAAGTCAAGTATTGGCTTTCATAACAAGTAGTTTATAAGTGGAGGAAGACCGAAAGATGTAAACAGTCCCTTAGTTTTGAGGCCCTGGTAAAGAATGAGTTTGATAAGTGAATGCTGGTTCCAGTCAGAATTGGCCTTCATTTCCCAATTGAGGATTGAATACAGTTCTATTGGAACTCCCATTTATGAGTGCAATAAATGCTGGCCTAATCAGCGACGTCCACATCCCGTAAATGGATAAATTTGTAAAAATTGATTCGACATTTACTTGATCATTGATAGCCACAAAATTTCACTTACTAAGTCCCTTTGTGATCCAAGACAGTTTCTTCTCCGATAAACTGATATGAGGTTTGATGAAGTCCTCCACTGTGACGGCAGCCAATGCATTGATACTGGAGGAAACAGTACTAGAGACAGAGTGGGAAGGAATCAGGGTATTGCTACTGAAGGAAACAATACGACATGCAGATCACTGGAAAGGAGTCAGGCCATTAAAATTGATGGATTCAAACATACCTCAGAGTCCCGCTGTATGCAGCTGCAACAAAGATTCCCGGAACACCAGGATAATCCTTCAGAATATCCATTACTAGGTATGGGAGCAACTAAAACACAAGACAATGAAATAATCAGAGGCAGCACACTAAAACAGATTTACTGGCAGCTCGGCCCTCACACATGACATGGCGAATTTCTGGGAAATACCATACATACCAGCCTATTCAAGCCAAATCCCTGGGGAAAATTGCCCTTCCCAATTTTCTCAAGCAAGACCCGTGGCAAATATTGTCCAATCCAATCTTTACCAAGAAGGGAACGGGCCATCTTGGACTGCGTGTTGTGCAATGAGAAAGAATTAGTTGGCAATCTAGTTGTGAGAGAGCCCTCGGGGATGAATGACCATAATATGGTAGAATTCTTGATCAAGGTGAATAGTGAGGTAGTTGATTCTGAGACTAGGGTCCTGAACCTCAATAAAGGTAACTATAATGGTATGAGGCATGAGCTGGCTATGACAGACTGGGAAATATTACTGAAAGGAAGGACAGACTGGGAAATATTACTGAAAGGAAGGACAGCGGATAGGCAATGGCAGGCATTCAAGGAACAAATAGGTGGACTCCAAAAGTTGTTTATTCCTCTTTGATGCAAGAGTAGAAAGGGAACTGTGGCCAAACTATGGCGTACAAGAGAAATTAGATTCAAAGAAGAGGCATACAAATTAGCAAGAAAAAGCAAAACTGGGAACAAAGAAATGGCTGAGGAACTAAATTTGTACTTTGCTTCTGCCTTCACAAAGGAAGACATGAATACTGTGCCGGAAGTTCTGAGGAACACAAGTTCTACTGGGGGACTGAAGGAAATGATATTAGTAAAGAGATGGTTTTGGGGAAATTAATGGGATTGAAGGCAGACAAATCTCCAGGGCCTGATAATCTTCATCCCAGAGTACTTAAGAAAGTGGCCTGAGAAATAGTAGATCCGTTGGTGGTAATTTTCCAAAATTCTTTGGACTCTAGAATGTTTCCTACAGATTGGAAGGTAGCGAATGTAACCCCGCTATTCAAAAAGTGAGGTAGAGAGAAAATAGGGAATTATAGACCATTGAGCCTAATGTCGGTAGTAGGGAAGTTGCTGGAGTCCATTATCAAGGATTTCATAACATAGCATTTGGGAAGCAGTGATGTAATCAGACAAAGTCAGAGTAGATTTATGAAAGGAAAATCATGCTTGACAAATCTACTAGAATTCTTTGAAGATGTAAATTCTATGATTCTATGTAACTAGTAGAGTTGACCAGGGAGAACCTGTTGAAGTGGTTTATTTAGATTTTCAGAAGGCTTTCGACAAGGTCTCACATAGCAGCTTAATATGTAAAGTTAAAGAATATGGGATCATGGGTAGAGTCTTGAGATGGATAGAAAGCTGGTGAGCAGACAAGAAGCAAAATGTGGGACTAAATGGGTCTTTTTCTAATTGGCAGGCAGTGACTAGTGGGGTACCACAGGAATCTGTGCTAGTAACTCAATCGTTCACATTATATATGAATGATTTGGATGAGGGAACTAAATGTATTATCTCCAAATTATCAGATGATACAAGGTTGGGTGGGAGGGTGAGCTGTGAGGAGGATGTAGAGATGCTCCAGTGGGATTTGGACAGACTGAGTGAGTGGGCATATGCATGCCAGATGCAATATAATGTGGGTAAATGTGAGGCTATCCGCTTCAGTAGCAAAAATAGGAAGGCAAATTATTATTTCTATGGGTGTAAATTGAAAGTGGTGGATACTCAGCGAAACCTTGATGTCCTCGTGCATCAGTCGCTGAAAGTAAGCGCGCAGGCAATAAAGAAGGCAAATGGTATGCTGGCCTTCATAGCGAGAGGACTTGAGTATAGGAATAGAGGTGTTTTACTGCAATTATATAAGGCATTAGTGAGGCCACACCTGGAGTATTGCATGCAGTTTTGGTATCCTTATCTGAGGAAGGGTGATCTTGCTATGGAGTGTGTGCAGCGAAGGTTTACCAGGCTGATTCCTGGGATGGCGGGACTGTCACATGAAGAGAGGTTAAATTGGTTAAGATTATGGCGGGATTCTCCGACCCCCCGCCGGGTCGGAGAATCGCCGGGGGGCAGCGTGAATCCCGCCCCGCTGCCCCGATGCCGGCTGCCGAATTCTCCGGTGCCGGGGTTTTGGCGGGGGCGGGAATCACGCCGCGCCGGTCGGCGGCCGCTGGCAGGGCCCCCCCGGCGATTCTCCGCCCCACAATGAGCCGAGCGGCCGCCCGTTTTCAGCCGGTCCCGCCGGCGTAAATCAAACCAGGTCCGTACCGGCTGGACCTGGCTCTACGGGCAGCCAGTGGAGTCCTCAGGGGGGTACGAGGGGATCTGGTCCTGGGGGGCGGGGGGAGGGGGGGGGGGCACGATCAGGGCCCACTGATCTGCGGGCAGGCCTGTGCCGTGGGGACACTCTTTCCCTCCGCACCGGATGCTGTCAACCTCCACCATGGCCGACGCAGAGAAGAACCCCCCCTGCGCATGCGCTGGGATGATGCCAGCACACGCTGGCGCTCCCGCACATGCGCCAACTCGCGCCAAGCCCTTCCGCGTCATACACGCCGCACGGCGTGACAGTTCATTAAGGACGCGCTGCTCCCCCCCACTTGACCAGAACACCCGACCGGATGGCCGCCCACCGCTCAGCCCCGAGGTTCCAGTCTCCTGACATTGAGGCGCTCCTGGACGCAGTGGAGCAGAGGAGAGACGCCCTGTATCCCGGGCACGGCCGCAGAGTTGCCCCACGCCACAGCCGGCGTCTGTGGAGGGAGGTGGCAGAGGCCGTCGCCGCTGTGGCCCTGACACCACGGACAGGCACCCAGTGCCATAAGAAGGTGAACGACCTCGTCAGAGCAGCCAGGGTGAGCCTCCCCCCCTGCCCGATATCCATATCCCCAATAACCCCCCTCCCCCATATCCCCCATATCCCCCCTCCCCCATATTCCCCATATCCCCCTTCCCCCATATCCCCCATCCCCATATTCCCCATATCTCCCCTCCCCCATATCCCCCCTACCCATATCCCCCCTCCCCCATATCCCCCCTCCCCCATATCTGCCTTCCCTCATTTCCCCAAGTGAATCCAGCCCTAACCTTAACCTCTGCAATACACGCGCAACCGATGGCGTGCATTCATATACCTGCCTAACACTGTTGCCTTTTACCCCTGCCTCCACCCCCCCACAGGAGAAGCGCGCACACAACAATAGGGAGCATGTGACGACTGGAGGAGGCCCCACTGATGAGAGGCCACTGACCGAACATGAGGGAAGGGCCCTGGAACTGGCTGGCGGACCTGAGGACCGGGAGGTTGCTGATGCAGAGGTCGGGGGCCCACCAGCAAGTGAGCCACCGACAGCCCGTCCCCATATCCCCCCTCCCCCATATCACCTGATCACTGCCTGATTATCATAGAATTTACAGTACAGAAGGAGGCCATTCGACCCATCGAGTCTGCACCGGCTCTTGGAAAGAGCACCCTACCCAAGGTCAACACCACCACCCTACCCCCATAACCCAGTAACCCCACCCAACACTAAGGGCAATTTTGAACACTAAGGGCAATTTATCATGGCCAATCCACCTAACCTGCACATCTTTGGACTGTGGGAGGAAACCGGAGCACCCGGAGGAAACCCACGCACACACGGGGAGGATGTGCAGACTCCGCACAGACAGTGACCCAAGCTGGAATCGAACCTGGGACCCTGGAGCTGTGAAGCAATTGTGCTATCCACAAGGCTACCGTGCTGCCCCCTGATGTCTAACCATGCATGCTTCATTGTGTATCGCAGGACCAAACGTCCAGGCACCCATTCCCGCAGATGCAGACCGCCCGCATGATGCCCCTCGGAGACCACGGGGGACGGAGAGACCCGGACTGTCTGGCATGCGACGCCCGCAGAATGCCCCTCGGAGATCACTGGAGATGGAGAGACACGGACCCTCTGGCATGCGATGCCCGCAGGATGCCCCTCGGAGACCACTGGAAATGGAGAGACCCGGACCCTCTGGCATGCGACGCCCGCAGGATGCCCCTTGGTGACCACTGGAGATGGAGAGACCTGGAGCAACAGGGAGACGACGCCCCCATCTCGTGTGGGTGCGACGACGCAGGCGTGTGCAACCCAGCGACGAGAGGGGCAGCCACAGGCCCCCGTCACAGCCGAGCCACGAAACCACTACCCAGGACACCACTACTCAGGACACCACTACCCAGGACACCCCTACCCAGGACACCACTACCCAGGAAACTTAAATACAGGACAGTGACACAGATTGGATGGGCGGAGACGAACTGCCACCCCAAAGTGCCATGGACTCAGAGTGGGACGATGCGCACGACACAACGCCATTGCTGTCACCAACACCCTCCACCGTCGCAGAGACGCTCACCTCGGTTGGGCACTTTAGTTATGAGGTGTCTGGTACACTCACTGGTGCGCACAACACAGCCGTCCCGGTACAGCAGGTGGAGGTAGGAGCAGCAGAGGGGCCGGGCGGTCGGAGGGCAGCCCAGCCCAAGCGAACATCTGTCGCCCAGATGGATCCCGGGTTCCTGCAGTTACCACACCCACACATAGAGCCGATGCAACCACCGAACCGGAGACGGGCGAAGAGGGTGACGGCCGGCTTGCGGCGGCTGCAGTCGCAGGTGGAGGAGTCCACCCGCGTCCAGGAGCTGGGAGTGGTGCCGGTCATGCGTGCCACCCAGGCCGACACCGTCCGCGGTAGAGGCAGTGAGTGCGATGGTGTCAGACATGGGGAACGGTTTGCGAGGCCTGGGGATTTCCGTGCAGGCGGCATCTGTGGCCCAGGACATGGCATGTCATCATTGCCCACACCCCCTCCTCCCCCCAGCCAGGCGGCATGGACCGCATGGGTCCGACTGTTGGAGGCTGGCACCTGGCCAGGTGGACCAACTCACTTGCCCCCCCCCCCACCCCACGTCCTTCCCCGGCACGGACCACGTCCCCCCATCCTCCTCCCCGGCACGGATCCCATCCCCATCCTCCTACCCGGCACGGACCCCATCCTCCTCCCCGGCACGCCCCCCCCCCATCCCCCTCCCCGGCACGGACCCCATCCTCCTCCCCGGCACGGACCCAGACCCCCCATCCCCCTCCCCGGCACGGACCCCATCCCCCTCCCCGGCACGGACCCCATCCTCCTCCCCGGCACGGGGGGTCGGAGAATCTCGCCCCAGAAGAGTGAGAGGGCACTTCATAGAGACTTACAAAATTCTAACAGGATTAGTCGGCAGGACTTCGGCCCATCCGGACGTGAGGATATTGGCAGCCCCAAAATCCATTGCCTTGCGCCCACCCGTGCTATTCTCCGGGGTGTGCAGCGCCATTGACGCCCCGCCGACTTTTCTCCCTTCGGAGACTTTGGCGGGCGGCGGGGGCGGAATTCACGGCGGCCAACGGCCATTCTCCGACCCGCTGGGGGGTCGGAGAATCTCGCGCCAGAAGAGTGAGAGGGCACTTCATAGAGACTTACAAAATTCTAACAGGATTAGACGGTAGATTTAGAAAGAATGTTCCCGATGGTGTGAGAGTCCAGAACTAGGAGTCATAGTTTGAGGATAAGGGGTAAGGACTGAGGTGAGGAGAATTTTTTTTACCCAGAGAGTGTTGAATCTGTGGAATTCACTACGACGCAAAGTAGTTGAGGCCAAAACATTGTGTAATTTCAAGAAGGGATTAGATATAGCTCTAGTGGTTAAAGGGATTAAGGGATATGGGGAGAAGGGGGATCAGGGTATTGAACTTGATGATCAGCCATGACCATAATGAATGGCGGAGCTGGCTTTAAGGGGCGAATGGCCTCTTCTGCTTCTATTTTCTACGTTTCTATGTTTACAGGGTGCATTCTTTGGAGAAATTCTCCATCCCTGTTTTTTCAAGGAACCTTCCTGATGAATACGATCCATTTCAGTCTGTTCAACTGAAGTCCCAGGGAATACCATCCACTTTGATTTCTATATATAAGGGATATTCCTGGTGAATCCCAATTGGTACTCTGTCAATAGACATTTCTGGGGAAATTTGACTTTCAAGTCTGCACCTGACGGTATAGAGAGCTCACCACTCAGAATTTAGGAATTTCAGCTGCCTCTAATACTAAGCTGATTCACAAGTACATCAGGAAAAGGTGGAGGTTAACCAAAATCAGAATCAGAATCACAGAATAGTACAGCACAGAAGGCCCATCGAGTCTGCACCGACGCATGAAAAACACTTGACCGGACTTCCGGGTGCGGCGATGACCAGCTGAGTCACACGTTTCGGCAGCTCCCGGTGGAACGGACTTTTGGGCTCTTAATAAGAGCCCCAACGGCAATTTTAATGGCTAAAAGTACTGTGCGGTGAACCAGAAGGGAATCCCCCCTGGATACGGATGAAAAAAGGAGAGGAAGGTGGCCAGATTGCGGTGGATCCTTTAGAGCAGCGGCAAGGAAGGCAAGCAAAAACCAAGATGGCGTCGGAAGGTGGCAGTTTAATATGGGGCCCTGAACAACACGAGTTTTTGAAACGCTGCGTGGAAGAACTCAAAAAGGAAATGAAGAAGGAGCTGTTGGCCCCGATATTACAGGCGATCGAACGGCTAAAGGAGGAGCAAAAGACCCAGGAGCGGGAGCTTCGGGTCGTGAAGGCAAAAGCTGCCGAGAATGAGGACGACATACAGGGCCTGGTGGTGAAGACGGAGATGCACGAGGCACACCATAAACGATGTGTGGAAAGGCTGGAGGCGCTGGAGAACAACGCGAGGAGGAACAACCTAAGGATTCTTGGTCTTCCTGAAGGTGCGGAGGGAGCGGACATCGGGGCATATGTGAGCACGATGCTGCACTCGTTAATGGGAGCGGAGGCCCCGGCGGGTCCGCTGGAGGTGGAGGGAGCATCCCGAGTGATGGCGCAAGGACCGAGAGCAGGAGAAATTCCTAGAGCCATAGTGGTGAGATTCCTCCGCTTTAAGGATAGAGAGATGGTCCTTAGATGGGCAAAGAAAACTCGGAGCAGTAAGTGGGAGAACGCGGTGATACGCGTATACCAAGACTGGAGTGCAGAGGTGGCGAGAAGGAGGGCGAGCTTTAATCGGGCCAAGGCGGTGCTTCACAAAAAGAAGATAAAATTCGGAATGTTGCTACCGGCAAGACTGTGGGTCACATATCAAGGGAGGCACCACTACTTTGAGACGGCGGATGAGGCGTGGACTTTTATCGTGGAAGAAAAATTGGAATGAGCGGGTTATTAAAAAAAGAACGTTTGAAACAAAGTGGTGGGGCGAGTATGGGGGGCGAAGAGGGGGGTAAAAAGGGGGGAAAGAGGAGCTTTATGTTATTAATCCTGCGACGTGGTAACTTTTCTCTCTTCCACAGGAGGTGGTGGGGGGAGGAAAGGAGGTGGAGGAGATGGGGCGTTGGCCATTGGGGGCGGGGCCAAGAGGGAAGCGCGGGCTCGGTTCCCGCACTATGATAATCATGGCGGGAATAGGGAAGCAGGAAGGAGGGGGCGTCGCGCGGTGCGAGCCGAGGTCACGGGGGGAAGCCGAGGTCGGCCAGAGTTTGCTGACTTCTGGGAGCAACATGGGGGGTGTAACTACGCTAGTGGGGGATCTAGCGGGGGGGGTGGGAGGGGGAAATTATTGGGCTGCTGCTGCTGGGGAGAGGGGGGAGCTGGCATGGGGTGGGATGGGCGGGGGGGGGCACCGCCTGGGGGGGGACACAGCTGCGTGGGAACCGGGTGAGGAGCTGGAAAAAGGGGATGGCTAATTGACAAGGGGGGGGGTAAAAAGCCCCCCAACCCGGCTGATCACGTGGAACGTGAGAGGGCTGAACGGGCCGATAAAGAGGGCACGGGTACTCGCACACCTTAAGAAACTTAAGGCAGACGTGGTTATGTTACAGGAAACGCACTTGAAACTGATAGACCAGGTGAGACTACGCAAAGGTTGGGTGGAGCAGGTGTTCCATTCGGGGCTAGATGCGAAAAACAGGGGGGTGGCTATATTAGTGGGGAAGCGGGTAATGTTTGAGGCAAAGACTATAGTGGCGGATAGCGGGGGCAGATACGTGATGGTGAGTGGCAAACTACAGGGGGAGACGGTGGTTTTGGTAAACGTATATGCCCCGAACTGGGATGATGCCAATTTTATGAGGTGTATGCTAGGACGCATCCCGGATCTAGAGGTGGGAAAGTTGGTAATGGGGGGAGATTTCAATACGGTGTTGGAACCAGGGCTGGACAGGTCGAGGTCCAGGACTGGACGGAGGCCGGCAGCAGCCAAGGTGCTTAAAGATTTTATGGAGCAGATGGGAGGAGTAGACCCGTGGAGATTTAGCAGACCTAGGAGTAAGGAGTTTTCGTTTTTCTCTTATGTCCACAAAGTCTATTCGCGAATAGACTTTTTTGTTTTGGGAAGGGCGTTGATCCCGAAGGTGAGGGGAACGGAGTATACGGCTATAGCCATTTCGGACCACGCTCCACATTGGGTGGACTTGGAGATAGGGGAGGAAACAGAAGGGCGCCCACCCTGGAGAATGGACATGGGACTAATGGCAGATGAGGGGGTGTGTCTAAGGGTGAGGGAGTGCATTGAAAAGTACTTGTAACTCAATGATAATGGGGAGGTCCAGGTGGGAGTGCTCTGGGAGGCGCTGAAGGCAGTGGTTAGAGGGGAGCTGATATCAATAAGGGCACATAAAGGAAAGCAGGAGAGTAGGGAACGGGAGCGGTTGCTGCAAGAACTTCTGAGGGTGGACAGGCAATATGCGGAGGCACCGGAGGAGGGACTGTACAGGGAAAGGCAAAGGCTACACGTAGAATTTGACTTGCTGACAACGGGTACTGCAGAGGCACAGTGGAGGAAGGCACAGGGTGTACAGTACGAATATGGGGAGAAGGCGAGCAGGTTGCTGGCCCACCAATTGAGGAAAAGGGGAGCAGCGAGGGAAATAGGGGGAGTGAGGGATGAGGAAGGAGAGATGGAGCGGGGAGCGGAGAGAGTGAATGGAGTGTTCAAGGCATTTTATAAAAAATTATACGAAGCTCAACCCCCGGATGGGAGGGAGAGAATGATGGGCTTTCTGGACCGGCTGGAATTTCCCAAGGTGGAGGAGCAGGAAAGGGTGGGACTGGGAGCACAGATTGAAATAGAGGAAGTAGTGAAAGGAATTAGGAGCATGCAGGCGGGGAAGGCTCCGGGACCGGATGGATTCCCAGTTGAATTTTACAGGAAATATGTGGACTTGCTCGCCCCGCTACTGATGAGGACCTTTAATGAGGCAAAGGAAAGGGGACAGCTGCCCCCGACTATGTCTGAGGCAACGATATCGCTTCTCCTAAAGAAGGAAAAGGACCCGCTGCAATGCGGGTCCTATAGACCTATTTCCCTCCTAAATGTAGATGCTAAGATTCTGGCCAAGGTAATGGCAATGAGGATAGAGGATTGTGTCCCAAGGGTGGTCCATGAGGACCAAACTGGGTTTGTGAAGGGGAGACAGCTGAATACGAATATACAGAGGCTGCTAGGGGTAATGATGATGCCCCCACCAGAGGGGGAAGCGGAGATAGTGGTGGCGATGGATGCCGAGAAAGCATTTGATAGAGTGGAGTGGGATTATCTGTGGGAGGTGCTGAGGAGATTTGGTTTTGGAGATGAGTATGTTAGATGGGTACAGCTGTTGTATAGGGCCCCAGTGGCGAGTGTGGTCACGAATGGACGGGGATCTGCATACTTTCAGCTCCATAGAGGGACAAGGCAGGGATGCCCTCTGTCCCCATTATTGTTTGCACTGGCGATTGAGCCCCTGGCAATAGCATTGAGGGGTTCCAAGAAGTGGAGGGGAGTACTTAGAGGAGGAGAAGAACACCGGGTATCTCTGTATGCGGATGATTTGTTGTTATATGTAGCGGACCCGGCGGAGGGGATGCCAGAGATAATGCGGACACTTCGGGAGTTTGGAGAATTCTCAGGATATAAACTGAACATGGGGAAAAGTGAGCTGTTTGTGGTGCATCCAGGGGAGCAGAGCAGAGAAATAGAGGACTTTCCGCTGAGGAAGGTAACAAGGGACTTTCGTTACTTGGGGATCCAGATAGCCAAGAATTGGGGTACATTGCTTAGGTTAAATTTAACGCGATTGGTGGAACAAATGGAGGAGGACTTCAAGAGATGGGACATGGTATCCCTGTCACTGGCAGGGAGGGTGCAGGCGGTTAAAATGGTAGTCCTCCCGAGATTCCTCTTTGTGTTTCAGTGCCTCCCGGTGGTGATCACGAAGGCTTTTTTCAAAAGGATCGAAAAGAGTATCATGAATTTTGTGTGGGCCGGGAAGACCCCGAGAGTGAGGAAGGGATTCTTACAGCGTAGTAGGGATAGGGGGGGGCTGGCACTACCGAGCCTAAGTGAGTACTACTGGGCCGCCAATATCTCAATGGTGAGTAAGTGGATGGGAGAAGAGGAGGGAGCGGCGTGGAAGAGATTGGAGAGGGCGTCCTGTAGGGGGACTAGCCTACAAGCTATGGTGACGGCCCCATTGCCGTTCTCACCGAAGAAATACACCACAAGCCCGGTGGTGGTGGCGACTTTGAAAATTTGGGGACAGTGGAGACGGCATAGGGGAAAGACGGGAGCCTTGGTGGGGTCCCCGATAAGAAATAACCATAGGTTTGCCCCGGGGAGAATGGATGGGGGATTTGGAATATGGCAAAGAGCAGGAGTAACGCAACTGAAAGATCTGTTTGTGGATGGGAATTTCGCAAGTCTGGGAGCGCTGACCGAGAAATATGGGTTGCCCCAAGGGAATGCCTTCCGGTATAGGCAACTGAGGGCTTTTGCGAGGCAACAGGTGAGGGAATTCCCGCAGCTCCCGACGCATGAGGTGCAGGACAGAGTGATCTCAAAGACATGGGTGAGGGACGGTAAGGTGTCAGATATATATAGGGAAATGAGGGACGAGGGGGAGATTATGGTAGATGAGCTGAAAGGGAAATGGGAAGAAGAGCTGGGGGAGGAGATTGAGGAGGGGCTGTGGGCGGATGCCCTAAGTAGGGTAAACTCATCGTCCTCGTGTGCCAGGCTAAGCCTGATTCAATTTAAGGTGTTACACAGGGCGCATATGACTGGAGCACGGCTCATTAAATTTTTTGGGGTAGAGGATAGGTGTGCGAGATGCTCGAGAAGCCCAGCGAATCACACCCACATGTTCTGGTCATGTCCGGCACTACAGGGGTTCTGGGTGGGGGTGACAAAGGTGCCTTCGAAAGTAGTGGGGGTCCAGGTCGAACCAAGCTGGGGGTTGGCTATATTTGGGGTTGCACAAGAGCCGGGAGTGCAGGAGGCGAGAGAGGCCGATGTTTTGGCCTTTGCGTCCCTAGTAGCCCGGCGCAGGATACTGTTGATGTGGAAGGAAGCCAAGCCCCCGGGGGTGGAGACCTGGATAAATGACATGGCAGGGTTTATAAAGCTGGAACGGATTAAGTTCGTCCGAAGGGGATCGGCTCAAGGGTTCACCAGGCGGTGGCAACCGTTCGTCGAATACCTCACAGAAAGATAGAGGGAATGGAAAAGAAGAAGGCAGCAGCAGCAGCCCAGGGGGGGGGGGGGGGGAGGAACCAGAAGGACTCTCAGGGTTGTTAATATATATGTATAGGTCGTTGCTATAAATAATTGTATATTGGACTGTTAAATCATATTTTTGGAGAGTGTTTATCTGAGACAAGGCAGTTGCCATTTAGTTTTAGTTTTTGTTATATATTATTTATTCTTTGTTTATAAAACAGGCCATTGTTATTTATAATGTTATATTATTGTGTAAAGGATACACAATGTACTGTGATGGTTGACCAAAAATTTTCAATAAAATATTTTTTAAAAAATAAAAAAAACACTTGACCTGCCCACCTAATCCCATTTGCTGGCACTTGGCCCATAGCCTTGAATGTTATGATGTGTCAAGTGCTCATCCAGGTACTTTTTTAAAGGATGTGAGGCATCCCGCCTCTACCACCTTCCCAGGCGGTGCATTCCAGATCGTCACCACTCTCTGGGTAAAAAAGCTTTTCCTCAAATCCCCCCTAAACCTCCTGCCCCTTACCATGAACTTGTGTCCTCGTGTACCTGACCCTTGAACTAAGGAGAACAGCTGCTCCCTATCCACCCTGTCCATGCCCCTCATAATCTTGCACACCTTGATCATGTTGCCCCTCAGTCTTCTCTGCTCCAGCAAAAACAACCCAAGCCTATCCAACCTCTCTTCATAATTTAAATGTTCCATCCCAGGCAAAATTCTGGTGAATCGTCTCTGCATCCCCTCCAGTGCGATCACATCCTTCCTATAATGTGATGACCAGAATTGCACACAGTACTCCAGCTGTGGCCTCACCAAAGTTCTATACAACTCCAATATGACCTCCCTGCTTTTGAAATCTATGCCTCGATTCAGAAAGGTAAGTGCCCCATATGCCTTTTCACCACCCTATTAACCTGCCCTTCTGCCTTCAGAGATCTATGGACAAACACGCCAAGGTCCCTTTGTTCCTCAAAACTTCCCAATGTCATGCCATTCATTGAATATTTCCTTGCTGCATTCTCCTTTCAAAGTGATCAGCTCACACTTTCCTGGGTTAAATTCCATCAGCCAGTTTTCTGCCTCTTTGACCATCCCATCTATAACTTTCTGTCACCCAAGGAACTCAATCTCACTGTTAACCACCTGGCCAATCTTTGTGTTATCTGCAAACCTATTGATCCTACCCCCAACATAGTTATCTATGTCATTTATTTAAATGACAAACAATAGGAAACTCAGCAGATACCTGTGGCATGCCACTGGTCACTGGCTTCCAGTCACTAAAGCAGCCGTCTGTCATCACCTTCTGTCTCCTACAGCTAAGTCAATTTTGAATCCACCTTATCCAGTTACCCTGTATCCCAAGGGTATGTACCTTCTTTATAAGTCTCCCATGTGGCATCTTGTCAAAGTCTTTGCTGAAATCCATGTAAACTACATCAAATAGCCATTAAAGATACATGTTGGCAGGGCAGCACGGTGGCGCAATGGGTTAGCCTCGCTGCCTCATGGCGCCGAGGTCCCAGGTTCGATCCCGGCTCTGGGTCACTGTCTGTGTGGAGTTTGCACATTCTCCCCGTGTTTGCGTGAGTTTCGCCCCCACAACCCAAAGATGTGCAGGCTAGGTGGATTGGCAACGTTAAATTGCCTCTTAATTGGAAAAAATTAATTGGGTACTTTAAATTTATTGAAAAAAAAAGAAGATACATGTTAACTGGGAAGTATATAATGGTGTAATCTTCAACCAGATGGAAAGGCAGGACAACCAAAGTTGGGCCTCCTTGAATGCCGGGGGAGATAGAATCATAGAATCCCCACAGTGTAGAAGCAGGCCATTCAGCCCATCAAGTCTACACTGACCCACCGAAAGACACGCTACGCAGGCCCACGCCTCCACCCCATCCACGTAACCTACTAACCTCACCTAACCTTTTGGACACTAAGGGACAATTTAGTTTGGCCAATCCACCTAACCTGCACATCTTTGGACTGTAGGAAGAAACCGGAGCATCCGTAGGAAGCCCACGCCCGACACGGGAGAAAATACAAACTCCACACATTCACCCAAGGCTGGAATCGAACTGGGGTCTCTGGTGCTGTGAGGCAGGACTGCTCACCACTGTGCCACCATGGAGAATATGATGAAACAAAAAATGAATCATAGAATTTACAGTGCAGAAGGAGGCCATTCGGCCCATCGAGTCTGCACCAGCCCTTGGAAAGAGCACCCCACTCAAGCACACACCTACTCCACCCCACCCCCTTAACCCAGTAACCCCAATTAACCTTTTTGGACACTAAGGGCAATTTATCATGGCCAATCCACCTAACCCGCACATCTTTGGGCTGTGGGAGGAAAGCGGAGCACCCGGAGGAAAACCACGCACACACAGGGAGAACGTGCAGACTCCACACATACAGTGACCCAAGCTGGGAATCGAACCTGGGACCCTGGAGCTGTGAAGCAACTGTGCTAACCACTATGCTACCGAGCTGCCCGGTATGGAGGATGTATAATGCATGTCTGTTTAATTTTTTAAGCGCGAATCAGGCCAATACAACATGTTGAGAGGGGAAGTGAAGCGGAAAACAAAAACAGAAAATACTGGACAATCTCAGCAGGTCTGACAGCATCTGTGGTGAGAGAAGGGAGCTAACGTTCCAAATCTGGATGACTCTTTGTCAAAGCTAGAGAGAACTGGAAATCGGATCAGATTTATACTATTGTGGGGGACGGGGGTGTGGAGTGGTGGGGCTGGATAGAGGGCCAGCGATAAGTGGCGTGGACAGAAAGACAAACAAAATGTAAATGGAGTGATTAAGGCGAAGCAGGGTGCTGATAGTGGCAAGAGATTAGAATGGGTTCGTGGCAGAACAGAGGTGAGCAGTGTGTCAAAGGGCAACCAGGAACAAAGAACAAAGGAAAATGACAGGGATGGAATATAAGAATCAGACGGAAGTGAATGGAACTCAAAAATCTTCTCCCAGCATGTTAACAGTAAGCGGATGGTAAGAGATGGGTTATTAGGGACAAAGAGGGCGATTTATGCTTACTGGCAAAGCTAGAATACTTAGCGAGTACATTGTATTGATGTTTACTGAGGAAGAGGCCACTGACTAAACGATTTAACATCAGTTGTCAGTAAGGTTTTACAAACAACAGTCAGTGCAGAAAATCACAAAGTCAACAGATACTTTGGAAAGTTCTGATTTAATTCAGGAAAGCACCAGATTTGTAAAAGGGGTTTGTGTTTGACTAACCTAATTGGATTTTTTGATAAAAGGATGGTGAAGGAAATGTAGTGGATGTTATCTGTATGGATTTGAAGTCAGTCTTTCACAAAGTATTACATACAAAATTGATTGACAGAATTGAGGCTCATGGTACCGAAAGGTCAGTGTCAATTTAGTTATTTAAAAAATTGACTCAAAGACTGAAACAGCAAGTTGCTGTAAATGGTTATTTTTCAGACTGTAGCATGGGAGACCGTGGTGTTCCCCAAAGGCCGGTGTAGATTCAATTATTTTTGATATATAAAAGACTAACGAGTAAAACTTCAAAATTTGCTAATGATACCAAAGTTTGAGCAATGGCAAACAATGTGGAGATACCAATTGACAACAAAAGGACACAGATAGGTTAACAGAACAGGACAAATGGCAGGTGAAACATAATACAGAGAAGTATGAGGTGATGCATTCAGGAGGGTTGGGGTGAAGCAGTGTATATTTAATGGCACAGGGACAGAGGGACCTGGGTGTTTATGTGCATACATATTTGATGGAGCAGCATATATTGAAAAAGTAGTTAGCAAAGCATATGGCATTTTGGACTTCATGTACAGAAAGAAGTCTTACAACACCAGGTTAAAGTCCAACAGGTTTGTTTCAAACACTAGCTTTCGGAGCGCTGCTCCTTCCTCAGGAGAATTCACCTGAGGAAGGAGCAGTGCTCCGAAAGCTAGTGTTTGAAACAAACCTGTTGGACTTTAACCTGGTGTTGTAAGACTTCTTACTGTGCTCACCCCAGTCCAACGCCGGCATCTCCACTTCATGTACAGAGGTATTGAGTAAAAAAAATAGGGATGTAATGCTGAATCTTTGTAAAACTCTGGTTAGGCCACAACTAGAATGTTGCGCCCAGTTCTGGTCACCACACTTTAGGAAGGATTCTTGTGGCGATGCAGAGGAGATTTACCAGAATGCCCCCCAAGGATGAGGGAATTTAGCTACAAAATTAGGTTGGAGAAGATGGCGCTGTTCTCCTTGGAACAAAGGAATTGGAGGGGATCTGATAAAGATGTACAAGATCGTGGGCGGGATTCTCCGATTGGCGGGATTCATTTTTCCCACTGGCAGTGCACCCTGCCATTTCCCGGCAGCGTGGGTGGTTTCAATGGGAAATCCCATTGAGAAGCAGTGGGAGATTGACAGGTAAGGTGGACAAAGAAAAGCTGTTGCCATTAGCTGATGGTACAGGGACTAGGGGAGACAGGTTTAAGGTTTTCGGAAAGAGGTACAGGGAGCTTTTTTGCAGCGAGCAATAATGACCTATGAGGGTGGTAGAAGCAGAAATGATTAATGATTTCAAAAGAAAATTGTATGGGCACCTCAGGGAGATTAACCTGCATGGCTACAGAAATAGAGCAGGGTAATGGGACTGAGGAATTTGCTCCACAAAGAGCTGGCATGGACTCAACAGCCAAATGGCCTCCTGTGCTGCAAATATGGAGTGGCTCTACGTCCTCACTGCTGAGGGCTTACCTGGTCTGGTGCTCTGACTTCTTCCTCTGTCAGAGGATCACACTGGTGATATATGGAGTAAAGAGTGAGTCCACTGAACACCGCACATATGGCCGTTAGCCACAAGCCAACCATGTTGAGGTAGAGAGATCTGAAATAAAGGATGTCTGAGAAATAATAACTTCAAGGGACAGGAAGTGAATGTCTCACATTTGCCCGAGGTTGGGGGGGGGGGGGGGGGGGGGGGGGGGGGAGAGAGGGGAGATTGTCAAACCTAATGCATTAAAAAACAAGGTAACACACAGGCCTGGCAGGAAAATGGGATGCAGAGGGCGATTTGGCACCAATGTTCACCTTCAGCGTGAATAGCAACGTGGGTGCAAAAAACTGGCGAGAATCGGGAAATGAGATTCTTGCCGGTGAGATCTAATTTCCCAATTTTCCACGTCCCTCGCCGGTTTTGTAGGTGAGAACCTCATTACGTAATGAGTTTCACATCCACAAAGCGGCAAAACTCGTTTTAATGCTTTTACATCCATATTTATATCATTAACGAGTCCCCCGCCACGATAACCCCCCTCACTTAATATTCAAACCTCGCCGATGTGACGTTTCATCGACGAGGTTTACAACAGCTATTTAAAAACCTGAATTAGTCAAGGGGTTCCCCCCAAGGGCGCAAAGGCTACACCAACATGACAGAGTCAACCAGTGTCAAGGGCAGTCCAGGGGGCTGTGGCAGGAGCAGACCTTCTGGGGAGCCCTTTTGAACGAAGTGTTCTCGCTATATTTGATGTGTGGGGGCTGGGGTGGGGGGGGGGGGGGGGGGGATCCCCGATCCTTGTAGGCGTGGAGGAAGCAGCAGAACCCCGAACCCTGTGGCGGTGGGGAGGGGAGGGAGTCACCCTTGTCTGTGGAAGGATGGGGGACTTCTGGGGGGGGGGGGGGGGGCATTTCTGATTGGTGTGCCTATTTTAAAGAGCACCCCTTTAATAAGAACACGGGGAGTCCACGCTAAGTAAAATAAGGGCAACATTTTATTTACACAAACGATTTGTATGTTACCCATTAGATCCCGACTGGGTTCCGCTTTCACTGTTGGTGTTTTACTGGCCGATCTTATGTACCTGGGTTAATTGAGATCCCCCACCCCCCACAGCGGGGAGCTCCTACTCCGACAGGAGCATGGGGAAGGCGAGCCTCCACACAGGTCCCGTGAGGGATAGTACAGCCCCGATCTCTGGTGAACTGCCCTTGCAGCTCTATCAGGCCCTGCCCCTTCACAGTGACAGTGTAAAACACTCCCACTGTTTAGTTGTGTGATGAATGGTTACTGTAACACTGTACCCTTGTCATCATGTAAGGTGATGTCCCCTTTAAGACGGGATTGGAGCCCTGGGGACTCCGCCTCTGGCTCCGCCCATCTGGGAGCCGTATATAAGCGGCCGCCTTGTGGGCGGCACCCCAGTTAGCACCCGTCTCGGCACCAGGCTAGTTCTTAGCTTATTAAAGCCTTCTTTACCGTTTACACTCTAAGCGTCGTTATTGAGGGTGCCACAAGTTATTTTTCAGAAAGGCTCACAATGTGGACTCAAACCTCGGTGGTGCAGCTGAAGAGCTACATGCCAGGTTTCAGTCAGAGCTGACACTCTGAAGCAATATGGGAAAACTCCAGCTCAGCGGAGTCTCAGACCTGGGCTATTTGTTTCCAATCCGCAGACATCAGTTTCAGAGCTTGTGACAAGTTTGAGACATAGAGGGAGTTTGTGTGTCAAGACCTTCCATCCTCCAGCACAAAAGCACAACATTTCTTAAAGACTTATAACAGTGACTGAAGGCTCTACACACTTGTAATAGTAGAAAAAACATTTTAAGGTGTGTTGTGCCTAGGTATCCCGGGTGGCACGGTGGCACAGTGGTTAGCACTGTTGCTTCACAGCACCAGGGACCCGGTTCGATTCCCACCTTGGGTCACTCCCTGTGTGGAGTCTGCACGTTCTCCCCGTGAGTGCGTGGGTTTCCTCTGGGTGCTCCAGTTTCCTCCCACAAGTCCCGAAAGACGTGCTGTTAAGGTGAATTTGACATTCTGAATTCTCCCTCAGTGTAACCGAACAGGCGCCGGAGTGTGGCGACTGGGGATTTTCACAGTAACTTCATTGCAGTGTTAATGTAAGCCTACTTGTGACACTAATAAAGATTATTATATCACATCAGTGAATCCTGATCAACATGTGTAGCGTGTAGATTGATTACAGTGCTGAATTCAGGGGCGAAATTCTCCCCCAACGGCGGGATGTCCGCCGACTGGCGCCAAAGACGGCGCCAATCAGACGGGCATCGTGCCGGCCCAAAGGTGCGGAATGCTCCGCATCTTTGGCGGCCGAGCCCCAACATTGAGGGGCTAGGCCGACGCCGGAGGGATTTCCGCCCCGCCAGCTGGCGGAAATGGCGTTTGTTGCCCCGCCAGCTGGTGCGGAAATGCGGCGCATGCGCGGGAGCGTCAGCGGCCGCTGTCAGTTTCCCGGCGCATGCGCGGGAGCGTCAGCGGCCGCTGTCAGTTTCCCGCGCATGCGCAGTGGGGAGAGTCTCTTCCGCCTCCGCCATGGTGGAGGCCGTAGCGGAGGCGGAAGGGAAAGAGTGCCCCCACGGCACAGGCCCGCCCGCGGATCGGTGGGCCCCGATCGCGGGCCAGGCCACCGTGGGGGCACCCCCCGGGGTCAGATCGCCCCGTGCCCCCCCCCCCCCCCCCCAGGACCCCGGAGCCCGCCCACGCCGCCTGGTCCCGCCGGTAAATACCAGGTTTGATTTACGCCGGCGGGACAGGCAATTCCTGGGCGGGACTTCGGCCCATCTGGGCCGGAGAATCCAGCGGGGGGTCCCGCCAACCGGCGCGGCCCGATTCCCGCCCCCGCCCAATCTCCGGTACCGGAGACTTCGGCGGGGGAGGGGGCGGGATTCACGGCGGCCAACGGCCATTCTCCGACCCGGCGGGGGGTCGGAGAATGACGCCCCAGATCTATCCCAGAATATATTTCTGAATTCATAAGCGTACGACTGAATTAATTTTGAGCTGATATTTCCAGCACCCTGTCCACTATATTACAAACAGGAAAACGTTTGGGATAAGTGGGGAACAGGGGTGGGGAGCGGCGGGGGGCGGGGGAGGTGCTGTGCTGAGAGATTATGTGGAGATTCTGGGCAACACAAGGTGCATGATTCGACCGCTGGCCGGGGAGTGGTGAGCGTGTTTACTTGTGGTGCCTGTGACATTAGTTCAAACTAAACTCCTGTGGACACTGTGTTCCACAGTCAAATAGACCCAAGCAACTGCAGAGTTGGTACTTACAGTTTAGCCTCACATTTGTTTATACAAGCGATGTATCGTTGGACCTGAGACTGGTTGATGCCATAAATTGCCGTCCACATAAAACTCCCGCCAACTGCAATCGTCCAGACGGTGTGTCGTCTTAAGGGGTCTGGATCAAAGCTGGGAGGAAGCATGGACACAATGATGAGGTCAGATCCATCATCTCAAATTGCTTTCGGCTTATTGATGGAGAAATAATGAGACAATAGAGACAGACAAGCAAAGTGTGACAACCACCCTCACTCATGCATGGCTGCACCAACCAAGCCCTTTATAGTCCATGTGTATGTGCATGATCTCAGCAGTATAGCACAGTCCTGAGGCAGTGCTACCTGTTCAAGGAATGTCCTTCCAATTTGATTGTAGCCCTGTCTGCCTGTCTGAAAGTTCAGTTCAGGACATAAAAATAACTTGTATTTATATAGCGCTTAGCAAAACCTCAGGACATCCTAAAGCACTTTATAGCTAATTAAATACTTTTGAAGTGTATTCCACTATTCTCCTTTGAATTGTGCCATAAGACCATAAGACATATGAGCAGAATTAGACCATTCGGCCCATCGGGTCTGCTCCACCATTCAATCATGGCTGATGTGTTTCTCATTCTCCTGTCTTCTCCCCATAACCGCTGATCCCCTTATTAATCAAGAACCTACATTTCTCTGTCTTAAAGTCACTCAGTAATTTGGCCTCCATTGCCTTCTGCGGCAAAGAGTTCCTCAGATTCACCACCGTCTGGCTGAAGAAATTCCTCCTCATCTCTGTTTTAAAGGATCGTCACTTCAGTCTGAGGCTGTGCCCTCTGGTTCTAGTTTCTCCTACCAGTGGAAACATCCTCACCACATCCACTATATCCAGGCCTCTCAATATCCTGTAAGTTTCAATAAGATCCCCCCTCACCCTTCTAAACTCCAACGAGTACAGACCCAGAGTCCTCAACCGTTCCTCATATGACAAGCCCTTCATTCCAGGAATCATTCTTGTGAACCTGCTCTGGACCATTTCAGTGCTTTGAGATATTTTACATTCACCTGAGAGTGAAGACAGTGGGCAGGATTCTCCGCAATCGGCGCGATGTCCGCCGACCGGCGCCAAAAACGGCGCGAATCAGTCCGGCATCGCACCGCCCCAAAGGTGCGGAATCCTCCGCATCTTGAGGGACCGAGCCCTAACCTTGAGGGGCTAGGCCCGCGCCGGACTGATTTCCGCCCCGCCAGCTGGCGGGAAAGGCCTTTGGTGCCCCGCCAGCTGGCGCGAAACTGACTTTGCCGGGCAGCACATGCGCGGGAGCGTCAGCGGCCGCTCACGGCATCCCCGCGCATGCGCAGTGGAGGGGGTCTCTTCTGCCTCTGCCATAGTGGAGACCATGGCGAAGGTGGAAGGAAAAGAGTGCCCCCACGGCACAGGCCCGCCCGTGGATCGGTGGGCCCCGATCGCGGGCCAGGCCATCCTGGGGGCACCCCCCGGGGCCAGATCGCCCCGCACCCCCCCCCCAGGACCCCGGAGCTCACCCGCGCCGCCTTGTCCCATCGGGAAGAGAGGTGATTTAATTCTCGCCGGCGGGACAGGCATTCCAGCAGCGGGACTTCGGCCCATTGCGGGCCGGAGAATCACCGGGGGGGGCCCCGCCAACCGGCGCGGCACGATTCCCACCCCCGCCGAATATCCGGTGCCGGAGAATTCGGCAACCGGCGAGGGCGGGATTCACGCCAGCCCCTGCCGGGTCGGAGAATCCCGCCCAGTGTTTCATTGGAAAGGCAGTGAGCGGAATTCTCCGTTGGCTGACGCCGAAATCACGAAATGCGATTGGGTGGAGAATAGGTTCTGACAGCAAAATCGCGATTTGACACCAAATTGCAATTCTCCGCCACCTCAACAACGGCGTCAATGCGTTCTGGAACACACGTACACTAAACACCATTTGCATGTCATTAGCGGACCCCTATTCTCCGGGGCCTTCACGATTCTCCGCCTCTGATGGGTCGAGTTCCCGACGGCGCGGTTCACTTCTGCTTTTAAAGATCGTGAAACCAGTCTCATGGTTGTTGAGGGAGAGGGAGAAGGTAGGACACAGAGAGGCGTGACTGTGGGTTGCCGGGATGGACATTAGCCGGGTTGGCTGGGGTGGGGAGGCCCTGCCAGTGCCGGGGGAGGGAGTGACAGGGGAACGGGCCATGTGGTCGGGGTGACCCCTCACAGGACTGGGGCGGTGTCCAGGCATAGACCGCCATTGCCACAGCCTGCAAAGCAGCCAACTTGCTGTGCACCCCACTGACCACCCACGTTGGCCCCTGGTTCTGCAGACTGACACCGGTCATATGGGTACCCCCACCTCCCCACCCTCTCACTACCCCCACACAGCTGCCATCCGTGGGTCATCAGGCGGCCCACCCAAGGGCAATGCTCATAGAAGCCCCCACGGGGGGCATGGGCAGGGGCCGTGGACCGTATCGCTGGCAAGTGCAGCGCCATCCGCCGGTACCCCTGCACCAGGGCCAGGCGCCAGGGCCAGAGGCCCCCACGGTGCCGACCGCTGACGGAGCCAGGGGTGCGGGGATGGGAGGGGGGACATGTGGGGGCGGAGCCCGCAGTGCCAACCGGGGCCACCATGCGGCCCGTTGGACCTGGTTGGGCACGAGGATATGCACCTTGCTAACATGTCGGCCTTTCACCCCCAATAGACAATGGATATTGGAATTCAACCAGCAATGGTGATGTTCCTGCTAGTCGCCACAGCCCTGGGGGATGCCTTGTGACTGTACCACCACCACCCCAACACCACCTCCACACCACCCCCACCCTACGCCACCCCCACCCTCACCATGCCCCACGCACATGCTCACCACTCCCCGGCCCGTGGTCTAATCATGCATCCTGTCTTGTGTCTTGCAGGTGCTTCTGGAGATGGGGTGGGGCCATCTGGCGTCCTCCGCCCCCAACCAGTGCCAAAACCCAAGCGCCTCCGTGAGGCAAACAGCAACGAGAGCTGCTCGAACACCAGCCCTCCACCCGAGACCCAGGGTACCCCAGAGCTCGAGTTGGAGGATGGCAGTGATTTCCCAGCACAGCTGTCTCCAACCCCCCCCACCATCCCAGAGACACTCACATTGGTTGGCCACTTTAGTGAAGAGGCTCCTGGGACACTCTCTGGTGAGCGCCACGCAGCTCATCTGGAACAGCAGGTGGAGGTAGGAACACCCGAGAGGGCGGACAGTCGGAGGGCAGTCCGAAGCCAGAAACGAGCTGCCGCCCTGATGGGTTTCGGAATTCTGTAATGGATAGTCCCATCGATTGGGGAGATGCAGTCGCAGAGCCAGAGATGACATGAGGGGTTGTCGGTGAGCATCCAGCACCTGCAGGTGCAGTTGGAGGACTCCAACCGCGTGCAGCAGCAGGAGATGGTGCCGTCAATGCGTGCCACCCAGGCCAACACCACACAGGTGGCGTCTGTGGTGCAGGCATCGGGAACGACGGTTTTGGCTATCAATCAGCATGTCCAAGGCCTGGGACATTCTGTGCAGGCACTGGCCAAGGCCCAGGGCAGGCTTGCCGTCTCACAGGCAATCATGTCCCAGAGCCACCTGGACATTGCAGCAGCACTTCTCAGCGTGGCCCAGTTACAGATTGCCATGGCTGGGAATGTCGACTGCATTGCCCATGCACTGGCCGGCGTGGCACAGACATAGACCGGGGTGGCCCAGTCCCAGACGGAGATGGTGCAATCACTGGCTGATGTGACACAGACCCAGAGGTGGTGGCTCAGTCCATGGGTGATGTGGCGCATTCTCAGACAGCGATGGTCCACTCCCTGTGCTCATTGGCCACGAGCGAGCGGACCCTGGTAGAGACCAGAGTGGGCCTCTAGGACTGGCAGCGCCAGGCCATCCCCTGGGAGTAGCCCGGGGGCCATCGGGCACCCCGAGGGAGGAGGAGTTATGGAGTCCGTGCCGGTGACTCCCGCAGGGGAGGTGCCGGACGCTGCAGCACCTCAGACTTCCCCCTCCTGTCCCTGGTGCATCTGGTGGGCAGCGGGCGGAACAGGGCGGCACTTCGCCACCTGCGACACTTGAGCAGCACACAGGTCCATCCAGGCTGGGTCACACCACAAGATGCCCACCAGCTGGGTCACAGGGCGGGAATCACAGCAGGCAACCTCCACTCGTGCTGTACTATCTGGAGAACCACTTTGGCATAGCGTTAGGGCCCGTAAGGCCAGTAAAGTAGACACCAGTTAAGTTGGCACTGGTGCACAGTTTAATTATAGGGCCAGGGCACAAATCTGTAAATATTTGTTCACATTAAACACCTGTTACCTCTGTTACAACCTGCCTCGGTGCTTTGTCAGATGGGTGCAATGATGTGGAGCACCAGAGCTCATCCACCCACGTCAACGCTATGACCAAGAAATCACAACAGCGCGTATACTTCCTCAGGAAACTAAGGGAATTCGGCATGTCCACATTGACTCTTACCAACTTTTACAGATGCATCACAGCCTGGTATGGCAACTGCTCGGCCCAAGACTGCAAGAAACTTCAGAGAGTCGTGAACACAGCCCCATTCATCAAGCGAACCCACCTCCCATCCATTGAGTCTGTCTGCACCTCCCGCTGCCTTGGGAAAGGGGGCCCCACCCCATAGTGCGGCAGCTATGTATCACAGAGAGAGTTGCAGGCGGGGGGGGGGGGTGGGGGGGTTGGTGGGGGGGGGGGGGTGATCAAACGAGCGTGTCGCCCCTCTGCTGCGCGATGTTGTGAAGGATGCAGCAGGCTGCCACAATGCGTGCGACCCTCTCAGCATCAATCTGTACAGCCCCTCCAGAATGGTCCAGGGCACCTGGAATCTAATTGCCATTATCTTGTGACCTTCTTGAGGGTTATAACATTTCCCCCCCCCCCCCCCCCCCCATGAGTCCGAGATATGTCCATGTCTGCGACCGGGACTACTGGCTCTTTAAGTGTCCTAGCCCGGGAATGGTCGTTGAGGAATGAATGTGTAGCAGCCGGTGGCGTGTACTGGACTGGGGAACGTTGCCTTCATGTGGAGTATCTCGGTGGTGCCGTAGATGCTGCAGCGGCCGGGGTCGGCCGTAGACACTGCTGGCTTAGGCGGTGGTAATATGTCCATCTCGGAATCCGTGTCCAGTGGATCCTCGTCTGGCATTTCGGCGTCCTCTACGTCTGAGACTAGTTTCTCTACAGTAGGTGCCTCTGGGACCAATGGCGGTGACTGGGGCGAAGGTGTCAGTTCGAGCTGGGGCAGTTTTGGTTCGGAACCTCCGGAATTAGATCTGAGAACTCTTGGATGGGCCCACAGAGGTGGTTCACATACCGGTTCGATTTGCCTTCTTGTGTCCTTACTTGATATGAGACTAGTCCTGCCTGCGCCAACATGACACCTGGTGTCCACATTCTGGATGTGCACCAGGTCCCCTACCGTGAAGGTGTAGAAAGGTGAACGTCACCCAGCGCCAGCCTTGGCTCGATCCTGGCCCTGATGGATTTTCCCACCAATGTCCAGAAGGACTAAAGTTAAACGTGTTCGCAGGCGACGACTCATCAAAAATTTGGCCGGAGAGACCCCCATCGTGGCGTGTGGCGCCATCCTGTAACAAAAAAAGAACCGCACAATTGTATTTCCCAGGACCCTGAAGTCTGCTTCTTCATCCCATTTTTAAATTTGTACAGCGAGTTCCATCAATCCATTCAACGTGGGATGCTACGGGGCAGTGTGTACATGTCGCATCTCGTTGCCGGCCATGAACGCTCCAAACTCCGCACTTGTAAATGCTATCCCATTATCCGAGACCAGCACCTCCAGTACCCCTTGTTAACTGAACAATTTCCACAGTCTGTCGATGGTGGCTCGAGCCGCCCGGTTTGGCATTTTGTAGACTCGCATCCACTTGGAGTGGGCATCTTCGACGAGGACACCGTCCTCGATGCTCAATTCGGGAATTTTATTAGTGAATGCCTTCAGGTCCCCCCGCAAGGCACGATGTTGGGCCCCATGTTGGATTATACGTCGCACCCGTGACAACTGCAGGTCCGTTTGAGTTCAGCTGCGTATGCAGGAGGCCATAACCGTGAAAGAATCCATGAAATGGAGTGTGTCTATCACTTTATCAGCCAATGTCGGTGCAGGCGGCCTGGTGGGAAGAGGAAGGCGACTCAAAACATCGGTGTGAGGTATTGTAGATCCAGAACGTACTGGAATGACGCTAAAAGCAGAGCCCGCCGCTAGACCCTGGCAGACACAATGGGGGAGATTGCCTGTCGTGTTGGGTGTTCTGGTTCACAAATAAGACAACAATGCTGGAAGTTGGGTAACTCTATTTTATTAACTGTTCAACTATGCTAACATACTGTAAAGGTGAGTATAAGCAATACCAGCTTAACTGTAGACCCTTTCCTATCACTAGCTATGGTGAGGCACTCAGCACATGGTGAATGTCTGTGATGCAGGCTGTGAGCTCTGTGCTCTGAGCTTGCTGCTGCTAGAATGAGCGAGAACTCTCCTGTCCCCTGTCTTTATAGCGCTTGTGCTCTCACTGGTGATTGGCTGCGGTGTTGTGTACGCTGTTTGGTCCTACTGCATGTCCATCAGTGTGTGTATGTGATTGCACCATAATATACTGATGTATATTATGACATTGCCCAGTCTTCTTTAAACAACCCCAACAGGGGTTTGTAGTTGGTGCAGACGATGAACGGGTGTTCGTAGGCATACTGATGGAATTTCTTCAAATACCACTGCCTAGTCTTCATTCTTGATTTGTGTATCATTTTTCTCAGCGCGGTCAGTGTCGGTGACGCAAAATGATGGGGTGCTCTGACCCGTTGTCCATTCGATGGGCGAGGATGGGCCGACCCCGTAGGGGGAAGCATCGCATGCTAACAACAGCAGCTTGGTTGGGCCAAAATGAGTTAATAGACGGGATGACGACAGTTGTTTCTTCACCACCCTGAAAGCGGTTTCCTGGTACCACCCTCAACTTTGACCTTTCTTTAGCAGATGGCGGAGGGGGCCAAGATTGTGGTGAGATTTGCAATAAATTTTCCGCAGTAATTCACTAGGCCTAAAAACAAATGTAATTCAATTGGTCCGAGTGGCACTGGGGCCTGACAAATGGTCTGTACTTTGTCTCCATAGGGTGCCACCCATGGCAGTCGAACCGATCACCTAGGTAGGTAACCTCGGTTGCGTTGAATATGCATATTTCCCTGCGGAGGCGGACCCTTGCTTCCTCAAAGCACTGGAGGAGCGCGGCCAAATTTTTCAGATGCCCCCAGTCTAATGAACCGATGATCAGGACGTTGTCGAGGTCCAGTGCCACCCTCGGGGGTCCTCGCAGGATGTTTTCCATTCGCCGCTGGAAAATTGCACAAGTGGAGGAAACCCCAAAGGGAAGCTGGGTGTACTCATATAGTCCTCTGTGCGTATTGATGGTAACAACTTCATTGAATCAGGGCCAAAGGCAGCTGCAGGTATGCATGGCTCATATCCAATTTGGAAAATGTGAGACCACCGCTGAGCTTGGCATATAGGTCTTCTATGCGAGGGACAGGGCAGCGATCCAGGCGGGAGATACGGTTGACCGTCATTTTGTAATCTCCGCAGAGTCAGATGGAGCCATCGGGCTTCATCACCAGCATGACCTGTGCTGCCCAGTCAGAGAACTGGACAGGGCGTATTATTTTCAACCCTTCAAGTCGGTCTAGTTCTATGTCCACTTTGGAACGTAGTGCGACAGGACAGGCTGGGCATTTTAGTCAATGCTGACGCGGGCTATCACCCCTCTGATGATGCCTAACCTCTCTTGGAACACGGTGGGAAATCTGGCCAGGACACCCTCAGGTCCATGCGGTTCCATTCGGCAAACTCTTTGCAAGTCCAATCGAAGGTGGCGCAGCCAGCCATGGCCCAGCAAACTCGGGCCATTGCTGTCTCCGCCCACTGACGGGAGGTTCACCGTCTGTTGACCGTGCTCCACCGTGACTGTTGCTGTACCCGCTATTGCCAGCGGTACACCCGTGTAGGTAGCGTGGCGGGCATTGGTGTTCCGAAGGACCACTGTCTGGAGGTCAGAATGAATATGGTTGAAAGTCCAGCGACTGACCACAGACACTGCCACATGTCTAACTCCATTTGGATGGAATGTCCATTCAACTGTAATGATAGCTGGATGGGGGCAACCCGAGACGAAGACAGACAATGCAGCCTGCGAATGGCCTCCTCTTCATCATCCACATGGGCCTGGTCATTTGGCAGGATGGTGAGATGGAGAGCCCTCTCTAGGCCGGCTGTACTACTGTCAGTGGTCGACGGCCGGAAACGATATTCCCGGTCGCCGTGGTCAGGGGAGGGTGTTCTGCGGTATTCCGGCCGCAGCGGTGGCCTATGTCCCTGTGGGGGGCATCCCACTGTCGGGGCTCTGCCTCCGGGGTGCTCCAGGGCCCCTTTCTCCGTGCTTTCCCAGGAGATGGCTATCGCCATGGTGTGTTGCAATGTCAGGTCAGTTACCCCCAGAAGTGCCCCTTCCCTAAGGCCATCAACGCGGTGAACGGCCAGCTATCCGGTGGCTGTTGGTGAGGCTCTTAATAGGGCTGTACTTGGGCCCCCACAAGCCATAATCAACACCATTGTCTACCGCACGTCCCTGACGATCCAGTTTGTACGGAAAAAGTTCTGCTTTCTTTCAACATGCTGTCCCCAGTCATCGATGTCTACCTGAAAGGTCTGGAGCTTACCAATGTGTGGCATGTCAGTGGATGGATGAGAGGCCTCTCTCAGCACAGATAAAGTGGCTCCAACGTGTAATATCTGGCATTAGTGGCAGCTCCACTTTATTCCCATCGCCAGTGTAGAATCCACCAAAGCAGCAAACATGGATCAGCCAGGTAGAAAACAAAAAATGTATTTATTCACAGTTATTACACTTTATTCCTTGTCTTGTGACCTCCCTGAGGGCTATAACAAGAGGTTTGTGGGGTTTTAAATGTGAGGCACTGCTGGACAGGAGGCAATGTAGATCAATGAGTTTAGGATGATATATGGATTGGGCATCAAATGAGGCAGGAATATGTGAGTCTTGGGCGTGTGTGCCACTCTCAAACTGCTGCTCAGCATTGGAGACTCCTGGGAGTGCTGACATCTTTAAGTAGTGCAGTCCAGACCATGACCCCAATTGACAAGCGACTGCATAGGATGAACAACAAATTGATAGGAGAATCTATTCGGGAACAAACAGCTTTTCGGTAACCATCATCATGAGTCCTTTATGGTGCCTTTCCAGAATAAAGACCATCATAGAGAGAGTGCAGAACATTATACAAGGGAATGAGCCAGATTTTGGTTACACATCGGTGCTAAGAACATAGTGAGGGCAGATATGGGTGTCCTCCAGTCAGGACAAGGAAGGAAATTAAAAGGTAGGACATCGGGGCAGTAGTGTGCGTAAGGAGGGGTGATCTTGAAGGGCAAGGACAGAATCCATTTGGTTAGAATTGGGAAGCAAAAATGTTATGATCACACTACTGGGGGTATTCTATCGGTCTCCAAATAGAGAGAGAGAGATAGAGGTGCAAATCTGTGCTGCAATAACAAAGATGTGCAAGAACTATAGAGTGGTGCAACTGGGAGACTTTAATTACCTAACTATCGATTGAGATAACATTAGAGTAAATTGAAAGGAGGGGGAGGAATTTCTGAAATGTGTTCAGCAAAACTTCCTTGACAAATATGCTCTCAATTCAATTAGGAAGGAAGCATTGCTGGATCTGGTGCTGGAAAATGAGGTGGGCCATGTGGACCAAATGTCTATGGGGAGCACATGGGTAGCAGTGATCATTGTATTGATTAGTAATGGAGAAGAGAAAGGAAGACTCTAAAGTAGAACTTCTAAATTGGAACAGGGTTGACTTCATTGGGATGAGAAGGGATTTAGCCGGAGTAATATCAAAGCAAAAACTGACAGGAGAAATTGTAGCAACGATAGGTGATTTAAAGGATAAGTTGCGGGATTCTCTGTCGGTGAGATCCACCACCCTGCTGGCAATGCACCCACGCCCGAGCATTTCCTGACGGTGTGGGGTGACCCACAATGGGAAACCCTATTGGTCAGCTGTGGGAACGGAGACTCGTGCTGCCGGTGGGGGCGCACCGGACCGGAAAACGGGGCTGACGGGATGGAGAATCCCACCCGTGGGCCGGGATTCTCCGCCGGCATGATTCTCCGTTATGCCAGCGCCCACGGGTTTCCCGACGGCGTGGGCCTGCCCCACAATGCGAAACCCCATTGACCGGCTGGCGTAACGGAGAATCCCGCCACCGGTCGGGTCAGAAATGTGGTGCGGCGGGACGGAGATTCCCGCCCAAGATATTTCATGTAGGTACATTCTAACAAGAGGGAAAGACAGAGGAACCAAAGCCAGGGCTCCTTGAATGACAGGGGAATAGAGAATACGATGAAACAAAATAAGTGGGTCTGTCAAGTGGACTCCTGAGAGAGGAAGTGAATTGGCATAGGGTAGCGCCAGGCACCAGTACACCCACCGGCAAGGACGAGTGCTGAGGTCAAAGGCCCCACTGGTGCCAGGCACCGATGGGTCCTGGGCTGTGGTGCAGAGGGCAATGTCTCCGAGAGATTGGAATTGAACCCAGGTCCCTGGAACTGCGAGGGAGCAGTGCTAACCACTGTGCTGCCAATGGTAGAGCTGGCATCAAAGGGCCTTGTGGCCTATCCCTGCTTCTAATGAGTATGTTCGTGTGGGTGAGAATTGATTAGTAAGGTACTGGAAAGGTTGGTAATGCTTCGCGGACATATCACCCATTTTGGATGGCTTGTATCCCAGGTTGCTCAGAGATGTAGGGCTTGACATAACCTTCCAATCTTTCTAAGATACCAGAGGGAAAACAAAGGATTAGATGTAGCAACAGTGACACCCATGTTCATGAAAATGTTTAAGGATAATCCTAGTAAGTACAGGTCAACATCAATGGTGGGGATAGGTTTAGAAACAATCATCAGTTAAACAATTAAAAAGTACTTGGAGATGTTTGAATTAATTAGATAATAATAATAGCTTATTGTCACAAGTAGGCTTCAATGACATTACTGTGAAAAGCCCCTAGTCGCCACATTCCGGCACCTGTTCGGGGAGGCCGGTATGGGAATTGAACCCGCGCTGCTGGCATTGTTCTACATTACAAGCCAGCTATTTAGCCCACGGTGCTAAACCAGTCCCCTGTGTTAGACTAATCAAATTCAATTTTTGTTGAAGTAACAAATAAGGTTGATGAAAGGAATGTAGTGGATGTTGCTTATACAGACTTTAAGAAAATGTTTGTAAAAGTACCACATACAAGGCTTGTTAACAAAATTGAGGGTCATTGTCAGCATTGATTTAAAAAATTGACTAAAGGTCTGAAACAGCAAGTCGATTGTTTTCTTTTAAGGGGCAATTTAGCGTGGCCAATCTACATAGCCTGCACATCTTTTGGGTTGTGGGGATGAAACCTACGCAGACCCGGGGAGAATGTGCAAACTCCACACGGACAGTGACCCAGAGCCGGGATTGAACCTGGGACCTCGGCACCATGAGGCAACAGGGTGAACCCATTGCACCACCGTGCTGCCCTAAGTTGATTGTTTTTTAAACTGAAGGATGGTGGACAGGGATGTTCCCGAAGCGTCAGTGCAAGGTCCACAACTTCTTTTTATACATAGAATTTACAGTGCAGAAGGAGGCTATTTGGCCCATCGAGTCTGCACTGGCCCTTGGAAAAAGCACCCCATTTAAGTCCATACTTCTACCCTATCCCCGTAATGCAGTAGCCCCACCTAACCTTTTTGGACATGAAGGGCGATTTAGTATGGCCAATCCACCTAACATCTTTGGACTGTGGGAGGAAACAGGAGCGCCCGGAGGAAGCCCACACGGACACGAGGAGAACGTGCTGACTCCACACAGACAGTGACCCAGGCCGGGAATCGAATCTGGGACCGGGGTCCTGTGAAACAACTGTGCTAACCACTGTGCTACCATGCTGCCCTGGCTCTCCCGAATTAATTCAAACCTCTCCAAATACTTCTTAATTTTTTATTCTTCATAAATAACTTGGATACTGGAGAGTAGTGTAAAATTAAAAGATTTGCCCATGATACGAAACTGAGAAGCATGGCGGCACGGTGGCATAGCGATTAGCACTGCTGCCTCTCAGCTCCAGGTACCAGGTTCAAATCCGGACTCGAGTGCCTTTATCCTGAATAATTCTCAAAGAACTCTGGCTCCAAAGCAGATCTAAATTTTGTGCAAATAAACTCTGAAGTGAAAGCAGCTTCTCGAACTATTCACCCTACTTCAGCTCTGGTGCTGTGATTCCATTCCATGGGTCAGATTCTCCAGGTCTGAGCCGAAGTGCAGAGCGTCCGTGGCGTTTTACGTGGAAAAAAATCGGCGGCGCTCCCTTCTCAATGCTGCAACTGGTGAGGGGCTAGTAGCATCCTCCACAAAATAAACGGCCGGAGAATTGCCGGGTCCGTGGCCACGCATGTGCACGGCGACGACCTGCAGCGGTCGGCCGTACAACATGGCGCCGGCCGTGCGCGGACCCGACCTGCCGGATAGTGCTCCCCTGGACACCCTCTCGCCGCCCCCTGGCCACCTCCCATCAGTCCCCCCAGCCCTCGCGGAAGCCCCCCCGGCCAGAGCACAGCTCTTGCCCGACTGTGGACACAGTCCGCAGCCACCACGCCGGGTTTCCACACGGCTGGGACCACACATCCCCCTCGCCATCGGGAACCCCGCCCATCGGGGGTGGAGCATCGGGGGACGCGCTGAGGCCATCCCAACAGCAGGCGGCGCGCGCCGTAATCGGAGGGGGCGTAGCATGCGAAACCTGCGCCAAACAGCACCGCCACCTATTTCAAAGTCAAAAGAGAACGGAAAATCCAGCCCCAGATATTCATCAATCTTTATTTAATGGAGAACTTTTGCTATTAATTTTTGACTAAACCAATGATTGCTTGTTTATTGTAAAGTGGCAGCAGGATTCTGGATTTTATATTTTATATGTCTCTGTGAAGTTCCTTCGCAGCCCTCCTTTTAAGGACACTGAAAGACCAGTGTTCAAGTAATTCGGATGCCAATGTGAAGCTGATTACAGAGACCGAGAGTTGCATTGGGAGACTGGGGTTAGAGAGTAGGGAGACACCAAATATTGGAATGTAACTTTGTGAGCTAGATAGCCAGTTTCTGAGTCACATAATACTGGATCTTAATTTATGTACCTCTACCAGATAATCTCTGAAGAATACCCTTGACTGTACTACAGTGATTTCCCACCACCACCCTGTTCATCCTCATGCTTAGGTTTGGTTCATTTTGTGACTGATTCTGTTATACAAGCTCATCTTTGCATTGCCTTCCTGCCTTGACCTGGTGAGAGAACAGGGGCGAAATTCTCCCCCAACGGCGCGATGTCCGTGGCGGAAATGGCGTTTGTTAGAGCAAACTGCTAGCTGGCTGGCAGCTTCCGCCAGCTGGCGCGGAAATGCAGCGCATGCGCGGGAGCATCAGCGGCCGCTGACAGTTTCCCGCGCATGCGCAGTGGTGAGAGTCTCTTCCGCCTCCGCCATGGTGGAGGCCGTGGTGGAGGCGGAAGGGAAAGAGTGCCCCCACGGCACAGGCCCGCCCGCGGATCGGTGGGCCCCGGTCGTGGACCAGGCCACCGTGGGGGCACTCCCCGGGACAGATTGCCCTGCGCCCCCCCCCCCCCCCCAGGACCCCGCCCACGCCACCTGGTCCCGCCGGTAAATACCAGGTTTGATTTACGCCGGCGGCCAGGCAATTTCTGGGCGGGACTTTGGCCCATCCGGGCCGGGAGAATTGGGCGGGGGGTCCTGCCAACCGGCGCGGCCCGATTCCCGCCCCCGCCCAATCTCCGGTACTGGAGACTTTGGCGGGGGCGGGGGCGGGATTCACGGCGGCCAACGGCCATTCTCCGACCCGGCGGGGGGTCGGAGAATGACGACCCAGGTCCTGAGGCAGTAATTTGAAACGGTATGCAGCCAACACCAAGAGATTGTCCAATCTCAAGACCTGCCGGGAATGGCTAAGGTCAGATCAAGTCCATTTGAGAAGAGCAGTGTCCCCAGTAAGTTTGGGTCAAAGTTAGGGAAGGAAATTGGCTCCATGTCAAAGAACAAAGAACAAAGAAATGTACAGCACAGGAACAGGCCCTTCGGCCCTCCAAGCCCTTGCCGACCATACTGCCCGACTAAACTACAATCTTCTACACTTCCTGGGTCCGTATCCTTCTATTCCCATCCTATTCATATATTTGTCAAGATGCCCCTTAAATGTCCCTATCGTCCCTGCTTCCACTACCTCCTCCGGTAGCGAGTTCCAGGTACCCACTACCCTCTGCGTAAAAAACTTGCCTCGTACATCTACTCTAAACCTTGCCCCTCTCACCTTAAACCTATGCCCCCTAGTAATTGACCCCTCTACCCTGGGGAAAAGCCTCTGACTATCCACTCTGTCTATGCCCCTCATAATTTTGTATACCTCTATCAGGTCGCCCCTCAACCTCCTTCGTTCCAGTGAAAACAAACCGAGTTTATTCAATCGCTCCTCATAGCTTATGCCCTCCATACCAGGCAACATTCTGGTAAATCTCTTCTGCACCCTCTCTAAAGCCTCCACATCCTTCTGGTAGTGTGGCGACCAGAATTGAACACTATACTCCAAGTGTGGCCTAACTAAGGTTCTATACAGCTGCAACATGACTTGCCAATTCTTATACTCAATGCCCCGGCCAATGAAGGCAAGCATGCCGTATGCCTTCTTGACTACCTTCTCCACCTGTGTTGCCCCTTTCAATGACCTGTGGACCTGTACTCCTAGATCTCTTTGACTTTCAATACTCTTGAGGGTTCTACCATTCACTGTATATTCCCTACCTGCATTAGACCTTCCAAAGTGCATTACCTCACATTTGTCCGGATTAAACTCCATCTGCCATTTCTCCGCCCAAGTCTCCAGACAATCTAAATCCTGCTGTATCCTCAGACAGTCCTCATCGCTATCCGCAATTCCACCAACCTTTGTGTCATCTGCAAACTTACTAATCAGACCAGTTACATTTTCCTCCAAATCATTTATATATACTACAAAGAGCAAAGGTCCCAGCACTGATCCCTGTGGAACACCATTGGTCACAGCCCTCCAATTAGAAAAGCATCCCTCCATTGCTACCCTCTGCCTTCTATGGCCTAGCCAGTTCTGTATCCACCTTGCCAGTTCACCCCTGATCCTGTGTGACTTCACCTTTTGTACTAGTCTACCTTGAGGGACCTTGTCAAAGGCCTTACTGAAGTCCATATAGACAACATCTACTGCCCTACCTGCATCAATCATCTTAGTGACCTCCTCGAAAAACTCTATCAAGTTAGTGAGACACGACCTCCCCTTCACAAAACCGTGCTGCCTCTCACTAATACGTCCATTTGCTTCCAAATGGGAGTAGATCCTGTCTCTAAGAATTCTCTCCAGTAATTTCCCTACCACTGAAGTAAGGCTCACCGGCCTGTAGTTCCCGGGATTATCCTTGCTACCCTTCTTAAACAGAGGAACAACATTGGCTATTCTCCAGTCCTCCGGGACATCCCCTGAAGACAGCGAGGATCCAAAGATTTCTGTCAAGGCCTCAGCAATTTCCTCTCCAGCCTCCTTCAGTATTCTGGGGTAGATCCCATCAGGCCCTGGGGACTTATCTACCTTAATATTTTTTAAGACACCCAACACCTCGTCTTTTTGGATCACAATGTGACCCAGGCTATCTACACCCCCTTCTCCAGACTCAACATCTACCAATTCCTTCTCTTTGGTGAATACTGATGCAAAGTATTCATTTAGTACCTCGCCCATTTCCTCTGGCTCCACACATAGATTCCCTTGCCTATCCTTCAGTGGGCCAACCCTTTCCCTGGCTACCCTCTTGCTTTTTATGTACGTGTAAAAAGCCTTGGGATTTTCCTTAACCCTATTTGCTAATGACTTTTTGTGACCCCTTCTAGCCCTCCTGACTCCTTGCTTAAGTTCCTTCCTACTTTCCTTATATGCCACACAGGCTTCGTCTGTTCCCAGCCTCTTAGCCCTGACAAATGCCTCCTTTATCTTTTTGACGAGGCCTACAATATCACTCGTCATCCAAGGTTCCCGAAAATTGCCGTATTTATCTTTCTTCCTCACAGGAACATGACGGTCCTGTATTCCTTTCAACTGACACTTGAAAGCCTCCCACATGTCAGATGTTGATTTGCCCTCAAACATCCGCCCCCAATCTATGTTCTTCAGTTCCCGCCTAATATTGTTATAATTAGCCTTCCCCCAATTTAGCACATTCATCCTCGGACCACTCTTATCCTTGTCCACCAGTACTTTAAAACTTACTGAATTGTGGTCACTGTTACCAAAATGCTCCCCTACTGAAACATCTACCACCTGGCCGGGCCCATTCCCCAATACCAGGTCCAGTACCGCCCCTTCCCTAGTTGGACTGTTTACATATTGTTTTAAGAAGCCCTCCTGGATGCTCCTTACAAACTCCGCCCCGTCTAAGCCCCTGGCACTAAGTGAGTCCCAGTCAATATTGGGGAAGTTGAAGTCTCCCATCACCACAACCCTGTTGTTTTTACTCTTTTCCAAAACCTGTCTACCTATCTGCTCCTCTATCTCCCGCTGGCTGTTGGGAGGCCTGTAGTATACCCCCAACATTGTGACTGCACCCTTCTTATTCCTGATCTCTACCCATATAGCCTCACTGCCCTCTGAGGTGTCCTCTTGCAGTATAGCTGTGATATTCTCCCGAACAAGTCGCGCAACTCCACCTCCCCTTTTACATCCCCCTCTATCCCGCCTGAAACATCTAAATCCTGGAACGTTTAGCTGCCAATCCTGCCCTTCCCTCAACCAGGTCTCTGTAATGGCAACAACATCATAGTTCCAAGTAGTAATGCAAGCTCTAAGTTCATCTGCCTTACCCGTAATGCTCCTTGCATTAAAACATATGCACTTCAGGCCACCAGACCCGCTGTGTTCAGCAACTTCTCCCCGTCTGCTCTGCCTCAGAGCCACACTGTCCCTATTCCCTAGTTCTCCCTCAATGCTCTCACCTTCTGACCTATTGCTCCCGTGCCCACCCCCCTGCCATACTAGTTTAATGTCTTTGTCTGTTGCATCAAGGTTCATAAAGGACTCTGCCAATTTCCTCAGGTGAACATTGCGTGAACATGTGATTATTTAGTGATCTGAAAACAGCAATAAATACGACATCAACATCCGTCCAGGTGTTGAGTTCAGTATTTGTAATTTCTGTCCACAAATCCTTTCAACCAAACTCAGAGGTTTAGGCAGGTCAATGTTTACTCTTTTTGTTTTCAATCACCGTAGTCCAAGTTCCAGTTCACCGGCAACATATCCAGTTCCCTTATTTATACCTCTACCTCTGAATCCTCATGGGACTGCCTGCCCTTAAATTACTCCTAGGTAGACGAGTACAGGTCTGAGTAACAGCACAGTCCATTTCTAACGGACTGCCAGATAGGTGCAAACTTGATTACAAAGTCATTGCAACCCTCTGAGGAAGCTACCCTCCCCTCCATGCCAACCTATTCCCATAGCCCCAAAGATAAGTGGCAAAGAGTTTTACTCCCAGAAGTTGAGTCTTCCTCCATGATATGAGATATTCCAGATCCGTTCAAAGCTTCCTTGGATTACCACACCTCGGATTATCACTGCCAAAAATCCAGCGATCATAATTCCCATCTGGAACACATCAGTCCACACCACAGCTTTCAGGCCACCCTAAAAACAAAAGAGGTAGTGAACACAATGGCTGCAATAGTCCCGGTCCTTTGCTGTGGGTGCAAATACCGTTGTGGCTACAAGACCTCAGGAGAGGACCATAATGGGATTTGCGCCGAGGGGACACAGTTTGAGATATTCCCTGTCATCCTGCTGATGGCGTGAATTTAAATCACTTTAAATGTAATTAAATGGCTTTATGCCATGGATGGCACAGTAGCACAATGGCTAGCACTGGTGCTTCACAGTGCCAAGGTTTGATTCCTGGCTTGGGTCACTGTCTGTGTGGAGTCTGCACGTTCTCCCCATGTCTGCGTAGGTTTCCTCCGGTTGCTCCGGTTTCCTCCCACAGTCCCGAAAGACGTGCTATTAGATAATTTGGACATTCTGAATTCTCCCTCTGTGTACCTGAACAGGCGCCGGAATGTGGCGACTAGGGGCTTTTCACAGTAACTTCATTGCAGTGTTAATGTAAGCCTACTTGTGACAATAAAGATTAGTATTGCTACTTCCAGAAACACTGAAGGTTCAACACTGGGATAATTGGAGGTAGAAGGTTGGCAGAGGAGGAAGAGAAGAATCAGGTCAGGATTTTCTTTATACTGTAGGGACAATTGCAAACAATATTATTGCAACCATAGCATCTATGAGGCTTCGGGCTCTTATGTGGAAGTCCACTAGGCACTTGATTTGTATGTCAGAATTCAAAAAATCACTGAGTGAGCAAAATTTAATAAAAGAAAGCAAAAGCCGGGTGAATAAATGGACTCATTTATAAATGTTCTGTGCAGACACACGGAGAATTGTGACTATGGATCCTCAGAGATGAATGAATACATGATTGTAGTGTGGTTGGGGTCTTAGACTAAACTACCACACCTTTTGAACCGAGGGAAGATTTAACTCCCACAAATTCATATAGCGTGACAGACCGAGCTTTGGAAGTAAAACAGAGCAATTGTTCATGGGGAAAGTGATATCTCTGAAGAATAATACGGGAAGCCATTCAACATGTCGGACATGAGAGAGCGCAGTGAAGTAAAAGCCTGTGAAATCGGGGAAAAAACCATCAACCGCCATCTTGAGATGCTGTTAGTGTGGCTGGAACACCTAACACAAGTGGGAAGAATGCCCAGCAGGGGAGCTGAGTGTCACAACTGTGGGAAGTTTGGACATTTTAAAATTGTCTGCACATCCAAAGTACCTGTAGCTAATAGGAAGAAAGAGATAACAATGAAACCAAGTAAAATCCAAGAAGTGGAAGTGCCACAGAGAAAATAACCTTCTTAGCAGAAGTTAACAAAACAGAAAATAATTATTAGAGCATTAAATTAGAAGTTGATAATCAATCCACAGAAATCAAGCTAGATACTGGGGCAGGTGTTTCAGTATTATCCGATGAAGTTAAATGGCTTAAATATACCACATCACAGCCATCCTCTACCAAGTTGCAGGAGGGAGTGGGCAATACAAGGGTAAAGAAAGAGTGGAATCCCTGTATGCAATAAAGAACCAGGAGTCATCATTACTGAGCACAAAACACTTTTGCAGCTGAGACTCAATTACGAGATCTCAAGCACTTGGAATTAGTTGCTTCAATCAAGATAAATTCCCCCAAATACTCCCACACCATACCAGAATATACCTACATACTTTTATGGTCCACCTGCACCAAGCCCATGCACAACAAGCATCTACCAATGTAACCAGTGTAAACTTACCAGAGTACAGTAAAAGGTGCAGACCAAACCTGTTGCAACAAGTACGCCCCAGAGATCAAGTCCAGTTACTGATAAAAATAAGGATTGTTCCAACTTAGTCCAAAAAATAATTTTCTTTCACACATCAATAGTTTTACCTCATTAAATTAAATATCATTATAAAATAATACATGAATTTGTCTTTTTGTCAGAGGCAGAGAGGAAGACGGGGATAGTTAATGCAAATGAGTAGAGTAGGAGGCAAACAAAAGTGTAAAATGTGGGAAAAGATAGGAAAACAGAATGATATACAGAGTTAGATGGAGACAGAACAGAGAGACAAGTTTAAAAAATTGTGAGAGACACAATAAAAGCCAAAGTAACACAGACACAGTGAGGGAGAGGCATATAGAAAGTTCAGGGTACAGTGTGGTATAGAGACAGATCCAAAACAGGTTGAATATTCTTTATCCATTGATCAGAAAACCGAGCACATCCAAAAACCAAACTTCGTTTTTTGGGCCTGTGCAGATAACTTGTATATTAATGTAATATTATATTAAAGGTGTAATAAATGTTGAGAGATAAGAAGTAAAGTCACCATAGTCCCAGATGTCCAGAGGCTACTTTCCCCTTTGAGGGGGAGAGCTGACTGGTGGTGATTTAATCTGAGAATCACCACACCTCAGGCGAGGGGCAAGGTTAGAAGGCAGAGCCTTCATGAATAACCTCAGCCAGTTTGGGAATTGAACCCTGCCTGTTCGCCTTGCTCTTCATCACAAACCAGATGTTAGGTCACCCGAGCTAAACCAATCTTCAAACCTCATTGAATCATCCCACCAGTGTGATGTCACGCGGGCGTAAATTACTACTGGTTTTTAAAATTGGGAACCAAGCACCATGGTCTCGGAGAGGGAAGAAGGTGTGAGAGCTTTCTCCACCTTGTACCAGGGTGGACAAGGGGACTGTTCCTCCTGGCCAGCTCCAGAGTGGGAGAGGTTTAAGGCTTTTTTGGGTGGGGATGAGGGAGGATGGTTCGGGGCCTCCTTCGGGATGGGATTCACAGCTAGTGTGTGTTGTCCTGAAGCCTGCAGACTGTATATTTTAAAAGGTTTGCAGAGCACTGTGTCAGTCTGAATGCTGTGTTGTCAGGAAATGGAAATGATTGCTGAGCTACTCAGCTGTTAGTGACATAGGAGCATGGGGTGTCTGTGAGTGTGGAGCTCATGAGGTGGGGGAGGAAGGCTGTGATGAGGCTGAAGGAGACCAGCCTAATGGACTTGTTGGATGAGATCGCAAAAGAAAAGGCAGGATGGGGACCTCTAGCAGTCTTAAGTGTAAAAGCCTGATAGCAATGAGCCTGAGTAACAATGGTGCCTATTAGTCTTGCCTATCCCTGTTTTGGAGAGTAATTGCACCCTCTAACATTCTTGAGATTCATGTTTATCACACTAATTGGCCATCATGAGTTAACCATTGACAATATCAGCTGCCCACATTCTCAAAGTCAAGGATATGGGCGAAAACTTACGTTTCAAGGTTAAAGCATTGGGTGCTGATATTTTAAAACACTATCAAAAATCGTGTAGGCGGAAATGTTACCAGAACCACTTGAGGCAATTTTTGGAGTGTCGGAAATACCAGAACTAATAGAAGAGAAAAGAGCTGATGTGGTGGCCTTTGCCACATTGATCACCCGGAGGAGAATTTTATTAGAATGTGAGTCAGAAGATCCACCACAAATATTGAAATAGGCGATCTTGCGGAATTCCTTAAACTTGAGAAAATTAAGTTTGCTGTTTGTGGCTCAGATGGGGAATTCTGGACAAGATGGAAGCTGTTCTTCTCTCTATTTACAGATCTATTTGTTGTCAGCGGGTAAAGGGAGGGGGGACGGGAGATGTGATAAGGGCGGAGGGAACTGACCAGTTGAATGGAAATAAGTGGAAAAAATCTCAAATTAGGAAGATTGTATTTTATTTATTTTGTTACTGATGGGTTGTTTGTATGTTGTTATTTATATCCATATTCGAATAAAAATATTTTTTTAATAAGTTGGCTGCAGGGGATTAGTGGAGAATGTGTGAGCATAATTGCCGGACCCCAGTGCCTGTCATAGAGGATTCATTACGCGTGAGAATTTGAGGATGATGCTGGGGATGTGCAAGGTTACAGCCTGTGGGTTGGAGGTGACATTCTGGGGGTTGACAGAAGGCTGGAATGCCAAGGGGAGACAGGGATGAGGTCATTCATTTTTTTCCTACATTAAACTGGCTGCTGGCACTGACTAGTTCTGCCAACATCTCCCAGGCAGGATTGGTGATCTTGCTGGAGGATCTCCTGCCAACTTGTGGGTAAATTGCAGCTGGCCTCTCCTCCCCAGCATCCAGTAATTGAGTGAGAGACCCCTCCTAAGATCTGGAAGCTGGTCTTCTCACTGCCACCCTCCTGGCTTGAATGATGTCAAGTGCTGTGGAATTTTTTTAATGCAATGCCCCCTTGATTGAAGTGCCCAGATGACCTCCGGGGTGAGCGATTCAGACGCTTTGCACCTCAGCTGTGCCATTTTTCACATGACGGAAAACTTTTCCGAGGTACCTGATGATTGCGATCTGGGATTGCACCGTCAAGGTCAATGGGATTTGCACCGATTATCGTGCCGAAAATGACACTTTGCCATTTCTTTGGAAAAGTTTGACCTTGATCTAGCCTAGGCTTTGGCTATTGAACAAGGCCCAGGCTTACCGTATATAACCAAAAATATCTGAATGCCAAAATGCAATCAGCCCCAAGGGTTTCAGATAAAGGATCTCGACCTTTGGAGACTGTTCGAAACAAACAAAGAGAAAGAAAAATAGACCAAGAGGGAATATAACAAAGGCTGGAAGTGTTGAGAGAAAAGGAAGAGCAGAAAACATGGATTGGAAAAGACAGAGAAAATTGCAAAGAAAACAGAGAGGCTGATAATGTAAACTTTGATCCCTGACTGTCAGTTGTTTGCTTGTTGCTTTAGCTGCAATGAGATATGCAGGTAGCTGGGTGCCCAGCTGTGCACAGAGACCAGCAATGCAGCTGTGACACTCAGAGCCTGGAAGTCAGCTGTCTTTGTTCCGGTTTAAATAAATGTTGGCAGAATTGGCTTAGATTGTGATCTCGCAAATCTTCTGAGCACAATGGGACCGATAACAGCTGAAGCAAAGGTTGCGAGCTGAAACAGAATCTTATTTTATTGTCCTTTATCTTATCCTTAGTCTTATCTCCATTCTTAAGAAACGTATTGGGTGGAATTTTCTCTTTTGAGTTGCAGAGTGTGGCAGGAGGTGGGAAAATGTGGGAAAAGCCCAACGCCAGCTTCCTTCACTGTATTGTGAGAAACAGAACAAAATCCAAGGGGCAGGTCCCACACTCTGATTGAGCCCATCCCACCAGCAACTTAGGTTTTAGAAGATCGGGGAACCGTTTTTAAAGGGTGCCCCATACAAAAAAAAACTTTAAAATGGACACCCCCTCCAAGCAACACACTATCCGAACACCCCCTCCCCCCCCTCCCCCCCCACCCCGAACACCACCAACCAATGAACAATCTCCCACAACAAAAAACACCCCCCTCCCCCATGCCCGGAACTACTCGGGGCAGCACGGTAGCACAAGTGGATAGCATTGTGGCTTCACAGCACCAGGGTCCCAGGTTCGATTCCCCGCAGGGTCACTATCTGTGTGGAGTCTGCACGTTCTCCCCATGTCGGCGTGGGATTCCTCCGGGTGCTCCGGTTTCCTCCCACAGTCCAAAGGCGTGCAGGTTAGGTGGATTGGTCATGATAAATTGCCCTTAGTGACCAAAAGGTTAGGAGGGGTTATTGGGTTACAGGGATAGGGTGGAAGTGAGGGCTTAAGTGGGTCGGTGTAGACTCGATGGGCCGAATGGCCTCCTTCTGCACTGTATGTTCTATGTCTATGTCTATGCCTAACTCCATTAGAACTCTCTCCTCTCAACATTTCCCTCCACCTCCATAGAACTCTCCCCCCCCTCGCCCCTTGGAACATCCCTCTGGCATTGTTCCTGGGAGGTGTCAGGGAGTGCTAGGACTAGGGCTTGGAAGTGCTGGGGGCAGTGCCTGGACATGACCTTCTCTCCCCTGAGCGACGCATTCATCTGAATGCCTCTGGCTGGTTCAGCTCATCAGGTGCACGTCGTGGGAGACCTGTCGTGTTTCAATAGGCATGCCCTCACGCCAATGTGAATGGAAGATCTAACGAGGGGAACTATTTGTCACAGAGGCTTGACAAATATATTTAAATGTATTCTAATGGGGATCTCGATATAGAACGTTGGAATTCCTGTTACATCATTGACACGGGGCGAAGACAATCGCTGGGCAAAATCCTGCCAGTGTAAATCATGCTTTGGGACCTGTGAGATTTTCCTCGCCCATCGCTGACCCCATCCCCATGAAAACAGGATGAGAAAATACGTGCAATAAATTATTAAACGGAATAAAGGGCGGGATTCACCCCTATCCGCCGTGGCGGGGGGTCCGCACCTTCAGGGGCTTGGCCCGCCCCGGAGTGGTTGGCGTCCCGCCAGCCGGCGGGAAAGTGGCTTGGCGCCACGCCAACTGGCGCCAAAGGGCATCCGCCAGCTGGCGCGAGTTGGCGCATGCGCGGGAGCGCCAGCGCGTGCTGGCATCATCCACGCGCATGCGCAGAGGGATTTGCTTCCGCACCGGGAATGGCGGAGGACCACAGTCTCCGGTGCAGAACAATAGAGTGCCCCCATGGCACAGGCCCGCCCGTGGATTGGTGGGCCCCGACTGCGGGCCAGGCCACCGTGGGGGCACCTCCTGGGGCCAGATCCCACGCGCTCCCCCAAGAACCCCGTAGCCTGCCCGTGCCACCAGGTCCCGCCGGTAAGGGACCTACTCTAATTTATGCCGGCAGGACTGGCAACAGACGGGCAGGACTTTGGCCCATCGCGGGCCGGAGATTTCGGGCAGCCCCGGTGGCCATTGAGTCGCGCCGGAACCCACCATTCTCTGAGGCGGGCGGCGCGACTCACGCCGGGCCGGTTTTTGGGGGCGGGAGATTTGGGAGGACGGCGGGGGCGGGATTCACGCCGACCCCCGGCGATTCTCCCACCCGGCGGGGGGTCGGAGAATCCCGCCCCTGGTGTTATGTGAAATTGTATAATAATGAGCTAAGTTAGAAAACAATTGAGAGAATGGCACAGACTTTAAAGAGACAGAATTGTTTCACATCAGAGCGACTGTGAAGCAATGTGGATTGCCAGTGTAATTACAAAGAGAATGGGAGGTGATGGAGGAGGAGGACCAACATCTGACATCCGAGACTTCATGCAAAGAGATGACAATCATTGGCTTCAACTCTGACCTGGCAATTGGGAATGGATAAGTGGGAGTCAGTGGGTTTGTGAGACCCTATGCCTTTCCTTATTTAGTGGTCCTATTCAGCCTACTCCAAGTACCACTTTCCCCATAAGAGAAAGTAACTGATTAAGGTAGAATGAAGATGGATGTAAAGTAAATGAACAGAGGCTGTTTCTGCTCAGGACAGCAGCACAGAGGGACAGCTCGTAGAGTTGAGATGATAATGCTCTCACCCTTTTAAGTGTGGGCTCAATATTTATTTGTTTCTGTGGACAGATAGAATCTAGTTCTGCACTGTGTTGTAGGCTGTGTGTAGAGGTTTGTGATTATCTTGTCGCAAGAGCTGACATACCCAGTTGGGACATTGATTCCAAAGGTGGGAACAATAGTAAATGAAGTAGAGTAAAGCCGAAGCTTGATTGGACAGTAATTGGTCTTTAGATGCTTTTGGAATCCTGATATTATTTACCAGTAAACTTACCCTGGTTTAACGCTAATGCAGGGGCATATATGACAATCCCAGTGTACAACACCTGTAAAAAGAGATCCAGTTTCATTAATCAGAACCATGGGCGAAATTCTCCGGAAACGGCGTGATGTCCGCCGACTGGCGCCCAAAACGGCGCGAATCAGTTGGGCATCGCGCTGCCCCAAAGGTGCGGAATGCTCCGCATATTTGGGGACGAGCCCCAACCTTAAGGGGCTAGGTCGGCGCCGGTCGAATTTCCGCCCCGCCAGCTGGCGGAAAAGGCCTTTGGTGCCCCGGCAGCTGGCGCGGAAATGACATCTCCGGGCGGCGCATGCGCGGGAGCGTTAGCAGCCGCTGACGGCATTCCTGCGCATGCGCATTGGAGGGAGTCTCTTCCGCCTCCGCCATGATGGAGACCGTGGTGGAGGCGGAAGGGAAAGATTGCCCCCACGGCACAGGCCCGCCCCCAGATCGGTGGGCCCTGGTCGCGGGCCAGGCCACCGTGGGGGCACCCCTCGGGGCCAGATCCCCCCCGCACCCCCCCTCAGGACCCCGGAGCCCGCCCGCGCCACCTTGTCCCGCCTATTTAGGTTGTTTAATCTACGCCAGCGGGACAGACATTTTAGCGGCGGGACCTCGGCCCATTCGGGCCAGAGAAGCGCAGGGGGGGGCACGCCAACCGGCGCGATTCCCGCCCCGCCGAATATCCGGTGCTGGAGAATTCGGCAACCGGCGGGGGGTCGGAGAATCTCGCCCCTTATCTGATATTAAATCATTGACTTCATCCACTTGGTTACATTAATGAGGCCTCACTCAATTGTGCCTTTCCTGTTGGTTAGAATGGTGGGATCCAGAGCCAGATTCTGCACTTGGAACCTCATTCATTATACACGGGTAAGTTCCCCTCTGGGTCAACTGGTGGGCTGGCAGCGGATTCATCCGCCTGCCGTCAGCTGGTAGGTTCAATGTTCCCAGTGCCATATTTAAATACCAGTCCTGCAGACACACATCACTCCCTCCAGTCCACCTGTCTTCATCAGACCGCGCAGGATGTGAGCAAACCAGAGGAAAAAGGCTAGCAGGCTCTAGAAGACATCTGTCCAATGATTCAACCACCGTCCACCTGAGCCCATGCCCCAATTGGACTTCTACCCACCTCATCTGGAATCTTTGTGCATCTCCTTCCTGTAAAGTATATGGTCTCCCTTTGATCCCCCTGTTTGTGAGATTTTCGTGCAGCCTTGTCAGGGTCCACGCCTCGGTCTTCCCTCTGCCTTCCATTGTTCATTGTCTTCTTCATCCGCCTCCTTGCCATTCTGCCTGCTATCGTGACATCTCACCCTTCCCCCCACCTTGCACAGCCCATTGTCCACACTGTCCCCCTTGCCTTCGTCAGGCCATCTCTGTCCCAACTCCACCCCACCCCCAACAACCTTGGCCCCGCCTCATCTCGAACTCCACTCCTGGCTGATCTTTGGAACTGTGATGCAGTGGCTGCATGGGTCCCACAGCACAGACCTTCCCAGTCAGACACAGGGAGGCAGGGGGCCCTGCACTCCCCAACCCCAGTGCAGTACTGATCTGAGACGGTGACACAAGAGGGTCCATGGGTTGAAGAACAAAGTGCTGCCCAAGAAGACCAGCTTGACATTGAGATGGAGGGGAGGCGCAAGTCTTTCCCAGCAGAGTGGTTAACAGCAAATCAGGAGCAGCAGAGCAATATGGCAGAAAGGTTGTTGCACTCATCTCAAAGATTCTCCTGAACTGAGGGCTGCCTTGTGCAAGCCACACTTTAGCAAATGGGTTTGGGACTGATGTAATCTCCCGCCAGTGGGACACAAGGTTGAGAGGCCTGACGGGATGCCGGCAGGCTGCTGTTTTAATGAGCATTCATGAGATGAAAATTAATGTCAATGAATTTCATGTCACCAGCCAGTGAGAAGACTGGCCAGCCATTAACCCGCCATTGGGAGAATTACAGCGGTTTTTGCCGGCGAGTTTCCGACTTTTTGGCTTCCGCTGGATTTTCTGCTCCCGTCCGCCACCAAACCGACTGTGAGTGGAATGGGAGAATTCCACCTGAAGATCGAAGTTTCACTCCTTCATTTTCCTCTTCAGTTGCTGATTGGAAGATGTTCACTGAACTTACCCATCTCTTGATAGCTTGGCCAAGTGCCCAGTCTTGTGAATGAGCTTAGACAATGTCGACAGGCTATTAGACTGGGGCAGGCAGCATTGAAACCTTGGTTGGTTTGTCCCTCACTAACCCACTAACAGACAAATTAAAATGTAAAGTATTTTGAATATAATTGGATTGTAAGTGCGGATACTCACTGTTTGAATGATGTAGAAAGTGGTCCCAATGTATCGAGCTGATTTGTTGAACCTCATATTTAAATACTGGAGAGAAAAAAACAACAATTAGTGTCGAGTTAATTACATTTACAATGATCATGTTGGGAGGGAGATTCAGGAATGGTTGCTAAGTTATTTGATTGAATGTTTTTTTGTCCACATTTGGCCATTGGTAATATAAGAGCATTTGATCTGCTTATAGATCTACCTTTTCTGTCAAATGCAATATATTTCTGATTCATGCTAATAACGAGTCTTGACTTTTAACCCAGACACAGATGTGGGAGCTCACTATTGACTCTAATCTCTGCCTGCCTAAAGGGGAAGGTAGGGAATGCATGACGTATGAAAGTGGTGCTGAGTGACACTCAGCGCTCAACAAAAGCTGCAAGCTCAAGCCCAGCCATACACACTTTGACATTACGGAGATAGTGCAGGCTGAATCTCAATAGATACGAGGTGAATCTCAATAGATAGGAGGTGAAGACTTGATCATGGAGACCAGGAAGAGCAAACAAATATTGCCTTGCTTGACATCCTCTTTGAGCAATGTAGCAGTGTGGGGACACTGCCCACACTGAGTAGCAACAGCAACCTTGTTATTCAGTGGAAAAGGAAATAAAAGTGTTAGTTCGGAATCTGTCACCTGTCTGCTAAATGTGTGGACCCCTCCTTGGCAGATTCAGCAGTTGACTCTTATCCTGAAAGGAGGTTGATGCAGAAAGTTGAGGGCCATGGCAATCTTTCCTGCTACAGGCAATATCATCGCCAACATAGAGCTTGGATGTAATTGGCTTGGTGCTGACACTCAGCTTGTCAAATTGTTTGGATTTGGGTTGCTATAAATGCACTAAAATTGTCCTGTGAAATGATATGCGACTGAGAGTTTGCAACAAGATAGCTTAGTACTCCTGAGCTGAAATATACAATTGTTTTGCAAAAGCAAATTGATCCGTTTGCACCCTACTAATGGGACGGCACCTGATTCTCCAAGCCCCCGTGAATGTCTGGTCCTCTGGGTTGAGATTCATGTGGGTGAGAATTGGTGCAGGTATTTCCCAGCGTGGCTCTGATGCAGTCCTTGCGGTGGGCCAAGGAGGTAACTCTCAGGTTGTTTCCCCCAAAGTCCATCGAAGGACACCCCCCCCCCCCGCATGATAATATGTTGAACTCAGTCCGCGGCCGCCATGGTGGGGGGCGGGGCGGATCCTTCACTCCTTCACTGGGGGGGCCTCATGGACGACCAGGCAAGCGATTGGACGGCACCGGTTTGCAGGTGCGCGCGATCTCGGGAGGACCTACTTCTTGCATCAGGATCCGCAGTGCGAGTCCGCCATGTTGCACGGGGCGGCTGCCGCAGGCCACCGCCGTGCGCATGTGTGAACTCCTGACCGGAAGTGCAGGGCCCTGTATCCGAAGCCAGAGCTGCGAGAAGCACTCCGGGGCCCTGCTAGTCCCCTGCAGGTTGGAGAATTACTCTGGACTTTCTGAAGGAAACTGGGGCGAAATTCTCCGTTATCGGCGCAAAGTCCGCCGATCGGCGCAAAAAACGGCGCAAATCGGACTTGCGTCACGCCGCAAAAATCGTCGCGAAGTCTCCAGGCCGGAAATGGGCTAGCAGCGACTTGACGGGATCCGCGCTTGCGCAGTGGTTCACGCCGTGCAGCGTCATACACGCCGCACGGCGTGACGGCTCATAACGACGCGCTGCCCCCCCCACCCGACCGGAACACCCGACCGGAACACCCGACCGGAACACCCGACCGGATGGCCGGCCGCCGCTCAGCCCCGAGGTTCCAGTCACGGGATGTGGAGGCGCTCCTGGACGCAGTGGAGCAGAGGAGGGACGCCCTGTATCCCGGGCACGGCCGCAGAGTTGCCCCACGCCACAGCCGGCGTCTGTGGAGGGAAGTGGCAGAGGCCGTCACCGCTGCGGCGCTAACACCACGGACAGGCACCCAGTGCCACAAGAAGGTGAAAGACCTCGTCAGAGCAGGCAGGGTGAGCCTCCCCCCCTGCCCGATAACCATATCCCCCCTCCCCCATATCCCCCATATCCCCCTCCCCCATATCCCCCCTCCCCATATCCCCCCTCCCCATATCCCCCATATTCCCCCCCCCCATATCCCCCCTCCCCAATATCCCCCATATCCCCACTCCCCCATATCCCCCATATCCCCCCTCCCCCATATCCCCCATATCCCCCCTCCCCCATATCCCCCATATACCCCCTCCCCCATATCCCCCATATCCCCCCTCCCCATATCCCCCCTCCCCCATATCCCCCATATCCCCCCTCCCCCATATCCCCCCTCCCCATATCCCCCATATCCCCCCTCCCCCATATCCCCAATATCCCCCCTCCCCCATATCCCCCCTCCCCATATCCCTTATATCCCCCCTCCCCCATATCCCCCCTCCCCCATATCCCCCATATCCGATATCCCCCATCCCCCATATCCCCCCTCCCCATATCCCCCCTCCCCCATTTCCCCATATCCCCCCTCCCCCATATCCCCCATATCCCCAAGTGAATCCAGCCCTAACCTTAACCTCTGCAATACACGCGCAACTGATGGCGTGCATTCATATACCTGTCTAACACTGTTGCCTTTTACCCCTGCCACACCCCCCCCCCCCCGCCACAGGAGAAACGCGCACACAACACCAGGGAGCATGTGAGGACTGGAGGAGGCCCAGCTGATGAGAGGCCACTGACCGAACACGAGGAAAGGGCCCTGGAATTGGCTGGCGGACCTGAGGACCAGGAGGTTGCTGATGCAGAGGTCGGGGGCGTAGTAGCAAGTGAGCCACCGACAGCCCGTCCCCATATCCCCCCTCCCCTATATCCCCCTCCCCCATATCACCTGATCACTGCCTGCGTGTCTAACCATGCATGCTTCATTGTGTATCGCAGGAGCAAACGTCGAGGCACCCATCCCCGCAGATGCAGACCGCCCGCAGGATGCCCCTCGGAGGCCACGGGAGACGGAGAGACCCGGACCCTCCAGCATGCGACGCCCGCAGGATGCCCATCGCACACCATGGGAGACGGAGAGACCCGGACCCTCCGGCATTCGACGCCCGCAGGATGCCCCTCGCACATCACGGGAGACGGCGAGACCCAGACCCTCCGGCATGCGACGCCCGCAGGATGCCCCTCGCAAACCACGGGAGACGGAGCGACCCGGACCCTCCTGCATGCGACGCCTGCAGGATGCCCCTCGCACACCACGGGAGACGGAGAGACCCGGACCCTCCGGCATGCGACGCCCGCAGGATGTCCCTTGGAGACCACGGGAGACGAAGAGACCTGGAGCAACAGGGAGACGACGCCCCCGTCACGTGCGGGTGCGACGGCGCAGGCGTGTGCCACCCAGCGACGAGAGGGGCAGCCACAGGCCCCCGTCACAGCCGAGCCAGGACACCACTACCCAGGACACCCCTACCCAGGACACCCCTACCCGGGACACCCCTACCCGGGACAGCACTACCCAGGAAGACGAAATACCGGACAGTGACACAGAGTGGATGGGTGGAGACGAACCCCCACCCCAAAGTGCCATGGACTCAGAGTGGGACGAAGAGCACGACACAACGCCACTGCTGTCACCAACACCCTTCACCATCGCAGAAACACTCACCTCGGTTGGGCACTTTAGTCTGGTACACTCACTGGTGCGCACAACACAGCCGTCCCGGTACAGCAGGTGGAGGTAGGAGCAGCAGAGGGGCCGGGCGGTCAGAGGGCAGCCCAGCCCAAGCGAACATCTGCCACCCAGATGGATCCCGGGTTCCTGGAGTTACCACGCCCACACATAGATCCGATGCAACCACCGACCCGGAGACAAGCGAAGAGGGTGACGGGCAGCTTGCGGCGGCTGCGGTCGCAGGTGGAGGAGTCCACCCGCGTCCAGGAGCTGGGAGTGGTGCCGGTCATACGTGCCACCCAGGCCGACACCGCACGGGTGGCGTCCGCGGTGGAGGCAATGGGTGCGACGGTGTTAGACATGGGGAACGGTTTGCGAGGCCTGGGGCTTTCCGTGCAGGCGGCGTCTGTGGCCCAGGAAATGGCTGCCCTCTCACAGGAGGCCATGAGCCAGTGCCAGCGTCAGATGGCAGAGGCGCTCAACGCCATAGCCCAGTCTCAGCAGGCCATGGCCCAGTCTCAGCAGGCCATGGCCCAGTCTCTGCAGGCCATCACTGAGGGCATCGGCGCTAGTGGCCATGTGCGAGCCGGCGTCGCACTGTCACAGACAGGGTTTGCCAACCCCATGGGCTCCATGGCTGCAAACCTGCAGACCCCTGTCGATACCAGCACGGGCCTCCAGGACTGGCAGCGCCAGATGTCGGGGGGGCGTTGGATGGCCAGTCCGTTCGCATCCCCCACCCATGTAGAGGCCTGGGGGCCATCGGGCACCCCGAGGGAGGAGGAGGTGGTGTGGTCCGTCCCGGGTCCCACTGTAGGGGTGGTCCCGGAACACCGCGACACCTCGGACTCCCCCCCCTTCCGTCCCAGGTGCATCGGGTGGGCAACGGGCAGGACAGGCTGGCAGCTCGATATCCCAGTCGCCCGGGCCGCAGTCTGGCCCATCGAGGCCAGGACGCCCCAGGAAACGGCCGCCAAAGGGATCTTGTGTCAGAGGGCAGGAATCACAGGAGTCCACCTCCAGTTCTGCTGTACCGTCTGGGGAAACCACGTAGACGTAATCAAAGGGCCCGTAAGGCCAAACAATTAGACACTGAGTAAGTTGGCACGGGTGCAGGGCACAGATGAGTTTTAGGGGCTAGGGCACGTGCATGAACTCCTTTGGTTATTAAAGTCAATGTTACACCTACAGAAGCTGCCTTTGTGCTCTGTCCAAAGCGTGCGGGGGTGTCATGTACGTAGTGCGCAAGTGTGTGTGTGAGGGGTGGTCTTACCTCAGCCCCAGGTGAGTCTGCCCCTTCCCTCTGGGCCACCATCAACGGGACCGTGCGCTGCAGTGTCACAGCCGCATGCAGGGATGGTCCGGGTGGATGGTGGTACTGTGGCCATGGGTCAGACATGGTCCAACGATGTGGAGCCAGGAGCTCATCGCAGGGCGGGTTGTCATCATCCTCCATGGCCTGCAATAGACACGCGTCCACCCGCAACTGTGTGAGCCCGGCCATTGTGCCGCAGGTGGATCGGCAATGGGGGGGGTGGTGTGCATGCGGGTGGGGTGGGTGGGGTTGGGGTGGGGGGTGAGGGTGCTGGGTGGGTGGATGGGTGGGGGGTGTGGGTGGTCGGCTGTTGCCATGGTGTGCGGTCTGTGGCCGTACTACCCAATTCCCACGCCCGTCTAGTCAGTGAAGCGGGCGGTTTTCAGCCTGTCCCGAGCCCGCTGGGCCAGCCGGTAACGGTGGACAGCCACCCGCCTGTGTCTACCCCGTCTGCCCTGACCATTGCCCCCATCCCCCTCATCTGGGGAGGACTGCGCCTCTTCCTGCTGCTCCTCCACTCCGCCCTCCTCTGCCTGCGGCACATCGCCCCTCTGCTGGGCTATGTTGTGCAGGACGCAGCACACCACAATGATACGGCCGACCCTATCTGACCGATACTGGAGGGCGCCCCCAGAGAGGTCCAGGCACCTGAAACGCATCTTCAGCATGCCAAAGCACCTCTCTATCACTCCCCTTGTCGCTACATGGGCATCATTGTAGCGGTTCTCCGCCTCATTGCGTGGCCTCCGTATAGGCGTCATCAGCCACGATCGCAATGGGTAGCCCCAGCAACCAGCCCCTCAGCCGGGGATGGCATCCCTTGTACATGCCGGGGATGGATGACCGCGACAACACGTATGAGTCGTGTACACTGCCTGGGTAACGGGCGCAGACGTGCAGGATCATCATGCGGTGGTCACAGACCACCTGTATGTTCATCGAATAGGTCCCCTTCCTATTGGTGAACACAACCCTGTTATCTGCAGGTGGCCGCACGGCGACGTGCATCCCATCAATCGCGCCGTGGACCATGGGGAACCCGGCCACGGCAGAGATGCCCACGGCCCGGGCATCTTGGCTGGCCCGGTCCACGGGGAAGCGGATGTAGCGGTGCGCCATGGCATATAGGGCATCTGTCACTGCCCGGATGCACCGATGCACCAATGTCTGCGATATGCCGGACAAGTCCCCAATCGGTGCCTGGAATGACCCCGTTGCATAAAAGTTCAGGGCCACCGTAACCTTGATGGACAAGGGGAGAGGGTGTCCCCCACCAGTGTCACGCGGTGACAGGTGTGCCAGCAGGTGGCAGATGTGTGCCACGGTTTCCCGCCTCATCCGGAGTCTCCCCCTGCATTCCCGGTCCGTGAGATCCTGGTATGACTGCCGGGGCCGGTACACACGAGGCGCCCTCGGGTGCCTCCGTTGCCGTGGGGCCGCGACGACCTCCTCCCCCTCCTCGTCCTGTCGGTCAGGTGTCCCTCCAGCCTGGGCGGCTGCCGCCTGCCCCTCTGCGGTAGCCTGCGCCGCCTCTCTGGCACGCTCCTCCTCATCCTCCTCCTCATCCAGGGCAACATGGACATTAGCGGCTGCCGCCACGGCGGCCAACATCGCTGGATGATCGGAAAACATGACGGCCTGGTGGGGGGGAGTGGGGGGGGGAACGACGACATGTCATCATTGCCCATATCCCCTCCTCCCCCCAGCCAGGTGGCATGGACCGCATGGGTCCAACTGTTGGAGGCTGGGACCTGGCCAGGTGGACCAACTCACTTGCCCTCGCATCCCCCTCCCCGGCACGGACCCCATCCTCCTCCCCGGCACGGACCCCACATCCCCCTCCCCAATACGGACCCCCCATCCTCCTCCCCGGCACGGACCCCATCCTCCTCCCCGGCACGGTCCCCCCATCCCCCTCCCCGGCACCGCCCCCCCCCCATCCCCCTCCCCGGCACGGACCCCCCATCCCCCTCCCCGGCACGGACCCCCCCCCATCCCCCTCCCCGGCACGGGCCCCCTATCCTCCTCCCCGGCACGGGGCCCCCCCCATCCCCCTCCCCGGCACGGTCCCCCCATCCTCCTCCCCGGCACGGGCCCCCCATCCCCCTCCCCCTCCCCGGCACAGGCCCCCCACCCCCATCCCTGGCATGGGCCCCCCCCATCCCCCTCCCCGGCACGGACCCCCCATCCTCCTTCCCGGCACGGGCCCCTCCATCCCCCTCCCCGGCACGGACCCCCCATCACCCTTCCCGGCACGGGAACCCCCATCCTCCTCCCCGGCACGGACCCCATCCTCCTCCCCGGCACAAACCCCCACCCCATCCCCCTCCCCGGCACGGGCCCCCCATCCTCCTCCCCGGCACGGACCCCATCCTCCTCCCCGTCACGGACCCCCCCCATCCCCCTCCCCGGCACCGACCCCCCAGCCTCCTCCCCGGCACGGACCCCCCTCCCGGCACTCCCCCGGAGCCCAGCCCACTCTAACCCCCCCCCCCGCCGCACACACACACACACAACCCTAGAGACACCTCTCCCCCCACATTCAGACTGCGGCCACGCCATCGCCTGCCCAGCGGCCAACCCCCCAGGCTGTCACTCACCGCCACGCTGGTCGGCGTGAACCTGGAGCACAGGTTGACGCCGATTGAAAGGAGGTTTGATTTACGTCGACGTGACCCGTCATCACGTCGACGGGACTTCGGCCCATCCGGACGGGAGACTATCGGCAGGCCCAAAATCGGCTGCCTTGCGCACACCCGTGCCATTCTCCGACGTCTGCGGCGCCATTAACGCCGCGCCGACTTTTCTCCCTTCGGAGACTTCGGCAACTGGCGGGGGCGGGATTCACGGCGGCCAACGGCCATTCTCCGACCCGCTGGGGGGTCGGAGAATGACGCCCCTGGTCTCTCTCTGTCTACCTCTGGTCACTAGTCACTCCAAACACGAAGAGGCGGGAGCTCTGGTTGAACTTGTCTTTTATACCCGCCTCTAGTGCTGCCATCTAGTGGTTATCTAGCTGTTACTTCTGTAAATTAACCCTTTATATCCATACAGATATGCAGATCACTACAGTTCCCTCACTAGCCAATACAGCACTGGCCAGCTCTATTTATATAGCTGCACTGCTAATGATTGCTCCACCCCCCTCCCCCCCTCACTGGGGAGCCGCTCTTCCGCAGCTTTATTCATGAACGGGTGGCCCTGGAGAGAGAATATGCAATGTCCACGGGTACCCTCGAGGTCTTCCATATCCGGTGGGCACCGCAGGGGTTGGATTGCTTTATCGACCTATCTTTGTTGTTAAGTTTCTGTTGTTCTTTGATATTTTGGGGCAGTGTCCCTACCAGTGGCAGCCCCTTTTAATTTGCCCCTGAGTTTGTTTCCGTTATTATAATGATTTGAACTGACCCAATGTGCTCACATAGGGTAACCAATTGTCCCCAGCCATTAGGATCCGGACAGGTGGGAGGCAGCCACCAGTCTTCACTATCGGGGCTCAAAATGGCAGCCTGATAGTGGGTTTCCCAAATGAATCACTCGCCTTCCCCGCCAGGCAGAAAGTTGCATGGCAAGGGATTGTGAATCGCTTCTGGATTTGCGCTCCCAATGTGACCCATTCATCTAGACACGGGCAGCACGGTGGCACAGTGGTTAGCACAGCTGCCTCACAGCACCGGGGATCCGGGTTCAATTCCGACCTCGGGTGACTGTCTGTGTAGAGTTTGCACTTTCTCCCTGTGTCTGCATTGGTTTTGCAGGTTAGGTGGGTTTATGGTGTTGTTGGAATAGAGCCGGGGAGTGCGTCTAGGTAGGATGCTCTTTCAAAGGGTTGGTGGAGACATGATGGACCGAATGGCGGTTTTGCACTGCAGGAATTCTTTTCCAACTCCGCCAGGTCCAGGCAGCCGAGGAGGTCGTCTGGCCGGACTGCCTGCCCCCCTTCCGCGGCTTTATTCATGGCCGGGTAGCCCTGGAGAGAGAACATGGTGGTGTCCACGGGTTACCCTCTCCCAAATAGAGGATTCCGGCCTAAATAGGTTGTCAGGATGTTTGAACCAAGACAATCTAACTTCAAGAAATCTTTAATGGCAATTAAGGTCAGTCAAGATTGCCTCCTAACCTGGAAGGATAAAAGGGAAGAAATGATTCAGTTGGAGGATATTTGAGTGGCAGGATGTAAAGGGAGTATATAAGCTGGAAAGTTGCACCTGTTAGAGTTTGACTCACACCAATAAGAAACCTTAAGGGGCGGGATTCTCCGATATCGGCGCGATGTCCGTCGAACGATGCCAAAAACGGCGTGAATCAGTCCGGCATCGTGCCGCCCCAAAGGTGCGAAAGTCTCCGCATCTTGAGGGGCCGAGCCCTCACCTTGAGGGGCTAGGCCCGCGCCGGACTGATTTCCGCCCCGCCAGCTGGCGGGAAAGGCATTTGGTGCCCCGCCAGCTGGCGCGAAACTGACTTTGCCGGGCGGCGCATGCGCGGGAGCGTCAGCGGCCGCTCACGGCAGCCCCGCGGATGCGCAGTGGATCGGGTGGAGACCATGGCGAAGGTGGAAGGAAAAGAGTGTCCCCACGGCACAGGCCCGCCCGTGGATCGGTGAACCCCGATCGCGGGCCAGGCCACCGTGGGGGCACCCCCCGGGCCCAGATCGCCCCGCGCTGCCCCCAGGACCCCGGAGCCCGCCCGCGCCGCCGTGTCCCGCCGTCCGAAAGGTGGTTCAATCCACGCCGGCTGGCATGGGTTGACAGCGGTGGGACTTTGGCCCATCACGGGCTTGAGAATCGCCGGTGGGGGGCCCGCCAACCGGCGCGGCGCGATTCCCGCCCCCGCCGAATATTCGGTGCCGGAGAATTCGGCAACCAGCGGGGGCGGGATTCACGCCAGCCCCCGGCGATTCTCCGACCCGGCGGGGGGTCGCAGAATCCTGCCCCTTGGGTGTGATTCCACGTTGGCCGACGCCGGAATCGGGAAATGCTATTGGGCGAGAATCGGTTCCAACACCAAAACGTGCAGGTTTCGACATTCTCTGTCGCCTTGACAGCGGAGTCAATGCATTCCAGAACGCATGTACATTAAACACAATTTGCATATGATTCGCAGACCTAACCTGGGCCGGGATTCTCCGACCCCCCGCCGGGTTGGAGAATCCCCGGGGGGTGGCGCGAATTCCGCCCCGACGCCGGCTGCCCTATTCTCCGGCGCCATTTTTCAGGCAGCAACGGGATTCCCGCCACGCCGGTCGGGGGCTGTTGGCAGCGGCCCCCCTGACGATTCTCCAGGTCCCGATGGGCCGAGCGGCCGTCCATTTTTGGCCAGTCACGCCGGCGTGGATTACTCACCTGATGCACGGTGGGACCAGGCAGTTGAGTGTGTGCGGGCGGTCCTCGGGGGGGGGGGGGGGGGGCGGGGCGGGGGGGCGGCGCTGATGGATCCGATCCCAGGGGGGGACCCCCACGGTGGCCTGGCCCGCGATCTTACAACTGCATCACAAATTCCCCCAATGTACAAACCCCCCATTAAGCAATAATAAACACAGTAGAAGAAAACACAAAGTACACCCCCCCCCCCCTCCTTCTGGGTTGCTGCTGCTGCTGACCACCTCCTAACGCCCCGCTAGAAAGTCTAGGAATGGTTGCCACCATCTGAAGAACGCTTGCCCAGACCCTGTCAAGGCAAATTCTACCCTCTCCAATTTAATGAACCCTGCCATGTCGCTGATCCAGGTTTCCATGCTCGGGGGGCCTCGCATCCTTCCACTGTAGCAGAATCCTCCGCCGGGCTACCAGGGACACCGGCCTCTTTCGCCTCCTGCACTCCTGGCTCGTCCGATACCCCAAATAGTGCTAACCCCCAGCTCGACTTAACCCGGGTGTTCACCACCTTAGACACCGTCCTCGCAATACCCCTCCAGAACCCATCCAGCGCCGGGCATGCCCAGAACATGTGGGTGTGCTTTGCTGGGCTCCCCGAGCACCTCCCACACCTGTCTTCCACCCCAAAGAACCTGCTCAGCCTCGCCCCTGTCATATGCGCTCTGTAAAGAACCTTAAATTGTATCAGGCTAAACCTGGCGCAAGAGGAGGAAGAATTAACCCTACCCAAGGCGTCCGCCCACGTACCCTCGTCTATCTCCTCCCCAAGCTCCTCCTCCCATTTACCCTTTAGCTCCTCCACCGAGGTCTCCTCCTCCTCTTGCATCTCCTGGTAGATCGCTGAGACCCTGCCCTCTCCAACCCACACCCCCGAGAGCACCCTATCCTGGATCTTGAGTGCTGGAAGCAGCGGGAACTCCCTCACCTGCTGTCTTACTCACGCCCTTACCTGCATGTACCTGTAGGCATTTCCGGGGGGAAGCCCGAATTTTTCCTCCAGCGCCTCAAGGCTTGCAAACGTCCCATCTAAAAACAGGTCCCCCATCCTTCTAATTCCTGCTCTGTGCCAGCTCAGGAACCCTCCCACCATTCTCCCCGGGACGAACCAATGGTTCTCCCGGATCGGGGACCAAACCAAAGCCTCTACCTCACCCCTGTGGTGCCTCCACTGCCCCCAAACTTTAAAAGTCGCCGCCACCACCGGACTCGTGGTGTACCTAGCCGGTGGGAGCGGCAGCGGTGCTGTCACCAGCGCTCCCAGACTCGTGCCCACACAGGACGCAATCTCCAGCCTCTTCCACGCCGCCCCTTCCTCCTCCATTACCCACTTGCGTACCATCGCCACATTGGCAGCCCAGTAATAACCACACAGATTAGGTAATGCTAACCCTCCTCTGTCCCTACTCCGCTCCAGAAACACCCTTCCCACCCTCGGGGTCTTTTTCGCCCACACGAATCCCATGATGCTCCGACTGACCCGCTTAAAAAAGGCCTTAGGGATCAGGATGGGGAGGCACTGGAATATAAGAAGGAACCTCGAGAGCACCGTCATCTTCACCGACTGTACCCTACCCGTCAAGGAGAGTGGCAGCATATCCCACCTTTTAAACTTCTCCTCCATCTGCTCCACCAGTCTTGTCAAATTGAGCAGATCCTGGCCACCTGGATCCCCAGGTACCGAAAACTCCTTTCCGCCCTCTTCAGTGGAAGCTCGTCAATCCATCTTTCCTGGTCCCCTGGGTGTACTACGAAGAGCTCACTCTTCCCCACGTTGAGCTTATACCCGGAAAAGTCCCCCATCTCCCTGAGGATTCACATCACCTCCGGCATTCCCCCCACTGGGTCCGCCACGTACAGTAACAGGTCATCGGCATACAACGGAACCCGAAGTTCCTCCCCCCCCCTCCGGACCAGCCCCCTCCAGTTCCTGGATTCCCTTAGAGCCATAGCCAAAGGCTCAATTGCCAATGCAAATAGCAAGGGGGATAGGGGTACCCCTGCCTCGTCCCCCGGTACAACCGAAAGTATTCCGACCTCCTCCGGTTCGTGGCCACACTCGCCACCGGGCTTCGTAAAGTAGCCTAACCCAACTAATGAACCCCTCCCCGAACCCAAGCCTCCTCAACATTTCCCAGAGGTACTCCCACTCCACCCTATCGAAGGCCTTCTCCGCGTCCATCTCCGCCACTATCTCCGCTTCCCCCCTCCACTGCAGGCATCATGATTACTTTAAGGAGTCTCCGCACATAGGTATTCAGCTGCCTTCCCTTCACAAAACCTGTCTGGTCCTCGTGAATTACCCCCGGGACACAGTCCTCAATTCTGGTAGCCAACACCTTTGCTAACATCTTCACGTCCACGTTGAGGCGAGACATTGGCCGAAACGACCCACACTGTAATGGGTCCTTGTCCCGCTTCAAGATCAACGAGATCAGCGCCCTGGACATCATCGGGGGTAGGGGACCCCCTCCCTCGCCTCATTGAATGTCCTCACTAATAGAGGGCCCAGCAGGTCCATGTACGTCCGGTAAAATTCCACCGGGAACCCATCTGGCCCCGGTGCCTTCCCCGCCTGCATACTCCCCAGCCCCTTAGTCAGCTCCTCCAGCCCTACCGGTGCCCCAAGCCCAGCCACCTGCTCCTCCTCCACCCTCGGGAACCTCAGTTGATCCAAAAATCGACGCATCCCCCCTCCTCCGTCGGGGGCTCAGACCTATACAGCCCCCCATAAAAGTCTCTAAGTACCCCATTTATTCCCACCGCACTCCGCACCGTGTTTCCCCCTTTATCCCTAACTCCCCCAATCTCCCACGCTGCCTCCCGCTTCCGAAGCTGGTGTGCCAACATCCAGCTAGCCTTCTCCCCGTACTCATACACCGCCCCTTGCGCTTTCCTCCTCTGCACCTCTGCCTTCTTGGTGGTCAACAGGTCGAGCTCGGCCTGGAGGCTTCGTCGCTCCTTGAGTAGTCTCTCCTCGGGGACCTCTGCATACCTCCTATCCACCCTTAAAATCTCCCCCACCAATCTCTCCCTCTCTCTCCTCTCCTTCTTCACCCTGTGGGCCCTAGTGGAGATTAGCTCTCCCCTAATCGCCGCCTTCAGCGCCTCCCAGACCACCCCTACCTGCAATTCCCCATTATTGTTAGCCTCTAGATAGCTTTCAATGCACCCCCGGATCCGCCCACTCACCACATCATCCGCCAGCAAGCGCACATCCAGGCGCCACAGCGGGCGCTGGTCCCTCTCCTCCCCTAGCTCCAGCTCCACCCAATGCGGGGCATGGTCTGAGATGGCTATGGCCGAATGCTCCGTGCCCTCCACCCTCGGAATTAGTGCCCTGCTCATAACGAAGAAGTCTATCCGGGAGTAGGCTATATGGACGTGGGAAAAAAAAGAAAATTCCCTGGCCCCTGGCCTGACAAACCTCCATGGGTCCACTCCTCCCATCTGGTCCATAAACCCCCTCAGCACCTTGGCCGCCGCCGGCCTCTGACCCGTCCTGGACCTGGAGCGGTCCAATGCTGGATCCAGTACTGTGTTGAAGACCCACCCCCCATTATCAAGCTCCCTGCCTCCAGGTCCGGAATCCGGCCCAACATGCGCCGCATAAATCCGGCATCATCCCAATTCGGGGCATATACATTCACTAATATCACCCTCACCCCCTGCAGCTTACCACTCACCATCACATACCTACCTCCATTGTCTGCCACGATGTTCAGCGCCTCAAACGACATCCGCTTCCCCACCAAAACCGCCACCCCTCGATTCTTTGCGTCCAACCCTGAGTGGAAAACCTGCCCTACCCACCCCTTTCTCAGCCTAACCTGATCTGCCACCCTCAAATGCGTCTCCTGGAGCATAACCACTTCAGTCCCTTCAGGTGCGCGAACATACGGCCCGTTCAGGCCTCTCACATTTCAAGTTATCAGCCGGATCAGGGGCTTCCCGCCTCCCCCCCCCTGCCGATTAGCCATCCCCTTTTCTAGGCCAGCCACGTGCCCACGCCTCCCGCACTCCATTCCCCCCAGCGGCAGACCCCCGCCCCGACTCTCTCCCCGAGCTCCAGCTCACCGTTTCACCTTTGGCCAATGCAACAGCAACCCAGGCCACCCCCCCCCCCCCCTCCCTACCCCCCCCCCCCCCAAGCTAGGCCCCCCCCTAGCTGCGTTGCTCCTCCCATAGCACTCCCATAAGTCAGCAGACTCCTGTTGACCCCGGCCACTCCCCGCCACTCCATCGACCCCCCAACGTGGTAGTCTCCAGCATCCGACCCCTCCACTCCCTCCGGGAGACCCAGAATCCGCAGATTCTTCCTCCTCGACTGATTCTCCATGTCCTCGAACTTCTCTTGCCATTTCTTATGCAGCGCCTCGTGCGCCTCCACTTTCACTGCCAGGCCCAATATCTCGTCCTCATTCTCCGAGGCCTTCTGCCGCACCTCCCGGATCGCCGCCCCTTGGGCCTTCTGGGTCTTGACCAGCTTGTGGATCGAAGCCTTCATCGGCTCCAGCAGCTCTGCTTTCAATTCCGTGAAGCAGCGCTTGAGAAACTCCTGCTGCTCTTGCGCCCACTGTGCCCACTGCGCCCACACCGCCTGGTCTCCACCCGCCGCCATCTTGGCTTTCCTCCCTCGCATTTTTCGCTGCACTAGAATTACTTTTTTCACCGCTCCACTCCTGGTCCGATCCATACAGTGCCGGGGAAATCGTACTGTCACCTTCCCACACTGGAAAGCATCGAAAAAATGCCGCTGGGGCCCCTCAAAAGAGCCCAAAAGTCCGTTTCTGGCGGGAGCTGCCGAACGTGTGACTTAGCTGAGCATAGCCTCAACCGGAAGTCTCATAGCCCCATTTTCAGAGAATTCCGCCCCTGGTATTCTTCGGGGCCTCCACCTTTCTCCACCTCCACTGGGGAAAAGCCCGAGGTTCACTTGTGCCTTGAAAAGCAGGAGACTCGCGCCGTGGTTGATGAGGGAGAGAGACAGGAGGTAGGAATGCAGAGGCATGATCGCAGGCTGCTGGGCTGGACACTGGCCAGGCTGGCTGGGTTGGGGGTGGTGCCCTGCCACGGCTGGGATGGGGGTGTGTGACGGGGGTAGGGGGCGTGGGGGCAGGATGGTCCCCCCAAGGGACTGGGGTGGTGTCCAGGCATGGACCGCCATTGCCACAGTCTGCAAGGCACCAATCTTGCTGCGTACCCCACTGACTACCCACCTTGGCCTTGGTTATGCAGAGTGACACCGGCCATATGGGTGCCCCCACCCCAGCATCCCAAACCCATGCAACTCACCCTCTGCCATGCCATCCCCCTCCCAACCACCCGCCAAAGAGGCATCACGCAGTCCGCCGCCCAAGGGCAATGACCACAGTAGCCGGACGAGCAAGGGCAGCGCCAGTTGATGGTATCCCTGGCAGTGGGATGGGCGTCAGTGCGAGAGGCCCCCATGTTTCCGGCCACTGACGGGGCTAGGGGTGTGGAGATGAGGGGGGGTGGAACACGCTGGAGCAGAGCCCGCAGTGCAAACCAGCGCAGACCTGGTTGGGCACGGGGGTACGCACCATGCTAATACGTCAGCTTTTCACCCCCTCCAGACAATGGATATTCAAATTCAACCAGCAATGGTGGCCTTCCTCCTACTTGTAGCGGCCCTGGGGATGCCCTGAGGCTATACGAGTGGGAGCTTCTCGAGGAGGAGGAAGCGGAGCGTGCAGTAGCGGAGCGTGCAGCAGCGGAACAGGTGGCATCCGCCCAGGTTGGAGAGCCAGACGCCCAACAGGCCAAGGAGGAGGAGGCGTAAAGGAGGCGCCGCATGGACTGGGCATGCTGTCGAAGACAGTGTGACATATCTGCCAGATCATGGCCCACCTTGCACAACGGGAGAATGGGGGAGGATACCCTCTCCCAGTGGCCGGCAAGATGACAGTCGCCCTGAACCTTTATGCCACGGGGTCCTTCCAGGTGCTGAGTCGGGACCTTCTGGGATCTCACAGAGCTCAGTGCACAGTTGCACCTGGTCCAGGGGGTGATCAACGGGATGCATGTCCCCCTTTGTGCACCTGCAGATGACAGGCCACTCCACACCACCTGAAAGGGGTTCCACTCGATAAACATGCAGCAAGTTTGTGACCATCAGATGCGCACCAGGCATGTGTGCGCCTGATACCCAGGCAGTGTACACGCCTCCTTCATCCTACCTCACTAGGGGTGTGGGCTCCCAGCTGGCAGCATTAGTGGGTATGGTCCATGGGAAGGTGGCTGATGACAACCCGCTCTCTGATGAGAGCATCTTTCAACAACTGCTGCCCATGGTGGCACTTCCCACTTGTCCACCTGGGTGATGCCTGTATGTGAGCTGGCCCTGCCATCACATCAAATCCATGGGGTGGCGGAGGTGGGTCGGCAGGGGTGGGGATGGGGGGAATGTGGGGGGTGGGACATCAGAGCAATAAGCACTGGCTGAACTGCGGTCCCTGAGTCCAGCCCACCCCCAACATCCTCCCGTTTCCCCCATCCCCGCACCCCCTCTGCATTCAGCCCACATCAATCCACCCCTCACACCCTTCCGACAGAGCACTGAGTCACGTTGTAACATTGTGCACAGGTGTGGAATGTGAACAAATATATAAAGAATCGTGCCCTAGCACCTATAACCGAACTGTGCCCTGCGCCCGTGTCAACTTAACTGGTGTCTAACCTTCTGGTCTTACGGCCCTCGCGCTACATCTGGGCGGATCCCCAGACAGTACAGTAGGAGTGGAGGCAGCCTGCTGTGATTCCCATCCTGCGACCTGGGTCCCTTCGACAGGCGTCTTCTGGGGCAACCGGGCCTGAGTGGGTCCGGCTGCTACTCAGATGTTCCAGATGGCATGCTGCTGCCTTGGTTTGCCCACTGCCCATTAGATGCGCCAGAGACAGAAGGGGAAGGGGAGTCCGAGGTGCTGTGGTGTCCCGGCATTTTCCCAGCGGGCCCATCTAACCTCCTTCTCCCTCGGGATGCCCGATGACCCCTGGGCTACTCCATGGGACAGAGGTGCTAGCAGAGCTATCCTCTGAGGCTCCCATGCCATCTGGTGCTGCCAGCCTTGGAGGCACGCTCTGGTCTCGACCAGGTTCTGCATGCTCGCAGCCACGGAGCACAGGGAGTGGACCACGTCTATCTGGATCTGTGCCACATCAGCCGTTGATTGTGCCAGCTCCCTTTGGGACTGGACCACCACCCTCTGTGTCTGTGCCACGTCGCCCAGCACCTGGGCAATGCTGCCGACACGCCCAGCCATGTCACCCACACACCAGCTGCACGTTCATCGAGTGGAACCCCTTTCAGTTGGTGCAGTGTGGCCTGCCATCTGCAGGTGCTCAGAGGACGACATGCATCCAGTCAATCACCCCCTGGACCCGGGGTATTACAGCAATAGTAGCGAATCTCATGGGCGGGCATCCTGGTGGGTTCGGTCCACATTGAAGTGGGTGTATCGTGCCTCCTGGGCATACAGAGCCTCTGTGACAGCGTAGGTGCCTCTGTGCACCGAGGTCTGTGAGATCCCGGACAGGTCCCCACTGGCGATTGGAAGGACCCCAAGGCTAAATGTTCAGGACGACCGTCACTTTGACGGCCACCGGGTGCGGGTGTCCTCCCCCATACCCCCGCGGTGCCAGGTGGTGCCATCATCTGACAGATATGTCGCGCTGTCTCTCTGATCAGCCTGAGTCACCGACGGCATGCCCTGTCCACTTTGAGAATGAAGTTGAAAAAAATAAATTTCATGTGGTAATTGAAAAAGGTGATAGCTATTAATATTGTGAGCTTAAAAGAAATGAAAACCTGCGTGAACGACTGCAAAGGCAACAAAAAGTAATACTAGAAGATCCTAGTAATATATCCCATGTGAGCAAAGTAACTTAGATGGCTACAGGAGAATGCAATACGACATGAATCCAAGGTCCCGGTTGAGGCCGTACTCATGTGTGCGGAACTTGGCTATAAAGTTTCTGCTCGGCGATTCTGCGTTGTCGCGCGTCCTGAAGGCCACCTTGGAAAACGACTGGAAGGGAACATTCAAAGCATTGTCTGGCATCTTTGACTTTGTCTTTATCTATGTTTATGGACCATACCTCTTCATTCACGTGAGGAAGGAGCAGTGCTCCGAAAGCTCGTGATTTGAAACAAACCTGTTGGACTTTAACCTGGTGTTGTAAGACTTCTTACTGTGTTCACCCCAGTCCAACGCTGGCATCTCCACATCATCAAATATAAAACCACCAGGGCAAATCACTTCATACAACCCATTGTAATTAGACACCTTTCCGCCCTGCCTCCTCACTGAGAGCTATATTTAATAAAAACACAAGTCAACGAAGATAAATAGAGAATGGACAGTATAGACACTGACAGGTATAAAAACATTGATCATGATTTACATGGAAAATGGAGAACAAAGGCTGAATTGTTCAGCATCAACAAAGACACAGGGCGGGATTCTCCATAATTGGCGCGATATCCGCCGACCGGCGCCAAAAATGGCGCGAATCAGTCGGGCATCGCGCCGCCCCAAAGGTGCGGAATTCTCCACATCTTGAGGGGCCGAGCCCTTACCTTGAGGGGCTAGGCCCGCGCCGGACAGATTTCCGCCCCGCCAGTGGCGGGAAAGGCCTTTTGTGCCCCGCCAGCTGGCGCGGAAATGACTTTGCCGGGCGGCGCATGTGCGGGAGCGTCGGCAGCCGCTCTCGGCATCCCCGCGCATGCGCAGTGGAGGGGGTCTCTTCCGCCTCCGCCATAGTGGAGACCGAAGACGGAAGGAAAAGAGTGCCCCCACGGCACAGGCCCGCCCGCGGATCGGTGGGCCCTGATCGCGGGCCAGGCCACCGTGGGGGCACCCCCCGGGGCCAGATCGCCCCGTGCCCCCCCCCCCAGGACCCCGGATCCCGCCCGCGCCGCCGTGTCCCACCGTCCCAAAGGTGGTTCAATCCACGCCGGCTGGCGTGGGTTGACAGCGGCGGGACTTCGGCCCATCGCGGACCGGAGAATCGCCGGGGGATTCCCGCCGACCGGCGCGGCGCAATTCCCGCCCCCCGCCGAATCTCCGGTGGCGGAGAATTCGCGACATGGCGGGGACGGGATTCACGCCGGCCCCCGGCAATTCTCCGACCCGGTGGGGGGTCGGAGAATCACGCCCACTGTCAGTCAGTGCTTTAAACAGGAAAATACAACGGCCAACATAACTTGTCAGCACAAGTACATAATGGAATGAGGAATTAGGGAGTTTCTGGTACTTGTTTCTCTGAATTCCAGTAAACGATACATTCATCAGTGAGGCAGGGCAAAATAGATACAGGATGTGAAAGGGTGCGGCGGGGGCGGGGGGGGCGGTGGAATTGATGAAACTAAACTCTAATCAGCTTAATCCTCTGTTTATTCATGCATTCCAAGATGACAATGAACTAGTAAAGAGGATTAATCCTACCCAGGCATTAAAATATAAGCAATTCACAACTGCATTCGATTCATGACAATGATGTAACAAGTTTTATATGTGGTAAAAATGTCAGGGCATTCCAGGGAATAAAAGTGAACACTGAACCATAAAAAGAGCTATTGGGACATATGGTCAAAAGCTCTGTCAATAAAATATGTTTTCAGGTGCATTTCAAAAGAGAGAGTGGCAGAGATGTGCAGGGAAGGAATTCCAGAGCTGAAGACATGCCTACCAATAATGGCACAATTACAATTGCTTTAGAAGCTATAACTGGAGGAACACAGACATCTTAGAGGGTTGTAGGAAAGGCCGTTTCGCAGTAATTCGGTATCAGTGCATTAGATTCATGCAGGCTGTAGTAATAAAAATATGAAATCAAAGGCTCTCTGAATGTACAAAGCATCTGCAATAAGATAGATGAACTAGAGGCATAAATAGAGGGAAATGGTTTAGATCTAATCACCAATACAGAGACATGGGGCGAAATTCTCCGTTATCGGCGGAAAGTCCGCCGATCGGCGCAAAAAACGGCGCAAATCCGACTTGCGTCACGTCGGAAAAATGGGTTGAAAGTCTCCGGCCCGAAATGGGCTAGCAGCGACGTAACGGGATCCACGCTTGCGCAGTGGTTCACGCCATGCAGCGTCATACGCGCCGCACGGCGTGACGGCTCATAAGGCCGCGCTGCTCCCCCCCACCCGACCGGAACACCCGACCGCAACACCCGACTGGATGGCTGGCCGCCGCTCAGCCCCGAGGTTCGAGTCACGGGATGTGGAGGCGCTCCTGGACGCGGTGGAGCAGAGGAGGGACGCCCTGTATCCCGGGCACGGCCGCAGAGTTGCCCCACGCCACAGCCGGCGTCTGTGGAGGGAAGTGGCAGAGGCCGTCACCGCTGCAGCCCTGACACCACGGACAGGCACACAGTGCCACAAGAAGGTGAACGACCTCGTCAGAGCAGGCAGCGTGAGCCTCCCCCATCTCCCCCCTCCCCATATCCCCCCTCCCCCATATCCCCATTCCCCATATCCCCCCTCCCCCATATCCCCCCTCCCCCATATCCCCCCTTCCCCATATCCCCCCTCCCCCATATCCCCCCTCCCCATATCGCACCCTCCCCCATATCCTCCCTTCCCCATATCCTCCCTCCCCCATATCCCCCTCCCCCATATCCCCCCTTCCCCCATATCCCCCCTCCCCCATATCCCCCCTTCCCCCATATCCCCCTCCCCCATATCCCCCTTCCCCCTATCCCCCCTCCCCCAAATCCCCCCTCCCCATATCCCCCTCCCCCATATCCCCCCTTCCCCCATATCCCCCTCCCCCATATCCCCCCTTCCCCATATCCCCCCACCCCCATATCCCCCCTTCCCCCATATCCCCCCTCCCCAATATCCCCCCTCCCCATATCCCCCCTTCCCCATATCCCCCCTCCCCATATCCCCCATATCCCCAAGTGAATCCAGCACTAACCTTAACCTCTGCAATGCACGCGCAACCGATGGCGTGCATTTATATACCTGCCTAACAGTGTTGCCTTTTACCCCTGCCACCCCCCCCCCCCACAGGATAAGCGCGCACACAACAATAGGGAGCATGTGAGGACTGGAGGAGGCCCCGCTGATGAGAGGCCACTGACCGAACACGAGGAAAGGGCCCTGGAACTGGCTGGCGGACCTGTGGACCGGGAGGTTGCTGATGCAGAGGTCGGGGGCGTAGTAGCAAGTGAGCCACCGACAGCCCGTCCCCATATCCCCCCTCCCCTATATCCCCCTCCCCCATATCACCTGATCACTGCGTGATGTCTAACCATTCATGCTTCATTGTGTATCGCAGGACCAAACGTCCAGGCACCCATCCCCGCAGATACACACCGCCCACAGGATGCCCCTCGGAGGCCACGGGAGACGGAGAGACTCGGACCCTCCAGCATGCGACGCCCGCAGGATGCCCCTCGGAGGCCACGGGAGACGGAGAGACCCGGACCCTCCAGCATGCGACGCCCGCAGGATGCCCCTCGGAGGCCACGGGAGACGGAGGGACCCGGACCCTCCAGCATGCGACGCCCGCAGGATGCCCCTCGGAGGCCACGGGAGACGGAGAGACCCGGACACTCCAGCATGCGACGCCCACAGGATGCCCCTCGGAGGCCACGGGAGACGGAGAGACTCGGACCCTCCAGCATGCGACGCCCGCAGGATGCCCCTCGGAGGCCACGGGAGACGGAGGGACCCAGACCCTCCAGCATGCGACGCCCGCAGGATGCCCCTCGGAGGCCACGGGAGACGGAGAGACCCGGACCCTCCAGCATGCGACGCCCGCAGGATGCCCCTCGCACACCACGGGAGACGGAGAGACCTGAAGCAACAGGGAGACGACACCCCCGTCACGTGCGGGAGCGACCACCCAGCGACGAGGGGGGCAGCCACAGGCCCCGTCACATCCGAGCCAGGATATCACTACCCAGGACACCGCTACCCGGGATACCACTACCCGGGACAGCACTGCCCAGGACACCCCTACCCGGGACAGCACGACCCAAAGACGAAATACCGGACAGTGACTCAGAGTGGATGGGTGGAGACGAATCCCCACCCCAAAGTGCCATGGACTCAGAGTGGGACAAAGAGCACGACACAACGCCACTGCTGTCCCACCATCGCAGAAACACTCACCTCGGTTGGGCACTTTAGTGATGAGGCGTCTGGTACACTCACTGGTGCGCACAACACAGCCGTCCCGGTACAGCAGGTGGAGGTAGGAGCAGCAGAGGGACCGGGCGGTCGGAGGGCAGCCCAGCCCAAGCGAACATCTGCCGCCCAGATGGATCCCGGGTTCCTGCAGTTACCACACCCACACATAGATCCGATGCAACCACCGACCCGGAGACGAGCAAAGAGGGTGACGGGCGGCTTGCGGCGGCTGCGGTCGCAGGTGGAGGAGTCCACCCATGTCCAGGAGCTGGGAGTGGTGCCGGTCATGCGTGCCACCCAGGCTGACACCGCACGGGTGGCGTCCGCGGTGGAGGCAATGGGTGCGATGGTGTCAGACATGGGGAACGGTTTGCGAGGCCTGGGGCCTTCCGTGCAGGCGGCGTCCGTGGCCCAGGAAATGGCTGCCCTCTCACAGGAGGGGGGGTGGTGTGCATGTGGGTGGGGTGGGTGGGGTTGGGGAGGGGGGTGAGGGTCCTGGGTGGGTGGATGGGTGGAGGGTGTGGGTGGTTGGCTGTTGCCATGGTGTGCGGTCTGTGGCCATACTACCCGATTCCCACGCCCATCTAGTCAGTGAAGCGGGCGGCTATCAGTCTCTCCCGTGCCGGCTGGGCCAGCCGGTAACGGTGGACAGCCACCCGCCTGTGTCTACCCCGTCTGCCCTGACCATTACCCCATCCCCCTCATCTGGGGAGGACTGCGCCTCTTCCTGCTGCTCCTCCACTCCGCCCTCCTCTGCCTGCAGCACATCGCCCCTCTGCTGGGCTATGTTGTGCAGGACGCAGCACACCACAATGATGCGCCCGACCCTATCTGACCGATACTGGAGGGCGCCCCCAGAGAGGTCCAGGCACCTGAAATGCATCTTCAGCACGCCAAAGCACCTCTCTATCACTCCCCTTGTCGCTACATGGGCATCATTGTGGCGGTTCTCCGCCTCATTGCGTGGCCTCCGTATAGGCGTCATCAGCCACGATCGCAATGGGTAGCCCCTGTCGCCCAGCAACCAGCCCCTCAGCCGGGGATGGCGTCCCTCGTACATGCCGGGGATGGATGACCGCGACAACACGTATGAGTCATATACACTGCCTGGGTAACGGGCGCAGACGTGCAGGATCATCATGCGGTGGTCGCAGACCACCTGTATGTTCATCAAATAGGTCCCCTTCCTATTGGTGAACACGGCCCTGTTTTCTGCAGGTGGCCGCACGGCGACGTGCATCCCATCGATCGCGCCCTGGACCATGGGGAACCCGGCCACGGCAGAGAAGCCCACGGCCCGGGCATCTTGGCTGGCCCGCTCCACGGGGAAGCGGATGTAGCGGTGCGCCATGGCATATAGGGCATCTGTCACTGCCCAGATGCACCGATGCACCGATGTCTGCGATATGCCGGACAGGTCCCCACTCGGTGCCTGGAATGACCCCGTTGCATAAAGGTTCAGGGCCACCGTAACCTTGACGGACACGGGGAGAGGGTGTCCCCCGCCAGTGCCACGCGGTGACAGGTGTGCCAGCAGGTGGCAGATGTGTGCCACGCTTTCCCGCCTCATCCGGAGTCTCCTCCTGCATTCCCGGTCCGTGAAGGCCTGGTATGACTGCCGGGGCCGGTACACATGCGGCGCCCTCGGGTGCCTCCGTTGCCGTGGGGCCGCGACGTCCTCCTCCCCCTCCTTGTCCTGTCGGTCAGGTGTCCCTCCAGCCTGGGCGGCTGCCGCCTGTCCCTCTGCGGCAGCCTGCGCCGCCTCTCTGGCACGCTCCTCCTCCTCCTCCTCATCCAGGACAACATAGACATTAGCGGCTGCCGCCACGGCGGCCAACATCGCTGGATGATCGGAAAACATGACGTCCTGGTGGGGGGGAGGGGAACGACGACATGTCATCATTGCCCATATCCCCTCCTTCCCCCAGCCAGGTGGCATGGACCGCATGGGTCCAACTGTTGGAGGCTGGCACCTGGCCAGGTGGACCAACTCACTTGCCCTCGCATCCCCCTCCCCGGCACGGACCCCCCCCCAACCTCCACCCCGGCACGGACACCCCCCCAACCTCCACCCCGGCACAGACCCCAACCTCCACCCCGGCACGGACCCCCCATCCCCCTCCCCGGCACGGACCCCCCCCAACCTCCACCCCGGCACGGACCCCAACCTCCACCCCGGCACGGACCCCCCATCCCCCTCCCCGGCAGGGACCCACCCCCAACCTCCACCCCGGCACGGACCCTCCCCCTCCCTGGCACGGACCCCCTCCCGGCACTCCCCCGGAGCCCAGCCCACTCTAACCCCCCCCCCCCCCCCGCCGCACACACACACACACACAACCCGAGACACACCTCTCCTCACGCATTCAGACTGCGGCCACGCCATCGCCTGCCCAGAGCCAACCCCCCAGGCCGTCACTCACCTCCACGCTGGTCGGCGTGAGACTGGAGCACCGGGTCACGCCGATGAAAAGGAGGTTTAATTTACGTCGACGTTAACGGTCATCACGTCGACGGGACTTCGGCCCATCCGGAAGGGAAAATATCGGCAGGCCGAAAATCGGCTGCCTTGCGCAGACCCGTGACATTCTCCGACGGCAGCGGCGACATTAACGCCCCGCCGACTTTTCTCCCTTCGGAGACTTCGGCAACCGGCGGGGGCGGGATTCACGGAGGCCAACGGCCATTCTCCAACCCTCTGGGGGGTCGGAGAATGACGCCCCTGATTAGAAGGTGATCAAGGTTTGGAAATAAATATGTCAAGGTACACAATGTTTCAGAAAGGTAGACAGAATAGCAAAGGAGGAAGGGTAGGCCTGATAGTAAAGGATGACAAAAGGACAAGTTCAAAAAAAAATTCAAGGGGTCTGGACTTCGCTAACTAGGCCAGCATTTATTTCCCATCTTCTTAAACTGCAGGAGTCAATGTGACATAGACACATCCACTGTACTGTTAGGAAGGGAGTTCCAGGATTTTGACCCAGCGACATTGAATAAACAGTGACATACTTCTAGTCAGGTTGGTGAATGGCTTGGAGGGGTATGTCCAGATGGTGAGGTGCCCATGTATCTGCTGTCTTTGTTCTTCTAGATGGTAGCCATGATGTGGAGATGCCGGCGTTGGACTGGGGTGAGCACAGTACGAAGTCTTACAACACCAGGTTAAAGCCCAACAGGTTTGTTTCGATGTCACTGGCTTTCGGAGCGCTGCTCCTTCCTCAGGTGAAGGAGCTGAGCTCACCTGAGGAAGGAGCAGCGCTCCGAAAGCTAGTGACATCGAAACAAACCTTCTAGATGGTAGTGGTCATGGGTTTGGAAGGTGCCTTGGCAGTTTCTGCAGTGTACCTTGTAGATGCTACACACTGCTGCCACTGTGCATCAGTGGTGGAGAGAGTGAATGTTTGTGGATGGGGTGCCAGTCAGGTAGGCTACTTCATCCTGGATGGCGGTTATGGAGTTGCACTCACCCAGGCAAGGGGAGCATATTCCACACACTCCTGACATGAGCCTTGTAGATTGTAAGGAGGTTTTGGGGAGACAGGGGGTGAGTTACATTCTGCAGGATTACTAGCTTCCTACATGCTCTTGTAGCCACAGTATGTATATGGCTAGTCCAGTTCAGCTTCTGGTCAATCGTAATCCCAGGATATTGATAGTGAGGAAGGATCTCGGCTCACAAGATCATAAAATAGAATCAGTATGAATGGACACCAGTAAAAGATCTGCAGGAAACCAGCGATCATAATACAATCAACCTCCACGTTAAGTTTGAAAGTGACATATTCCAAGTGCAAAATAGAATCTTGGGCGAAATTCTCCCCCAACGGCGCGATGTCCGCCGACTGGCGCCAAAAACGACGCCAATCAGACGGGCATCGCGCCGGCCCAAAGGTGCGGAATTCTCCGCATCTTTGGGGGCCGAGCCCCAACATTGAGGGGCTAGGCCGGCGCCGGAGGGATTTCCGCCCCGCCAGCTGGCGGAAATGGCGTTTGTTGCCCCGCCATCTGGCGGAAATGGCGTTTGGTGCCCCGCCAGCTGGCGCGGAAATGCGGCGCATGTGCGGGAGCGTCAGCGGCCGCCGACAGTTTCCCGCGCATGCGCAGTGGGGAGAGTCTCTTCCGCCTCTGCCATGGTGGAGGCCGTGGCGGAGGCGGATGGGAAAGAGTGCCCCCACAGCATAGGCCCGCCCGCGGATTGGTGGGCCCCGATCGCGGGCCAGGCCACCGTGGGGGCACCGCCGCATGGTCCCGCCGGTAAATACCAGCTTTGATTTACGCCGGCGGGACAGGCAATTTCTGGGCGGGACCTCGGCCCGTCCGGGCCGGAGAATTGAGCGGGGGGGTACCGCCAACCGGCGCGGCCCGATTCCTGCCCCCGCCCAATCTCTGGTACCGGAGACTTCGGCGGGGGCGGGATTCACGGCGGCCAACGGCCATTCTCCGACCCGGCGGGGGGTCGGAGAATGACGCCCCTTAAACTTAAACAAAGCAAATTTCATGGGTTCGTGTTGAGAAATGGATATGGCCGATTGGGTAAATAAACTGAAAGGCAGTATCATAAATAAACTGTGGGAAACATTGTGTGGAAGGGAAGTTAATGAGCTACCAATTTAGAAGCATGCTGGGAATATTGACTATATTTTAACACTGCTTTTGAGCGAAAATAAGGAGGTCAAGTAATGTAAACCATATACTGCTTAGTATTTTGTACTGGCCTTATTATGATAATAAGTTGTTCTTCCGAAGGACAACAAAATGCGTACTCGAATTGTTTTTAAACCAAGGGAAAAACATTCATATTTCCTCTTGCGTATGTTCCCAAGCTTTATCTCTTCAAAGTTGTTTATTTCACACTATAAATATAATGGTTTTTTGACTGCATAACTCAGAGTGCAGTGCCTTGGCTTTGCAGCTGAAACACTCTCCCTCCACAAGTACATTTGTGTAAATAAATTTCCTTAAATCGAACCTCGAGGAATTTGTCTTTATTATGATTTCCACGACAAATTGGCGTAGTCGTTGCAGTTCCCTAATTTAACGGGAAGTGAACCCCGAAACGAATCTCTAAACAGGAGAGATCCATAGCCCGACCCCAGCTGAAAGGGGGGTCTGCGGCTCGGCAGCCTTAATTACTGGCCAGTGACTCATGCTAGGAGAGTTATCTTAATTAATAAATTAATGATAGCTGCATGGGAAGAAAAAGGTGCCTTAGAGACTAAAATTTAAAAAAAGACTTTGAGGTTCGTGAAAGGATAAACACAGGTGTGCGCTCCCTGTAGTATTTGTAAATGATTTCCGATTTCCGCGGTTGTTGTTATTGTTATATATATGTTCTAAAGTATTTTGCAGAAGGAACGATGAGCACTAAACTCGGCGCTCCCTCACAGGTCGTCCTGAAGCCTCGGTAAAGATATCCGGAGCGAGAAAGAAGGTGAATTCCTTAAAGAGGACAGATAAGGGAGTCAAAATGAGTAAGAAAATGAAAAGAAACAATCGTAAAGCAACGGAATGAGGTAGGAAAACCTATATGTCCCGCATAGGAATCTAATGAAGCTGACCCCCTCTCAAAACAAAAAAACAGGGGAGTAAAAGTAAATAGAAGATTAAGGTAAAAGCGAGATTTGTCTATAGCCGTGAGATAAGGCGAACGGTTAACTGTGATATTTGTGAGCTGTGAGAATCTGCGTGTTTTGTTTAACCAATTAATTTTAGTCAAAGCATGAAGTGGGTTGTATTTTTTATCGTCTGCCTTTGTGAGTCAGAGATTATAACTTAAGTGATTTTTGTTGAGATTTCTCTAATGAACGGAAACATTGGAAATTACGATCAGTTTAAAAGAAAGAAAGTGCCTTTACGAATAAAAGTAATTGAATACGAATAAGTTTTTAGATTACGTGAAAAGACGTAAATGGCATCATGCCAAGTTCTCCGCCCCTTAGATTCTGCAGGAAACATTAACCATTTCAGCAGACAGTTGATCTTTTCTGAATTGACAAAGAAAAAATATACGTCTCTAAGAATAGCTAATGCCTATAAAATCAATCATTGGAAATTGATTTAAATGTATGCTATTACAGCCCCCTCCCAGGGGATGTTTTGCTGCTTCCAAAATACTCTTATGGTGCATCTTTGTCAGCTTTGAAGCTTTGGGATTGCAGTCCCACCCGGCATAAATGGGGATGGGTCCCAATAATGATAATCATTTGAATGAAGGAAATGAGTCCCTCGAACACTGGTTAGCAAATAGAGGGAAAGAGGCTATCATGCAAGGGGCCAACAAACATTTAACCCCCAGGAAGGATGTACCCCAACTAGCGACACCTGACCTTATTAGGCAGGCAGACACTCTGCAAATTAGGAGCGGTAATACATTGTATTGAGAATGGAATGTTTATAGAACTGTGAGATATGAGCTCACCAGCTGCAAAATTTAATAACTTCTGAGCCTACGCCCGATCGTTCTGTGTCTGTGTTCTATGCTGCAGCCGAACGTTAACCCTTACAGTACCACTGTTAAAAAAATGTTTTTTTAAACTTCAGGAAGTCTTACAAAAGATTAATGACCCTTGGGCACAGCTATTAAAACACCTGATAAGAGTCCAGATGAGAGAATATAGTGACCCATTGCACGGCTTGGTACGCTCGTGAGGATGAGCACGCATATAATTTACAAGCGCAATGTCACTTAGGAAAGCAGACATCATTGCTTGTCACTCCTTTTTATTTTTCCGTGTTGTGAGATTAGGAATGTTGGTACAGTTGACCCATAGTCAGAAGGTCCTTTTTAGGATGGGTTTAACTTCAGAACCCTATTTAACATTGGCCGTAAGGCATCCCGCTAAGGCAAAGCAAATAGGAGTAGTGATCAAAGACGCCAAAGAAAAAAAGTAATACATGGGATTTATATTGAAATGGACGGACAAAATTGCCTGATAGAATTTTATGGCAAACAGGAGGGCAAAGTGACCTGGAAACAGGAGCAATGGCCCGCTACATTTGAAAGACAACAACCTCCCCGGGAAAGCCATCATTTACTCCCTTCAACCCTGGCCCAGGTACTGCCACATCTGTGGGCCCAACTTAAAAATCATGTTGGAAAAGTACATTCTGCCCCAGCGCATAGGGTGCAGTTACAGAAGAACTTTGCCCTGCCCTATTTAAAACTATACAGGTTGGCACCGGAAGCAGAAAAAGGAATAGATGGAGTGATCAATACACTATTACAGCAAGGGTTGCTGAAGAGAACACAAAGCCCCCTTAACGCCCCTATACTCCCCATTCCAAAGGTAGGAAGACCCAACGAGTGGTGGTTTGTGCAAGATCTTAGAGCCATCAATAAAATAGTTATCACTATTGCTCCATTGCTGCCGGACACAAATGTCATTTCGTCTTCTATACCACCAATAACGGATACTTTCTCAGCCTTTTTCTCCATACCATTGCACCCGGAAAGTCAACATCTATTTGTTTTACATATCGGAATTAACAGTATTAAAAGAGACTTGGACGAGTGCCAATTGTCTGCAGGCTCAACATTCCCTCAATATGATGACAATTTATTGATAGCCTCAGAGGGAGGGCTAGTTTTTCAACAGAATACCTTTTTGTTATTATCACATCTGGCAGAAAGAGGGCATGGGATCTCAATGGACAAACTGCAATTCTGTCAGGAGGCAGTTCAGCATTTGGGATTTCAGCTAGGCAAGGACAGCGGAGGCTTGGGTCTGAAAGAATACAAGCTATAGCAAGGGTTCCAACTCCACGCACGAAAAAGGAAACCTTTACCTTCCTCGGAATGGTGGGCTATTGCAGGCAGTGGATACCGGACTATAGAGAGATGGACGCAGTACTGCACATGGCTACCCTACAGGAGGCCCCTTCAGTTATTACCAGAGAGGGAGCAAGCATTTCATGATTTGAAACAAGCCATGATTAGCTCCCCTGCCTTGGGACTTCCTAATTTCAGCAAACCCTACTCTTTATGTGAATGAAGCAGGGAGATTTGCAACAGGGGTCCTGGTGCAAGAGCATTGAGCAGGGAAAAGACCCCTTGCCTATTACCCAGTAAGGTAAATGGTATGCCAGATTGCTTAAGAGCAGTAGCAGCCACAGCGGCCATAGTAGAAAAAAAAATCATCAGTTTTGCTGCTGCTTAATTCATCCGCAATGCGGCATTTTACTGCGTCTCGACACACTGGGTAAGAAGTAATTCTCTCTAAAACCAACTTTACCTACAAGCGAACGCCAGCTGTCAACCCTGCAACACTCTTGCCCACGCCCTCGGAAGCAGAACATATGTATGATCATGACTCTTTACAACTGGTTGAAGCCACCACAACCCCTCGACCTGATTCACCCACGAGAAAATCCAGACATCATCTTTTTCACCAGTTGGTCAGCAAACAGACCAAATGATATGACCCTCCTGGCCGGTGATGCAATAGTAACTCCATTCAAGGTAGTGGAAGCTTTTGCTCTGCCTTCAGGAATGTTTGCTCAAGCGGCCGAATAGTTTGCCCTTACTAAAGCATGTATTCTAGCTAAAAATAAAACAGTCAATATTTATACTGATTCCCGATCCGCTTTTGGGGCAGTACATGATTTTGGCCAAATATTGAAAAACAGAGGATTCATTACTTCCTCCGGCCAACCTATTAAACATGCTAAATTGGTTTTAAATTTACTAGATACTGCTCAGCTGCCCAGCAAGATAGCCGTTTTAAAGTGTGAAGCGCATACTACTGCAGACGAAGAAGTCTCATGTGGCAATAGATTTGCTGATAAAATTGCAAAAAAGTGGCTCTCAAACAGCAGCCACAACTACAAGCTTCTGCAGTTGAATGTCCGTCCACTATAACAGAACCAAAGATAAAACAGGCACAGGAGCAAGCCTCCCTACAGGAGCATCGCTCTTGGCTAAAAGCCGGTTTCTATCAAGACAATTTTGATAGGTGGATAAGGGCTTTGAAAATAAACCAAACGTATGAAGCTCTCAGAGAAATTATACTTTTGAAGGAGTTTAAAAATTAAATTCCCGATGTAGTGAGAACTCATGTGGAAAAACTGCGAGATTAGCAGCGGAAAAAGCAGATGATTATGAATTAGTTCATAAATCAAAGTTTGGTTTCCAACATCAGTTTCAGCCTGTGAGGAATAGAGGGCAGCACGGTAGTATTGTGGATAGCACAATTGCTTCACAGCTCCAGGGTCCCAGGTTCGATTCCGGCTTGGGACACTGCCTGTGCGGAGTCTGCACATCCTCCCCGTGTGTGCGTGGGTTTTCTCCGGGTGCTCCGGTTTCCTCCCACAGTCCAAAGATGTGCAGGTTAGGTGGATTGGCCATGATAAATTGCCCTTAGTGTCCAAAATTGCCCTTCGTGTTGGGTGGGGTTGGGTGAGGTTACTGGGTTATGGGGATAGGGTGGAGGTGTTGACCTTGGGTAGGGTGCTCTTTCCAAGAGCTGGTGCAGACTCGATGGGCCGAATGGCCTCCTTCTGCACTGTAAATTCTATATATGAAACTGGGGACATGAGAAATACTCAAGTGGTAAAGGTAAAGGTGATCTGATGGGAGATAATAAGGAAAATAAATGAAAAGTTTCAAATGTTTTCACTGCAAAAAACTAGGCCATGTAAAGTCACCGTGTTGAAGAAAAGCACTGGGAAGGCTGATATGGGGATTGTTAAAGTGGTAAAGGAAAACCCAGGTGAAGAGAAGAAGGTGCAAAAGATTGTACAGCCTGATCAAGAGGTGATTGATAAGAAGGTGCTAGATCTTTTTTAAGAATTTACTTGTGCGGGTAAAGTTTACTCATGTGTATCAGGAGGAGCAGGTAAAGAAGTCACAACTTTAAGAGATACGGGAGCTAGTCAATCTTTGATGGTAGGAGATGAGGAGTTATGTAGTCTGGGAAGAATGTTGCCAAAAAAGGTGGAAATATGTGGAATTCAGGGTGAGAGGAGTAGTGTTCCATTATATAAGGTAAGGTTGGAAAGTCCAGTGAAGAGTGGTGAAGTGGTAGTAGGAGTAATAGAGAAATAATCTTGTCCAGGAATACAGTTTATCTTGAGTAACGATATAGCTGGATCGCAGGTGGGAGTGATGCCTACTGTGGTTGATAAGCCAGTGGAAAATCAGACAACTGAACTGTTTAAGGACGAATATCCTGGTATTTTTCTGGATTGTGTAGTAACAAGGTCGCAAAGTCACAGGTTAAGACAAGAGGAGAAATCAAAGAGTGAAGATGAAGTTGAAGTGCATGTATGATTTTCCAAAGGAATAATCGGTGACAGTGGACATGTTTTCACAGTGGGTAGAGGCTTTTCCAACCAAAAGAGATGATGCTAGAACAATGGTAAATATTCTGGTAGCAGAGAATGGTTAAAGGAAATAATACCTAGGTTTGGGATACCAATGGGTATTAACAGTGACAGGGGAACTCATTTCACTAGCAAATTGACCAAAGCCCGAACAAAAGCCATGGGATTTGATTGGAAATTGCAAATACCATATCAGCCTCTGGAATGGTGGAAACGGCGGATGGAATAATTAAAACTGCAGTTACAAAAGTGTGTCAACAAAATGGGCTGCTATGGCCAGATGCCATACCCATAGTAATGTATGCCCTGAGAAATCAGTGAAGTTGTAATACGTGTTTAACCCCGTATGAGATATTAATGGAACGTCCCATGACAACTGGAACTAAACCCCCAGTGACTCCAGCGTCAGTAGCCATAATATGGGCAGATGAGGCATCACTAAAGTATGCCCAGAGCATGTGTGAAACCGCTGAAAAAAACAGAAAAAAAAAACATGAAAAGGTGCAAAAGGCTCAGATGAATCAAAAAGAGGGAAATACACACCCTTTAAACCTGGAGATCAAGTGTATGTGAAAGCACGAAACAAAGATTCTTTTTTTCCAGGTGGAATGGACCCTACCAAGTGCCGCTAACAACCCGAACAGCCGTTAAAGTAGAAGAAAAGCCAGATGGGATCCACGGAACTCATGTAAACTACATCATACGAACTTTGAGAGTATTAGCGAGATGCTAACCTGAAGAGAATGACGGCGTTGATGTTTTTATATTATCATATTAATCCAACATCATGTAGAGGGTAAACTGCATACTAACACCTTAATATACATTTCTCACTCATACGCAGAGAGGGTAAATAAATTCAGTTGTTGGGTTTATACACAAATTCCCAGATGCTTGGGGGAGGGCTTCCCTGTGGGACCTATCCCATTCACCAGTAAAGAGATAGCAGAATGAGCTCTAAGACAAAATATTACAGGATGTGGAGAAGATACACAGAATATCTTAGATTGGAGATTAGTTGGATACGATATGAATAAGTTTGAGGCATGGTGGGGGCCTAGGTTTAATGTAACACGTCAAACGCCCTGTTTGATCCTTCCCAATTATACTGGACTCCCAAAGGGTAGCATATGCTTTAGGAAACATAAAACATATGGGACCTACCCAGTCGGCACAAGTCAGTGTGACCAGACCTTGAATTGGCAACCCCCTATGCTCCACCTTACAGCGAAAGGACTATTCATCTTTGATAGGTCAGGAGTTGAAAATCAAACTAGTGGAGGCTCCTGGGAAGGGGATCCGATTAGACTAATGATTGATAGTAAAGGAAACCTGACCGCATATAACGGCACGTATTTTATCTGTGGCCATACCAGAAAATTGGGAAGGCTCCTGCTATTTGGGATAGGTAGTCCCTTATGTGCATCATATTCAGCAATTGCAGGGCCATCCCCATCACAGGACAACACAAAGTATAATGACATGGGCACAAATGCTGGGAATAAGGATACCACCATCAGGAATGCCACTAATGCATACGAACTACGCGAACGACGAGACATCCTTGTGCAGGTAGCTAATGTCACTGCAGAAGCTGTTAACCAGGTAGAAACTGAGATGGTTGCTATAAGAGCGATTGCCCTGCAGAATAGAATGGCTCTTGATTTCCTGTCAGCTGAAAAGGGAGGTACTTGTGCCCTGATTGGAAGTGACGGCTGCACAGACATCCCTGATAACTCAGAGAAAATTGATAATCTGGTGGATCACATTCGTGGAGAGGTAACAAGATTACATGAAAATGAGGGATGGGACTTTGGCTTTGGATGGTAGGATTGTCAGATCAGAGGATTGTGTTCTGGAGTATAATCACCATTGTAATCTTGATTGTCGTATGGTTACTGTTTTAATATTGCGCAAGATAGTTTTATTGTACTAACACGGGAGAACAGCCCTAGCCGCCTTGCCTCCTTGCTACCAGCTCATAACACGCAGGGAACTGTCATACGTCCGTTCCCCTTACATTATAAACAACCCTTCTCTATGGAGGACACGATAATTTACTAAAAGGTGTTGATCAAAAGATCAACAAGGAGGGAATTGTGGAAGGGAAGTTAATGAGTTACCAATTTAGAAGCATGCTGGGAATATTGACTATATTTTAACACTGCTTTTGAGTGAAAATAAGGAGGTCAAGTAATGTAAACCATTTACTGCTTAGTATTTTGTACTGGCCTTATTATGATAATAAGTTGTTCTTCCGAAGGACAACAAAATGCGTACTCGAATTGTTTTTAAACCAAGGGCAAAACATTCATATTTCCTCTTGCGTATGTTCCCAAGCTTTATCTCTTCAAAGTTGTTTATTTCACACTATAAATATAATGTTTTTTAACTGCATAACTCAGAGTGCAGTGCCTTGGCTTTGCAGCTGAAACACTCTCCCTCCACAAGTATATTTGTGTAAATAAATTTCCTTAAATCGAACCTCGAGGAATTTGTCTTTCTTATGATTTCCACGACAAATTGAAAGAAACAATTGAAAATGTCCTATAAAAATAGATTCCATTGAGAAACAAAACCTCAGCAAGAAAGATCTATCTGTAGTCCATGTAGAGGTGTATAAGTTTGCAAAGAATAGTAGCAAGTATAAGAATTAGGAGCATTTTAGAAACTAGCAATGGGCCACCAATAAGATGTTAAAAAGGAAAAAGATAGAATATGGGGACAAGCTGCTCAGGAAGAGAAAAACAGATCATCAGCGCTTTTACAAGTTTTTACAAAGGAAAAGAGTAGCTAAAGTAGATGTTGAACTCTTAGGAGCAGAGACAGGAGGAATTATTATGGGGAATGAGGAAATGGCAAGGACTTATGAACAAATATTTTATGTCTGTCTTCACGGTAGAAGATACAAATTAGACGCCAGTAATAGACATTAATCTAAGGACTGAGAAGAATGAGGAAATTAAGGAAATTAATGTCAACAAAGTGAAAGTATTGGAGAAACTTAAGGGATAAAATCTAATAAATCCCGAGGACCTGCAGGCTTACATCCTAAGATCCTAAAAGGTACGGCTGTGAAGATAGTGGATGCACTGGCTATAATTTCTCAAAATGTTCTCCAATGATCCCAGCAGATTGGAAGTCAGCAAATGTAACACTTCTATTTAAGAAAGGAGGGAGAGAGGAAACAGGAAATTAGAGGTCCATTAGCCTGACATCAGTCAACAGGAAAGTACTGGAATCTAATATTAAGGATGTGGAGATGCCGGTGTTGGACTGGGTGAGCACAGAACAAAGTCTTACAAAACCAGGTTAAAGTCCAACAGTTTGTTTCAAATCACTAGCTTTCGGAGCACTGCTCCTTCCTCAGGTGAATGAAGAGGTAAGTTCCAGAGACATGGGCATCATTCTCCGACCCCCCGCCGGGTCGGAGAATGGCCGTTGGCCGCCGTGAATCCCGCTCCCGCCCCCGCCGAAGTCACCGGTACCGGAGATTGGGCGGGGGCGGGAATCGGGCCACGCCGGTTGGCGGGAACCCCCGCTCAATTCTCCGGCCCGGATGGGCCGAAGTCCCGCCCAGAAATTGCCTGTCCCGCCGGCGTAAATCAAAGTTGGCATTTACCGGCGGGACCAGGCGGCGTGGGCGTGCTCCGGGGTCCTGGGGGGGGGGGCGCGGGGCGATCTGGCCCCGGGGGGTGCCCCCACGGTGGCCTGGCCCGCGATCGGGGCCCACCGATCCGCGGGCGGGCCTGTGCCGTGGGGGCACTCTTTCCCTTCCGCCTCCGCCACGGTCTCCACCATGGCGGAGGCGGAAGAGACTCTCCCCACTGCGCATGCACGGGAAACTGTCGGCGGCCGCTGACGCTCCCGCGCATGCGCCGGGAAACTGTCGGCGGCTGCTGACGCTCCCGTGCATGCGCCTCATTTCCGCGCCAGCTGGCGGGGCAACAAACGCCATTTCCGCCAGCTGGCGGGGCGGAAATCCCTCCGGCGTCGGCCTACCCCTCAATGTTGGGGCTCGGCCCCCAAAGATGCGGAGCATTCCGCACCTTTGGGCCGGCGCGATGCCCATCTGATTGGCGCCGTTTCTGGCGCCAGTCGGCGGACATCGCGCCGTTGGTGGAGAATTTTGCCCCATATATATAGACAAAGTCAAAGATGCAAGACAATGCTTTGAATGCGAGCATTTGCAGGTAATTAAGTCTTTACAGATCCAGAGATAGGGGTAACCCCAGGGTAAAGAGGTGTGAATTGTCTCAAGCCAGGACAGTTGGTCGGATTTCGCAAGACCAGGCCAGATGGTGGGTGATGAATGTAATGCGACAAGAATCCAAGGTCCCGGTTGAGGCCGTACTCATGTGTGCGGAACTTGGCTATTTGTTTCTGCTCGCCGATTTTGCGTTGTAGCGCGTCCTGAAGGCCGCATTGGAGAACGCTTACCTGGAGATCAGAGACTGAATGCCCTTGACTGCTGAAGTGTTCCCCGACTGGAAGGGAACATTCCTGCCTGGCGATTGTCGTGTGTTGTCTGTTCATCCGTTGTCGCAGCGCCTGCATGGTCTCGCCAATGTACCACGCTTCGGGACATTCTTCCTGCAGCGTATGAGGTAGACAATGTTGGCCGAGAAGCACGAGTATATACCACGTACCTGGTGGGTGGTGTTCTCACGTGTAATGGTTGTACCCATGTCGATGATCTGGCACGTCTTGCAGAGATTGGCATGGCAGGGTTGTGTGGTGTCGTGGTCGCTGTTCTGAAGGCTGGGTAGTTTGAACAATGGTTTGTTTGAGGTTGTGCGGTTATTTGAAGGCAAGTAGTAACAGACAGTTACCCGCAGATCCGACCAAGGAACACACCCGCCAACTCAACAGACTGATCAAGACCTTGGATCCAGACCTTTAGAGCACCCTACGTGCTCTCATCCCACGTACGATGGGTTTCAAAAAGCCCTCGATGTAGCCAGAGAGGTTCTCACACAGGGTCCCATTGCCTGATACAATAGGATGGACTGGTGTGTTGGCCTTGTGTATTTTCAGGAGGCAGTAGAGATCTCCAACGCGGGGAGTACATGGGATGAGAGCACATAGGGTGCTCTGAAGTTCTGGATCCAAGGTCTTGATCAATCTGTTGAGTTGGTGGGTGTGTTCCTTGGCCAGATCTGCGGGTAACTGTCTGTTAATACTTGCCTTCAACCAACCGCACAACCTCAAACAAACCATTGTTTGCAGCAACTACCCAGCCTTCAGAACTACCACAACACCACACAACCCTGCCATGGCAATCTCTGCAAGACGGGCCAGATCATCGACATGGGTACCACCATTACACGTGAGAACACCACCCACCAGGTACGCGATACATACTCGTGCGACTCGGCCAATGTTGTCCACCTCATACGCTGCAGGAAAGCATGTCCCAAAGCGTGGTACATTGGCGAGACCATGCAGACGCTGCGACAACAGGTGAACGGACATCGCGCGACAATCACCAGGCAGGAATGTTCCCTTCCAGTCGGGGAACACTTCAGCAGTCAAGGGCATTCAGTCTCTGATGTCCGGGTAAGCGTTCTCCAAGACGGCCTTCAGGACGCGCGACAACGCAAAATCGCCGAGCAGAAACCTATTGTCAAGTTCCACACACGAGTACGACCTCAACCGGGACCTTGGATTCATGTCGCATTACATTCATTCCCCACCAACTGTCCTGGCTTGAGACAATTCACACCTCTTTAACCTGGGGTTACCCCTATCTCTGGACCTGTAAAGACTTAATTATCTGCAAATGCTCACATTCAAAGCATTGTCTTACATCTTTGAATATATTGACTTTGCCTATGACTTTGTCTATATATATGTTTCTGGAACATACCTCTTCATTCACCTGAGGAAGGAGCAGTGCTCCGAAAGCTAGTGATTTGAAACAAACCTGTTGGGCTTTAACCTGGTTTTATATTTCTAAGGGTTAGATTGGATTTGATTAGGAAGATTGTGTCGCAAATCTTTTTTATTTACAAAGATTTCTTCGTCCAACTCAAGGAAGGCTCCCGAACAAGAGGAGGACAAAGAAAGGATCTCAAAGACACGCTGAAGGCTTACCTCAAAAAATGCAACATAGATGTCAATGCCTGGGAGACCCTTGCTCAGAAGAGACTTACTTGGAGGAATCTCCTGATTGGAGGGACACAATTCTTCGGGCACACCCGGCAGCAAGAGGGGAGGAATGGCAACAATCTAGAACAATCTGAGAAAGGAATGGCAACAATCTAGAGTCCAAGGACTGATCCTACCTCCCAGAAATACCTGCCAAGTGTGGTTGAAGATATGGCTCTAGGATTGGACTCATCAGCCATGCAAGAACCCACAGAACCAACAATAAATAACATGTTTTTTTTTAGGTGGTCATACTCATTAGCGAATGTTTGCCAAAAAAGAAGATGGGCAGGATTCTCCATTCCCCGACGCAAATTTTGTAATCGGCGATCGGGTGGAGAGTCCCTATTGATACCAAAATCGTGGGCGGTGCCTGTTTGACTCAGATTTTGTCTGCTCTGCCCCCTCTGAAACGGCGTCATTGCGGTGGCGCGTGCCGCACACCATTGGGACAGCCTGAGTGTATCACCTGAAGGTTCTCCCCCGATGCTCCGCCCCTGATCAGCCGAGTTCCCGACTGCGCGGTTCATGTGTGGTCTCAGCAGTTGGGAACCCGGTGTGGCGGCTGCGGTCTGTGTCCAGCGCAGCCACAGTCGGGTGGGAGCCGTCCTGCTCGCTGGGGGGGGGCTTCTGCGAGGGCAAGGTGGCCTGGTGCGGGGTGGCCAGGGAGTGGCCAGAGGGTGGTCAGGGGAGCACTATCTGGCTGGTCGGCTCCATGCACGGCCGGCACTATGTTTTACGGCGCGACCGCTGAAAGTCGTCGCCACGTGCATGCGCGGCCATGGACCCAGCCATTCTCCAGATGTTTATATTGGATTGGATTTGTTTATTGTCACGTGTACCGAGGTGGAGTGAAAAGTATTTTTCTGCGAGCAGCTCAACCGATCATTAAGTACATGGGAAGAAAAGGGAATAAAAGAAAATACATAATAGGGCAACACAACATATACAATGTAACTACATATGCACTGGCATCGGATGAAGCATACAGGGGTGTAGTGTTAATGAGGTTGGTCCATAAGAGGGTCATTTAGGAGTCTGGTGACTGTGGGGAAGAAGCTGTTTTTGAGTCTGTTCGTGCGTGTTCTCAGGCTTCTGTATCTCCTGCACGATGGAAGAAGTTGGAAGAGTAAGTAAGCCGGGTGGGAGGGATCTTTGATTATGCTGCCTGCTTTCCCCAGGCAGCGGGAGGTGTAGATGGAGTGAATGGATGAGAGGCAGGTTCGTGTGATGGACTGGGCGGTGTGCACAACTCTGAAGTTTCTTGCGGTCCTGGGCCGAGCAGTTGCCATACCAGGCTGTGATGCAGCCCGGTAGGATGCTTTCTATGGTGCATCTGTAAAAGTTGGTAAGGGTTAATGTGGACATGCCGAATTTCTTTAGTTTCCTGAGGAAGTATAGGCGCTGTTGTACTTTCTTGGTGGTAGCATCGATGTGGGTGGACCAGGACAGATTTTTGGAGATGTGCACCCCTAGGAATTTGAAACTGCTAACCACCTCCACCTCGGCCCCGTTGATGCTGACAGGGGTGTGTACAATACTTTGCTTCCTGAAGTCAATGACCAGCTCTTTAGTTTTGCTGGCATTGAGGGAGAGATTGTTGTCGCTACATCACTCCACTAGGTTCTCTATCTCCCGCCTGTATTCGGACTCGTCATTATTCGAGATCCGGCCCACTATGATCTTATCGTCAGCAAACTTGTAGATGGAGTTGGAACCAAGTTTTGCCACGCAGTCGTGTGTGTACAGGGAGTAGAGTAGGGGGCTAAGTACGCAGCCTTGCGGGGCCCCGGTGGTGAGGACTATTGTGGAGGAGGTGTTGTTGTTCATTCTTACTGATTGTGGCCAGTTGGTCAGAAAATCGAGGATCAGTTGCAGAGTGGGGAGCCAAGTCCTAGGTTTTGGAACTTTTATATGAGCTTGGCTCGGATTATGGTGTTGAAGGCGGAATCTGTAGTCAATAAATAGGAGTCTGATGTAGAAGTCCTTGTTTTCGAGATGCTCTAGGGATGAGTGTAGGGCCAGGGAAATGGCGTCTGATGTGGACCGGTTGCAGCGGTATGCGAATTGCAGTGGATCAAGGCGTTCTGGGAGTATAGAGGGGATGCGCTTCATGATCAATCTCTCAAAGCACTTCATTACGACTGAAGTCAGGGCCACTGGACGGTAGTCATTGAGGCACGTTGCCTGGTTCTTCTTTGGTACCGGTATGATGGTGGTCTTCTTAAAGCAGGTGGGGACCTCGGAGTGGAGTAGGGACAGGTTAAAGATGTCCGCGAATACATCTGCCAGCTAGTCCGCGCGGGCTCTGAGTGCACGACCAGGGATCCCGTCCGGGCCCGTCGCCTTCCTAGGGTTCACTTTCAGGAAGGCCAATCTGACTTTGGAAGCTGTGATGGTGGGTATGGGTGAATTATGGGCTGCTGGGGCGCTCGACAGCGGATTGTTGGTTACCTGCTTGAACCGAGCATAGAATGCATTGAGTTCATCGGGGAGGGGTGCGCTGCTGCCAGAGATACTGGGCGAAATTCTCCGTTATCGGCGGAAAGTCCGCCGATCGGTGCAAAAAACGGCGCAAATCCGACTTGCATCACGTCGGAAAAATGGGTCGAAAGTCTCTGGCCCGAAATGGGCTAGCAGCGACGTAACTGGGTCCGCGCTTGCGCAGTGGTTCACGCCGTGCAGCGTCATACGCGCTGCACGGCGTGACGGCTCATAAGGCCGCGCTGCTCCCCCCACCCGACCGGAACACCCGACCGCAACACCCGACTGGATGGCTGGCCGCCGCTCAGCCCTGAGGTTCGAGTCACGGGATGTGGAGGCGCTCCTGGACGCGGTGGAGCAGAGGAGGGACGCCCTGTATCCCGGGCACGGCCGCAGAGTTGCCCCACGCCACAGCCGGCGTCTGTGGAGGGAAGTGGCAGAGGCCGTCACCGCTGCGGCCCTGACACCACGGACAGGCACCCAGTGCCACAAGAAGGTGAACGACCTCGTCAGAGCAGGCAGGGTGAGCCTCCCCATATCGCCCCTCCCCCATATCCCCACCTCCCCCATTTCCCCCCCTCCCCCATATCCCCCATATCCCCCCTCCCCCATATCCCCCATATCCCCCCTCCCCATATCCCCCCTCCCCCATATCCCTCCTCCCCCATATCCCCCATATCCCCCTCCCCCATATCCTCCATATCCCCCTCCCCCATATCCCCCCTCCCCCATATCCCCCTCCCCATATTCCCCCTCCCCCATATCCCCCCTCCCCCATATCCCCCCTCCCCCATATCCCCCATATCCCCCCTCCCCCATATCCCCCCTCCCCCATATCCCCCCTTCCCCATATCCCCCCTCCCCCATATCCCCCCATCCCCCATATCCCCCCTCCCCCATATCCCCCCTCTCCCATACCCCCCATATCCCCCATCCCCCATATCCCCCCCTCCCCCATATCCCCCCTCCCCCATATCCCCAAGTGAATCCAGCCCTAACCTTAACCTCTGCAATGCACGCGCAACCGATGTCGTGCATTCATATACCTGCCTAACAGTGTTGCCTTTTACCCCTGCCACCCCCCCCCACAGGATAAGCGCGCACTCAACAATAGGGAGCATGTGAGGACTGGAGGAGGCCCCGCTGATGAGAGGCCACTGACCGTACACGAGGAAAGGGCCCTGGAACTGGCTGGCGGACCTGAGGACCGGGAGGTTGCTGATGCAGAGGTCGGGGGCGTAGTAGCAAGTGAGCCACCGACAGCCCGTCCCCATATCCACCCTCCCCTATATCCCCCTCCCCCATATCACCTGATCACTGCCTGATGTCTAACCATGCATGCTTCATTGTGTATCGCAGGACCAAACGTCCAGGCACCCATCCCCGCAGATGCAGACCGCCCGCAGGATGCCCCTCGGAGGCCACGGGAGACGGAGAGACACAAACCCTCCAGCATGCGACGCCCGCAGGATGCCCCTCGGAAGCAACGGGAGACGGAGAGACACGGACCCTCCAGCATGCGACGCCCGCAGGATGCCCCTCGGAGGCCACGGGAGACGGAGAGACCCGGACCCTCCAGCATGCGCGCCCGCAGGATGCCCCTTGCACACCACGGGAGACGGAGAGACCCGCACCCTCCAGCATGCGACGCCCGCAGGATGCCCCTCGCACACCACGGGAGACGGAGAGACCCGCACCCTCCAGTATGCGACGCCCGCAGGATACCCCTCGCACACCACGGGAGACGGAGAGACCCGCACCCTCCAGCATGCGACGCCCGCAGGATGCCCCTCGGAGGCCACGGGAGACGGAGAGACCCGCACCCTCCAGCATGCGACGCCCGCAGGATGCCCCTCGGAGGCCACGGGAGACGGAGAGACCTGGAGCAACAGGGAGACGATACCCCCGTCACGAGCGGGAGCGACCAACCAGCGACGAGGGGGGCAGCCACAGGCCCCCGTCACATCCGAGCCAGGACACCACTACCCAGGACACCACTACCCAGGACACCACTACCCAGGACACTACTACCCGGGACACCACTACCCGGGACACCACTACCCGGGACAGCACTGCCCAGGACACCCCTACCCGGGACAGCACTACCCAGGAAGACGAAATACCGGACAGTGACTCAGAGTGGATGGGTGGAGACGAACCCCCACCCCAAAGTGCCATGGACTCAGAGTGGGACAAAGAGCACGACACAACGCCACTGCTGTCACCAACACCCTCCACCATCGCAGAAACACTCACCTCGGTTGGGCACTTTAGTGATGAGGCGTCTGGTACACTCACTGGTGCGCACAACACAGCCGTCCCGGTACAGCAGGTGGAGGTAGGAGCAGCAGAGGGGCCGGGTGGTCGGTGGGCAGCCCAGCCCAAGCGGACATCTGCCGCCCAGATGGATCCCGGATTCCTGGAGTTACCACACCCACACATAGATCCGATGCAACCGCCGACCCGGAGACGAGTGAAGATGGTGACGGCCGGCTTGCGGCGGCTGCAGTCGCAGGTGGAGGAGTCCACCCGCGTCCAGGAGCTGGGAGTGGTGCCGGTCATGCATGCCACCCAAGCTGACACCGCACGGGTGGCGTCCGCGGTGGAGGCAATGGGTGCGACGGTGTCAGACATGGGGAACGGTTTGCGAGGCCTGGGGCTTTCCGTGCAGGCGGCGTCTGTGGCCCAGGAAATGGCTGCCCTCTCACAGGAGGCCATGAGCCAGTGCCAGCGCCAGATGGCAGAGGCACTCAACGTCATAGCCCAGTCTCTGCAGGCCATGGCCCAGTCTCAGCAGGCCACGGCCCAGTCTCAGCAGGCCATGGCCCAGTCTCTGCAGGCCATCACTGAGGGCATCGGCGCCAGTGGCCATGTGCGAGCCGGCGTCGCACTGTCACAGACAGGGTTTGCCAACCCCCTTGGCTCCATGGCTGCAAACCTGCAGACCCCTGTCGATACCAGCACGGGCCTCCAGGACTGGCAGCGCCAGATGTCGGGGGGGGGCGTCGGATGGCCAGTCCGTTCGCATCCCCCACCATGGAGAGGCCTGGGGGCCATCGGGCACCCCGAGGGAGGGGGAGGTGGTGTGGTCCGTCCCGGCTCCCCCTGTAGGGGAGGTCCCGGTACACCGCGACACCTCGGACTCCCCCCCTTCCGTCCCAGGTGCATCGGGTGGGCAACGGGCAGGACAGGCTGGCAGCTCGCCTTCCCAGTCGCCCGGGCCGCAGCCTGGCCCATCTAGGCCAGGACGCCCCAGGAAACGGCCGCCAAAGGGATCCAGTGTCAGAGGGCAGGAATCACAGGAGTCCACCTCCAGTTCTGCTGTGCCGTCTGGGGAACCACGTAGACGTAGTCAAAGGGCCCGTAAGGCCAAACAATTAGACACTGAGTAAGTTGGCACGGGTGCAGGGCACAGATGAGTTTTAGGGGCTAGGGCACGTGCATGAACTCCTTTGGTTATTAAAGTCAATGTTACACCTACAGAAGCTGCCTTTGTGCTCTGTCCAAAGCGTGCGGGGGTGTCATGTACGTTGAGCGCAAGTGTGTGTGTGAGGGGTGGTCTTACCTCAGCCCCAGGTGAGTCTGCCCCCTTCCCCCTGGGCCGCCATCAACATCCCCCGGGCAGAGGACGGGACCGTGCGCTGCAGTGTCACAGCCGCATGCAGGGATGGTCCGGGTGGATGGTGGTACTGTGGCCATGGGTCAGACATAGTCCAACGATGTAGAGCCAGGAGCTCACCGCAGGGCGGGTTGTCATCATCCTCCATGGCCTGCAATAGACACGCGTCCACCCGCAACTGTGTGAGCCTGGCCCGTTGTGCCGCAGGTGGATCGGCAATGGGGGGGGGGGGGTGGATGGGTGGGGGGTGTGGGTGGTCGGCTGTTGCCATGGTGTGCGGTCTGTGGCCATACTACCCGATTCCCACGCCCATCTAGTCAGTGAAGCGGGCGGCTATCAGTCTGTCCCGTGCCCGCTAGCCCAGCCGGTAACGGTGGACAGCCACCCGCCTGTGTCTACCCCGTCTGCCCTGACCATTACCCCCATCCCCCTCATATGCGGAGGACTGCGCCTCTTCCTGCTGCTCCTCCACTCCGCCCTCCTCTGCCTGCGGCACATCGCCCCTCTGCTGGGCTATGTTGTGCAGGACGCAGCACACCACAATGATGCGGCCGACCCTATCTGACCGATACTGGAGGGCGCCCCCAGAGAGGTCCAGGCACCTGAAACGCATCTTCAGCACGCCAAAGCACCTCTCGATCACTCCCCTTGTCGCTACATGGGTATCATTGTAGCGGTTCTCCGCCTCATTGCGTGGCCTCCGTATAGGCGTCATCAGCCACGATCGCAATGGGTAGCCCCTGTCGCCCAGCAACCAGCCCCTCAGCCGGGGATGGCGTCCCTCGTACATGCCGGGGATGGATGGCCGCGACAACACGTATGAATCGTGTACACTGCCTGGGTAACGGGCGCAGACGTGCAGGATCATCATGCGGTGGTCATAGACCACCTGTATGTTCATCGAATAGGTCCCCTTCCTATTGGTGAACACGGCCCTGTTATCTGCAGGTGGCCGCATGGCGACGTGCATCCCATCGATCGCGACCTGGACATTGGGAACCCGGCCACGGCAGAGAAGCCCACGGCCCGGGCATCTTGGCTGGCCCGGTCCACGGGGAAGCAGATGTAGCGGTGCGCCATGGCATATAGGGCATCTGTCACTGCCCGGATGCACCGATGCACCGATGTCTGCGATATGCCGGACAGGTCCCCACTCGGTGCCTGGAATGACCCCGTTGCATAAAAGTTCAGGGCCACCGTAACCTTGACGGACACGGGGAGAGGGTGTCCCCCGCCAGTGCCACGCGGTGACAGGTGTGCCAGCAGGTGGCAGATGTGTGCCACGGTTTCCCGCCTCATCCGGAGTCTCCTCCTGCATTCCCGGTCCGTGAGGTCCTGGTATGACTGCCGGGGCCGGTACACACGGGACGCCCTCGGGTGCCTCCGTTGCCGTGGGGCCGCAACGTCTTCCTCCCCCTCCTCGTCCTGTCGGTCAGGTGTCCCTCCAGACTGGGCGGCTGCCGCCTGTCCCTCTGCGGCAGCCTGCGCCGCCTCTCTGGCACGCTCCTCCTCCTCCTCCTCCTCATCCAGGGCAACATAGACATGAGCGGCTGCCGCCACGTCGGACAACATGGATGATCGGAAAACATGACGTCCTGGTGGGGGGGAGGGGAACGACGACATGTCATCATTGCCCACATCCCCTCCTCCCCCCAGCCAGGTGGCATGGACCGCATGGGTCCAACTGTTGGAGGCTGGCACCTGGCCAGGTGGACCAACTCACTTGCCCTCGCATCCCCCTCCCCGGCACGGACCCCATCCTCCTCCCCGGCATAGACCCCCCCCCCAACCTCCACCCCGGCATAGACCCCCCCCCCAACCTCCACCCCGGCACGGACCCCCCATCCCCCTCCCCGGCACGAACCCCCCCCCCCCAACCTCCACCCCGGCACGGACCCCCCCCCCAACCTCCACCCTGGCACGGAACCCCCCCCCCAACCTCCACCCCGGCACGGACCCCCCTTCCCTCCCCCCAGCACGGAACCCCCCCCAACCTCCACCCCGGCACGGACCCCCCCCAACCTCCACCCCGGCACGGACCCCCCTTCCCTCTCCCCGGCATGGACCCCCCCCCCAACCTCCACCCCGGCACGGACCCCCCCCCCCCCCAACCTCCACCCCGGCACGGATCCCCCTCCCCGGCACGGACCCCCCATCCCCCTCCCCGGCACGGACCCCCCCCATCCCCCTCCCCGGCACGGACCCCCTCCCGGCACTCCCCCGGAGCCCAGCCTACTCTAACCCCCCCCCCCCACCCCGCCGCATACACACACACACAACCCGAGACACACCTCTCCTCACGCATTCAGACTGCGGCCACGCCATCGCCTGCCCAGAGCCAACCCCCCAGGCCGTCACTCACCTCCACGCTGGTCGGCGTGAACCTGGAGCACAGGGTCACGCCGATGAAAAGGAGGTTTAATTTACGTCGACGTGAACGGTCATCACGTCGTCGGGACTTCGGCCCATCCGGAAGGGAGAATATCGGCAGGCCGAAAATCGGCTGCCTTGCGCAGACCCGTGACATTCTCCGCGGCAGCGGCGCCATTAACGCCCCGCCGACTTTTCTCCCTTCGGAGACTTCGGCAAACGGCGGGGGCGGGATTCACGGCGGCCAACGGCCATTCTCCGACCCTCTGGGGGGTCGGAGAATGACGCCCACTGTTCGGCTTCGCTTATATCGTGGAAGCGCCGCGACTGCTAGCCCCTCACTGGTCACAAGATCGGTGAGGCGACGCCTCCGATTTGGTTCACGTAAAACGCCACAGATCCCCCACACTTAGCCTCAGAAACGGAGAGTCCAGCCCGATATGTATATAAAGTATAAATGAACATTCTGGGGAACACAGGTAGATTGAATTGTTTTTTCTTTTGCAAAGTCCCTTATTTCCCCCTTTGCAGGATACCTGAGGATCAGATCACTGGAACGAAGGAGGTTGAGGGGACACCTGATAGAGGTATACAAAATTATGAGGGGCATAGACAGAGTGGATAGTCAGAGGCTTTTCCCCAGGGTAGAGGGGTCAATTACTAGGGGGCATAGGTTTAAGGTGAGAGGCGCAAGGTTTAGAGTAGATGTACGAGGCAAGTTTTTTACGCAGAGGGTAGTGGGTGCCTGGAACTCGCTACCGGAGGAGGTGGTGGAAGCAGGGACGATAGTGACATTTAAGGGGCATCTTGACAAATACATGAATAGGATGGGAATAGAGGGATACGGACCCAGGAAGTGTAGAAGATTGTAGTTTAGTCGGGCAGCATGGTCAGCACGGGCTTGGAGGGCCGAAGGGCCTGTTCCTGTGCTGTACATTTCTTTGTTCTTTGTTGTGTTCAGATCCCAGCTGCCTTGTATGTTATTACAGGGCAGAGAGGAGGAAGAGTCTTTCTGACAGTCAAAGACTACAATCTGAGGGAACTGTCCCCATGATTATAGTATGTAGGTGAGGGGCAGAATTGAATTGAGAGGTTGGTCATGAAGCGCATCACCTCCATTCTCCCAGAACGCCTTGATCCACTGCAATTCGCACACCACAGCAACCAATCCACAGCAGACGCCATTTCCCTGGCCCTACACTCATCCCTAGAGCATCTCGACAACAAGGACTCCTACATCAGGGGCGAAGGTCTCCGGAAATGGCGCGATGTCCGCCGACTGGCGCCCAAAACGGCGCAAATCAGACGGGCATCGCGCCGCCCCAAAGGTGCAGAATGCTCCACATCTTTGGGGGCCGAGCCCCAACATTGAGGGGCTAGGCTGGCGCCGGACGAATTTCCGCCCCGCCAGCTGGCGGAAAAGGCCTTTGGTGCCCCGCCAGCTGGCGCGGAAATGACATCTCCGGGCGGCGCATGCGCGGGAGCGTCAGCGGCCGCTGACAGCATTCCCGCGCATGCGCAGTGGAGGGGGTCTCTTCCGCCTCCGCCATGGTGGAGACCATGGCGGAGGCGGAAGGGAAAGAGTGCCCCCACGGCACAGGCCCGCCCGCGGATCGGTGGGCCCTGATCGCGGGCCAGGCCACTGTGGGGGCACCCCCTCGGGGCCCGATCGCCCCGCGACCCCCCCAGGATCCCGGAGCCCGCCCGCGCCGCCTTGTCCCGCCGGTAAGGTAGGTGATTTAATTTATGCCGGCGGGGCAGGCATTTTAGCGGCGGGACTTTGGGTCATCCGGGCCGGGGAATCGAGCGGGGGGGCCAGCCAACCGGCGCGGCGCGATTCCCGCCCCCGCCGAATATCCGGTGCCAGAGACTTTGGCAACCGGCGGGGGCGGGATTCACGCCAGCCCCCGGCCGATTCTCCGTCCCGGCAGGCGGATCGGAGAATTTCGCCCCAGATTCCTATTTATTGACTACAGATTCCGCCTTCAACACCATAATCCCAGCCAAGCTCATATCAAAGCTCCAAAACCTAGGTCTTGGCTCCTCACTCTGCGACTGGATCCTCCACTTCCTGACCCACAGACCACAATCAGTAAAAATAAACAACAACACCTCCTCCACAATAGTCCTCAATACCGGGGCCCCGCAAGGCTGCGTACTTAGTCCTCCACTATACCCCCTGTACACACATGACTGCGTGGCAAAATTGGGTTCTAACTCCATCTGCAAGTTTGCTGATGATACGACCATAGTGGGCTGGACCTCGAACAACGATGAGTCAGGATATAGGGAGATAGACTGGAAGATCCTGCTGCTGGCCTATGCAGGCCACCCCAGCAAAACATGCCGTGAGGCCATATCTGTTGATCTTCTGGCAAAACAAGGAGCCAAGGAGCTTTGACAAAAGCTTTGACAAAGAGTCATCGGACTCGAAACGTTAGCTCTTTTCTCTCCCTACAGATGGTGCCAGGTATGCTGAGAATTTCCAGCATTTTCTCTTTCGTTTCAGATTCCAGCATCCGCAGTAATTTGCTTTTATTAAGGAGCCAAGGAGACCTCGGTGTCCTACGAGGTGGTGTTGAAGACCTTTAATGATAACTCCAGTCCTAAGAATAACCTGGTCATTGAACAGGTGATATTCAATCAAAGGAGGCTAGGAGCTGGGTGAATCCATTGAGTCATTTATTAATGACTTGTATAGAGAGGCCGGCAATTGCAGCCACAGAGCATTAAAGCATGAATTAATGCATCTCTGCATTGTAGTCGGAGTGCTCGATGACACACTGTTGGACTTTATGTAAACATTAGAGACGGTTGAAATGTTTGCAAGGTGAGGAGAGCTGAAAAAGCAGAATTGAGGTATACCTCGAGGAGACTTGGGGTCGGCAGGGGTCAGTCCAGTCTGTAGGCTCCCCACCCACCATAGAAACAACAATTGGACAGGAAGAATCATTCAACTTTTTTTCAAATGCAGTGTCAAAAAAGCAGCATTGCCATGGATGTTGCCCAGCAAGGGGAGCTGACTACTCCCTCTGTGGCAAGACCAGACGTGTAAACAATTCCACAGATCTAAAGCACAATTTTAGGGAAGAAAGCTGGAACAATTTGCCAACCATTTTGAATACAGGAAAATGTAAATGCAACATTTCAACCTGACACTTTCTGAGAAGAAATCAAAGATCCCAACAAACGTTGTTCTTTGTTCTTTGTTTCTTGTTCTTTGCTCTTTGTCCTTTGTCTTTGACAAGATTAAAGAGCTGCTTGTCTCTTTGGACGCACCTGCAAATTTTGACCACAAGCTGCCAAAAATAATGGCAGATGATGCATCTTCGATGGGGTTTGAAGCAGTTTCTCTACAGATCTAGGAAGATGTCAGGGAAAAAACAGTTTATATTGTCTCTAGATTGCTGTTTGAGTCTGGAACAAATTCAAAATGAAGCACTCACGTTACATGGGTCTGCGAAAAATGTTCAGATTACATAAAAGGCTTACTATTCAGGATTGAGATGGGCCATGAACCTCTGGCCACTCTCCTGAACTCCAAGCAAATCACAAAGATTCATTTCATTTTCAGGATACAACATTTTTGTCACAGACAATAACAGTGAGTGCCTGGTAAAAGTAGACCAACTGCTGACACACTATTGAGGGCTGCACTTGCCCAGGCTAGACAACAAGACTTGACACTTTTCCCTGAGACAGAAAGAATGCTTTTCATCAATTGGGGCAGCACGGTGGCACAGTGTTTAGCACTGCTGCCTCACAGCACCAGGGACTCGGGTTCAATTCTGGCCTCGGGCCACTGTCTGCACCTTTTCCCCGTGTCTGGTTTCCTCTGGGTGCTCTAGTTTCCTTCCACATTTCAAAGAGTATTTTTATTAAGGTTTTGCAGAATTTTTCATAATAAAACAGTAGTAACAATAATAACAAAACAACCTAGAGTGAACAGTAACATAGTGTAAAAAGAGAATATACAATAACAATTAAATAGACATTACCCCACGCGACCCAGTCTTCCCACACCATCCCAATGAAGCACTCACCACCCCCCCCCCCCCTACGGATTGCTGCTGCTGACATTTTAATTTTCCCCGAGAAAGTCGACGTACGGCTGCCACCTCCGAGAGAACCCTAGCGTAGACCCTCTTAAGGCAAACTTTATTTTCTCCAGGCTGAGAAACCCAGCCATGTCATTAACCCAAGTCTCTACACTCGGGGGCTTCGAGTCCCTCCACATTAATAAAATCCGTCTCGGCTACTAGGGAGGCAAAGGCCAAGACATCGGCCTCTTTCGCCCCCTGAACGCCCGGGTCTTCTGACAATCCAAAGATCGCTATCTCTGGACTCGGCACCACCCGTGTGCTAAGCACCTTGGACATTGCCCTTGCGAACCCTTGCCAGAACTCTCTAAGCTCCGGGCATGCCCAAAATTATGGACATGGTTTGCAGGGCTGCCCTTGCACCTCATACAACTGTCTTCTACCCAAAAAAACTTGCTCATTCTCGCTGCCGTCATGTGTGCCCGGTGGACCACCTTAAATTGAATTAGACTGAGCCTGGCACATGATGAGGAGGAATTAACCCTGCCCAGGACCTCTGCCCACAGACCCGCTTCCAACTCCTCACCTAGCTCCTCCTCCCACTTGCCCTTGAGCTCCTCCACTGGGGTTTCCTCCGCCTCCTGTAGTTCCTGGTAGATATCCGACACCTTCCCCTCCCCCACCCAGGTGCTGGAGACCACCCTGTCCTGTATCCTCAGTGGCGGCAGCGTCGGAAAGGCCACTACCTGTTTTTTCAGGAAGGCTCGTACTTTCAGATATTTAAAGGTGTTTCCTGGCGGCAGATTAAATTTGTCCTCTAGCGCCTTCAAACTGGGAAAGCTTCCGTCTTTGAACAGATCTCCCATCCTACTGATGCCTGCCCTCTGCCAGCTCTGGAACCCACCATCCATCCTACCCGGGACAAACCTGTGGTTGTTACGTATCGGGGTCCAGACCGACGCTCCCTCCACCTTCTTGTACCTCCTCCACTGTCCCCAGATCCGCAGTGTCACCGGACTTGTGGAATAACGGGTCGGCGAGAACGGCAAAGGAGCCGTTATCAAAACTCCCAGACTAGCACCTTTACAGGACGCCGCCTCCAGCTGCTCCCACGCCCCCTCCCCCCCCATCGCCCACTCCCTAATCATAGCTATATTGGCCGCCCAGTAGCCGCCCAGTAGTAGTTGCGAAAGTTCAGCAGCGCCAAGCCATTCCCCCCCCCCGACTGCGCTCCAACAGCGATCTCCTTACTCGCGGGGTCTTATTCGCCCACACAAAGCCCGAAATGATCCTACTCACCCGCTTAAAAAAGGCCTTAGGGATGAAGATGGGGAGACACTGAAAGACAAACAAAAATCTGGGGAGGACAGTCATTTTCACGGTCTGCACCCTCCCTGCCAGTGACAGTGGGAGCATGTCCCACCTTTTAAAGTCCCCTTTCATTTGCTCCACCAACCAAGTCAGGTTGAGCCTGTGCAGGGCATCCCATTTCCTGGCCACCTGTATACCCAGGTAACAAAAACTTTTCTCCACCATCCTGAGCGGCAGCTCTTTCAGTCTCTCCCCCTGCCCCTTGCCCTGATGACAAACAACTCGCTCTTTCCCATGTTCAGTTTGTACCCTGAAAAACTACCAAAATCCCTCAGGATCCGCAGAACCTCCCCCATCCCCTCCACAGGGTCCGTAATGTACAGGAGCAAATCATCCGTGTATAGCGAGACCCGATGTTCCACCCCTCCCCCGAACCAGTCCCCGCCAGTTCCTCGAGGCTCTCAGCACCATAGCTAGCGGTTCTATAGCTAGGGCAAATAGTAACGGGGAGAGGGGACACCCCAGCCTTATTCCCTGGTGAAGCTCGAAGTACCCCGACCTCAACCGGTTTGTACATACCCTTGCTACAGGCGCCTGGTACAGCAATTTCACCCAGCCAATAAAGCCCTCACCAAACCCAAACCTCCCCAGCGTTTCCCACAGGTATTCCCACTCCACCCAGTCAATGGCTTTCTCTGCGTCCATCGCCGTTACCACCTTGCCTCCCCTCCCTCTGAGGGCATCATAATAATATTCAAAAGTCTCCGGACATTGGTATTGAGTTGTCTGCCTTTAACAAACCCAGTCTGGTCTTCCTCTATCACCCCTGGGACGCAATCCTCAATTCTTGTGGCCAGAATCTTAGCTAGCAATTTGGCATCCACGTTTCAAAGCAAAATGACCCGCAATGTTCCGCGTCCTTCCCTCGTTTAAGAATGAGTGAGATCAAGGCATGTGACATTGTTAGGGGGAGGGTTCCTTTTTCTCTAGCCTCATTGAAGGTCCTCATCAGGAGTGGGCTCAATATTTCCGAAATATTCTACCTGGTAACCGTCCGGCCCCGGGGCTTTACCCGATTGCATGCCCTCTATACCCTTGAAAATCTCCTCCAATTCAATCGGGGCCCCCAACCCCTCCACCAGGTCCTCTACCACCTTTGGGAACCTCAACTGGTCCAAAAATTGCCTCATCCCTTCCGCTCCCATCGGGGGCTCTGACTCGTATAGTTTACTATAGAACTCCAAATAGACTCCGTTCACCCCCCTGGATCCAAGACCATGTTACCCTCCTTATTCTTTACCCCCCCGATTTCCCTGGCCGCCTCCCTCTTTCGCAGTTGGTGTGCCAGCATTCTACTCGCTTTCTCCCCGTACTCATAGACTGGCCCCCCTTGCCTTCCTCAGCTGTGCTACCACTTTCCCTGTGGTCAGCAGTTCAAACTCCGGCTGCAGGCTCGTCTGCTCCCTCAGTAGCCCCGCCTCGGGGGCCTCTGCGTATCTCCTGTCCACTCGGAGTATCTCCTCCACCAGTCTCTCCCTCTCCGCTCTTTCTCTTTTTTCCTTATGGGATCGAATTGAGATGAGCTCCCCTCTGACAACTGCCTTCAGAGCCTCCCATACCGTTGCCTCTGCTACCTCACTTGTATCGTTTGTTTCCAGGTAATCCTGGATGTTCCTGCTAATCCTCCCGCAAACCTCTTCGTTCGCCAGCAGCCCCACATCCAGTCTCCAGAGTGGGCGCTGCCCTCTCTCCTCTCTCAGCCGCAGGTCCACCCAGTGCGGGGCATGGTCTGAGACAGTGATTGCTGAGTATTCTGTCCCCGCCACCTTTGGGATTAACGCCCTGCTCAAGAGAAAGAAGTCTATGCGGGAATAAACCTTATGAACGTGGGAGAAAAAAGAGAACTTCTTCGCCCTTGGCCGCGCAAACCTCCAGGGATCCCCCCCCCCCTCCCCCATCTGCTGCATAAAACCCTTCAGTTCCTTAGCCGCTGCCGGTCGCTTCCCTGTCCTGGACTTCGACCGGTCCAGCTCGGGGTCAATGACTGTCTCCCCCCATGATCAGGTTGTGTGACTCTAAGTCTGGGATTTTGCCTAGCATGCGTCTCATAAATCCCACATCATCCCAATTCAGAGGTTAGACGTTCACAAACACCACCCGGACCCCCTCCCACTTTCCACTCACCATTATATACCTGCCCCCCCTTATCTGCCACAATTCTCCCAGCCTCGGATGCCACCCTTACTGATCAGAATTGCTACCCCACTTGGTCTTCGAATCCAGCCCTGAATGGAACACCTGGCCTACCCATCTCTTTCTCAATCTCGTATGATCTGCGAGCTTTAAATGTGTCTCCTGAAGCATTGCTACGTCTGCCTTTAACCCCGTTAGATGCGCGAACACGCGCGCTCTTTTGACCGGCCCATTTAAACCTCTCGCATTCCACGTGATCAGCCTGGACGGGGGGGCTAAACCCCCCCCCCCCCCTGCCAACTAACCATTGCACTTTTTTGGCCAACCTCGAGCCTGCGCCCTTCGCTTCCTCGAGCGCCCCTACAGGGAGCCACCGCCACCAACCCTCAATTGGTACCTCGAAATTGATACCTCCTCTGTCAGCAAAGCAGCATCCCCCTCCCCTCCCCCCACCAACAGCCCCACGACCCAAAACCCCCCCTCCAAGCACCAGCTGAGCACTTGCTCACTCCCCACTCCCCTCCCAAGAGTCAGCTGACCCATGCTGACCCGGCCGCTCCCGCCTCTGGCACCGATCTGACTGTCGCCTCATAGGCCGGATCCCTCTCCAATTAAACTACCTCTCCAGCCCCAGTGAGTAAATAGTAATACGAAACAAAAAATAAACAGAAGACACGAACATTGCCCCGTGAGGAGACACTTGTTGAACCAAGGCTCCAACTTACCGAAAAATCGCATTAAGTACGGGGCCCCCTCCTCCCTCCGTATCTCAACTTTGCCGAAAACACTGCACCCTCCAGCCACCACCACAGCCCTTACACGCACCTAACATTGTATACAATCTAATATTAGAAACGGTACCGTGTTACCCAGCCCCACCGCCGCATTTCACCAAAGCTTAACTGTCCTTTAATTCGAGTCCAGCTTTTCTTGTTTGACGAATGACCACGCCTCGTCCAGAGTCTCAAAATAGTGATGCCGTTCCTTGTACGTGACCCATAGCCTCGCTGGGTGTAGCATCCCAAATTTCACCCCCTTGCGGAAGAAGGTCGCCTTCACCCGGTTGAATCCAGCACGACTCTTGGCCAGCTCCGCACCCAGGTCCTGGTAGATGCATATCACGCTGTTCTCTCACCTGCTGCTCTGTTCTTTTTTTGCCCACCGCAAGACAAGTTCCTTGTCCGAGAAGCGATGAAATCTTACCACCATGGCCCTCGGCGGTTCATTCTCCTTGGACTTCCTTGCGAGGTCTCTGTGCTCCCCGTCCAGCTCCAAGGGTCGAGGGAATACCCCCGTTCCTATCAGCGTCTTCAGCATCTTGGACACAAATGCTGCCGGATCCGACCCCTCCACACCTTCGGGGAGGCCCAAAATGCTCAGGTTCTGTCTCCTGGACCTGTTTTCTAGGTCCCCCAGCCTCTCCTGCCACTTCTTGTGGAGGTCATCCTGCGCCTCCACCTTAAGGGCCAATACGACCAACTCGTCCTCATGGTCAGATAGCTTTTTCTCCATCTCCTTAATCGCTTTCCCTTGTGTCGCCTGAGTTGCAATCATTTGGTCTATTGATGCCTTCATTGGAGCCAGCATATCCTTTTTAAGATCAGCAAAGCAGCCCCTGAGGAACTCCTGTTGCTCCTGTAACCACTGCGCCCATGCACCCTGGTCTATGCCGGCCGCCATGCCGTGCCTCGGCGCCCGCTCCGCACGCTTCTGTCTGTTGGGACTTAAACGCTTCACCCGGCCACTCCTGGTCCAGCTACCCATACAACAGAGAGGGAATCCTTTTAGCAGTGTTCGTTTCACCAATCTGCCCCAAATAGTCCGTGAAAACTCCTGATAAAAGGTCCGAGAGTCCGTTCCAGACGGGAGCTGCCGAATGCGCGACCTACTCCTCCATGGCCGCCACCGGAAGTCTCGTCACCGCTTCTTCAGTGGCCTTTGCGAGATCTTTTCGCAGTTGTTCCCTCTGCTGCTGGAATTCAGCTTTAATAAAGGCCATCAAGTCAGTTTGAAGCCTTTGAGCTTGCCCTTCCCCCACCTGCATGCTTGAAGAGGCTTTTGTCTTTGCTGCAGCACCAAATCCCTCACTGTTTCTGCCGGGTGTGGTGAACCACTGTAATAGGAGATGTAAGGTAGGACCTGCACTACAGGTTCACCGGTAGCCCCTGCCGGCTGGCTCCGCCCACTAAGAACTGTATAAATATGCATGACCTCCAGTGCCCTGCCATTTTGCCAGCTGCAGCAGGAGGCCACGCATCTGACTGTAATAAAACCACAGTTGTACCCAACTTTAGTCATTGTGCATAATTGATCGTGCATCAATTTATTACAGTCAGATTTTCCCACAGAATGGATATCAGAATTAAACTCGATCGCCTGCAGCTGGATCCGTACTCGCCCGACGCCAGAAAATACTTTACTCACTGGCTAGCATGTTTTGAGGCCTACATCAACGCGACGGATCCCGCGCCAATGGAGGCTCAGAAGATAAACGTCCTGTACTCCAGACTGAGCTCCAGCGTGTTCCCGTTGATCCAAGATGCCACGAATTACACGAAAGCGATGGAACTCCTTGAGGAACACTACGCGCAGAAGGCGAACATGCTCTTCGCCAGGCATGTACTTGCCACCCGCTCGCAACTTCCTGGTGAGTCCATCGAAGACTTCTGGCGGACCCTAATTCCACTCGTCCGGGACTGTGACTGTCAGGCAGTTACGGCCGCTAAACACGCGAACCTCCTCATGCGCGATGCTTTCGTGACAGGGATTGCGTCGGACAGCATCCGAGAATGACTACTGGAAGGGGCCACGCTCGAACAGGCGGAGACGAAAACCTTGGCGCTCTCCATGACGGTCGCATCCCGTAATGTGCAATCTTACCCCTCCCGCCGCGCTGCCCACACTTCTACCCATTCCTACCCCTCCTGGACCCCACTGATGACCTCCTCAGCCGGGGCCCTGCCTTCCCAATATGCCTGTGCCGCACGCCAATCTGCGCACCCCGGGTGTCTCCGCTGCTACTTCTGCAGTCAGCAGAAGCACCCCCACCAAAACCGCCCGGCCAGCACTGCCGTTTGTAAATCCTGCAGTAAAAAGGGCCACTTCGCGGCTGTATGCCAGGCCCGCGCAGTCGCTGCGATCGCGCCCGCTATCGCCCCCTCCCCTACGCCAGACGCACAGTGGGAGCCGCCATCTTCTCCTCCCGGAGCCATGTCCGTCCAATGGGCGCCGCCATCTTGTCCCAAGCCCACAATGTGCGCACCATGGGCGCCCCTATCTTGTCCCGACCCCGCAATGTGCGCACCATGGGCGCCGCCATCTTGTCCCCCTTCGGCCATGTGCGCCCCATGGGCGCCACTATCTTGTCCCGACCCCGCAATGTGCGCACCATGGGCGCCGCCATCTTGTCACGACCCCGCAATGTGCGCACCATGGGCGCCGCCATCTTGTCCCGACCCCGCAATGTGCACACCATGGGCGCCGCCATCTTGTCTGCCACAGGGTCTCCGGACATCCCGAGATTGGAACCGCACACGCTCGCCACCCGAAGCATCCGAAGGCTACCCGCAGCTCGCTTCGATGACGCTGGACCAATCTCGCCCGCACAACCTGGCCACCGCTTCGACAACGGTAAAAATCAATGGCCAGGCGACCTCGTGCCTGCTGGACTCCAGGAGCACCGAAAGCTTTGTTCACCCAGATACGGTAAGGCGCTGCTCCCTCGCGGTCCATCCTGCCAATCAAAGGATCTCCCTAGCCTCCGGATCCCACTCCGTCCCGATCCGAGGCTTTTGTACAGTCACCCTCACGGTCCAGGGCGTAGAATTTAGTAACTTCTGCCTCTATGTCCTTCCTAATCTCTGCGCTGCACTCCTGTTGGGCCTGGACTTCCAGTGCAAGCTCCAGAGCCTCACCCTCAAATTCGGTGGGCCCTTATCCCCCCCTTACCGTTTGCGGCCTCGCGACCCTCAAGGTCGATCCCCCCTCCCTTTTTGCCAATCTAATTGCGGATTGCAAACCCTTTGCCACCAGGAGCAGACGGTACAGCAGCCAGGACAAGACCTTCATCAGGTCCGAAGTCCAGCGGCTGCTTAAGGAGGGTATTATCGAGGCCAGAAACAGCCCCTGGAGAGCCCAAGTGGTAGTGGTTAAAACTGGGGAGAAACACAGGATGGTCGTGGACCATCAATCAGTACACGCAGCTCGCCGCGTACCCCCTCCCACGCATATCTGATATGGTCAATCAGATTCCGCAGTACCAGGTCTTCTCAACAATTGACCTGAAATCCGCCTACCACCAGCTCCCCATCTGGAAGTCGGACCGGCCATACATTGCCTTCGAGGCGGACGGTCACCTCTACCACTTCCTTAGGGTCCCTTTCGGCGTCACAAATGTGGTCTTGGTCTTCCAAAGAGAGATGGAGCGAATGGTCGACCAGTACGGTTTGCGGGCCACCTTTCAGTACTTAGATAATGTCACCATCTGCGGCCATGACCAGCAGGACCACGATGCCAACCTCGATAAATTCCTCCGCACTGCCACTCTTCTCAACCTGACCTATAACAAAGATAAGTGTGTGTTCAGCACGACCCGTTAGCCATCCTCGTCCAAAACGAACTTCTCGAGCCCGACCCCAACCGCATGCGCCCCCTCATGGAGCTTCCCCTCCTCCACTGCCCCAAGGCTCTCAAACGCTGCCTGGGTTCTTTTCCTATTACGCCCAGTGGGTCCCAAACTATGTGGACAAGGCCCGCCCACTCATTCAGTCCACCCTATTCCCCCTCGCGGCCGAGGCACAACACGCTTTCGCCAGCATCAGAGCTGACATCGCCAAGGCCGGGATGCGCATAGTGGACGAGTCACTGCCTTTCCAAGTAGAAAGCGACGCTTCAGACGTCGCCCTTGCCGCCACTCTAAACCAGGCAGGCAGACCCGTGGCATTCTTTTCCCGCACCCTTCATGCCTCTGAAATTCAACACTCATCCGTCGAAAAGGAGGCCCAAGCTATCGTTGAAGCTGTGCGGCATTGGAGGCATTACCTGGCCGGTAAGAGATTCACTCTCCTTAAGGACCAATGGTCGGTAGCCTTCATGTTCAATAGCACACAGCGGGGCAAGATCAAAAATGATAAAATCTTGCGGTGGAGAATCGAGGTCTCCACCTATAATTACGAGATTTTGTATCGCCCCGGTAAACTCAACGAGCCCCCAGACACCCTCTCCCGAGGTACATGTGCCAGCGCACAAGTGGACCGACTCCGGACACTACACGACAGCATTTGTCACCCGGGGGTCACTCGATTGTATCATCTGATCAAAGCTCACAATCTGCCCTACTCCATCGAGGAAGTAAGGACAGTCACCAGGGAGTGCCAGGTCTGTGCGGAGTGCTGGGGAACCCCCCAGCCTCTTGCTGGCAGGACGTCCTCCCTGACGCTCCACACTCCATCCGGTCACTATTGTGCACCGCCACTAATAACACACCCCATGAACGTGTTTTTACCTTCCCCAGGAATTCCACATCCAGGGTGTTGCTCCCCACTTGGCTCGCTGCTCCAGGACCGGTCCTTCTCCGTAGGCACATCCAACTCCACAAGGCGGACCCCTTGGTGGACAGGGTTCACCTGCTCCATTCCTCAATATGCCTACGTTGAGTTCCCCGACGGCCGCCAAGATACTGTCTCACTCAGGGACCTGGCGCTGTCAGGTTCCACCCCAACACACCCCACGCCCCCCTCACACCGCGCCGCCAACATTGACCCCACCAGACCATCCCCCCTATTCCACACAAGAGGACGAAGAGGACTTCAGCACGCTCCCGGAGTTCCCCGATGACTGGCCAGCATCAACACCACCACCACCGCCATCGGTGCCACCTCCAACACCGCCAGCGCCTCACCGCCACCGTTACGCCGCTCCCAACGAAGCACCAAAGCACCGGACCGGCTGAACCTTTGACTGACTCCGGACCGTCAACATGGACTTTTTTTTTTCCTACCGCTGTACATAATTGCACTATTGTATGTAGTTTCACGTCACCCCCGCCGGACACATGTTTAACAAGGGGTGAATGTGGTGAACGACTGTATTAGGGGATGTAAGGTAGGACCTGCACTACAGGTTCGCCGGGAGCCCCTGCCGGCTGGCTCCGCCCACTAAGAACTGTATAAATATGCATGACCTCCAGTGCCCTGCCATTTTGCCAGCTGCAGCAGGAGGCCACGCATCTGACTGTAATAAAACCACAGTTGTACCCAACTTTAGTCTTTGTGCAATTGATCGTGCATCACCAGGTCTGGTAACCAAGAGACATATCATTCCTGGGGGAAAGTATTCCTCCAACAACATTCACCTACATCTTTACATCAAAATTCCACCCAGTATTGATTAAAAAGAGCTCTTTTCTGTAACCTTGGGCAAGAGCTGCCTTGTGTGTGACCACTTACTCCATGGTCCATACCGGAAGTGAGGCTAGGTGGATTGCCCGTGCTATATTGCCCCTTAGTGTCCAAAAGGTAACGTGGAGTTACTGGGTTACAGGGATAGGGTCGGGGCGTGGATCTAAGAACAAAGAACAAAGAAAAGTACAGCACAGGAACAGGCCCTTCGGCCCTCCAAGCCCGTGCCGACCCTGCTGCCCGTCTAAACTAAAATCTTCTACACTTCCGGGGTCCGTATCCCTCTATTCCCATCCTATTCATGTATTTGTCAAGATGCCCCTTAAACGTCACGATCGTCCCTGCTTCCACCACCTCCTCCGGCAGCGAGTTGCAGGCACCCACTACCCTCTTCCAGGCACCCACTGCCCTGGTCGCTGCCGGCGGGAACAGCGTGGGAACGCTGGGGATGTGGCCTCTGCGGTGGGGAGAGGCGTTCCTGCACCGGGGGCGGCCTCAAAAGGGGTCTGGCCCACGATCGGTGCCCAGCGATCGGGGGGCCGGCCGCTCTGAAGGAGGACCTCCTTTCCTCTGCCGCCCCGTAAGATCCATCCGACATCTTCTTGCGTGGCGGCCTCAGGGAGGACGGCAACCGCGCATGCATGGGTGACGTCATTTACGCGGCCTTTACGCGGCGCCACTTTTACGCGGCGCCAAGGCCTGGCGCGCGTAAATGACGCAACGCTGCTCCTAGCCCCCCGGGGGTGGGAGAATAGGGGGCTTGGAGCGGCCTCCGACGCCGGAGTGAAACACTCCCGTTTTCACTCCGGCGTCGGGACTTACTCTCCCGATGGGAGAATTGCGCCCAATGTATCTGAGGAATTGGTAATGGAATACAAGGCTATGGTATATAAATTAAACTGCTATTTTACATCTGTCTCCCCTATAGAGCAGACTTTTTCAAAGTGGGGGTCACAACTTCTCAGGCGGGTGTAAAAAGGAAATTAACCTAAGTATCCTAACTGCTGGCCTGCAAACTACTTGGTGCTCATGTAGTTGTGAAGGTGCTGGCAAAATGCAAATCCTGTTTTTTTCCATAATTTACACATTGACAGCAACCTTGTGGCTCCCCTCTGCACTTTGAATATCTCTCTACTTTCATAGAGTCATAAAATTTTACAGCATAGAAAGAGGCCCTTCGGCCCATTGCGTCTATGCTGGCCATCAAGTGGGTCCTGAAGTCCGCCAGTTGGCAAATTGGGTCACGGGAAAAGAAGTTTGAAAAACACTGGTGTACAATACTGGCCTCCTTATTTAGGAAAGATGTAAATGCATTGGAAGCAGTTCAGAGCTTTACTCGACTAACACCAGGAATGGGCAGGTTGTCTGATGAGGAAAGGTTGGAGTGGTTAAGTTTGTATCCACTGGAGTTCAGAAGAATGGGAGGCAACTTGATTGAAACCTTTAAGATCCTGAGGGGTATTGACAGGGTGGATGTGGAGAGGCTGTTTTTCTTGTCGGAGAATCTAGAACTGGGAGTCACAGTTTAAAAATAAGAGTTGCCCATTCAGGATGGAAATGAGGAGAACCTTTTTCTCTCAGAGGGTCATGTGTCTCTGGAACTCTCTTCCTCAAAAGTCAGTGGAAGAAGAATCCTTAAATATTTTTAAAGCAGAGCTAAATAGATTCTTGATTAACAAGATGGTAAAAGGTTTTTGGGGGTAGGCAGGACTATGGGCTGACTTACAATCAGATCATCCATGATCGACTTGAGGGGCAGAGCAGGCTTGATGGGCTGAGTGGCCTACTCCCGAGCGGCCTAATTTGTATCACTCGTACTGGTTGGAAATCAGCAGATTCCAACCCACAACCACTGAAGCTATGGTAAAACTTTTGAAACACATTTTACTCCACACATGGTATTCCAGATGAGGTAGTCTCAGGAAATAGGCCACAGTTTATGAATGAACATTTCTGAAAAATCACAGTGAAATATGGATTTTATTATGTGACCAGTTCACTAAACCATCCACAGACTAATGGCGAAGTGGAGAGAGGTGTAAAACTATCATATTTTAATTGAATAAGAACAGTTACTCTGAGTTAGATTTACTCTATTGCAGGGTGACGTTGTTAATTAATGACATTTCACCAGCAAACTTACTGATGACAACTTCCTTCACAACAGCATAACCAACATCAACTTTCTCGATTTGTGGGACAACACGTGGTCCGTGTCGTCAGTAACTCGGCCCATCGGGGGCGGAGCATCGCAGGTGAGCCGGCCAATTAGGCTCCAAAGGCATTGCGACTGCGTGCGTCGTGCGTTACGATGATGCCATTTTGGAGAGGGCGGAGCATGGTTGACCGGCCTCAAACCGGTGCCGGCCTCGATTTTGCCGTTGGTGCCTCTCTCCGCCCGATTGCCGAACACGCCTTTGGTGTCGAGCAGTGGGGAATCCCGCCCAAAGCCATAAAGCAAACTCAGCAGCCCCGATCATACCTTGTACAAACACCACTTGGATTCTCCATAGAAAAAGAAAGACTCTGATACTCTTAAAAGCCACAAGGTGTCAATGATTCTTGTAGTACCGTGGCGAATAATGGGCGTCATTCTCCGACCCCCCGCCGGGTCGGAGAATGGCCGTTGGCCGCCGTGAATCCCGCCCCCGCCGAACTCTCCGAAGGGAGAAAAGTCGGCGGGGCGTTAATGGCGCCGCTGCCGCGGAGAATGTCACGGGTCTGCGCAAGGCAGCCGATTTTCGGCCTGCTGATATTCTCCCTTCCGGATGGGCCGAAGTCCAGTCGACGTGATGACCGTTCACATCGATGTAAATTAAACCTCCTTTTCATCGGCGTGACCTGGTGCTCCAGGCTCACGCCGACCAGCGAGGAGGTGAGTGACGGCCTGGGGGGTTGGCTCTGGGCAGGAAATGGCGTTGCCGCAGACTGATTGCGTGAGGAGAGGTGTGTCTCGGCTTGTGTGTGTGTGTGTGCGGCGGCGGGGGGGTGGGGGTGGTTAGAGTAGGCTGGGCTCCGGGGGAGTGCGGGGAGGGGGTCCTTGCTGGGGTGGAGGTTGGGGGGGGGGTCCGTGCTGGGGTGGAGGTTGGGGGGGGGTCCGTGCTGGGGTGGAGGTTGGGGGGGGGTCCGTGCTGGGGTGGAGGTTGGGGGGGGGTCCGTGCCGGGGAAGAGGTTGGGGGGAGGGTCCGTGCCAGGGTGGGTGATGGGAGGGCAAATGAGTTGGTCCACCTGGCCAGGTGCCAGCCTCCAACAGTTGGACCCATGCGGTCCATGCCACCTGGCTGGGGGAAGGAGGGGATATGGGCAATGATGACATGTCGTCGTTCCCCTCCCCCCTCCACCAGGCCGTCATGTTTTCAGACCATCCAGCGATGTTGGCCGCCGTAGTGGCAGCCGCTCATGTCTATGTTGCCCTGGATGAGGAGGAGGAGGAGGAGCGTGCCAGAGAGGCGGCGCAGGCTGCCGCAGACTCACCTGGGGCTGAGGTAAGACCACCCGTCACACACACACTTGCGCTCAACGTACATGACACGCCCGCACACTTTGGACAGAGCACAAAGGCAGCTTCTGTAGGTGTAACATTGACTTTAATAACCAAAGGAGTTCATGCACGTGGCCTAGCCCCTAAAACTCATCTGTGCCCTGCACCCGTGCCAACTTACCCAGTGTCTAATTGTTTGGCCTTACGGGCCCTTTGACTACGTCTACGTGGTTCCCCAGACGGTACAGCAGAACTGGAGGTGGACTCCTGTGATTCCTGCCCTCTGACACTGGATCCCTTTGGCAGCCGTTTCCTGGGGCGTCCTGGCCTAGATGGGCCAGGCTGCGGCCCGGGCGACTGGGATGGCAAGCTGCCAGCCTGTCCTGCCCGTTGCCCACCCGATGCACCTGGGACGGAAGGGGGGGAGTCCGAGGTGTCGCGGTGTACCGGGACCTCCCCTACAGAGGGAGCCGGGATGGACCACACCACCTCCTCCTCCCTCGGGGTGCCCGATGGCCCCCAGGCCTCTACATGGGTGGGGGTGCGAACGGACTGGCCATCCGACGCGCCCCCGACATCTGGCGCTGCCAGTCCTGGAGGCCCGTGCTGGTATCGACAGGGGTCTGCAGGTTTGCAGCCATGGAGCCCAGGGGGTTGTCAAACCCTGTCTGTGACAGTGCGACGCCGGCTCGCACATGGCCACTGGCGCCGATGCCCTCAGCGATGGCCTGCTGAGACTGGGCCATGGCCTGCTGAGACTGGGCCATGGCCTGCAGAGCCTGGGCCATGGCCTGCAGAGACTGGGCTATGGCCTGCTGAGACTGGGCCATGGCCTGCTGAGACTGGGCTATGGCGTTGAGCGCCTCTGCCATCTGGCGCTGGCACTGGCTCATGGCCTCCTGTGAGAGGGCAGCCATTTCCTGGGCTACAGACGCCGCCTGCACGGAAGGCCCCAGGCCTCGCAAACCGTTCCCCATGTCTGACACCGTCGCACCCATTGCCTCCACCGCGGACGCCACCCGTGCGGTGTCAGCCTGGGTGGCACGCATGACCGGGACCACTCCCAGCTCCTGGACGCGGGTGGACTCCTCCACCTGCGACCGCAGCCGCCGCAAGCCACCCGTCACCCTATTCGCTCGTCTCCGTGTCGGTGGTTGCATCGGATCTATGTGTGGGTGTGGTAACTGCAGGAACCCGGGATCCATCTGGGCGGCAGATGTTCGCTTGGCCTGGGCTGCCCTCCGACCACCCGGTCCCTCTGCTGCTCCTACCTCCACCTGCTGTACCGGGACGGCTGTGTTGTGCGCACCAGTGAGTGTACCAGACGCCTCATCACTAAAGTGCCCAACCGTGGTGAGTGTTTCTGCGATGGTGGAGGGTGTTGGTGACAGCAGTGGCGTTGTGTCGTGCTCTTCGTCCCACTCTGACTCCATGGCACTTTGGGGTGAGGGTTCGTCTCCACCCATCCACTCTGAGTCACTGTCCGGTATTTCGTCTTCCCGGGTAGGGGTGTCCTGGGTAGTGCTGTCCCGGGTAGGGGTGTCCTGGGTAGTGGTGTCCCGGGTAAGGGTGTCCTGGATAGTGGTGTCCTGGCTCGGATGTGACGGGGGCCTGTGGCTGCCCCCCTCATCGCTGGGCGGTCGCTCCCGCACGTGACGGGGGTGTCGTCTCCCTGTTGCTCCAGGTCTCTCCGTCTCCCGTGGTGTGCGAGGGGCATCCTGCGGGCGTCGCATGCTGGAGGGTGCGGGTCTCTCCGTCTCCTGTGGTCTCCGAGGGGCATCCTGCGGGCGTCGCATGCTGGAGGGTCCGGGTCTCTCCGTCTCCCGTGGTGTGCGAGGGGCATCCTGCGGGCGTCGCATGCTGGAGGGTGCGGGTCTTTCCGTCTCCTGTGGTCTCCGAGGGGCATCCTGCGGGCGTCGCATGCTGGAGGGTCCGGGTCTCTCCGTCTCCCGTGGTGTGCGAGGGGCATTCTGCGGGCGTCGCATGCTGGAGGGTGCGGGTCTCTCCGTCTCCTGTGGTCTCCGACGGGCATCCTGCGGGCGTCGCATGCTGGAGGGTCCGGGTCTCTCCGTCTCCCGTGGTGTGCGAGGGGCATCCTGCGGGCGTCGCATGCTGGAGGGTCCGGGTCTCTCCGTCTCCCGTGGTGTGCGAGGGGCATCCTGCGGGCGTCGCATGCTGGAGGGTGCGGGTCTCTCCGTCTCCTGTGGTCTCCGAGGGGCATCCTGCGGGCGTCGCATGCTGGAGGGTCCGGGTCTCTCCGTCTCCCGTGGTGTGCGAGGGGCATCCTGCGGGCGTCGCATGCTGGAGGGTCCGGGTCTCTCCGTCTCCCGTGGTGTGCGAGGGGCATCCTGCGGGCGTCGCATGCTGGAGGGTCCGGGTCTCTCCGTCTCCCGTGGTGTGCGAGGGGCATCCTGCGGGCGTCGCATGCTGGAGGGTGCGGGTCTCTCCGTCTCCTGTGGTCTCCGAGGGGCATCCTGCGGGCGGTGTGCATCTGCGGGGATGGGTGCCTGGATGTTTGGTCCTGCGATACACAATGAAGCATGCATGGTTAGACATCAGGCAGTGATCAGGTGATACGGGGAGGGGGATATAGGGACGGGCTGTTGATGGCTCACTTGCTCGTGGGCCCCCGACCTCTGCATCAGCAACCTCCCGGTCCTCAGGTCCGCCAGCCAGTTCCAGGGCCCTTTCCTCGTGTACGGTCAGTGGCCTCTCATCAGCGGGCCCTCCTCCAGTCCTCACATGCTCCCTATTGTTGTGTGCGCGCTTCTCCTGTGGGGGGGGGGGTGGTGGTGGCAGGGGTAAAAGGCAACAGTGTTAGGCAGGTATATGAATGCACGCCATCGGTTGCGCGTGCATTACAGAGGTTAAGGTTAGGGCTGGATTCACTTGGGGAAATGGGGGATATGGGGGAGGGGGGATATGGGGAGGGGGGATATGGGGGAGGGGGGATATGGGGGAGGGGGGATATGGGGGAGGGGGTATATGGGGGAGGGGGGTATGGGGAGGGGGGATATGGGGGAGGGGGGGATATGGGGGGGATACGGGGGGATATGGGGGAGGGGGGATATGGGGGAGGGGGGATATGGGGGAGGGGGGATATGGGCGAGGGGGGATATGGGGGAGGGAGATATGGGGGGATACGGTGGGATATGGGGAGGGGGATATGGGGGAGGGGGATATGGTGGATGGGGGATATGGGGGAGGGGGGATATGGGGAGGGGGGATATGGGGGGGATATGGGGGAGGGGGTATATGGGGGAGGGGGATATGGGGGGGTGGGGATATGGGGAGGGGGATATGGGGGAGGGGGGATATGGGGGAGGGGGGATATGGGGGAGGGGGGATATGGGGGAGGGGGGATATGGGGGAGGGGGGATATGGGGGAGGGGGGATATGGGGGAGGGGGGATATGGGGGAGGGGGGATATGGGGAGGGGGGATATGGGGGAGGATATGGGGGGGATATGGGGGAGGGGGGATATGGGGGAGGGGGGATATGGGGGAGGGGGGATATGGGGGAGGGGGATATGGGGGAGGGGGGATATGGGGAGGGGGGATATGGGGGAGGGGGGATATGGGGGAGGGGGGATATGGGGGAGGGGGGCATATGGGGGAGGGGGGATATGGGGGAGGGAGGATATGGGGGAGGGGGATATGGGGGAGGGGGGTTATGGGGAGGTGGGATATGGGGGAGGTGGGATATGGGGGAGGGGGGATATGGGGGAGGGGGGATATGGGGGAGGGGGGATATGGGGAGGCTCACCCTGCCTGCTCTGACGAGGTCGTTCACCTTCTTGTGGCACTGGGTGCCTGTCCGTAGTGTCAGGGCCACAGCGGTGACGGCCTCTGCAACTTCCCACCACCGACGCCGGCTGTGGCGTGGGGCAACTCTGCGGCCGTGCCCGGGATACATGGCGTCCCTCCTCTGCTCCACCGCGTCCAGGAGCGCCTCCACATCGCGTGACTCGAAACTCTGGGCTGAGCGACGGCCAGCCATCAAGTTGGGTGTTGCGGTATGCTGTTCCGGTCGGGTGGGGGGGAGCTGCGCGGCCTTATGAGCCGTCACGCCGTGCAGCGCGTATGACGCTGCACGGCGTGAACCACTGCGCAAGCGCGGATCCCGTTACGTCGCTGCTAGCCCATTTCGCCGCAGACTATCGGCCCATTTTTATGACGTGACGCAAGTGGGATTTGCGCCGTTTTTTGCGCCGATCGGCGGACTTTCCGCCGATAATGGAGAATTTCGCCCAATGAGACAGATTCTGAAGTAAACATCTCAAGGGATGACGTTCGAGTGCATGAACTGAATGTCAGCCTCAACCAAGAATGCTCAAGACAAGATTAAAGGGAGTTGGAAAACACTGGACAGGCTCAGTCAAGGCTATGACTTTGGCAGTAGATGGTGGGAATGTAAATGGTTAAGAGTTTTGAGATCATACCTGTGGGGAGATTTAGAGTAAAGGTTTTATGTTTATGGTAATTAGACATCATGTTAATGATAATGTAAGCATGGCATCAGGGTTAGATGACCAAAAGGATCGAAGACAGCAAAACAGAGCGCTATGTGTCCAGAGAATAATTTACTGACTTGGATGTGAATAGTGTTAATAAATAGTTGAAGAAAATTAAATACTGACTGTCTCCAAGTCACTCTTTGAGTAAGGGAAACCTTATTGAGCCAGGAAACAATACAGGTAACCGACTTTAGGCCAAACCACATCCCAACTGAGATCAGTTGGTCAGCAAAGATCCAGATTGAAAACCAGTGATTCACAGTCTCTTGACAGTCATATTCGCAAAACTCTGCAATCTTTCGCTACGGTGACAAATATTTGGTGATGAACTCACCCGGTGTCCACTCCGCGGTATTAAAATGATACCATTGCATGATAAAGGATGAGGTTTGGTTAAAGTGCCACAGACGTCAGAGGATTCTTCGGACTTTGTGGGGGGATGTTATTACCCATAAGTACCTTATAGGGTCGGAACAATGAACTCCCTGTGGATCTGGGAGAATATGAGCTACCCCATTAAGGGAGCGGGGGCCTCTGAACAATGTATAGTTACAGGGGACGGGATTCTCCGCAAACGGCACGATGTCCGCCGACCAGCGCCAAAAACGGCGTGAATCAGTCCAACATCGCGCCAAAAACGGTGTGAATCAGTCCGGCATCGCGCCGCCCCAAAGGTGTGGAATCCTCCGCATCTTCAGGGGCCGAGCCCTAACCTTGAGGGGCTAGGCCCGCGCCGGACTGATTTCCGCCCCGCCAGCTGGCGGGAAAGGCCTTTGGTGCCCCGCCAGCTGGCGCGAAACTGACTTTGCCGTGCGGCGCATGCGCGGGAGGGTGAGTGGCCGCTCACGGCATCCCCGCGCATGCGCAGTGGAGGGGGTCTCTTCCGCCTCCGCCATGGTGGAGACCATGGCGAAGGCGGAAGGAAAACAGTGCCCCCACAGCACAGGCCCGCCCGCGGATCGGTGGGCCCCGATCGCGGGCCAGGCCACCATGGGGGCACCTCCCGGGGCCAGGTCGCCCCGCGCCCCCCCCCAGGACCCCGGAGCCCGCCCGCGCCGCCTTGTCCCGCCGGTAAGAGAGGTGGTTTGATTCTCGCCGGCGGGACAGGCATTCCAGCAGCGGGACTTCGGCCCATCACGGGCCGGAGAATCGCTGGGGGGGGCCCGCCAACCGGCGCGGCGCGATTCCTGCCCCTGCCGAATATCCGGTGCCGAGGAATTTGGCAACCGGCGGGGGCGGGATTCACGCCAGCCCCCGCCGATTCTCCGACTCGGTGGGGGGTCGGAGAATCCCGCCCCTGGTATATAAAGCCAGCCAGTTAGGTATCCGCAGTGGAAAGACCCAGTTGGGATCTACTGTGTGATGTACATAATTGTGATTGTCAATAAAAGGTTTTTTTGTACTACTCGGTGTGGACTCCTTTGTGGCCTTAAGATCCCATGACACTATTTTGAAGAAGATCAGAGGGCATTGTCCCTGGTGTTCTGGCCAATAATTATTGCTTAACCAACATTATTAAAACAGTTTATTGTGTTGTAGCAACAGGAGTAAACATACAATTCCTTTAGCCTATTCTGCCATGCAATTAGATCATGGCTGACCTGTATCTTATTCAACTCCATCTACCCACTTTGGCTCCACAATCCTAAAACCCATGCCGAACAAAAGTCTATCAATCTTAGTTTTGAAATGTTTAACTTTTTGGGGAGCGGGGGGCGAAATTCTCCCCCAACGGCGGGATGTCCGCCGACTGGCGCCAAAGACGGCGCCAATCAGACGGGCATCGCGCCGGCCCAAAGACACCGGAGGGATTTCCGCCCCGCCAGCTGGCGGAAATGGCGTGTGTTGCCCCGCTAGCTGGCGCAGAAATGCGGCGCATGCGCGGGAGCATCAGCGGCCGCTGTCAGTTTCCCGGCGCATGCGCGGGAGCGTCAGCGGCCGCTGTCAGTTTCCCGCGCATGTGCAGTGGGGAGAGTCTCTTCCGCCTCCGCCATGGTGGAGGCCGTAGCGGAGGCGGAAGGGAAAGAGTGCCCCCACGGCACAGGCCCGCCCGCGGATCGGTGGGCCCCGATTGCGGGCCAGGCCACCGTGGGGGCACCCCCCGGGGTCAGATCGCCCCGTCCCCCCCCCAGGACCCCGGAGCCCGCCCACGCCGCCTGGTCCCGCCGGTAAATACCAGGTTTGATTTACGTCGGCGGGACAGGCAATTCCTGGGCGGGATTTCGGCCCATCCGGGCCGGAGAATCCAGCGGGGGGTCCCGCCAACCGGCGCGGCCAGATTCCCGCCCCCACCCAATCTCCGGTACCGGAGACTTCGGCGGGGGCGGGATTCACGGCGGCCAACAGCCATTCTCCGACCCGGCGGGGGGTCGGAGAATGACGCCCCAGGTTTCTGGGGCGAGATTCTCCGACCCCCCGCCGGGTCGGAGAATCGCCGGGTGCTGGCGTGAATCCCGCCCCCGACGGTTGCCGAATTCTCCGGCCCGGAGATTCGGCGGGGGCGGGAATCGCGCCGCGCCGGTTGGCGGGCGCCCTACCCGCGATTCTCCGGCCCGGATGGACCGAAGTCCCGCTGCTAGAATGCCTGTCTCGCCGGCATGGATTGAACCACCTACCTTACCGGCGGGACAAGGCGGCACGGGCGGGCTCCGGGGTCCTGGGTGGGGCCGTGGGGCGATCTGGCCCCGGGGGGTGCCCCCACGGTGGCCTGGCCTGCGATCGGGGCCCACCGATCCGCGGGCGGGCCTGTGACGTGGGGGCACTCTTTTCCTTCCGCCTTCGCTACGGTCTCCACCATGGTGGAGGCGTAAGAGACCCCCTCCACTGCGCATGCGCGGGGATGCCGTGAGCGGCTGCTAACGCTCCCGCGCATGCGCCGCCCAGAGATGTCATTTCCGCGCCAGCTGGCAGGGCACCAATGGCTTTTTCTGCCAGCTGGCAGGGCGGAAATTCGTCCGGCGCGGGCCTAGCCCCTCAAGGTTAGGGCTCGGCCCCCAAAAATGCGGAGGATTCCGCACATTTGGGGCGGCGCGATGCCCGACTGACTTGCGCCGGGATACCGGAGAATTTCGCCCGAGATTTTCACTTCACATTGTACTTTCTGACATCACCTCTGAACAGCCTGCCATTAATTGTAAGTTTTGCTGCTTTGCTCTGGATTCCCCCACGAAAGGAAATAGTTTATCTCTAACAAACCTATCATCGCCTTTAATTATCTGATCTTGTATGTCAGTGGTGTTTGTGGAAACTTATGCTGCACAGTTTGGCTATCAAGTCTGCGTTACAGCAATGACTTTGAAAATGTTACATTGGCTGCAAATTGGACTTTGGAACTGAGCACCTGGATGGGGTTGCATAAACATAATTTTTTTTGAAATAAAAAGGATCCTGTTTGCATTTATATGTCACCTATAAAGTAATCAGATGTACTGAGGCGCAGCAAAGGGGCATAATCAGACAAGAATTTACCACAAATTTAAAGTGATATTAGGACAGGTGTCCAAATGCTTGGACAAATAGGTAGGTTCAAACATTGACCCAAAGAAGGAGAGGATAATTAGATTTAGGCAGAAAATCCATGGTTAGAGCCCAAAACGCTCCTATTAAAACTCCAAACCCAAGGACTCAGCGCCGGAATGTGGCGACTAGGGGTTTTTTACAGTAACTTCATTGCAGTGTTAATGTAAGCCTACTTGCGACAATAAAGATTATTATTATTATACTTGGCTCCTCCCACTGCAACTGGATTCTCAACATCCTGACCCATGGACCACAATCAGTAAGATAAACAACAACACTTCTTCCACGATAGTCCTCAATACCGGGGCCCCGCAAGACTGCGTACTTAACCCCGTACTATACTCCCGATCGACACACACGACTATGTGGCACAATTTGGCTCTAACTCCATCTATAAGTTTGCTGATGACACAATCTCGAACAATGATGAGTCCGAGTACAGGAGGGAGATAGAGAGCCTAGTGGCGTGGTGTAACTACAACAATCTCTTCCCTCAATATCTCCAAAACTAAAGAGCTGCTCATTGACTTCAGGAAGCAAATTACTGTACACACCCCTGTCTGCATCAATAGTGCTGGGATGGAGATGGTTCAAATTCCTCGGTGTACTCAACACCAACAATCTGTCCTGTCCACCCATGTCAACCTACGACCAAGAGAGCACAACAGCGCCTCTCCTTCCTCAGGAAACTAAGGAAATTCGACCAGTCCACATTGACTTTTACCAACTTTTACAGGTGCACCATAGAAAGCATCTTATCTGGATGCATCACAGCCTGGTATGGCAATTGCTCAGCACAAGACCGTAAAAAACTGCAGCGAGCCGTGAAGACAGCCCAGTCCATCAAGCGAAACCACCTCCCATCCATTGACTCTGTATATACCTCCCGCTGCCTTGGAAAAGCAGGCAGCATAATCAAAGACCCCTCTCACCCAAGTTATTCTCTCTTCCAACCTCTTCTACGAGGCAGGAGATATAAACGTCTGAGAACACGCACTAAAAGGTTCAAAAACAGCTTCTTTCCCGCTGTTATCAGACTCCTGAATGACCCTCTTATGGACTGAACTGACCTCTCCACACATCTTCTCTGCTGAGTAGTGCTACGCTCTGTATGCTTCATCTGATATCTGTGTATTTATATTCTGTATCTATCTCATGTCCTATGTATTTTCGAGCATGGAACGATCTGTCTGGACTGTATGCAGAACAATACTTTTCACTGTAGCTCGGAACATGTGACAATAAACAAAAATCCAAATAGCTGAAAGCACTGCCACTAAAATGAACCATTCAAAATCGGGGTACAGAAGAAAGCAGAGCTGCAAGATATTATGGATGGTTACAGGACTGGAGGATGTTACAGAGATAAGGAAGTGTGATGCCATGGAAGGATTTAAAAACAATTCTAAGAACTTTGATATTGAGGAGTTGCAGTCCCAGAAATTAACATTATGATGGGTGAACAGGACTTGGTGCTGTTAAGATTACAATAGCAGAGTTTTGGATCACCTCAAGCTTATGAAGGATTTTTTTAATCATAGAATTTACGGTGCAGAAGGAGGCCATTCAGCCCATCGAGTCTGCACCGGCTCTTAGAAAGAGCATCCTACCCAAGGTCAATACCTCCACCCTATCCCCATAACCCAGTAACTGCACCCAATGCTAAGGGCAATTTTTGGACACTAAGGGCAATTTATCATGGCCAATCCACCTAACCTGCACATCTTTGGACTGTGGGAGGAAACCGGAGCACCCGGAGGAAACCCACGCACACACGGGGAGGATGTGCAGACTCGGCACAGACAGTGACCCAAGCCGGAATCGAACCTGGGACCCTGGAGCTGTGAAGCAATTGTGCTATCCACAATGCTACCGTGATGCCAGATAGGAGACTGGTAAGGAGACCACGGGAATGGTCAAATCTAGAGGTAACAAAGGCCTGGATGAAGGTTTCATTAGCAGCTGAATTAAGGTAGTTGTGAAGATGGACAGTGTTATAGAGATGGTAGTAACGGGAGATATCGAAGATTGTGGGATTGGAGATGAACTCAGGATCAAATTGGACGCCAAAATTATGAATGGATGCAGACTTAGACAGTTACCAGGGAAAGGGGTGGAATCAGTGACGAGGGAATGGAATTCCTGGTGAGGGTCAAAGATTTCAGTCTTTCCAATATTCAGCTGAAGGATCCCCTGCTCATGTGGATGTCCGACAAGTAAAATTTGTTCATTGAGATTTGCAAATGATTTTTTTGTCCTTACCTCATAAGTACTGGTGATGTTGAGATTGTAGAATATAGGCAGGAAGATTTCAGCGCTGACGATGGTCACGACGGCATAGCTAAAGCAGAAGATCAAGAAGATGGCCCCATAGCGATAAACTTCAGCTGGTGTCCCAATTACTGTAACCGCAGACATAAAGCTGGCAGTGAGGGACATGGCCACGGGCACTGCCCTCAGCTGCCTGCCCCCCAACAGAAACTGGCTGGTGGATTGTTGGCCTCTGTCTTTAATTGCATGATAGACTCCAATGGATGCAGAAATGAGAAGCATGACCACGAACACCACATAATCCCACACAGAGAACTGACCCACAGGAGCGCCAGAGACGGTCATTTCCAAGCAGAAGAAAAGTGGGAGTCAAACAATTCAGTCAAGAGAAAGGCCTTTAAAAAAAAAGTTTCAAAATAAACTTTGTAAAAGTATTAATTATCAACACAAAATTTTGTAAAAGGAACTTATGTCTTTTGAAAAACACTCACCAGGAATGATAGAAGAAAAATCCACAAATGGCAATAAAGGAGCGTTGTTAAAATTTTCAGTACCTTCAGTGAAGGTAGTAAATGGTGAAAAGACTTTGTAACAGGTATAAGGAATCGAGAGTGCGAGCAATTAAGTGCGAGTCAGAGCCAAGAACAAAGCTCATCCCACACATTGACTCAGCTATTCCCACAGCACAGTTTTCAAAGGAAACCTTTGTACCACACCTCACGGATTGAGTGACAAGTGACCTTACCTCCTGATTCTTTGTAAAGAAAGTACTGACATAGTACGAATTTATTACTACTTCCAGTTGAAGTCATTTTCTAATAATTACAATAATTAATCATCACAGATTGTATTCATATTTAGACCTGAACTACAGGTTATTGCCTGATTCAAATCTTTTAATGTAAATATTTGGCTCTGGAATCACAACATAAGATGTGCAGGGCTTCACTATTATTATTGGCCAACACATTCCTTATGTGTAATCTGTCCTTTGAGCTTTGGCAACCTCGCATAACAGGCTCCTATGAATGGTTGCCCAACAGTCTGTGGTTTCCTTGCCCCATTACCGCCTGATGTCTTCTGAAGTTGGTGATTCATGTTTGTTATTGATCTCACCTTACTGATGTCAATTGCAATGCCACTCCTACCAGTCCCATTCCACAGCGCCCCAAAAGGGATCATCTAACTCTGCACAGACCAGAATGTTCCCCCACCAGAGGCAAGTTCAGGGATGAGGGAGGGGTGTGGTGGGGGACGAGAGTGTGGGGTGAAGATCCCAGTCTTTCCGCATCCCTCCGATTAAATCTAGGGAATGAAGGCCGCTTATGGGCCGCATCCTAATGCTATTAACGGTCAACCAGAAGTGGGTGGGTGATTCACCATCCAGGGAGATCACTCAGCAAACCCTGCTGGGGTGGGGTCCCTCTTTCATATCATGGGATCCCACTTTAGGAGGGGTGGCTATAGAAAACAACACCCTGCGTTTGCATTATCGGGCTTCCCCACATCAATCAACCCTCCCACACTCAAAACTCCACACACAGCATCGTGACATCATGGCGGCACCATTTATGATTGCTTTTTAAAAAGCAATCTGGGGTGTTCGCAGAACAAATAGGGTGCAAAAAATTAGCTTTAATACATTGACAAAGGGATGGCTTCATCTTTACATGAGTGCTCGCTATCTACAATTGCCTAACACCAGTGCCCACTCGGCACAACCAAACTTTCTTCACTTTTCAAAACTTACGTCTACGTTTTGGTGCCTGTCCAGGACCCACAGCAGAGGTGGAGGTAGCCTGCTGTCTGCCACTCTCTGTTGTCTGTGATGACTTTGGCGGGTGTTCTCTGGGTGTCGGATCCCTGCAGGTGTTATGACAGAAACTTAGAAGATTCTGAGGGGGTTAGGCGGGGTAAATGTTAGGGGGGATGTTTCCACTCATGGGAGTGTGTAGGACAGTAGGACAGAGTGTAGGACAGTAGGACAGAGTGTAGGACAGTAGGACAGAGTGTAGGACAGGAGGACAGGACACAGTCACAGAATAAGGGGGTGCTTATTTTAGGTGGATTTGAGGAAGAACTCCTGCTCTCAAAGAGTGGAGAATCTTTGCCATTCTTCACCCCAGGAAGCTGTGGAGGCCGAGTCCTTGAACATTTTCAAGGCTGAGATTGATCGGTTTTTAATCAGTGGGTGAATTAAGGGTGAAGGCAGGAAAGTGGACTGATCGAGTGTTACATCAGCCATGATCTTATTAAATGGTGGAGCAGGCTAGAAGGGCTGAATGGCCTACTCCTGTTCCTATTTCTCATGGCCTAATGGTCTTGTGGTCCCTGCCTCCACCTGCTGTAGATCAGAAAAATTAGGTGCCCACTAGTTTGTGACCTTGAAGCCTCTTTACTACTCAGTCCCACTGAGGTGTGCCTCTGCATTGGCAGAGGGTGGGGCTGAAAGCTGTGACGCCTCTTCCAGATGCAAGTCTGAGGAATCCTCGGATCTGCTGTTTCGACTGCCACCCTGCTCGAAGGTGGAACCAACTGTTCCTTTACTGTGCCTGCAAGAGAAGGGAGGTGGCATTAATGTATGGAAGTGGCATAAGGATATGAGAGACAGAACTTATGTGAGTTTGGTAAGGTGTTGTCAGTCCTCACTTTTCCTTTACAGGCCCACATCCCCCTCAGTGTAGGAGTGGTCCTACCCCTCCCTGGCCAGCAGAATGGCTCCATCTTCAAACTCCGTTAGGATTTTTAACTTGCCCATTCATCTGTCCAACTGTGCTTGCTCCCGGAAGTTGTGAGACATGTTTTCCTGCAAGAGAACGGACGGGGAAAGTTTAAACAGGCTGTGCAGCAGGTGTGTGTGTGTGTGTGTGCAGAGATTAATAAGAACAGTGACTTACACTGGATGAGTGGAGGAGGTAGTTCATTTTCTTCCTGCATTGCACTACCAACTTCTTGTGCAGGTTAGCTGACAACCCTTCCTGACGTTCCTGACTTTGCCTTTGGATCTCCAGCAATTGAGGCATGACTGAGTCCAGAGGCTCGTCATTTGACTGGGCCTCAGAAGATTCCTGGCCTCCATCAGTCCTCTCAGTCCTGGCACCCTAGGATAGTCCTGCCTCCACCTGCTATGTATCCGAGAGAGAGAGTGCTCACCTGTTTGTGGCTCCGAGGCCTCTCCAGAACTGGGTCCCATTGCGGTGCATGTCTCTGCGCCAGTGGAGGGTGTGGGTGGAAGTTGTGATGGCTCTTCGATCCCCACTTCAGAGAAGTCATCCTTGCTGGTCCCAGAGGTGACTCTTGGACATGGATGGTGGAGACTCTGGGCTGCTCTTCTGATGTGCCTGCAAGAGAAGGGAGATGACATTAGTGCATGTGGCAGGGCCTTGAGATAGAGGATACATGACTCACTTCAGATTGGTGTGCTGTATGATCATGCTCTGGATCCTCACTTGGTTTATTGGCACCCCCCTCACCCTCGGCACAGGAACGGTCAAGTTCCTTTCGAGCCAGCTGGAGGATTCTCTGCTTGAATTCTGAGAGCAATTCCAATTCTGCCATCTCTCTGCCATTTGGGATTTCTCCTGTTTATTGTGAGCCATCTTGTTCTGCATTAAAACAGATGGAGAGAGTGTAGCGGGCTGCATGCCAGGGAAGATGGAAAGGATACCCACAGCAATGGGTTGACTCTTAAATGCTCTCCGGGATTACAATAAATACTGACCAAGCCAGCAACACCCTACATCCCATGAATGAACAAAACAAAATGTAAAAGCCCATGGGATCCAAGGCAAAGTGGCATGTTGGATCCAAATTGGCTCAGAGACAGGATGCAAAGTATTTTTTTGACTAAAAGGTTGTTTACAGAGAGGTTTCACAGAACCTAGTCCTAAATCATTTGCTTGTCATGGTAGATATCAATGATTTAGACTTAAATATAGGGAACATGATTAGGAAGTTTGCAAATAATACAAAAGTTGACCATGTTTGGTTGACCAAAGCTTGATAGAGAGGAAGAATGCTGTAGACTGCAAAACAATATCAATAGACTGGTCAGGTGGATGGAACAGTGGCAAATGGAGTTCAGTCTGGAGAAGTGTGAGGCAGTGAAGTTGGGGAGGGCAAACAAGACAAGGGGAAACACAATAAATGGCAGGATAATGAGAAGTGTAGAAGCACAGAGGCACCTTGGAATGGATCGCATTCCTGAAGCCAGGTAGAAAAGGAAGTGAAAAAGATATAGAGGATTCTCCCCATTGTTAGTGAAAGCTAGTACTGCATAAAGCCATAGCTAGAGTACTGCATATAGTTCTGGTCATCACTTTATAGGAAGGACCTTACTTACAATTCACTGAGAGAGTACATAATATGTTGCCAAGACTGGAGAATTTTAGACACCAGGGAAAATTGGATAAGGTGGGATTGTTTTGTTTGGAACACGGGTTGCTGAGTGGGAATTTAATTGAGGTGTTTAAAATTATGAAGGGTCGCATAGATTGGGTAGGAAGCATCTATCTTCATCAGCAGAGAGATCAATAATCATGGGCAGAGATTTAAAGTAATTGCAATGATTAAGGGGAAGCTAAGAAGTCCGAGGGAGTCTGGAAACTATTGCTATTAAATATTTATTTCCCTGTTGAGGATGGGGAAGATGGTCCAAAATTATCTAATTGTAAATATGTCCATAGGCTTACTGTAAGCCTGCTAGGATGGAAGAGTACCTTTGGTATTTACATCAGGATTGTACAGATATTCGAGACTTCTGGCAGTAATGTTCCACTTAGCCTCACATTCCAGGCCACCAAGCCACCTGTTGGAGACTCCATAAGATGTTCCATGGTCCACAATGTAAGAGCATCATGAGCTTGATAGACAAAGATATTGCAGGAAGTACCACCCACTTTTAGTTGTGCAACAAGACACTGGGGGTTCGGCCACTGTTTTCAGGGGAGATGGGTCAGAGAATTGAGTGGGAGACCCCAGCCAGTTTTAAGCTGGTGGGATTTTACTTTGGTGACATTACCGGGTGTTGATGCTGGCACTGTCTTGGCACAGTCTGCTGGCACTGCCCCCTGACAGTGCCCAGGGAGTGCCATGTGGCAGTGTCAAGGGGGGGCGTTCCAGGAGGGTTCCATCTCTGGGGGGGGGGTCCGTTCAGTGGGGGGGGGTTCCATGCCTGTGCGGGGGTGGGTTCCATGCAACGCTTGCATTTTTATTTTTACTTTTTTTAATTGGGGCGCCCTTTAATAACTGATTTAGCCCGCCAGCATGACGTGTGGGAACCACCCCTTCCATTATTTTTCAAGCTGTTAAGAAATATGGGAGGGAAAGCTGGCAAAGCAGTTGGCAGGCTTCCCTCCGCTTTCCCCGCCTAAGACAACACTGAAAAAGTCCTATGCTCCAGCTTTCAACTCTAATTTGGGTTTGTTAACATATTCTCCTGTGTTTCCTTTCCAATGTCACTTTCTGCCTTCAATTCAGAATCCACATTTTGCAATTGTTTCACATTAACTGAGTCAGCCACTTTCACAGTCTGATGAGTTTCACTGGAGGTCAGATTCTTCCAGTTTCCAATCTGTTCCCTCCTCACCTCTTTTCTTGACCAATTCACTAGCTCTGATTAATGTTCCAAATGAATTGTTTTTGCTATGTGACTTGCTTTATGACGATCAGGACATTTCCTGTGCCTTGTCGAAAATTACCTGCACAATTGAAGAGGTTTTCCACATCTGCTGAAATGAACCCTCGTATCTTCCCAACTGAAAACAGGGCTGGGATTCTCCTGTACCCGGCGGGGCGGGGGGGTCCCGGCGGGATGGAGTGGCGTCAACCACTCTGGCGTCGGGCCGTCCCAAAGGTGCGCATTTCTCCGCACCTTCAGGGGCCAAGCCCTCACCTTAAGGGGCTAGACCTGCGTCGGAGTGGTTGGCAGCCGACGGCCGGCGGGAAAGGCCTTTGGCGCCACGCCAGCCGGGTCCGAAGGGACTTTACCAGCCGGCGGAAGTCCGCACATGCGCGGGAGTGTCAGCGGCTGCTGACGTCATCTCCGTGCATGCGCGGGGGGGGGGGGGGTCACTTCCGCGTCAGCCATTGCAGAGGCTATGGCCAAGGCGGAAGGAAAAGAGTGCCCCCACGGCACAGGCCCGCCCGTGGATCGGTGGGCCCCGATCGTGGGCCAGGCCACCGTGGGGGCAACCCCTGGGAGCAAAATCGCCCCGCGCCTCCCCCAGGACCCCGGAGCCCGCCCACGCTGCCAGTCCCGCTGGTAAGGTAGGTGGTTTGATTCACGCCGGCGGGACCGACATTACAGCAGCGGGACTTCGGCCTATCACGGGCTGGAGAATCGCCGGGGGGGGGGGGCGCTGACCGGTGCGGCGCGATTCCCGCCCCCGCCGAATATTCAGGACCGGGGAATTCACACTACCCCCCACCGATTTTCTGACCCGGCGGGGGGGTCGGAGAATCCCGTTCCTGTTGTTTTTCATTATTTTAGAGTTTGAGGGTGTCATTCACTCAGCCAGTATTCATTGCCCATTCCTAATTGCCCTTGAGAGGCATTGAAGTCTGTGACTGTGGATGAAGACCCAGCAGCAGTGATAGAATGGTGATGTATTTCCGAGTCTGGGTGAAGGGTGTCCTGAAGGGAAACTTCCAGGTGGTGGTGTTCCCATGTATCTGCTACCCTTGTCCTTCTAGATGGTAGTGGTCATGATTTGGAAGGTGCTACCTAAGGAGCCTTGGTGAATTCCTGCAGTGCATCTTGTAGATGGTACACACTGCTGCTACTGTGCATCGATAGTGGATGATGTGTGGCCTTGGCGGAGAATGCTGAAAATGCTCAGCAGGCCTGGCAGCACCTGAGAACACAGAAACAGAGATAATGGGCAGAACCTTCTGCCCTGTTGTGGCTGGGGGCAGCGCTGTAAATGCAACAGGCAGTTTAAAATTCAATTGACTTCCGCGAGACAGGAAAATGCAACTGACGGCAGAGTGCCTCAAATTCTCCCCCCCCCCCCACCAATGCTTTAGTCAATAAGCTTTCAGGAGACATTGGGCGTCATTCTCCGACCCCCCGCCGGGTCGGAGAATGGCCGTTGGCCGCCGTGAATCCCGCCCCCGCCCCCGCCGAAGTCTCCGAAGGGAGAAAAGTCGGCGGGGCGTTAATGGCGCCGCTGCCGCGGAGAATGTCACGGGTCTGCGCAAGGCAGCCGATTTTCGGCCTGCCGATATTCTCCCTTCCGGATGGGCCGAAGTCCCGTCGACGTGATGACCGTTCACGTCGACGTCAATCAAACCTCCTTTTCATCGGCGTGACCCGGTGCTCCAGGCTCACGCCGACCAGCGAGGAGGTGAGTGACGGCCTGGGGGGTTGGCTCTGGGCAGGAAATGGCGTGGCCGCAGACTGATTGCCTGAGGAGAGGTGTGTCTCGGCTTGTGTGTGTGTGCGGCGGGGGGGGGGGGGGGGGGGGGGTGGTTAGAGTAGGCTGGGCTCCGGGGGAGTGCCGGGAGGGGGTCCGTGCCGGGGTGGAGGTTGGGGGTTGTGGAGGGGGTCCGTGCCGGGGTGGAGGTTGTGGAGGGGGTCCGTGCCGGGGTGGAGGTTGGGGGGGGGGGCCGTGCCGGGGTGGAGGTTGGGGGTTGGGGAGGGGGTCCGTGCCGGGGTGGAGGTTGGGGGGGGGGGCCGTGCCGGGGTGGAGGTTGGGGATTGGGGAGGGGTTCCGTGCCGGGGTGGAGGTTGGGGGGGGGGTCCGTGCTGGGGTGGAGGTTGGGGGTTGGGGAGGGGGTCCGTGCCGGGGTGGAGGTTGGGGGTTGGGGAGGGGGTCCGTGCCGGGGTGGAGGTTGGGGGTTGGGGAGGGGGTCCGTGCCGGGGTGGGTGATGGGAGGGCAAATGAGTTGGTCCACCTGGCCAGGTGCCAGCCTCCAACAGTTGGACCCATGCGGTCCATGCCACCTGGCTGGGGGGAGGAGGGGATATGGGCAATGATGACATGTCGTCGTTCCCCTCCCCCCCACCAGGTCGTCATGTTTTCAGATCATCCAGCGATGTTGGCCGCCGTGGTGGCAGCCGCTCATGTCTATGTTGCCCTGGATGAGGAGGAGGAGGAGGAGGAGCGTGCCAGAGAGGCGGCGCAGGCTGCCGCAGAGGGGCAGGCGGCAGCCGCCCAGGCTGGAGGGACACCTGACCGACAGGACGAGGAGGGGGAGGAGGACGTCGCGGCCCCACGGCAACGGAGGCACCCGAGGGCGCCCCGTGTGTACCGGCCCCGGCAGTCATACCAGGACCTCACGGACCGGGAATGCAGGAGGAGACTCCGGATGAGCCGGGAAACCGTGGCACACATCTGCCACCTGCTGGCACACCTGTCACCGCGTGGCACTGGCGGGGGACACCCTCTCCCCGTGTCCGTCAAGGTTACGGTGGCCCTGAACTTTTATGCAACGGGGTCATTCCAGGCACCGAGTGGGGACCTGTCCGGCATATCGCAGACATCGGTGCATCGGTGCATCCGGGCAGTGACAGATGCCCTTTATGCCATGGCGCACCGCTACATCCGCTTCCCCGTGGACCGGGCCAGCCAAGATGCCCGGGCCGTGGGCTTCTCTGCCATTGCCGGGTTCCCCATGGTCCAGGGCGCGATCGATGGGATGCACGTCGCCGTGCGGCCACCTGCAGATAACAGGGCCGTGTTCACTAATAGGAAGGGGACCTATTCGATGAACGTACAGGTGGTCTGCGACCACCGCATGATGATCCTGCACGTCTGCGCCCGTTACCCAGGCAGTGTACACGACTCATTCGTGTTGTCGCGGTCATCCATCCCCGGCATGTACGAGGGACGCCATCCCCGGCTGAGGGGCTGGTTGCTGGGCGACAGGGGCTACCCATTGCGATCGTGGCTGATGACGCCTATACGGAGGCCACGCAATGAGGCGGAGAACCGCTACAATGATGCCCATGTAGCGACAAGGGGAGTGATCGAGAGGTGCTTTGGCGTGCTGAAGATGCGTTTCAGGTGCCTGGACCTCTCTGGGGGCGCCCTCCAGTATCGGTCAGATAGGGTCGGCCGCATCATTGTGGTGTGCTGCGTCCTGCACAACATAGCCCAGCAGAGGGGCGATGTGCCGCAAGCAGAGGAGGGCGGAGTGGAGGAGCAGCAGGAAGAGGCCCAGTCCTCCCCAGATGAGGGGGATGGGGGCAATGGTCAGGGCAGACGGGGTAGACACAGACGGGTGGCTGTCCACCGTTACCGGCTGGCCCAGCGGGCACGGGACAGACTGATAGACGCCCGCTTCACTGACTAGATGGGCGTGGGAATCGGGTAGTATGGCCACAGACCGCACACCATGACAACAGCCGACGACCCACACCCCCCACCCATCCATCCACCCAGCACCATCACCCCCCTCCCCAACCCCACACACCCCACCCGCATGCACACCACCCCCCCACTCCCAATTGCCGATCCACCGGCGGCACAACGGGCCGGGCTCACCCAGTTGCGGGTGGACGCGTGTCTATCGCAGGCCATGGAGAATGATGACAACCCGCCTCCGATGAGCTCCTGGCTCTACATCGTTGGACTATGTCTGACCCATGGCCACAGTACCACCATCCACCCGGACCATCCCTGCATGCGGCTGTGACACTGCAGCGCACGGTCCCGTCCTCTGCCCGGGGGATGTTGATGGCGGCCCAGGGGGAAGGGGGCAGACTCACCTGGGGCTGAGGTAAGACCACCCCTCACACACACACTTGCGCTCAACGTACATGACACCCCCGCACACTTTGGACAGAGCACAAAGGCAGCTTCGGTAGGTGTAACATTGACTTTAATAACCAAAGGAGTTCATGCACGTGCCCTAGCGCCTAAAACTCATCTGTGCCCTGCACCCGTGCCAACTTACTCAGTGTCTAATTGTTTGGCCTTACGGGCCCTTTGACTACGTCTACGTGGTTCCCCAGACGGTACAGCAGAACTGGAGGTGGACTCCTGTGATTCCTGCCCTCTGACACTGGATCCCTTTGGCGGCCGTTTCCTGGGGCGTCCTGGCCTAGATGGGCCAGGCTGCGGCCCGGGCGACTGGGATGGCGAGCTGCCAGCCTGTCCTGCCCGTTGCCCACCCGATGCACCTGGGACGGAAGGGGGGGAGTCCGAGGTGTCGCGGTGTACCGGGACCTCCCCTACGGAGGGAGCCGGGACGGACCACACCACCTCCTCCTCCCTCGGGGTGCCCGATGGCCCCCAGGCCTCTACATGGGTGGGGGATGCGAACGGACTGGCCATCCGACGCGCCCCCGACATCTGGCGCTGCCAGTCCTGGAGGCCCGTGCTGGTATCGACAGGGGTCTGCAGGTTTGCAGCCATGGAGCCCAGGGGGTTGTCGAACCCTGTCTGCGACAGTGCGACGCCAGCTCGCACATGGCCACTGGCGCCGATGCCCTCAGCGATGGCCTGCTGAGACTGGGCCATGGCCTGCAGAGACTGGGCCATGGCCTGCAGAGACTGGGCTATGGCCTGCTGAGACTGGGCCATGGCCTGCTGAGACTGGGCTATGGCGTTGAGCGCCTCTGCCATCTGGCGCTGGCACTGGCTCATGGCCTCCTGTGAGAGGGCAGCCATTTCCTGGGCCACAGACGCCGCCTGCACGGAAGGCCCCAGGCCTCGCAAACCGTTCCCCATGTCTGACACCGTCGCACCCATTGCCTCCACCGCGGACGCCACCCGTGCGGTGTCAGCCTGGGTGGCACGCATGACCGGGACCACTCCCAGCTCCTGGACGCGGGTGGACTCCTCCACCTGCGACCGCAGCCGCCGCAAGCCACCCGTCACCCTATTCGCTCGTCTCCGTGTCGGTGGTTGCATCGGATCTATGTGTGGGTGTGGTAACTGCAGGAACCCGGGATCCATCTGGGCGGCAGATGTTCGCTTGGCCTGGGCTGCCCTCCGACCGCCCGGTCCCTCTGCTGCTCCTACCTCCACCTGCTGTACCGGGACGGCTGTGTTGTGCGCACCAGTGAGTGTACCAGACGCCTCATCACTAAAGTGCCCAACCGTGGTGAGTGTTTCTGCGATGGTGGAGGGTGTTGGTGACAGCAGTGGCGTTGTGTCGTGCTCTTCGTCCCACTCTGAGTCCATGGCACTTTGGGGTGGGGGTTCGTCTCCACCCATCCACTCTGAGTCACTGTCCGGTCTTTCGTCTTCCCGGGTAGGGGTGTCCTGGGTAGTGCTGTCCCGGGTAGTGCTGTCCCGGGTAGTGCTGTCCCGGGTAGGGGTGTCCTGGGTAGTGGTGTCCCGGGTAGGGGTGTCCTGGATAGTGGTGTCCTGGGTAGTGGTGTCCTGGCTCGGATGTGACGGGGGCCTGTGGCTGCCCCCCTCATCGCTGGGTGGTCGCTCCCGCACGTGACGGGGGTGTCGTCTCCCTGTTGCTCCAGGTCTCTCCGTCTCCCGTGGTCTCCGAGGGGCATCCTGCGGGCGTCGCATGCTGGAGGGTGCGGGTCTCTCCGTCTCCTGTGGTCTCCGAGGGGCATCCTGCGGGTGGTCTGCATCTGCGGGGATGGGTGCCTGGACGTTTGGTCCTGCGATACACAATGAAGCATGCATGGTTAGACATCAGGCAGTGATCAGGTGATACGGGAGAGGGGGATATAGGGGAGGGGTGATATGGGGACGGGCTGTTGGTGGCTCACTTGCTCGTGGGGCCCCGACCTCTGCATCAGCAACCTCCCGGTCCTCAGGTCCGCCAGCCAGTTCCAGGGCCCTTTCCTCGTGTACGGTCAGTGGCCTCTCATCAGCGGGCCCTCCTCCAGTCCTCACATGCTCCCTATTGTTGTGTGCGCGCTTCTCCTGGGGGGGGGGGGGTGGTGGCATGGGTAAAAGGCAACAGTGTTAGGCAAGTATATGAATGCACGCCATCGGTTGCGCGTGCATTGCAGAGGTTAAGGTTAGAGCTGGATTCACTTGGGGATATGGGGGATATGGGGAGGGGGGAATATGGGGGATATGGGGGAGGGGGGATATGGGGGAGGGGGGATATGGGTGATATGGGGGATATGGGGGAGGGGGGATATGGGGGAGGGGGGATATGGGGGATATGGGGGAGGGGGGATATGGGGGATATGGGGGAGGGGGGATATGGGGGATATGGGGGAGGGGGGATATGGGGGAGGGGGGATATGGGGGATATGGGGGAGGGGGGATATGGGGGATATGGGGGAGGGGGGATATGGGGGAGGGGGGATATGGGGGATATGGGGGAGGGGGGAATATGGGGGATATGGGGGAGGGGGGATATGGGGGATATGGGGGAGGGGGGATATGGGGGAGGGGGGGATATGGGGGATATGGGGGATATGGGGGAGGGGGGATATGGGGGAGGGGGGATATGGGGAGGGGGGATATGGGGGATATGGGGGACGCTCACCCTGCCTGCTCTGACGAGGTCGTTCACCTTCTTGTGGCACTGGGTGCCTGTCCGTGGTGTTAGGGCCACAGCGGTGACGGCCTCTGCCACCTCCCTCCACAGACGCCGGCTGTGGCGTGGGGCAACTCTGCGGCCGTGCCCGGGATACAGGGCGTCCCTCCTCTGCTCCACCGCATCCAGGAGCGCCTCCACATCGCGTGACTCGAACCTCGGGGCTGAGCGACGGCCAGCCATCAAGTCGGGTGTTGCGGTCGGCTGTTCCGGTCGGGTGGGGGGGAGCTGCGCGGCCTTATGAGCCGTCACGCCGTGCAGCGCGTATGACGCTGCACGGCGTGAACCACTGCGCAAGCGCGGATCCCGTTACGTCGCTGCTAGCCCATTTCGGGCCGCAGACTATCGGCCCATTTTTATGACGTGACGCAAGTGGGATTTGCGCCGTTTTTTGCGCCGATCGGCGGAGTTTCCGCCGATAACGGAGAATTTCGCCCATTCTGTTTGGAAATAATGCATGCACATGGGGCGTCATTTTCCGCCGGCGGGAGTCTCCATTTTGCCGGCGCCCGGGGGTTTCCCGACGGCGTGGGCCTGCCTCACAATGGGAAACCCCATTGACCGGCCGGTGTTACGGAGACTCCCGCCAGCCGGTCGGTGCAGAAATGTGACGGGGCGGGTAGGAGAATTTCGCCCATGAAGTCTGAGCACAAGGGGCGAGATTCTCCGACCCCCCGCCGGGTCGGAGAATCGCCGGGGGCTGGCGTGAATCCCGCCCCCGCCGGTTGCCGAATTCTCCGGCACCGGATATTCGGCGGGGGCGGGAATCGGGCCGCGCCGGTTGGCGGGCCCCCCCGCGCGATTCTCCGGCCCGGATGGGCCGAAGTCCCGCTGCTAAAATGCCTGTCCCGCCGGCGTAGATTAAACCACCTACCTTACCGGCGGGACAAGGCGGCGCGGGCAGGCTCCGGGGTCCTGGGGGGGGCGTGGGGCGATCTGGCCCCGGGGAGTGCCCCCACGGTGGCCTGGCCCGCGATCGGGGCCCACCGATCCGCGGGCGGGCCTGTGCCGTGGGGGCACTCTTTTCCTTCCGCCTTCGCCATGGTCTCCACTATGGCGGAGGAGGAAGAGACTCCCCCAGCTGGCGGGGCGGAAATCTGTCCGCCGCGGGCTAGCCCCTTAAGGTTGGGGCTCGGCCCCCAAAGATGCGGAGCATTCCGCACCTTTGGGGCGGCGCGATGCCCGACTGATTTGCGCCGTTTTGGGCGCCAGTCGGCGGACATCACGCCGATACCGGAGAATTTCGCCCAATGTCTTTAATGAGATAAAAGAGTCTTTTGATCTTCATACAGCTGCTAACCAAGTGTGATTGCAGTAGGGAGGGCAAAGAAGGTTCATTGTGGGAAGCAAAATAATCTTGGGTAATGGCATGGTGCCTCCAAACTAACCCTCACCGACCCCTTTCACAGCTTCCTGTCATGGCTATTGCCACAAATTGTTTAGCTGTTTTAAGTTTTGGACGATTCTGCATTCTTGCAGGCTCTCAGTATATGAATAGGACACATTCAGGAGCGTGATAACAAAATAGCACAGTGGTAATCCCTTCCAGAGCAGTGAATTTTATGATTTTACCAACCTCTAGGTGTTGGTACAACGATGGGGCCTGTACCAAAACAGTGGGTGGCCACCTGGGGCTGCTCCCAAGTGTTCATGTCTTTGGATTAGACTTAAGCCAATAACCTTCTAACTCAGAAGTGAGCATGCTACTGTTTAGACATAGACAGAGACCATACAGTGCAGGAGGAGGCCATTCGGCCCATCGAGTCTGCACCGACCCACTTAAGCCCTCACTTCCACCCTATCCCCGTAACCCAATAACCCCTGTTAACCTTCATGGACACTAAGGGCAATTTAGCATGGCCAATCCACCTAACCTGCACGTCTTTGGACTGTGGGAGGAAACCGGAGCACCCGGAGGAAACCCACACAGACACAGGGAGAACGTGCAGACTCCGCACAGACAGCGACCCAGCAGGGAATCAAACCTGGGACCCTGGAGCTGTGAAGCCACAGTGCTAGCAACTTGTGCTACTGTGCTACCGTGCTGTTCACAGCTCAATACCTGGGAAGCTGCTCTTCCTCTGTCACCTTAATTCATAAGAAAAGATACAAATATACCCCATTTCCTATCAAACAGAGGATGCATATGCAAATCACCCATGACACACCTGCTGTCCTCACGCATGAACAACTTTGTTATACTAGTCAGTAACTGCACATGTATTGCATACATAGGGTGGAATTCTCCCACCTGGGACTAAAGGCACGATCTAATCGAATGGGAACGGAGTGCCGTAATGAGCGTGTTTAGCTGGGTGTTTCCCTGCACTCATAGCACCGAGAAACACCACACTATTGACCGGAACTCTGGTTATATTCGGGGCCTCGGCAAGGAATGCACCACCGAGGCTGTACCTATCCCGTTTCCTACAATGAGGAGCTCCGCTTGCCGGAAAGCCTCAGTGCAGGAGGAGATCGGGACACCATTTCTAAACGGCATCCTGATCTCTCGACCTCTCCAACATGACCCACGAACCACCCAAAGCCCCAACTCACCTATAAGGAGATCCTCGGGCTGCCCCACACCCCACCGCACCCGTTCAGGGCACCACCAGGCCCGATCCCCATCATGGAAAAAATACCAGCTTGGCATATTGGCTCTGCCAGTTGGCAGTGCCATCTGGGAATCTTGGCAATGTCAGGCTGACACCCAGGTGGCACTGCCAAGGTGCCCAGATGGCAGTGCTAGGATGCCAAGCTGGTGGTGCCTGGATAGTACCAGCAGTGCCAGGGTGCCACGCTGTCCAGTGGGCAACCACCTGGAGACCTACGATCCCCTGGGAGATCCCCACGAGTGCCGTTCCATCTGGTCCCCTGTTTCTGGAGACCAACACTGAACGACGCTTGTCCTAGGTGTCCGAGGTGAAAGAATTAGATCCTAACCTCTCAGAGTGACTAGCTCTGATATGTAGATTTGCAAAATACTGATCCCGCCCACAATGGGCGGAATTCAGATTGTGTAGTCTCGCGAGATCTAACATGTGGTGGGATTTCTCGGCATCTACCAGCCACGCTGGGAGTGTTTCCTGCTGCAGAGGCTAATAGAAATTCATGCCATACCTTCCAGTCCTGACCTTACTAATTATGCACCCAGGTGATTAGCAATGTATTCCATGGTGGGGTGGGCATGATGGCATGTTCCCGCCATCATATCTGTGTGCCATCTTAAAAAGCTGCAGTCCCTGAGCTGTAGGTGCACCCACAGTTCTGTTATGGAGTGAGTTCCAGGATTTTGACCCAGCGACAGTGAAGGAACGGCGATATATTTCCGAGTGGGGGTGGTGAGTTACTTGGAGGTGAACCTCCAGGTAGTGTGATTCTCAGGTGTCTGATGCTCTTGACCTTTTATATGGTAGTGGTCGTGGGTTTGGAAGATGCTGTCTGAGGAACCTTGGTGAGTCACTGCAGTGCGTGTTGTAGATGGTACACACGGCTGTGGCTGTGCATCAGTGGTGGAGGGAGTGAATGTTTGTGGAAGGGGTACCAATAAAACAGGCTGCTTCGTCCTGGATGGTGTTGAGCCCCTTGAGTGTTGTTGGAGTTTTACTCATCCAGGCAAGTGGAGAGTATTCCAAATTCTTGACTTGTGCCTTGTAGATGGTGGATAGTCTTTGGGAGTAGGGAAGTGACGAACTTGCTGCAGGATTCTTAACATCTGACCAGTTCTTGTAGCCACAAGATCTCCAGGAACACTCTAAGACTGGAACATAGACCTCCTGAAAAAGAAGATGGACCTCAAGGACCATTCTGAGGCTAGAAGATGAACCTTGATGACACTGAAGCTGGAAGAACCACCTGTAGATGCTCCCCTCACCCACTGCTGCGATGTTCTAGGGTTCAGGGTTGCTGCAGCCTCCATCCTGCACTCCGGAAGCAGCCCCAAGCATTGTTCAGTTGAGCCCTGACCTCTGCACGTTACATTGTTCCAGATTTGTTCTGGACTCTCTGGATTTCTCTTTGGTGTCGAGAAGAATCGGGCTTGGGAGCAAGATTCCGGTTGGACCTTCATCTGCATCTCAGTAGTGGGACGCAAATCAGTTTCTCGCTGGTTTCCTGTGGGTTTCCTGGTCAGCAATGGTGGGCTCCAGCCATCTATGGGAAATTTACACTGGCCTAAAACCAATTTTTGGATGCTCGCCAAATCCTCCCCCCCTCCCCCACCCCCCACCAACCCCCCACCCACCTCCTGACCACAGGGCAGACATTTCGGCTAGGTGCTGACACTTAGTCAACTTTGGCTCTCAAAAGATCGGGGCCCAATGTAAGAAAGATTTCAAAATAGAAAATACAAGGACCCCATGGAAATGGACCCAACTCCAACATGGAATCTGTCCCTCACCCCCGGGACACCAAACCCTTCCACCAGCACAGAATTCGTTTCACCCCCCCCGGTGCATGAACCGCCCACCCTACCCCTCGACACCACAAGCTCCCGCACCTCCCCAGCACTTCACCCTGGCACTGCTCCATGTCATTTGCCCCGGCACTGCCCCCTGATACTAAACCCTCTCCCCCAAGAGCTGTACTCTGTCCAACATGAGGTGACATTCGGGCATAAATGCCTGATCTGCCTTGAAAATAAAATGTAAATGGTGGTCCCGACTTTAATTGAGATACCTGTTACATCATTGGTGGGGGGGCGGTTTCCCTCGCCTCTGTTGCCTCGATGACTGTTGCTGTCCCCCTCGCCTCTGTTGCCTCGAGTACTGTTGCTGTTCCCCTCGCCTCTGTTGCCTCAAGGACTGTTGCTGTTCCATTGTGGTTGTTGGGGTTACGTGGACCTCTGGGATTGTTTTGATTTCAGTATGGAGTCTTTCAGGGTTGGAACCTCTACATGCCTTTTCTACCTGCTGCTTTGCCTGTAGAGCTCACAGTGCCAACCGGGGTTACCATGTAGCCCGTTGGACCTGGTTGGCTATGGGGGTATGCACCATGCTGACATGTCTTTCACTCCCTTCAGACAATGGATATTGGAATTAAACCAGCAATGGTTGCTTTCCTGCTGGTCGCCGCAGCCCTGGGGATGCCCTGCGGCTGTATGAGCTGGCACTGCTGAGGAGGAGGAAGCTGCAGCAGCGGAGCGTGCAGTAGCGGAGCGTGCAGCAGCAGAGTGTGCCACAGAGGAGCAAGAGGCAGCCACTCAGGATGGAGAGCCAGCTGCCAAACGGGCCGAGGAGGAGGATGTGCAAAGGATGTGCCGCATGAGGCCTCGTGTGTACTGTCAGAGCCTGTCATTCAAAGACCTGCCGGACCGGGCACGGGCCGTCGAAGACTCTGGCTGAGCAGGGAGACGGTGCAGCATATCTGCCAGATCATGGTGCACCTGGCATCACGGGAGGATGGGGGAGGACACCCGCTCCAGGTGGCCGTCAAGGTGGCGGTTACTCTGAACTTTTACGCTACAGGGTCCTTCCAGGAGCCGAGTGGGAACGTGTCTGGGACCTCACAGACCTCAGTGCACAGGTGCATCTGCACCCACACTGAGCCCCCATATACCCAGTTGGCACAATACATCCACTTCAATGTGGACCGAACCCACCAAGATGCCTGGGTCGCGGGGTTTGCCGCCATCGATGGGATACCCCAGGTCCAGGGGGTGATCAACATGCTGCCTGTCCCCCTACAAGCACCTGCAGATGACTGACCGCTCTACACAAACCAAAAGGGGTACCACTCGAAGAACGTGCAGCTGGTGTGTGACCATGAGCTGCACATAATGCACATCTGTACCCGATACCGGGCAGTGTGCATGACGCCATCACCTGGCACATTCGATGATTCATGACATGTTCGAGACGCCTCCCCCACACCCTCTTATCCACTGTACTGTTACTTTGGATACCATCCCCATTCCAAATTAAACCCTGCCCAGGAGCATGAACAAACTTCCCTGCTAGGATATTTGTCCACCTCCAATTCAGATGCAAATCATCCCGCTTACACAGGTCCCATCTGCCCCAGACTTGATCCCAAAGATCCAGGTATCTAAAGCCCTCCCTCCTGCACCATCCCTCCAGTCACACATTTATCTGACCTATCCTTCTATTTCTATACTCACTCTCCCAAGGCGCAGGTTGTAATCCCGATATTGCAACATTTGTGCTCCTGTGTTTTAACCTTCGGCCTAACTCCCAAAATTCACATTGCAGGACCTCATCCATCTTGCTATCTGTGTCATTTGTACCAACGTGTACTATGATCTCTGGCTGTTCACCCTCAACTTTCAGAATGCCCTGTAGCCACTCTATGACACCTTTGACTCTGGCACCCGGGGGACAATGTACCATTCTGGAGTCATGCTCCGGCCACAGAAACGCCTGTCAGTTCTCCTCACTATTGAATCCCACACCGCGATATCTCGCATTTGTGGTGATCTTTGTGAGGGGTTTCCAGGGTGATCACAAATACACACAAAGCTCTTTTGAAGAACTAAACTAATTTTATTAACACTACTAAATTTCAGTTTGACACTTATTCTAAATAGCAAACATACATGTAAGAATTAAACTACATTCACTAACACTATCTCGATCTACTAACTATAACAATTATATCTTAACTATCTCTGCAACACACAATGAATCTTGTCTTCTTCAGCTCCAATCTAATCTCCTCCCCTCCAAGCCCAAACGCCAGTGCAATTTATAGTACTGTCCCTTAGCTCCCTCTAGTGGCTAGGCTTAACATAACATTAACTCTTCACATGCTGTACATTTGTATAATGTCACAGCATTGTCCTTTTCCACCCCTGTTTTCCAGCAGAGCCAAATGTGGTGCCATGAGTTTTGCTGCTGTTTTCCCCTGAAAGGCATCCCCACCAACAGTATCCAAAACGGTACATCTGTTCTGCAGGGGAATGGCCACAGAATATTCCTGCACTGCCTGTCTAGCCGTCTTTCTCTGCCTGATGATCACCCATTCCCTTCCTGCCTGTGGAATCTGAGCCTGCGGTGCGTGTACCTCTCGAGATGTGCTAACCAAGGCAGCTCCAGCACAAAAACATGGGACTGGATTCTCCACTCCCACACTAAAGTGGCCGCGCCTCGTGAACGCCGTTGAGGTTCACAACGGCGCGAAACAGCCCCGATTCGGACCGATTCAGGCCCTGACAATGGGCTAGGATCGGGGCTGCGTCATCTACATGCGCCAGGCCTTGTCACCTGCGTAAAGGCGGCACCGCATAGATGACGCGGCCGGCGCCGCATACCTGGCGTCATCCGCGCATGCGTGGTTGCCGTCCTCTCTAAGTCCGCAAGAAGATGGCGGACGGATCTTGCGGGGCCGCGGAAGGAAGGAGGTCCCCCTTCAGAGAGGACGGCCCAACGATCGGTGGGCACCGATCGCCGGCCATCCCACATTTGAGGTACCCCCCGGTGCAGGATCCTCCCTCGCCCCCCGCAGGCCACCCCCCCCCCCCAGCGTCAGCGCGCTGTTCCCAACGGCAGCGACCAGGTGTGGACCGGGGGAACCCGCCGTTTCGGCCTGGCCGCTCGGCCCATCCGGGCCTGAGAATAGCGGGGCTGCCGGAGAATCGCCATTTTGGGGGTCTCCGGCGATTCTCCGGCCTGCGGCCCACGGAACTCGACCGGGCCGTTCCCACCGCTTGGGAGAATCACGGGAGGGCGTCAGACCGGCGTCCCGGGAAATTCTGGCGGCCCAGGCGATTCTCCCAACCGGCGCGGGAGTGGAGAATCTCGCCCATGGGCTTTCAAGAGCAGCAGCTGGTGACACGACCCACACACATGCTGGTCCTGGGAACTGGAAACTGGATCTTGCTGTCGTGCTATGTACTCTGGGATAACACAGGCTGCAACTGGATGCAGCTTTAACCAAAAGATACTCCAGACCTTGAAGTTAGTTCAATTTGATTTATTGAACCAGTAGCACAGTTAGCACAGTTCTCTGCGAGTTCGACTCTCTGCTAACCTAAGTGTGGTTACTCTGTCTGACTGAACCAGACTACCTCTTAGCCACGTGCTGGAGGTGTGATACTATACATACACCCTGACTCACTCTAGATGTTCATCAGTGGAAAGAGGTGGAGTGTGAGTGCCTCGTGCCTTTTATAGTGAGATACCACCCCTGAGTGTCCTGCCTGCTCATTGGTCATGTCCTGTTCTCTGTGTTCATTAGCTGCCTGCCTGTGCCTGTCTGTATATCATTATCTGCATATCTGCATATCATGACACTTGCATGTTTCAATCAAGTCACCTCTTCCTCTTCTAAACTCCAACGGATACAAGCCCAGTCTGTCCAGCCTTTCTTCATAACACAACACACTCATTCAAGTATTAATCTAGAAGACTTACTCAGAACTGCTCCAATGCTTTTACATCTTTCCTGATGTTAGGAGACCAAAACTGTACACAGTACTCCAGATGTGGGGCGGGATTCTCCGACCCCCCGCCGGGTCGGCGAATCGCCGGGGGGCAGCTGAATCCCGCCCCCGCCGGCTGCCGGATTCTCCACCGCGACGGTCGGCGGCCACTGGCAGCGGCCCCCCTGGCGATTCTCTGGCCCGCGATGTCCGAGTGGCCGCCCGTTTCATGCCGGTCCCCCCGGCGTAAATGAGAGTAGGTCATTACCAGTGGGACCTGGCGGCGCAGGCGGGCTCCGGGTTTCTTGGGGGGGCGCGGGGGGATCTGGCCCCAGGAGGTGCCCCCACGGTGGCCTGTCCCGCGATCGGGGCCCACTATTCCTGCGCATCGGCCGCTGTGGTCCTCCGCCATGGCCGATGCGGAGACAAACCCACCCGCGCATGCGATGGGATGACGCCAGCACACGATGGCGCTCCCGCGCATGCGCCAACTCATGCCAGCCAGTGGAGGCCCTTTGGCGCCAGTTGGCATGGCGCCAAGCCCTTTCCCCGCTGGCTTGGTGGGGCGCAAACCACTCCGGGGCGGTTCTAGCCCCTGAAGGTGCGGAGGATTCCGCACCTTTGGGGCGGCCCGACGCCGGAGTGGTTCACGCCACTCCTTCCTGCCGGAGTTGCCCGCCCCGCCGATTATGGCAGAATCCTGTCATGATCTCACCAATGCCCTGTATAACCGAAGCATAACCTCTCTACCTTTGTACTCAATTTCCTGCACAATAAATTAGAACATTCTATTAGCTTTTCCGATTACTTGCTGCACCTGTATACCACCCTTTTGTGATTCATGCACTGGGACACCCAGATCCCTCTGTACCTCGGAGCTCTGAAATCACTCACCACTTAGATAATAAGCTTCTTTATTTATTTTTCCTGTCAAAATGGATGATTTCCCACTTTCCCACATTATATACAATTTGCTAGGTCTTTGCCCACTCATCAAACTTTCCTATATCCCTTTTTAGCCTCATTCTGTCCAATTCATATCTTATTATTCTACCTGTCTTTGTGCCATCTGCAAAGTCGCTTCATCCAAGTCATTTAAATAAATTGTAAAACATTGAGGTCCCAGCACTGCTCCCTATGGCACACCACTCATTACATCTTGCCAGCCAGAAAATGGATTATCTATGCCGACCACCTGTTTCCTGTTGACTTGCCAATATTCTATCCATGCCAATATATTACCCCTATGCCATGATCTTTTACTTTTTGCAATAATCTTTGATGCACCACCTTATCAAATGCCTTCTAGAAAATGAATAGAGTACATCCACTGGTTTCCCTTTATCCACAGCTCGTGTTCCTTCTTCAAAGAGCAATTTTAATCCAACAATTTTCTTAGTCCCATTTGCTTAGTGTGTAGCCACGTAAAATGGCTGCGTTCCGATTAATCTGGCCAAAACCCAGTTTAAAACGGCTAACCCGAAAGACTGCTGGGAAAATCAGCCAAGAAGACACAAGCAGGCAGCTGCAGACAGTTTTGCATATTCGGCTCTGGGAAGGTAGCCCAGATCGATACTCAGGGCTATCAACAGCCCATCAACCCAGGTATGCGCAGTTGCATTCAGGACTGTTTGCAGCCCATATATTCAGACATCCACAGTTAAATCGGCTATCCCCGGGAACAATTGCAACATATTAATTGTTTTATAGGGCCCCCTGGGCCCTATAAAAGTGAGGGTCCAAGTTCAGATCGCTCTCTCGTCTCTTCGCCTGCTCGAGACCTTCGCAAGACCAGCCACCGGCAATAGTAAGTTTGAATCCAGCGATCGCTATCCGGTAGAGACATCTAGCCACCGACCTGTAGCAGCCTTTTGAATCCCGCGGGCCAGATTTGATTGGACAAGCCATTCATTTCCCTGACCTGGTGGGCTCTTCCTAAGTTAAGTATTGGCCAGTAGTGATAGGTTTATTATATAGAAAGTAGTATTAGGGTATTAATATTGCTTGTTGTATATAATAAATGACCGTTGTTTTAATCCTTACTAAGTGGTGTGCTGTATTATTAATCATAACCTGAACTTGAACCACGTGGCGGTATCAGAGAGATACCTGGCGACTCATGAGCAAAGGTGACGTAATCACAGCAAATAGACTAAGGTTAAAAAGAGCAACATAATTGGCGACATCCTGACGGGACCCGACTTAGAATTGGAAAACCACTCCGGGAGAACCCCAACATTTTGAATTAGAATCCAATCGGAAACAAAAAAAAAAAAACACAAGTGTTCAAGCGGTTCTGGTTAATAATTCACAATTCGGAAGTGTGTATATGCATGCGTAACTAACAGGGTTATAAGGCAAAACTGATAGATTTTTTGTTGCGTCAAAACTATCGGCAGTTGGTATTTCGGAAAATAGCGCAAGCCGTGCCCACATCTACCACACCACCTTAGCCCCCTGTTCCAAACTCGAACGTAACGAGCAGATAAGAGAGAGCCATGCAGGCAATGCAAGCGATGCAGCGCCTCATGAACCCCGAAGATTTTGCTGTCGCACCAGTCAGCAGCGTAGGAGCGGGACAGTGTCCCGTTAGGGAAGTGGAAATCCGCAAAATTCTGCAGGGCAAAGGATGGCCCATGTGGAAGGATTTCTGCAATAATGACGACTCAGGTCCTGGAAGTATAGGGCATACTTGGTGGGAGAACCTGAGTGAGATCCACAAAAAGAGTTTAGCAAAAGCGCGCAAGCCGATGGCAATTGTGTCCTGTCTGGCACAATTGCGAGGCACAGAGGAGGTCGTCAGGACGCTCCGCAAGGAAATAGAAGGCATACATCGGATGAGTAAAATCGCTGGATGCGAAGTTGAGAAAGAGAACCTGGAGTTAAAAGAGAAATAAGCAGCAAAAGACGAAGAGGTGGCTGACGCCAAACGGGGTCACCAATTTTGTCTGGCGCACTTGAGTAGTTTCCAGTCACAATATGAAAAGGCTTATCAGGACCTGCAGCGTGCAGTCCTGGTAAAGAAAGAAACAGAAAATCAGTTAGAGACGCTCCAGAAACAATGCAGTGATCTCAAGGCAGCCTTGAGAGCGCTCCACGCCACAACCACGGGACAAAGGCAGAGTACTTTGGACCATGCAAAGTGCCGAAAGCAGATTGCAGACTTGAAAGCACTGCTTTCTGTCCAAAAGGGATTTCAAGAAACCTTTGGGGAAAGTTTAGACCAGGAAGACGGCCCTGATTGGGAAGAATTGCAAGAGACAGCGCAGAGAAATGTTCAGGGAGCATGTGCGCAGGGAAAACCCCAAAGTAGGAAGGCACCCCACCCCCCACACAACAGATAATACAGGCTCCCATGAACCCTGTAACAACCCACCGCACCGCCACAGCAGACGAGGCGGAGGTCTTATATTCCACCCCCCTCACAGTGACCCAATTACGGGACGCGTGTGCCAAAATCACACCGTTCCTCCCCGCTTCAGACCCACACCATTTCTTCGCCACCGTCAAACACCAGGCGACCATGTACGGCCTGGATGAGAAAGAGCAGGTAAAGCTCACGGTCCTCAGCTTAGACCCATCGGTCGCAGCAGCCCTTCCCGACCCACAGAATGTAGGAGGAGGCACCCTTGCAGAAATGCGTCGTGGATGCGATCGGGTACAACCGGGGCGACCCCGTAGACGGTCTGAATAAATGCAGACAGAAAAAGTCTGAACACCCCACAGCGTTCGCAGGACGCTTGTGGATTCATTTTGAAGCCGTTTTCGGCAACGTAGATCGTGCCCATTTGTCCCCAGACAATATGGCCAAGTGGACCCGCACCCTTATCTCCCTTGCCACGGAAGCAGGACAGAATGCCTGTAGCAATTATGACCCCTCGGAGGAGGCTCACAATGAAAAGTGGGTGGTCAAAAGATAGTCCCGCGTTTGGGAACAAGCGGCTCACGGCAAATCAGCAACTAGAACCCCCGAGGAAAACCAAGCCGCCGCAGACGTGCAGGCAGTAAGAACCACTCTCCACAACCCCGCCTGGGTAAACGAGGGAAAGAACAGCCCCCCAGCCAAACCGCAAGAGTGCTACAATTGTGGACAATTGGGACATTTTGATAGAGAATGCAATGGCCCTAAAAAACCACAAAGTGCCCAACCGACAGGCACCCTCAATAAGAAAAAGGCAGAGCCCATAGCGACGAGAACTGAGGTGTCCACATGATGATTTAAAGGAGACACTTGGTGAAAAGTGTTGTCCTTCCTGATGGAACCTGCAGAATGTTTTATGTTGTCTGTCTGTTTGTTAAATGTTGTTAGTCCTACAGGAGAATGTTCTCACCGCCCCACACCCATTCACCTGAACTTTTAGCTCTTTTCCAATTGGACAAGCCAGACGCTTGTTCAGCGGTACCAACTTGTCCACAGATACCTGGTCACCAGAGCAGATGCCCGATCGTAGCTACTCTTCTGATTTGATGGTAGAATCAGAACAGTAACCCCACCATGGTGACTACATTTTTGTCCGTTCTTTGGTCGCTCAGGCAGTGGAGAAACGGCGTGAGACCCGCCCTGCCTGGGGACCCCCCCCCCCCCCGTTGGTCAAAAACGCTCGGGTAGGGAAGATACGGTATTGGTAGCCGTCCTACCCGGGGACTCCACCCAAATCTTACCCGTCGCGGCCCACACACACCTCATTCGACCTTTTCTTTCAAAAACAGTTTTATTTTATTTAGGCAACCTTTGGGTTGCTGCCAAATGCTATTTACATCCTGGAACATTTGGATGATAAACCTAGCACTGGTCCACCATTGGGAAGTGTGCCGTGTCCAAACATTTGTTTTGAGAAAATAAAATGGGGGGGAGAGTCACATACTGTGACCAATTATAAGGGTTTAATTGGCCCCCAAGAAGGACAGACACACTAACACACCAGATATTAAACCAAAGTATTTACACACACTACGTTTGTCTTACAGAACTCCAGAAGCTCCAAGTCCGGAGAAAACCAGCAAAAACAGGAAAAGGAAAGAAAGAAGACAGCCATGAGGACTTCTTTCTTCGTGCTCCACATGTTTGTTATGGACTTTTGGTTGCGTGGGAACGCGGACCCCATCACTCCAAACCCCTTTACTGTTAACACTTCACTGAATAATAAAACATGCACTGGCGGTTTTTCCTGTAAATAAAAAGAGAATGTATGGAAATGTATGATCCTGAGCTTGACTGCCAAGCCAGGAAAGAATATATTAAATGTTGTGATTGTTATTGTATGTTTAGAGAGATAAGATTGTATAATACTCGAAGAATTGTTTAGGTAAAATTAGAGGTTCCCAGTTTATTTTTTTTAGACACATGCCCCTGCCTGACATAGCGCCCTCAAGAATTGTTTAGGTAAATTTTTGTGCATAGCTAGGGTCAGAGTAGTGGCCATGTAAGAGGTGCCCCCCCCACCCACCCCCGGTCAGGAAACAAAGAGGACAACATTTATGTGATCCTTCACGCTTCGTGTTAGGATCACAAGACGGGATTGTAGCCACGTAAAATGGCTGCGATCCGATTAATCTGGCCAAAACCCAGTTTAAAACGGCTAACCCGAAAGACTGCTGAGAAAAGCAGCCAAGAAGACACAAGCAGGCAGCTGCAGACAGTTTTGCATATTCGGCTCTGGGAAGGTAGCCCAGATCGATACTCAGGGCTATCAACAGCCCATCAACCCAGGTATTCACAGTTGCATTCAGGACTGTTTGCAGCCCATATATTCAGACATCCACAGTTAAATCGGCTATCCCCGGGAACAATTGCAACATATTAGCAATTGAATACCGGGCCAGACCTGTCGGCGCCTGCAGTGGCCGAAACAAAGACAGGTGAGCGACCAACCCCCGATCGAGGAATCGCCTCACCATTGGACACATCGACCCCAGAGATTGAGGACAGATCCAATCACTTGGGACTCAGGGTCAAGGGCCGCCCCAGGAGGCGGGAAGCCCCTGGGCCCTATAAAAGTGAGGGTCCAAGTTCAAATCGCTCTCTCTCCTCTTCGCCTGCTCGAGACCTTCGCAAGACCAGCCACCGGCAATAGTAAGTTTGAATCCAGCGATCGCTATCCGGTAGAGACATCTAGCCACCGACCTGTAGCAGCCTTTTGAATCCCGCGGGCCAGATTTGATTGGACAAGCCATTCGTTTCCCTGACCTGGTGGGCTCTTCCTAAGTTAATTATTGGCCAGTAGTGATAGGTTTATTACATAGAAAGTAGTATTAGGGTATTAATATTGCTTGTTGTATATAATAAATGACCGTTGTTTTAATCCTTACTAAGCGGTGTGCTGTATTATTAATCATAACCTGAACTTGAACCACGTGGCGGTATCATAAAGATACCTGGCGACTCATGAGCAAAGGTGACGTAATCAGAGCAAATAGACTAAGGTTAAAAAGAGCAACAAGTGACCACAATTTTCCTGCCCCCCCCCCCGCTGCATTTGCTGATTTACAGCTATTTCTGGGATGTTACATGTATCCTCTATGGTGAAGACCGAAGAAAAAGATTGGTCCAATTCATCTGCCATTTCCTTATTTTGATCATTAATTCTCCCGACTCACTTTCTCTAGGATCAACATTCACTTTTTAACTGTTGTTTTTTTCAAGTATCTGTAGAACCTCTCACTATCTGCCTTTATATTTCGTGCGAGCTTTCACTTGTACTCTAATTTCCCTTTCCTTATCAATCTTTTAGTAACTTTTTGCTGCTTTTTAAATATTTTGTCCAATCTTCTGACCTGCCACCAATGTTTATGCAATTATTTGCTTTTTTAAGTTTGATAAATGCGATTATTTTTTAGTTAACCATGGGTGCTGGGTCCTCCTCTTAGAATTTTTATTTCTCATTGAAATGTATCAATCCTGCGCATTCTGAAATACTCACTGAAATGTTCACCACTTCATTTCTAGTAACCTGTCTCTTGACCTAATTTGACCTTTAAATTAGCTATCTGTGTTTTCAGGCTGTCATAATTGACCTTCTTTAGGTTTAAAATACTAGTCTTGGACCCAGTCTTCTCTCCCTCAAATAGAATGTAAAATTCAGTCATATTGTGATTACTGCTATCTAGGGCTACTTTCGCTATGAAGTAATTAATTAATTCCATCACATTTCATAATACCAGGTCGAGTATAGCCTGCTCTCTGGTTGGTGCCAGGATGTCCTGATCTGAGAAACTATCCCAGAAACATTCGATGAATTCCACATTGGATTGGATTTGTTTATTTCATGTGTACCGAGGTACAGTGAAAAGTATTTTTCTGTGAGCAGCTCAAACAGATCGTTTAGTAGATTAAAATAAAAAGAAAATACATAATAGGGCAACACATGGTACACGTAATTACATTGACACCGGCATCGGGTGAAGCATACAGGAGTATAGTATTAATCACGTCAGTCCATAAGAGGGTTGTTTAGGAGTCTGGTAACAGTGGGGAAGAAGCTGTTTTTGAATCTGTTTGTGCGTGTACTCAGACTTCTGTATCTCCTGCCCGATGGAAGAAGTTGGAAGAGTGAGTCAGTCGGGTGGGAGGGGTCTTTGATTATGCTGCCCGCTTTCCCAAGGCAGCAGGAGGTGTAGATGGAGTCAATGGATGGGAGGCAGGTTCGTGTGATGGACTGGGCGGTGTTCACGACTCTCTGAAGTTTGTTGTGGTCTTGGACCGAGCAGTTGCCATACCAGGCTGTGATGCAGCCAGATAGGATGTTTTCTCGGCGGCCTGTGGCCATCTGATTTTTCCAGTCTATATGCAGATTATCGCCATATCTTTGTGACAAGCTTCCATTATTTCTTCCTTTATATCCTATCCTACTTTATGATTACTGTTCGGGGACCTGTACATCATGCATTTATCACTTCTCAGCTCTACCCAAACAGTTTCCAAATCCTGGTTTCTCGAACTTAACTCATTCCTCTCTATTGAGCTAAGACCATCATTAATTAACAGAGCTTCCCCCTCCACCATTTCCTAAATGTCACATACCCTTCAATATTAAATTTATGTCATCCTGTAGCCATGTCTCTGTAATGACTATCAGATCACACTTACACCTTTCTATTAGCGCTATCAGTTCATCTGTTATGTTTCAAAAACTATGCACATTCAAATACAGAGGGCGAGATTCTCCACTAGCCAAGGCCAAAATCGGGAAATGCAATTCGGCAGAGAATAACTTCCGACGGCAAAATCGCGACAGTGCCGATTTGACGCCAAATCGTGATTCTCCATCATCTCGTAAACGGTGTCAATGAGTTTCACTCCGCACATACAGGAGAAACCGTTTGCATATCATTAATGAGCCCGACCCAGTACTCTGCAGGGCCTCCGCGATTCCCCGCCTCCAATGGGCCGAGTTCCTGACGACGTGGTTCACTTGTGCTTTTAAAAACCATGAAACTGGCATGGTGGCTGCTGAGGGAGAGAGAGAGGGGGCACGGAAGGTGTCCAACATGGCCATAGTTTGCTGATTGTTGTGCCGCTTGTCATAATATACACCAGTACATTATGGTGCAGACACTTTGCTCTGGATCACATTGGATCACATTGCTCTGGATCATATTGAACTGAATGACATTCCTCTGGATCACATTACCTTGGATCACATTCCCCAGATCACATTGCCCTGGATCACATTGCCCTGTATCAACTTGCCCTGGATCCCATTCCTCTGATCACATTACCCTGGATCACATTCCCCGGGCCACATATACCTGGATCCCATTTGCCTGGATCACATTGCGCTGGATCACATTGCCCTGGGTCACATTGCTCTGGATCACACTTTCTTGGATCAACTTGCCCTGGCTCACATTGCCCTGGATCACATTGCCCCGGATCACATTTCCTTGGGTCAACTTGCCCTGGATCACATTGCCCTGGATCACATTCCCTTGGATCAACGTGCCCTGGATCACATTGCCCTGGATCACATTGCCCTAGATCACATTCCCCTGAATCACATTCACTTGGATCCCATTGCCCTGGATCCCATTGTCCGGAATCACATACCCCTGGATCACATTCCCCTGGATCACATTCCCCTGGATCACATTCTCCTGGATCACATTCCCTTGGATCACATTCCCTTGGATCACATTATCGGGGATCACATTCCCCAGGATCACATTGCCCTGGATCACATTCCCCTGGATCAGATTCCCCAGAATCACATTCCCTTGGACCACCTTGTCCTGGATCACATTGACCTGGATCAAATTGCTCTGAATCACATTGATCTAGATCACATTCCTTTGGAACACCTTGTCCTGGATCACAATGTCCTGGATCACATTGCTCTGGATCACATTGCCCAAGATCACATTGTTCTGGATCACATTGCTCTGGATCAACCTGCCCTGGATCACATTGCCCTGGCTCAACGTGCCCTGCATCACATTGCCCTGGATCACATTGCCCTGGATCACATTCCCCTTGATCAGCTTGCTCTGGTTCACATTCCTCTGGATCACATTGCTCTGGATCATATTGCACTGAATGACATTCCTCTGGATCACATTACCCTGGATCACATTCCCCTGGATCACATTACCCTGGATCACATTACCCTGGATCACATTCCATTGGATCACATTCCCCTGGATCACATTGCCCTGGATCACATTCCCCTGGATCAACTTGCCCTGGATCACATTCCTCGGATCACATCGCCCTGGATCACATTCCCCTGGGTCACATATACCTGGATCACATATACCTGGATCACATTTGCCTGGATCACATTGCGCTGGATCACATTGCCCTGGATCACATTCCCTTGGATCAACTTGCCCTTGCTCACTTTGCCCTGGATCACATTGCACTGGATCACATTGCCCTGGATCACATTCCCCTGGACCACATTGCCCTGGATCACTTTCCCTTGGATCAACTTGCCCTGGATCACATTGCCCCGGATCACATTCCATTGGATCAACTTGCCCTGGATCACATTGCCTTGGATCACATTGCCCCGGATCACATTCCCTTGGATGTATTTGCCCTGGATCACATTGCCCTGGATCACATTGCCCTGGATCACATTCCCTTGGATAAACTTGCCCTGGATCACATTGCCCTGGATCACATTGCCCTGGATCACATTCCCCTGGATCACATTGCCCTGGATCACATTCCCCTGGATCACATTGCCCTGGATCACATTCCCCTGGATCACATTGCCCTGGATCACTGTGCCCTGGATCACATTGCCCTGGATCACATTCCCCTGGATCACATTGCCCTGGATCACATTGCCCTGGATCACATTCCTCTGATCACATTGCCCTGGATCACATTTCCCTGGATCACATTGCCCTGGATCACATTCCTCTGATCACATTGCCCTGGATCACATTGCCCTGGATCACATTCCTCTGATCACATTGCCCTGGATCACATTGCCCTGGATCACATTGCCCTGGATCACATTTCCCTGGATCACATTGGCATCCATTTGTACATTGGTATCCAGGAGCCCTCATATGTTACAACCTTGTTACATCCTGCAACCATGAATGTGTGTAATTGATTATTGAATTATATTATTGACTTTTTCTTTTTACTAATATTTGATTAATTTTGTCAACAGTTAATATGCTTTTTTAAACCTTTGAACTGGAATAAACATTAACCACTTACCAGATATGCACCAAACATGTAACTCCTTTCCCTGTAGTGAAGTAAGAATAAATTCTGACTGGGTGAAAAGCTAGAAGAAACAAAAGGAAATAACAGCTCCTTCCCCTCCTCACCAAACTGCTCACTCACCAAAGTGCCCACTCACCAAACTGCCCACTCACCAAACTGCCCGCTCACCAAACTGCCCACTCACCAAACTGCCCACTCACCAAACTGCCCACTCACCAAACTGCCCAATCACCAAACTGCCCACTCACCAAACTGCCCACTCACCAAACTGCCCACTCACCAAACTGCCCACTCACCAAACTGCCCACTCACCAAACTGTCCGCTCATCAAACTGCCCGCTCACCAAACTGCCCACTCACCAAACTGCCCACTCACCAAACTGCCCACTCAACAATCTACCCACTCACCAAACTGCCCACTCACCAAACTGCCCACTCACCAAACTGCCCACTCAACAATCTACCCACTCACCAAACTGCCCACTCACCAATCTGTCTACTCACCAAACTGCCCACTCAGCAAACTGCCCACTCACCAAACTGCCCACTCACCAAACTGCCCACTCACCAAACTGCCCACTCACCAAACTGCCCACTCAACAATCTACCCACTCACCAAACTGCCCACTCACCAAACTGACTACTCACCAAACCGACTACTCACCAAACTGCCCACTCACCAAACTGCCCACTCACCAAACTGCCCACTCAACAATCTACCCCCTCACCAAACTGCCCACTCACCAAACTGCCCACTCACCAAACTGCCCACTCACCAAACTGACTACTCGCCAAACTGCCCACTCACCAAACTGCCCACTCACCAAACTGCCCATTCACCAAACTGCCCACTCACCAAACTGCCCACTCACCAAACTGCCCACTCACCAAACTGACTACTCACCAAACCGACTACTCACCAAACTGCCCACTCACCAAACTGCCCACTCACCAAACTGCCCACTCAACAATCTACCCACTCACCAAACTGCCCACTCACCAAACTGCCCACTCACCAAACTGCCCACTCACCAAACTAACTACTCACCAAACTGCCCACTCACCAAACTGCCCACTCACCAAACTGCCCATTCACCAAACTGCCCACTCACCAAACTGCCCATTCACCAAACTGCCCACTCACCAAACTGCCCCAAACTACCCACACACCAAACTGCCCACTCACCAAACTGCCAACTCACCAAACTGCCCACTCACCAAACTGCCCACTCACCAAACTGCCAACTTACCAAACTGCCCACTCACCAAACTGCCCACTCACCAAAATGCCCACTCACCAAACTGCCCACTCACCAATCTACCCACTCACCAATCTGCCCACTCAAGAATCTGCCCACTCACCAAACTGCCCACTCACCAAACTGCCCACTCACCAAACTGCCCACTCATCAAACTGCCCACTCACCAAACTGCCCACTCACCAAACTTCTCACTCATCAAACTGCCCACTCACCAAACTGCCCACTCACCAAACTGCCCCCTCACCAAACTGCCCACTCACCAAACTGCCCACTTAACAATCTGCCCACTCACCAAACTGCCCACTCATCAAACTGCCCACTCACCAAACTGCCCACTCACCAATCTGCCCACTCAAGAATCTGCCCACTCACCAAACTGCCCACTCACCAAACTGCCCACTCACCAAACTGCCCGCTCACCAAACTGCCCACTCACCAAACTGCCCACTTAACAATCTGCCCACTCAACAATCTGCCCACTCATCAAACTGCCCACTCATCAAACTGCCCACTCACCAAACTGCCCACTCAACAAGCTGCCCACTCACCAAACTGCCCACTCACCAAACTGCCCACTCACCAAACTGCCCACTCACCAAACTGCCCACTCACCAAACTGCTCACTCATCAAACTGTCCACTCACCAAACTGCCCACTCACCAAACTGCCCACTCACCAAACTGCCCACTCACCAAACTGCCCACTCAACAATCTGCCCACTCACCAAACTGCCCACTCATCAAACTGCCCACTCACCAAACTGCCCACTCACCAAACTGCCCACTCACCAAACTGCCCACTCACCAAACTGCCCACTCACCAAACTGCCCACTCAACAATCTTCACTCTCACCAAACTGCCCACTCACCAAATTGTCCACTCACCAAACTGCCCACTCACCAAACTGCCCACTCACCAAACTGCCCACTCAACAATCTGCCCATTCACCTAACTGCCCACTCACCAAACTGCCCACTCATCAAACTGTCCACTCACCAAACTGCCCACTCACCAAACTGCCCACTCACCAAACTGACCACTCACCAACCTGCCCACTCAACAATCTGCCCACTCAACAATCTGCCCACTCACCAAACTGCCCACTCATCAAACTGCTCACTCACCAAGCTGCCCACTCACCAATCTGCCCACTCAACAATCTGCCCACTCATCAAACTGCCCACTCATCAAACTGCCCACTCACCAACCTGCCCACTCAACAATCTGCCCGCTCACCAAACTGCCCGCTCACCAAACTGCCCACTCACCAAACTGCCCACTCACCAAACTGCCCACTCAACAATCTACCCACTCACCAAACTGCCCACTCACCAATCTGACTACTCACCAAACTGCCCACTCACCAAACTGCCCACTCACCAAACTGCCCACTCACCAAACTGCCCACTCACCAAACTGCCCACTCACCAAACTGCCCACTCACCAAACAGCCCACTCAACAATCTACCCACTCACCAAACTGCCCACTCACCAAAGTGCCCACTCACCAAACTGCCCACTCACCAAACTGACAACTCACCAAACCGACTACTCACCAAACTGCCCACTCACCAAACTGCCCACTCACCAAACTGCCCACTCAACAATCTACCCACTCACCAAACTGCCCACTCACCAAACTGCCCACTCACCAAACTGCCCACTCACCAAACTGACTACTCACCAAACTGCCCACTCACCAAACTGCCCACTCACCAAACTGCCCATTCACCAAACTGCCCACTCACCAAACTGCCCACTCACCAAACTGCCCACTCACCAAACTGACTACTCACCAAACCGACTACTCACCAAACTGCCCACTCACCAAACTGCCCACTCACCAAACTGCCCACTCAACAATCTACCCACTCACCAAACTGCCCACTCACCAAACTGCCCACTCACCAAACTGCCCACTCACCAAACTGACTACTCACCAAACTGCCCACTCACCAAACTGCCCACTCACCAAACTGCCCATTCACCAAACTGCCCACTCACCAAACTGCCCATTCACCAAACTGCCCACTCACCAAACTGCCCCAAACTACCCACACACCAAACTGCCCACTCACCAAACTGCCAACTCACCAAACTGCCCACTCACCAAACTGCCCACTCACCAAACTGCCAACTTACCAAACTGCCCACTCACCAAACTGCCCACTCACCAAACTGCCCACTCACCAAACTGCCCACTCACCAATCTGCCCACTCACCAATCTGCCCACTCAAGAATCTGCCCACTCACCAAACTGCCCACTCACCAAACTGCCCACTCACCAAACTGCCCACTCACCAAACTGCCCACTCATCAAACTGCCCACTCACCAAACTGCCCACTCACCAAACATCTCACTCATCAAACTGTCCACTCACCAAACTGCCCACTCACCAAACTGCCCACTCACCAAACTGCCCACTCACCAAACTGCCCACTTAACAATCTGCCCACTCACCAAACTGCCCACTCACCAATCTGCCCACTCAAGAATCTGCCCACTCACCAAACTGCCCACTCACCAAACTGCCCACTCACCAAACTGCCCACTCACCAAACTGCCCACTCATCAAACTGCCCACTCACCAAACTGCCCACTCACCAAACTTCTCACTCATCAAACTGTCCACTCACCAAACTGCCCACTCACCAAACTGCCCACTCACCAAACTGCCCACTCACCAAACTGCCCACTTAACAATCTGCCCACTCACCAAACTGCCCACTCATCAAACTGCCCACTCACCAAACTGCCCACTCACCAATCTGCCCACTCAAGAATCTGCCCACTCACCAAACTGCCCACTCACCAAACTGCCCACTCACCAAACTGCCCGCTCACCAAACTGCCCACTCACCAAACTGCCCACTTAACAATCTGCCCACTCAACAATCTGCCCACTCATCAAACTGCCCACTCATCAAACTGCCCACTCACCAAACTGCCCACTCACCAAGCTGCCCACTCACCAAACTGCCCACTCACCAAACTGCCCACTCACCAATCTGCCCACTCAAGAATCTGCCCACTCACCAAACTGCCCACTCACCAAACTGCCCACTCACCAAACTGCCCACTCACCAAACTGCCCACTCACCAAACTGCTCACTCATCAAACTGTCCACTCACCAAACTGCCCACTCACCAAACTGCCCACTCACCAAACTGCCCACTCACCAAACTGCCCACTCAACAATCTGCCCACTCACCAAACTGCCCACTCATCAAACTGCCCACTCACCAAACTGCCCACTCACCAAACTGCCCACTCACCAAACTGCCCACTCACCAAACTGCCCACTCACCAAACTGCCCACTCAACAATCTTCACTCTCACCAAACTGCCCACTCACCAAACTGTCCACTCACCAAACTGCCCACTCACCAAACTGCCCACTCACCAAACTGCCCACTCAACAATCTGCCCATTCACCTAACTGCCCACTCACCAAACTGCCCACTCATCAAACTGTCCACTCACCAAACTGCCCACTCACCAAACTGCCCACTCACCAAACTGACCACTCACCAACCTGCCCACTCAACAATCTGCCCACTCAACAATCTGCCCACTCACCAAACTGCCCACTCATCAAACTGCCCACTCACCAAACTGCCCACTCACCAAACTGCCCACTCACCAAACTGCCCACTCAACAATCTGCCCACTCACCAAACTGCCCACTCACCAAACTGCCCACTCAACAATCTGCCCACTTACCAAACTGCCCACTCACCAATCTGCCCACTCACCAAACTGCCCACTCATCAAACTGCCCACTCATCAAACTGCCCACTCACCAAACTGCCCACTCACCAAACTGCCCACTCACCAAACTGCCCACTCACCAAACTGCCCACTCAACAATCTGCCCACTCACCAAACTGCCCACTCACCAAACTGCCCACTTATCAATCTGCCCACTCACCAAACTGCCCACTCATCAAACTGCCCACTCACCAAACTGCCCACTCACCAAACTGCCCACTCACCAAACTGCCCACTCAACAATCTGCCCACTCATCAAACTGCCCACTCATCAAACTGCCCACTCACCAAGCTGCCCACTCACCAAGCTGCCCACTCACCAAACTGCCCACTCAACAATCTTCACTCTCACCAAACTGCCCACTCACCAAACTGTCCACTCACCAAACTGCCCACTTACCAAACTGCCCACTCACCAAACTGCCAACTTACCAAACTGCCCACTCACCAAACTGCCCACTCACCAAACTGCCCACTCACCAAACTGCCCACTCACCAATCTGCCAACTCAAGAATCTGCCCACTCACCAAACTGCCCACTCACCAAACTGCCCACTCACCAAACTGCCCACTCACAAAACTGCCCACTCACCAAACTGCCCATTCACCAAACTGCCCACTCACCAAACTGCCCACTCACCAAACTGCTCACTCATCAAACTGTCCACTCATCAAACTGCCCACTCACCAAACTGCCCACTCACCAAACGGCCCACTCACCAAACTGCCCACTCAACAATCTGCCCACTCACCAAACTGCCCACTCATCAAACTGCCCACTCACCAAATTGCCCACTCACCAAACTGCCCACTCACCAAACTGCCCACTCACCAATCTGCCCACTCACCAAACTGCCCACTCATCAAACTGCCCACTCACCAAACTGCCCACTCACCAAACTGCCCACTCACCAAACTGCCCACTTAACAATCTGCCCACTCACCAAACTGCTCACTCACCAAACTGCCCACTCACCAAACTGCCCACTCATCAAACTGCCCACTCACCAAACTGCCCACTCACCAAACTGCCCACTCAACAATCTGCCCACTCAACAATCTGCCCACTCACCAAACTGCCCACTCAACAATCTGCCCACTCACCAAACTGCCCACTCACCAAACTGCCCACCCACCAACCTGCCCACTCAACAATCTGCCCACTCAACAATCTGCCCACTCACCAAGCTGCCCACTCAACAAACTGCCCACTCACCAAACTGCCCACTCATCAAACTGCCCACTCACCAAACTGCTCACTCACCAAACTGCCCACTCACCAAACTGCCCACTCACCAAACTGCCCACTCACCAAACTGCCCACTCACCAAACTGCCCACTCAACAATCTACCCACTCACCAAACTGCCCACTCACCAAACTGCCCACTCAACAATCTGCCCACTCACCAAACTGCCCACTCACCAAGCTGCCCACTCACCAAACTGCCCACTCAACAATCTGCCCACTCACCAAACTGCCCACTCACCAAACTGCCCACTCACCAAACTGCCCACTCACCAAACTGCTCACTCATCAAACTGCCCCAAACTGCCCACTCACCAAACTGCCCACTCACCAAACTGCCCACTCACCAAACTGCCCACTCAACAATCTACCCACTCACCAAACTGCCCACTCACCAAACTGCCCACTCAACAATCTGCCCACTCACCAAACTGCCCACTCAGCAAGCTGCCCACTCACCAAACTGCCCACTCAACAATCTGCCCACTCACCAAACTGCCCACTGACCAAACTGCCCACTGACCAAACTTCCCACTCACCAAACTGCCCACTCACCAAACTGCCCACTCACCAAACTGCCCACTCACCAAACTGCCCACTCACCAAGCTGCCCACTCACCAAGCTGCCCACTCACCAAACTGCCCACTCACCAAACTGCCCACTCAGGGGTGCAGACAGTTCCAACGCTGCACTAGTTTTCAGGATGGTGTGTGGCTTGGAGGGGAACGTGTTCCCCTGCAACTACTGCCCATGTCCCTCGAGGTGGTAAACGTTGCAGTTTTGAATGGTGCTATTGAAGGAACCTTGGTAAGTTGTTGCAGTGCATCTTTTAGATTGTAGACATTGCTCTCACTGTATGTTAGTGGTGGAGGGAGTGAATGTTTAAGGTGGTGTCAGTCAGGTAGTCTGCTTTGTCTTGGGTGGTGTCAGTGGTGTCAGTCTTTTTAAGTGTTGTTGGAGGTGCACTCATCCAGGCAAGTGGAGAGTATTCATCACTCTCCTGCCTTGAGCTTTGTAGATGTTGGACAGGCTTTGGGAAGTCAGGAGATGAATTCCTTCACTTAAATAAAGCCTTCCAACAACAAGCATTTTGTTCAAGTTCACAACAAGCATTGGAATTAATTGTCCCATGTCAAGGAGGCTATAACTACTTGTAGCTGTCAATCAAACACTGAAAAGACAGGCACCCTCCTGTGATGATGAATGGTTCAATCATGCAGTAGTAATCCAATAATGGAAATACTCAGGTTTATGCAAACCGATGGAGTACTTATTATTTTTAAACACTTCAGACAATGTTTTCAAAGATTCAAAGGGTAGGACTTTTAACTGCCTTGACAGTTTGTCAGTTCCCTTTGACAGATCCTTTGGACAGATGATTCTGACAGTTTTAACGGTTGATGTTGACAGATCTGTTGACACTGTCAATTAGCTTGACAGTAATGTGTTTGTGCACTTTTTTTAATGCATATTTATGCCTACGTTCAACAATTCCAGAGAGAACCAGACTTCCACCAAAGGGCACCATACCTCTTTCAAATGAGTACTGGGACCAGATCCAAGGGGTATCTTACCTCTCCTAGCTAGACAAACAAATCAACAAAGTTTGTCCCAGGTATAATCTGCGCAATTTGGGTTTCACACGCTACGTCTAGCAAAATCTGACTTCAGTGGAGCCACGTGAGAAACTCACCCCATCCCCCATTCCCACCCAAGTGAAAATGGGAAGGGCCATGTTTGGATGTTATGTAATGGGTTAAGAGACATTCCAATTAGTTGTCTCATTTATGTTAACTATCCAATAATTGACACTGATATGTAAAGGGACTTCAGGTGGCCTTCGGGTGAGGTGATGTGAAGATAGAATTTTGTGCAGAGTCTGTTAAAGTGAAATAAAGGTGTTTGTAAAAAGGAGCAGTACCTTTGACTCTTTATACAACAGCGGCTAAACTTCTAACATTGGAAGCGGGAATGGTGAATTTCAGCCAGTTCTGCTCTTTTGATCATGATAAATAAGCTGTTACGCCTGAGGAAACTCTGGACCAAAATTATGAGGGGTCTGGACATAGTAGATAAGGAAAATTTCTTCCCATTAATCAGAGACTCACAAGAGCACAGATTTAAAGTAATTTGCAAAAGAACCAATGGCAACACAAGGAAAAACATTTTCACGCAGTGGTGACGGTATGGAATGCATTGCCTGAGAGAGTGGGGAGGTAGATTCAATCAAGGCATTCAAAAGGTAATTGGATTATTACCTGAAAAGGAATAATGTGCAGGGGAATGGGGACTCGGCAAATTTCTCAATCAAAGAGCCAGCACAGACATGGCTGGCCAAATGGCTTCTTCTTTGCATCAGCAATCTGTGATTCTGTGATCATCGGTTCATAGTCCCATCTGACAGCCCTGAGCTCATAATCCAGGCTGAGACTACCATGCATTACTGAGGGAGTGCTGCATCACTGAAGGTCTCATCTTTCAAATGGGACATTAAAATAAAGCTTAGTCTACTCTCTACGGAGAGGTAAAGAATCTCTTGGCACTATTCATTGAAGAGCAAGAGAGTTAGCCGTGGTGTCCTGACCAATAATTAGCCCTCAATCACAATCACTGAAGCAGATTAGCTGATCATTTATTAGATTGCTCTCTGTGGGAACATGCTGTGCACAGATTGGTTGCTGTGCTCCTATATTACAACAGTGATTACTCTTCACACCAATTGACTGTAAAGTGCTTCGGACGATGCAGAAAAACGGCTGCAATGTTCAACTTCTGGAAAGTATCAAGAATATTGGGCGGGATTCTCCGTTTCTCAGACATAAGTGTTGACACTGACACAGACACTTCATGGACTTTCACAACAGCAAAACTGGCGCCGCACCTGGTTACTGTTAAGGGGCTAGCACCAGTGCCACGTGGAACACAATCGATCCCAATGAAAAAAGGTGCGGGATTCGCCGGGTCCGTGATTCACAATTGGGAGGCTGACAAGCTGCAGCCGCATTACACTCTCCACACACACTCATCCCTGCCAACAAGTTGGCACTGGTTGCGCTGGAGCACGTCCATAGAGCTGATGGGTCATCTGGGGCTAGAGGGAACCCAGGGGGTTGCCCTGGGGGCTTCCTATATGATCCGTGGCCTGAAGGTCGTAGTGGGCTGTCAGAGGCATGTGAAGCTGCATGGCTGCCTTTCCAGCTGCAGCAATAGTGTTCCGTTGCCTGTCCACCCCTACCCCACAGCCCACCTCCTGGCTATCCCCCACTACTCCCCTTGGCCCTGGCAGATTCCCCCAGGCGAGCGGCACAACTGTCAGCAAACTATGGCGATGTTGGACACTTTCCGTACCCCCTCTCTCTCCCTGAGCAGCCACAACGCCGGTTTCATGATTTTTAAAAGCACAAGTGAACCGCGCTGTCGGGAACTCGGCCCATCGGAGGCAGAGTATCACGGAGGCCCTAGATAATACCGGGTCGGGCTCCCTAATGATATGCAAATAGTGTTTACTGAATGCACGTTCCGGAATGCATTAACGATGCTGCTGAGGTGATGGAGAACTGCGATTTGGCTTCAAATCGGTGTCCACCGTAATTTTGGTGTTGGAACCCATTCTCCGCCCAATCGCATTTTGCGATTTTGGAGTCATAGAACATAGAACGATACAGCGCAGTACATGCCCTTCGGCCCACGATGTTGCACCGAAACAAAAGCCATCTAATCTACACTATGCCATTATCATCCATATGCTTATCCAATAAACTTTTAAATGCCCTCAATGTTGGTGAATTCACTACTGTTGCAGGTAGGGCATTCCACGGCCCCACCACTCTTTGCGTAAAGAACCTACCTCTGACCTCTGTCCTATGTCTATTACCCCTCAGTTTAAAACTATGTCCCCTCGTGCCAGCCATTTCCATCCGCGGGAGAAGGCTCTCACTGTCCACCCTATCTAACCCCCTGATCATTTTGTATGCCTCTATTAAGTCTCCTCTTAACCTTCTTCTCTCCAACGAAAACAACCTCAAGTCCATCAGCCTTTCCTCATAAGATTTTCCCTCCATACCAGGCAACATCCTGGTAAATCTCCTCTGCACCCGCTCCAAAGCCTCCACGTCCTTCCTATAATGCGGTGACCAGAACTGTACGCAATACTCCAAATGCGGCCGTACCAGAGTTTTGTACAGCTGCAACATGACCTCATGAGTCCCCCTCCACAAAGAAGAATCCGGTCCATTGTTTATAACTTGTGAGCTGAAATTTGCCTAATAGGTACTGATCACATCATAAACCCTGGGAGGGCTGTAAATTGTGAAGTAACAGACTGGAACATTATGTTAATACAGAAACAGCACTGATCTTCCTGCACTGCTTATTAAATTTTAATGTCCTGTCAGAGTACTGTGCAGTAGATAGAGTGAATCGATAACTTGCTTCAAAGATAGTGAACAAGGAAATAAATCCTTATTGCAGGGATCAAGATTCCATTCTAAGGAATTTCTAAAAGGCCTTGCATGTTATCTCACAATCCGTTAATATTAAATACATACTTACATTGCTATTGTGTCATTCACAGGTTCAGGAGGTCCCAGAATGGTTTACAGTCAATGAATTAATTTTGCAGGTGTAGCGAACATGCTGGGGAGTTAATTTTCATGCAGCAAGCCTCCAAAAATTGCGATACTGACAGGAGTTGGCTCAAGGATAAATGTTGCTCAGAACTCCCCACATTACTTTACTTTGAATAGTGGGATCGTGTCTCACCTGACTGACAACACCTCTGCACTGGAGCATTGCTTCGGTGCTACACTAAATAACCAAGATTCTGAGCAGGATTTCTGATATAGAGGTGGGTAACTCAAGTTGAAAGCTTCCCAACTTGGCAGAACCACCTTGGTTTAAATGGCCCCTTCAGACACAATTTCTGCAGTGGGGATACAAGGGCAGGACAGAGTTGGGCCCACTGACCATAGAAGCAGATTTTAGGTAGGAAAGTGGCAAGATGAGCTGATTAGAAGGCTTGTCACAATTCTCTGGGCCTTTGGTCCAGTTGTTTTAGGTGCTGATAGGTGCTTAGCCTTCATTCCTCACACCTCCTTACCTCCCATAAACTCCCATGGCCCCTCTATAGTTACTAATGCCTCTTACTACCGTACCATGTCCCCTCAATCTCCCCATGGCCCCTCATACAGCATGCCACCTACATAGCCACTCACTTGTATCCACCATATCTCATTGACAGAAGACAGCACCTAGGCCTAGTCAAGTTGACCATTAACAGGTCCAAGCAGTGGGTGGTCTTGAAGATTGTCAGATCTGATTGTCTGCCCCTCTACCATGATTACTTCTGTGGCCGGGAGGTCTTGGACAGGGAACACGAGATGTTCACCGATACCCTTCAGGACTTACATAACCACTGGTCACCACAGGGACTGGGGTACATCATCCATCCCGGGAATTAAATTTTGTTTTGGTTAGTGTTAGATCTGTAAAATCTCAGATACTTCGACCAGCATTTGAATCAAAAGTTTTACCCAAATGTCTTTATAAGCGAGGAGAACAAAGAACAACACAAGTATAACATCAACTCAATTTTATTTAACAAGAACAATATTAATCCTTAAATTAATCCAAAACATATACTAAAGATCCCCAAGATTCAATTGTGGTACAAGTAAAGATGGCTTGGGCTGAGCCTTGAATTCTCTGAGTCTTTCAGGTCACTTGTTGGGAAGGTGTGTCTCGTTGGTAGCTTCTTTCCTTCTCTGATCAGTCTTCGGATGGTCAAGGTCACCTCCCATATTGAGTCTTCTCTGGGGTGTGACTTGGGTGTCTAAATCCTGAAAGACTTGCTTGTTAGGTGAATTGGACATTTTGAATTCTCCCTCAGTGTACCTGAACAGGCGCCGGAGTGTGGCGACTAGGGGATTTTCACATTCAGTTCATTGCAGTGTTAATGTAAGCCTACTTGTGACACTAATAAAGATTAGTAATATTACCTTTATCCCCCCTCCCTCCCGCCTTTCCAGAAGCTTCTCTGGATTCCAGCCAATGAGATCTTGGGAGGGGGTCCCAACACCCAATGGGTCTCTTGATATCTGCTTGGCAGGACACCGGGGTGTGCCCCCAGGTGTCCAACTCTGGTGGTGTTGCTTGCACATAACCTGCTACCATATAAGGTAACGGCGGGAACACTGGGTGCCAGAAAGTCTGGGTCTATATGGGTGACCCATAATAGGTGACCCGTGCTGGGCAGCACGGTAGCATAGTGGTTAGCATAATTGCTTCACTGCTCCAGGGTCCCAGGTTCGAGTCCCGGCTTGGGTCACTGTCTGTGCGGAATCTGCACGTTCTCCCCGTGTGTGCGTGGGTTTCCTCCCACAGTCCAAAGATGTGCAGGTTAGGTGGATTGGCCATGCTAAATTGCCCTTAGTGTCCAAAATTGCCCTTAGTGTTGGGTGGGGTTACTGGGTGATGGGGATAGGGTGGAGGTGTGGGCTTGGGTAGGGTGCTCTTTCAAAGAGTCGGTGCAGAGTTGATGGGCAGAATGGCCTCCTTCTGCACTGTAAATTCTATGATAATAAATTGCTGCATATCAATAGAACTGATTATCTCCTAATGGGCAATTAACAAGGTAAGTCCAGACACATCCTGGCAGTTTGTCTGTGGGCTGTGTATTTGACTTTGGTCGAATATGAATTCCTATCAACCTGTCTGAGGTTGACTGCAGTTTGATTTAAAGTATCCAATTTTTAAATTTAAGATAGTCAATTTAATTGCACCCAAGACCAGATCATGCCACGTTAGCAGATTCATTAGGTTTTCTTTTGCAGTTTGTTTTGCTTACAGTTCCCCAGCAGGGGCTATCACCCCTGTCATTTTTAAAACTCAGAAAAGCATTCATAATCACATATCAAAACCTTTGGAAAATGTCAATGAAAAACTCAATTGAAGCTGAATGGACAGAGAAAATGTATTTTCCCACCGACCCCAGATAGCCTGTCAGTCGAAGCACTCCAACAAACAGTGTTCTTTATCAAGTTTCACTGACAGGTTAAGCTTTTTTTCTCAAGTTTAAAGACTAAGGGATTTAAAAAACATTCCGATCAGGACATTTAAACAGACCTCGGGTGGGATTCGCCGAGCCGCCGCACCAAAATCGCGATCGGCACGGGGGCGGAGAATGGGTGTCAGGAGCCATTGACAGAGGCCCCCGCGGTGATTCTCCAACATAAACTGGCCGAGTTCCCAACGGCGTGGTTCTAACCACGTGTTGCCAGTCGGCAACGGCGAGTGACGGCTGCGGAGTCAGTCCATGGCCGCCCTTGTAGGCGGTCACCGGGGGGACTCATAGACGGCTAGGCTATTGATCGAGGGCTACCGATCCGCAGGCATGAGGCCCTATCTTTTTGGTGCCAGTCCGCTGTGTGGGTCCGCCATGCGCATGAGCGGACCTCCGACCGGAAGTGCAGGGCCCCGTATTGCCAGCCAGACCTACGAGGAGTACCCCGGGGCCCTGCTAGCCCCCTTCACATAGGAGAATCACTCTGGACTTTCTTCAGGAAAGTCCAGAGTGATTCACCCGTGTTTTGATGCTGGAGTGGGGACATAGCCCCATTATTGGAGAATCCCGCCCCACATCTGCTTTCCAAAAGTGTTGATCTCTACTCCATCAATTTGTGACTCCCACACTGTGGATTAAGATAATTGGAACAGGCAAAATGGAGTTCAAATTCAGCACTAAGTTCAAATGGCCTTGCTGAGTTTGTGTTCCTCATCTCTGCCATTCATGCACCCCTCTTTTTCCTCACTTACAAAAATGGGACCTGCCGGAAATGCAGGCAGGCCTTCCGCATCCAGGCCCTGCGCACCATTTTTAAAGGTCCATGGAGTCTTCCAGATTCTACAAACACACAGTCTGATGTCTCTGGGGGTGAGACAAGGTGGAGGAGATGCTGAATCCCTAACTTTCTGATTCGAAAGTAAAACTCAAACTGAGCCACAGTGACATTACAGTGTAACTTTAGTTAAACAAAAGCAGCTTTGAGGAACTCTGAGAGAATCACATTCTGGGGTTTCATTTGTCAGTGAGACCACATTCAAAATCTTAGCTCAACTCCTATTCAATGATTAAAGAACAACTTACTGAGCATTGTCTCTCCTCTGTTAAATATACTGTTCAGTTACTGACCCAAAGTCAGTTGCATGGACTGGGCTTTTGGGCTGGATTAGGAATATCCAAATTTACTTCACATCAGACTCTAATAGCTAACAAGGGTTTTAATTAGACAGACTAGGCAAGGGTTAAATGTGCCTTCAGCTTCTTATGTTGATTCTTGAAATATATTCAAATAATTTCAACCCTAAGCCAACGGATTTGTGTCTAAAGGTGCAGCAGTAGAAATATGTTGAATTCTTTGAATTTTACGGTCAAGTTTACTGTTTAAAATTCTCCTGACTATGTGGTTTCAGGACAGATAATTGCCACCATCAAGTTTGTGAATGTGGCCTGGGTTTGAACCTTGTTCCCAGGAATGAAAGAATGTTTGAAGCTCCTCCCAAGAAAGAAAAGCAATCAATAAATTATACAACCCTGGTATCTGGGCTGTATTATTGTTCATTAACATGTATGTAGAAGACAGTGCAGTTGTACAGAGACATCATGTGCTGCAATCTTTGGGGTTAAGTTAAACTGCAGTAAGCAGAGGAGCAAATTCAGCAAGACTCCACAGCTGGCCATTCCATCCAGAGAGGTAGCCAAAGAAAGATGAAGGAAGTTTAATTGGTTTGTTCACCCGATGTACGCGCCATTGATGGATGATGTCATCGAAATGTGACAGCATTGGCAGTCGAAGTAGGTTATTTCAGACATGGGGAAGTTTACAGATTATCTGCAGTTGGGCATGAACACTTGAAAGATAATGGGCCGGGTTCGCCGTTTCTGAGTTGAAGTGTTTGTCACAATATACACCAGTATATCATGGTGCAGACACACACTGATGGACACACAGTGGGACCAATAAACATACACAACACCGCAGCCAATCACTGGTGAGAGCACACGCACTACAAAGACAGGGGACATCAGAGTTCCCGCTCATTCGAGTAGCAGCTAGCTAGGAGCACAGAGCTCACAACCTGCAACACAGACATTCACCATGTGCTGAGTGCATCAACTGGTTAGGACAAGGCAAAGGTCTTTAGTTAAAGCTGGTATCGTATTTACCCACAGTTCAAGTATGTTTAAATAGTCAACCTTTTAATAAAATAGTGTTGCACTACTTCAAGTGTTGGTGAGTATACAAACCAAAGGGACAGAGTATACAAACTTAAGGGACAGAGTGTACAAACCTAAGGGACAGAGTGTACAAACCTAAGGGACAGAGTATACAAACCAAAGAGACAGAGTATACAAACCTAAGGGACAGTGTGTACAAACCTAAGGGACAGAGGGTACAAACCTAAGGGACAGAGTATACAAACCAAAGGGACAGAGTGTACAAACCTAAGGGACAGAGGGTACAAACCTAAGGGACAGAGTGTACAAGCCTAAGGGACAGATTATACAAACATAAGGGACAGAGTATAGAAACCTAAGGGACAGAGTGTACAAACCTAAGGGACAGAGTATACAAACCAAAGGGACAGAGTATACAAACCTAAGGGACAGAGTATACAAACCTAAGGGACAGAGTATACAAACCAAAGGGACAGAGTATACAAACCAAAGGGACAGAGTATACAAACAAAAGGGACAGAGTATGCAAACCAAAGGGACAGAGTATGCAAACCAAAGGGACAGAGGATACAAACTTAAGGGACATAGTATACAAACCTAAGGGACAGAGTGTACAAATCTAAGGGACAGTGTGTACAAACCTAAGGGACAGAGTATAAAAATCTGAGGGACAGAGTATACAAACCTAAGGGACAGAGTGGACAAACCTAAGGGTCAGAGTATACAAACCTAAGGGACAGAGTGTACAAACCTAAGGGACAGAGTGTACAAACCTAAGGGACTGAGTATACAAACCTAAGTGACAGAGTGTACAAATCAAAGGGACAGAGTGTACCAACCTAAGCGGGAGAGTGTACAAACCTAAGGGAAAGAGTGTACAAACCGAAGGGACAGAGTGTACAAACCTAAGGGACAGAGTGTACAAACCTAAGGGACAGAGTGTACAAACATAAGGGACAGAGTGTACAAACCTAAGCGACAGAGTGTACAAACCTAAGGGACCTAGTATACAAACCTAAGGGCACAGCATACAAACCTAAGGGACAGAGTGTACAAACCAAAGGGCAGAGTTTACAAACCTAAGCGCCAGAGTATACAATCCTAAGGGAGAGAGGATACAAACTCAAGGGACAGAGTATACAAACCGAAGGGACAGAGTCTACAAACCTAAGGGACAGAGTGTACAAACCTAAGGGACAGAGTGTACAAACCTAAGGGACAGAGTATACAAACCTAAGGGACAGAGTGTACTAACGTAAGGGACAGAGGATACCAACCTAAGGGACAGAGTATACAAACCTAAGGGAGAGAAAATACAAACCTAAGGGACAGGGCGTACAAACCTAAGGGACAGAGTATACAAACCTAAGGGACAGAGTATACAAACCAGAGGGACAGGGTATACAAACCAAAGGGACAGAGTATACAAGCCAACGGGACAGAGGATACAAACCTAAGGGACAGAGTATACAAACCTAAGGGACAGAGTGTACAAATCTAAGGGACAGTGTGTACAAACCTAAGGGACAGAGGATACAAACCTGAGGGACAGAGTATATAAACCTAAGGGACAGAGTGGACAAACCTAAGGGTCAGAGTATACAAACCTAAGGGACAGAGTACACAAACCTAAGGGACAGAGTGTACAAACCGAAGATCAGAGTGTACATACCTAAGGGACAGAGTGTACAAACCTAAGGGACAGAGTGTACAAACCGAAGATCAGAGTGTACATACCTAAGGGACAGAGTGTACAAACCTAAGGGACAGAGTATACAAACCCAAGGGACAGACTGTACAAACCTAAGGGACAGAGTGTACAAACCTAAGGGACAGAGTGTACTAACCTAAGAGACAGAGTGTACAAACCTAAGCGACAGAGTGTACAAACCTAAGGGACAGAGTGTACAAACCTAAGGGACAGAGTATACAAACCCAAGGGACAGACTGTACAAACCTAAGGGACAGAGTGTACAAACCTAAGGGACAGAGTGTACTAACCTAAGAGACAGAGTGTACAAACCTAAGCGACAGAGTGTACAAACCTAAGGGACAGAGTGTACAAACCTAAGCGACAGAGTGTACAAACCTAAGGGACAGAGTGTACAAACCTAAGGGCAGAGTTTACAAACCTAAGGGACAGAGAATACAATCCTAAGGGAGAGAGTATACAAACCCAGGGGACAGAGTATACAAACCGAAGGGACACAGTGTACAAACCTAAGGGACAGAGTATACAAACCTAAGGGACAGAGTGTACAAACCTAAGGGACAGAGTATACAAACCTAAGGGACAGAGTGTACAAACCTAAGGGACAGAGTATACAAACCTAAGGGACAGAGTAGACAAACCTAAGGGACGGAGTATACAAACCAAAGGGACAGAGTGTACAAACCTAAGGGACAGAGTGTGCAAACCTAAGGGACAGAGGATACAAACCTAAGGGACAGAGTGTACAAACTTAAAGGACGCATACAAACCTAAGGGACAGAGTATACAAACCAAAGGGACAGAGTGTACAAACCTAAGGGACAGAGTATACAAACCTAAGGGACAGAGTATACAAACCTAAGGGACAGAGTGTACAAACGTAAATGACGTATACAAACCTAAGGGACAGAGTATACAAACCTAAGGGACAGAGTGTACAAACCTAAGGGACAGAGTGTACAAAGCTAAGGGACAGAGTGTACAAACCTAAGGGACAGTGTGTACAAACCTAAGGGACAGTGTATATAAACCTAAGGGATAGAGTGTACAAACCTAAGGGACAGAGTGTACAAACCTAAGGGATAGAGTGTACAAACCTAAGGAACAGAGTATACAAACGTAAGGGACAGAGTGTACAAACATAAGGGACAGGGTATAGAAACCTCAGGGACAGAGTATACAAACCAAAGGGACAGAGTATACAAACCAAAGGGACAGAGTATACAAATCTAAGGGACAGAGTGTACAAACCTAAGGGACAGAGTATACAACCTAAGGGACAGAGTGTACAAACCTAAGGGACTGAGTGTACAAACCTAAGGGACAGAGTATACAAACCAAAGGGACAGAGTATACAAACCTAAGGGACAGAGTATACAAACCAAAGGGACAGAGTATACAAACCAAAGGGACAGAGGATACAAACCTAAGGGACAGAGTATACAAACCTAAGGGTCAGAGTGTACAAATCTAAGGGACCTTGTGTACCAACCTAAGGGACTGAGTATACAAACCTAAATGACAGAGTGTACAAACCAAAGGGACAGAGAGTACCAACCTAAGCGGGAGAGTGTACAAACCTAAGGGACAGAGTGTACAAACCGAAGGGACAGAGTGTACAAACCTAAGGGACAGAGTGTACAAACCTAAGGGGCAGAGTATACAAACTCAAGTGACCGACTGGACAAACCAAAGGGACAGAGTGTACAAACCAAAGAGACAGAGTGTACTAAACTAAGCGACAGAGTGTACAATCCTAAGGGACCTAGTATACAAAGCTAAGGGCACAGCATACGAACCTAAGGGACAGAGTGTACAAACCTAAGGGCAGAGTTTACAAACCTAAGGGACAGAGTATACAATCCTAAGGGAGAGAGTCTACAAACCCAAGGGACAGAGTATACAAACCGAAGGGACAGAGTGTACAAACCTAAGGGTCAGAGTATACAAACCTAAGGGACAGAGTGTACAAACCTAAGGGACAGAGTATACAAACCTAAGGGACAGAGTGTACTAACGTAAGGGACAGAGGATACCAACCTAAGGGACAGAGTATACAAACCTAAGGGACAGAAAATACAAACCTAAGGGACAGAGTGTACAAACCTAAGGGACAGAGTGTACAAACCTAAGGGACAGAGTGTACAAACCAACGGGACAGAGTGTACAAACCTAAGGGACAGAGTATACAAACCAAAGGGACAGAGTATACAAACAAAAGGGACAGAGTATGCAAACCAAAGGGACAGAGTATGCAAACCAAAGGGACAGAGGATACAAACTTAAGGGACATAGTATACAAACCTAAGGGACAGAGTGTACAAATCAAAGGGACAGTGTGTACAAACCTAAGGGACAGAGTATAAAAACCTGAGGGACAGAGTATACAAACCTAAGGGACAGAGTGGACAAACCTAAGGGTCAGAGTATACAAACCTAAGGGACAGAGTGTACAAACCTAAGGGACAGAGTGTACAAACCTAAGGGACTGAGTATACAAACCTAAGTGACAGAGTGTACAAATCAAAGGGACAGAGTGTACAAACCTAAGGGACAGAGTGTACAAACCTAAGGGAAAGAGTGTACAAACCGAAGGGACAGAGTGTACAAACCTAAGGGACAGAGTGTACAAACCTAAGGGACAGACTGTACAAACCTAAGGGACAGAGTGTACAAACCTAAGCGACAGAGTGTACAAACCTAAGGGACCCAGTATACAAACCTTAGGGCACAGCATACAAACCTAAGGGACAGAGTGTACAAACCTAAGGGCAGAGTTTACAAACCTAAGCGCCAGAGTATACAATCCTAAGGGAGAGAGTATACAAACTCAAGGGACAGAGTATACAAACCGAAGGGACAGAGTCTACAAACCTAAGGGACAGAGTGTACAAACCTAAGGGACAGAGTGTACAAACCTAAGGGACAGAGTATACAAACCTAAGGGACAGAGTGTACTAACATAAGGGACAGAGTATACAAACCTAAGGGACAGAGTATACAAACCAGAGGGACAGGGTATACAAACCAAAGGGACAGAGTATACAAGCCAACGGGACAGAGGATACAAACCTAAGGGACAGAGTATACAAACCTAAGGGACAGAGTGTACAAATCTAAGGGACAGTGTGTACAAACCTAAGGGACAGAGGATACAAACCTGAGGGACAGAGTATATAAACCTAAGGGACAGAGTGGACAAACCTAAGGGTCAGAGTATACAAACCTAAGGGACAGAGTGTACAAACCTAAGGGACAGAGTGTACAAACCGAAGGGACAGAGTGTACATACCTAAGGGACAGAGTGTACAAACCTAAGGGACAGAGTATACAAACCAGAGGGACAGGGTATACAAACCAAAGGGACAGAGTATACAAGCCAACGGGACAGAGGATACAAACCTAAGGGACAGAGTATACAAACCTAAGGGACAGAGTGTACAAATCTAAGGGACAGTGTGTACAAACCTAAGGGAAAGAGGATACAAACCTGAGGGACAGAGTATATAAACCTAAGGGACAGAGTGGACAAACCTAAGGGTCAGAGTATACAAACCTAAGGGACAGAGTGTACAAACCTAAGGGACAGAGTGTACAAACCGAAGATCAGAGTGTACATACCTAAGGGACAGAGTGTACAAACCTAAGGGACAGAGTATACAAACCCAAGGGACAGACTGTACAAACCTAAGGGACAGAGTGTACAAACCTAAGGGACAGAGTGTACTAACCTAAGAGACAGAGTGTACAAACCTAAGCGACAGAGTGTACAAACCTAAGGGACAGAGTGTACAAACCTAAGCGACAGAGTGTACAAACCTAAGGGACAGAGTGTACAAACCTAAGGGCAGAGTTTACAAACCTAAGGGACAGAGAATACAATCCTAAGGGAGAGAGTATACAAACCCAGGGGACAGAGTATACAAACCGAAGGGACACAGTGTACAAACCTAAGGGACAGAGTATACAAACCTAAGGGACAGAGTGTACAAACCTAAGGGACAGAGTATACAAACCTAAGGGACAGAGTGTACAAACCTAAGGGACAGAGTATACAAACCTAAGGGACAGAGAGACAAACCTAAGGGACGGAGTATACAAACCAAAGGGACAGAGTGTACAAACCTAAGGGACAGAGTGTGCAAACCTAAGGGACAGAGGATACAAACCTAAGGGACAGAGTGTACAAACTTAAAGGACGCATACAAACCTAAGGGACAGAGTATACAAACCAAAGGGACAGAGTGTACAAACCTAAGGGTCAGAGTATACAAACCTAAGGGACAGAGTATACAAACCTAAGGGACAGAGTGTACAAACGTAAATGACGTATACAAACCTAAGGGACAGAGTATACAAACCTAAGGGACAGAGTGTACAAACCTAAGGGACAGAGTGTACAAAGCTAAGGGACAGAGTATACAAACCTAAGGGACAGTGTGTACAAACCTAAGGGACAGTGTATATAAACCTAAGGGATAGAGTGTACAAACCTAAGGGACAGAGTGTACAAACCTAAGGGATAGAGTGTACAAACCTAAGGAACAGAGTATACAAACGTAAGGGACAGAGTGTACAAACATAAGGGACAGGGTATAGAAACCTCAGGGACAGAGTATACAAACCAAAGGGACAGAGTATACAAACCAAAGGGACAGAGTATACAAATCTAAGCGACAGAGTGTACAAACCTAAGGGACAGAGTATACAACCTAAGGGACAGAGTGTACAAACCTAAGGGACTGAGTGTACAAACCTAAGGGACAGAGTATACAAACCAAAGGGACAGAGTATACAAACCTAAGGGACAGAGTATACAAACCAAAGGGACAGAGTATACAAACCAAAGGGACAGAGGATACAAACCTAAGGGACAGAGTATACAAACCTAAGGGTCAGAGTGTACAAATCTAAGGGACCTTGTGTACCAACCTAAGGGACTGAGTATACAAACCTAAATGACAGAGTGTACAAACCAAAGGGACAGAGAGTACCAACCTAAGCGGGAGAGTGTACAAACCTAAGGGACAGAGTGTACAAACCGAAGGGACAGAGTGTACAAACCTAAGGGACAGAGTGTACAAACCTAAGGGGCAGAGTATACAAACTCAAGTGACCGACTGGACAAACCAAAGGGACAGAGTGTACAAACCAAAGAGACAGAGTGTACTAAACTAAGCAACAGAGTGTACAATCCTAAGGGACCTAGTATACAAAGCTAAGGGCACAGCATACGAACCTAAGGGACAGAGTGTACAAACCTAAGGGCAGAGTTTACAAACCTAAGGGACAGAGTATACAATCCTAAGGAAGAGAGTATACAAACCCAAGGGACAGAGTATACAAACCGAAGGGACAGAGTGTACAAACCTAAGGGTCAGAGTATACAAACCTAAGGGACAGAGTGTACAAACCTAAGGGACAGAGTGTACAAACCTAAGGGACAGAGTGTACTAACGTAAGGGACAGAGGATACCAACCTAAGGGACAGAGTATACAAACCTAAGGGACAGAAAATACAAACCTAAGGGACAGAGTGTACAAACCTAAGGGACAGAGTGTACAAACCTAAGGGACAGAGTGTACAAACCAACGGGACAGAGTGTACAAACCTAAGGGACAGAGTATACAAACCAAACGGACAGAGTATACAAACCAAAGGGACAGAGGATACAAACGTAAGGGACAGAGTGTACAAACCTAAGGGACAGAGAATACAAATCTAAGGGACATGTTGGGGCATCTTGACAAATATATGAATAGGATGGGAATAGAAGGATACGGACCCAGGAAGTGTAGAAGATTGTAGTTTAGTTGGGCAGTATGGTCGGCACGGGCTTGGAGGGCCGAAGGGCCTGTTCCTGTGCTGTACATTTCTTTGTTCTTTGTTCTTTGTTCAGAGTATACAAACCAAAGGGACAGAGTATACAAACCAAAGGGACAGAGTATACAAACAAAAGGGACAGAGTATGCAAACCAAAGGGACAGAGTATGCAAACCAAAGGGACAGAGGATACAAACTTAAGGGACATAGTATACAAACCTAAGGGACAGAGTGTACAAATCTAAGGGACAGTGTGTACAAACCTAAGGGACAGAGTATAAAAACCTGAGGGACAGAGTATACAAACCTAAGGGACAGAGTGGACAAACCTAAGGGTCAGAGTATACAAACCTAAGGGACAGAGTGTACAAACCTAAGGGACAGAGTGTACAAACCTAAGGGACTGAGTATACAAACCTAAGTGACAGAGTGTACAAATCAAAGGGACAGAGTGTACAAACCTAAGGGACAGAGTGTACAAACCTAAGGGAAAGAGTGTACAAACCGAAGGGACAGAGTGTACAAACCTAAGGGACAGAGTGTACAAACCTAAGGGACAGACTGTACAAACCTAAGGGACAGAGTGTACAAACCTAAGCGACAGAGTGTACAAACCTAAGGGACCTAGTATACAAACCTAAGGGCACAGCATACAAACCTAAGGGACAGAGTGTACAAACCTAAGGGCAGAGTTTACAAACCAAAGCGCCAGAGTATACAATCCTAAGGGAGAGAGTATACAAACTCAAGGGACAGAGTATACAAACCGAAGGGACAGAGTCTACAAACCTAAGGGACAGAGTGTACAAACCTAAGGGACAGAGTGTACAAACCTAAGGGACAGAGTATACAAACCTAAGGGACAGAGTGTACTAACGTAAGGGACAGAGGATACCAACCTAAGGGACAGAGTATACAAACCTAAGGGAGAGAAAATACAAACCTAAGGGACAGAGCGTACAAACATAAGGGACAGAGTATACAAACCTAAGGGACAGAGTATACAAAACAGAGGGACAGGGTATACAAACCAAAGGGACAGAGTATACAAGCCAACGGGACAGAGTATACAAACCGAAGGGACAGAGTCTACAAACCTAAGGGACAGAGTGTACAAACCTAAGGGACAGAGTGTACAAACCTAAGGGACAGAGTATACAAACCTGAGGGACAGAGTGTACTAACGTAAGGGACAGAGGATACCAACCTAAGGGACAGAGTATACAAACCTAAGGGAGAGAAAATACAAGCCTAAGGGACAGAGCGTACAAACCTAAGGGACAGAGTATACAAACCTAAGGGACAGAGTGTACAAATCTAAGGGACAGTGTGTACAAACCTAAGGGACAGAGGATACAAACCTGAGGGACAGAGTATATAAACCTAAGGGACAGAGTGGACAAACCTAAGGGTCAGAGTATACAAACCTAAGGGACAGAGTGTACAAACCTAAGGGACAGAGTGTACAAACCGAAGGGACAGAGTGTACATACCTAAGGGACAGAGTGTACAAACCTAAGGGACAGAGTATACAAACCCAAGGGACAGACTGTACAAACCTAAGGGACAGAGTGGACAAACCTAAGGGACAGAGTGTACTAACCTAAGAGACAGAGTGTACAAACCTAAGCGACAGAGTGTACAAACCTAAGGGACAGAGTGTACAAACCTAAGCGACAGAGTGTACAAACCTAAGGGACAGAGTGTACAAACCTAAGGGCAGAGTTTACAAACCTAAGGGACAGAGAATACAATCCTAAGGGAGAGAGTATACAAACCCAGGGGACAGAGTATACAAACCGAAGGGACACAGTGTACAAACCTAAGGGACAGAGTATACAAACCTAAGGGACAGAGTGTACAAACCTAAGGGACAGAGTATACAAACCTAAGGGACAGAGTGTACAAACCTAAGGGACAGAGTATACAAACCTAAGGGACAGAGTAGACAAACCTAAGGGACGGAGTATACAAACCAAAGGGACAGAGTGTGCAAACCTAAGGGACAGAGGATACAAACCTAAGGGACAGAGTGTACAAACTTAAAGGATGCATACAAACCTAAGGGACAGAGTATACAAACCAAAGTGACAGAGTGTACAAACCTAAGGGACAGAGTATACAAACCTAAGGGACAGAGTATACAAACCTAAGGGACAGAGTGTACAAACGTAAATGACGTATACAAACCTAAGGGACAGAGTATACAAACCTAAGGGACAGAGTGTACAAACCTAAGGGACAGAGTGTACAAAGCTAAGGGACAGAGTATACAAACCTAAGGGACAGTGTGTACAAACCTAAGGGACAGTGTATATAAACCTAAGGGATAGAGTGTACAAACCTAAGGGACAGAGTGTACAAACCTAAGGGATAGAGTGTACAAACCTAAGGAACAGAGTATACAAACGTAAGGGACAGAGTGTACAAACATAAGGGACAGGGTATAGAAACCTCAGGGACAGAGTATACAAACCAAAGGGACAGAGTATACAAACCAAAGGGACAGAGTATACAAATCTAAGGGACAGAGTGTACAAACCTAAGGGACAGAGTATACAACCTAAGGGACAGAGTGTACAAACCTAAGGGACTGAGTGTACAAACCTAAGGGACAGAGTATACAAACCAAAGGGACAGAGGATACAAATGTAAGGGACAGAGTGTACAAACGTAAGGGACAGGGTATAGAAACCTAAGGGACAGAGTATACAAACCAAAGGGACAGAGTATACAAACCAAAGGGACAGAGTATACAAACCTAAGGGACAGAGTGTACAAACTAAAGGAACAGAGTATACAACCTAAGGGAAAGAGTGTACAAACCTAAGGGACAGAGCGTACAAACCTAAGGGACAGAGTATACAAACCTAAGGGACAGAGTGTACAAACCTAAGGGACAGAGTGTACAAAGCTAAGGGACAGAGTATACAAACCTAAGGGACAGTGTGTACAAACCAAAGGGACAGTGTATATAAACCTAAGGGATAGAGTGTACAAACCTAAGGGACAGAGTGCACAAACCTAAGGGATCGAGTGTACAGACCTAAGGAACAGAGCATACAAACGTAACGGACAGAGTGTACAAACATAAGGGACAGGGTATAGAAACCTAAGGGAAAGAGTATACAAACCAAAGGGACAGAGTATAAAAATCTAAGGGACAGAGTATACAAACCTAAGGGACTGAGTGTACAAACCTAAGGGACAGAGTATACAAACCAAAGGGACAGAGTATACAAACCTAAGGAACAGAGTATACAAACCAAAGGGACAGAGCATACAAACCAAAGGGACAGAGGATACAAACCTAAGGGACAGAGTATACAAACCTAAGGGTCAGAGTGTACAAATATAAGGGACCTTGTGTACCAACCTAAGGGACTGAGTATACAAACCTAAATGACAGAGTGTACAAACCAAAGGGACAGGAAGTACCAACCTAAGCGGGAGAGTGTACAAACCTAAGGGACAGAGTGTACAAACCGAAGGGACAGAGTGTACAAACCTAAGGGACAGAGTGTACAAACCTAAGGGGCAGAGTATACAAACTCAAGTGACCGACTGGACAAACCAAAGGGACAGAGTGTACAAACCAAAGAGACAGAGTGTACTAAACTAAGCGACAGAGTGTACAAACCTAAGGGACCTAGTATACAAATCTAAGGGCACAGCATACGAACCTAAGGGACAGAGTGTACAAACCTAAGGGCAGAGTTTACAAACCTAAGGGACAGAGTATACAATCCTAAGGGAGAGAGTATACAAACCCAAGGGACAGAGTATACAAACCGAAGGGACAGAGTGTACAAACCTAAGGGTCAGAGTATACAAACCTAAGGGACAGAGTGTACAAACCTAAGGGACAGAGTATACAAACCTAAGGGACAGAGTGTACTAACGTAAGGGACAGAGGATACCAACCTAAGGGACAGAGTATACAAACCTAAGGGACAGAAAATACAAACCTAAGGGACAGAGTGTACAAACCTAAGGGACAGAGTGTACAAACCTAAGGGACAGAGTGTACAAACCAACGGGACAGAGTGTACAAACCTAAGGGACAGAGTATACAAACCAAACGGACAGAGTATACAAACCAAAGGGACAGAGGATACAAATGTAAGGGACAGAGTGTACAAACGTAAGGGACAGGGTATAGAAACCTAAGGGACAGAGTATACAAACCAAAGGGACAGAGTATACAAACCAAAGGGACAGAGTATACAAACCTAAGGGACAGAGTGTACAAACTAAAGGAACAGAGTATACAACCTAAGGGAAAGAGTGTACAAACCTAAGGGACAGAGCGTACAAACCTAAGGGACAGAGTATACAAACCTAAGGGACAGAGTGTACAAACCTAAGGGACAGAGTGTACAAAGCTAAGGGACAGAGTATACAAACCTAAGGGACAGTGTGTACAAACCAAAGGGACAGTGTATATAAACCTAAGGGATAGAGTGTACAAACCTAAGGGACAGAGTGTACAAACCTAAGGGATCGAGTGTACAGACCTAAGGAACAGAGCATACAAACGTAAGGGACAGAGTGTACAAACATAAGGGACAGGGTATAGAAACCTAAGGGAAAGAGTATACAAACCAAAGGGACAGAGTATAAAAATCTAAGGGACAGAGTGTACAAACCTAAGGGACAGAGTATACAACCTAAGGGACAGAGTGTACAAACCTAAGTGACTGAGTGTACAAACCTAAGGGACAGAGTATACAAACCAAAGGGACAGAGTATACAAACCTAAGGGACAGAGTATACAAACCAAAGGGACAGAGTACACAAACCAAAGGGACAGAGGATACAAACCTAAGGGACAGAGTATACCAGCCTAAGGGTCAGAGTGTACAAATCTAAGGGACCTTGTGTACCAACCTAAGGGACTGAGTATACAAACCTAAATGACAGAGTGTACAAACCAAAGGGACAGAGAGTACATACTAAAGGAACAGAGTATACAACCTAAGGGAAAGAGTGTACAAACCTAAGGGACAGAGCGTACAAACCTAAGGGACAGAGTATACAAACCTAAGGGACAGAGTGTACAAACCAAAGGGACAGAGTGTACAAAGCTAAGGGACAGAGTATACAAACCTAAGGGACAGTGTATATAAACCTGAGGGATAGAGTGTACAAACCTAAGGGACAGAGTATACAAACCTAAGGGACAGTGTGTACAAACCTAAGGAACAGAGGGTACAAACCTAAGGGACAGAGTATACAAACCTAAGGGACAGAGTGTACAAGCCTAAGGGACAGATTATACAAACATAAGGGACAGAGTATAGAAACCTAAGGGACAGAGTGTACAAACCTAAGGGACAGAGTGTACAACCCTAAGGGACAGAGTATACAAACCAAAGGGACAGAGTATACAAACCTAAGGGACAGTGTGTACAAACCTAAGGGACAGAGGGTACAAACCTAAGGGACAGAGTATACAAACCTAAGGGACAGAGCGTACAAACCTAAGGGACAGAGTATACAAACCTAAGGGACAGAGTATACAAACCTAAGGGACAGAGTATACAAACCAAAGGGACAGAGTATACAAACAAAAGGGACAGAGTATGCAAACCAAAGGGACAGAGTATGCAAACCAAAGGGACAGAGGATACAAACCTAAGGGACATAGTATACAAACCTAAGGGACAGAGTGTACAAATCTAAGGGACAGTGTGTACAAACCTAAGGGACAGAGTATAAAAACCTGAGGGACAGAGCATACAAACCTAAGGGACAGAGTGGACAAACCTAAGGGTCAGAGTATACAAACCTAAGGGACAGAGTGTACAAACCTAAGGGACAGAGTGTACAAACCTAAGGGACTGAGTATACAAACCTAAGTGACAGAGTGTACAAACCTAAGGGACAGAGTATACAAACCAAAGGGACAGAGTATACAAACCTAAGGGACAGTGTGTACAAACCTAAGGGACAGAGGGTACAAACCTAAGGGACAGAGTATACAAACCTAAGGGTCAGAGCGTACAAACCGAAGGGACAGAGTATACAAACCTAAGGGACAGAGTATACAAACCAAAGGGACAGAGTATACAAACCAAAGGGACAGAGTATACAAACAAAAGGGACAGAGTATGCAAACCAAAGGGACAGAGTATGCAAACCAAAGGGACAGAGGATACAAACTTAAGGGACATAGTATACAAACCTAAGGGACAGAGTGTACAGACCTAAGGTACAGTGTGTACAAACCTAAGGGACAGAGTATAAAAACCTGAGGGACAGAGTATACAAACCTAAGGGACAGAGTGAACAAACCTAAGGGTCAGAGTATACAAACCTAAGGGACAGAGTGTACAAACCTAAGGGACAGAGTGTACAAACCTAAGGGACTGAGTATACAAACCTAAGTGACAGAGTGTACAAATCAAAGGGACAGAGTGTACCAACCTAAGCGGGAGAGTGTACAAACCTAAGGGAAAGAGTGTACAAACCGAAGGGACAGAGTGTACAAACCTAAGGGACAGAGTGTACAAACCTAAGGGACAGACTGTACAAACCTAAGGGACAGAGTGTACAAACCTAAGCGACAGAGTGTACAAACCTAAGGGACCTAGTATACAAACCTAAGGGCACAGCATACAAACCTAAGGGACAGAGTGTACAAACCTAAGGGCAGAGTTTACAAACCTAAGCGCCAGAGTATACAATCCTAAGGGAGAGAGTATACAAACTCAAGGGACAGAGTATACAAACCGAAGGGACAGAGTCTACAAACCTAAGGGATAGAGTGTACAAACCTAAGGGACAGAGTGTACAAACCTAAGGGACAGAGTATACAAACCTAAGGGACAGAGTGTACTAACCAAAGGGACAGAGTGTACAAAGCTAAGGGACAGAGTATACAAACCTAAGGGACAGTGTATATAAACCTAAGGGATAGAGTGTACAAACCTAAGGGACAGAGTATACAAACCTAAGGGACAGTGTGTACAAACCTAAGGAACAGAGGGTACAAACCTAAGGGACAGAGTATACAAACCTAAGGGACAGAGTGTACAAGCCTAAGGGACAGATTATACAAACATAAGGGACAGAGTATAGAAACCTAAGGGACAGAGTGTACAAACCTAAGGAACAGAGGGTACAAACCAAAGGGACAGAGTATACAAACCTAAGGGACAGTGTGTACAAACCTAAGGGACAGAGGGTACAAACCTCAGGGACAGAGTATACAAACCTTAGGGACAGAGCGTACAAACCTAAGGGACAGAGTATACAAACCTAAGGGACAGAGTATACAAACCTAAGGGACAGAGTATACAAACCAAAGGGACAGAGTATACAAACCTCAGGGACAGAGTATACAATCCTAAGGGAGAGAGTATACAAACCCAAGGGACAGAGTATACAAACCGAAGGGACAGAGTGTACAAACCTAAGGGTCAGAGTATACAAACCTAAGGGACAGAGTGTACAAACCTAAGGGACAGAGTATACAAACCTAAGGGACAGAGTGTACTAACGTAAGGGACAGAGGATACCAACCTAAGGGACAGAGTATACAAACCTAAGGGACAGAAAATACAAACCTAAGGGACAGAGTGTACAAACCTAAGGGACAGAGTGTACAAACCTAAGGGACAGAGTGTACAAACCAACGGGACAGAGTGTACAAACCTAAGGGACAGAGTATACAAACCAAACGGACAGAGTATACAAACCAAAGGGACAGAGGATACAAACGTAAGGGACAGAGTGTACAAACGTAAGGGACACGGTATAGAAACCTAAGGGACAGAGTATACAAACCAAAGGGACAGAGTATACAAACCAATGGGACAGAGTATACAAACCTAAGGGACAGAGTGTACAAACTAAAGGAACAGAGTATACAACCTAAGGGAAAGAGTGTACAAACCTAAGGGACAGAGCGTACAAACCTAAGGGACAGAGTATACAAACCTAAGGGACAGAGTGTACAAACCTAAGGGACAGAGTGTACAAAGCTAAGGGACAGAGTATACAAACATAAGGGACAGTGTGTACAAACCAAAGGGACAGTGTATATAAACCTAAGGGATAGAGTGTACAAACCTAAGGGACAGAGTGTACAAACCTAAGGGATCGAGTGTACAGACCTAAGGAACAGAGCATACAAACGTAAGGGACAGAGTGTACAAACATAAGGGACAGGGTATAGAAACCTAAGGGAAAGAGTATACAAACCAAAGGGACAGAGTATAAAAATCTAAGGCACAGAGTGTACAAACCTAAGGGACAGAGTATACAACCTAAGGGACAGAGTGTACAAACCTAAGTGACTGAGTGTACAAACCTAAGGGACAGAGTATACAAACCAAAGGGACAGAGTATACAAACCTAAGGGACAGAGTATACAAACCAAAGGGACAGAGTACACAAACCAAAGGGACAGAGGATACAAACCTAAGGGACAGAGTATACCAGCCTAAGGGTCAGAGTGTACAAATCTAAGGGACCTTGTGTACCAACCTAAGGGACTGAGTATACAAACCTAAATGACAGAGTGTACAAACCAAAGGGACAGAGAGTACATACCAAAGGAACAGAGTATACAACCTAAGGGAAAGAGTGTACAAACCTAAGGGACAGAGCGTACAAACCTAAGGGACAGAGTATACAAACCTAAGGGACAGAGTGTACAAACCAAAGGGACAGAGTGTACAAAGCTAAGGGACAGAGTATACAAACCTAAGGGACAGTGTATATAAACCTAAGGGATAGAGTGTACAAACCTAAGGGACAGAGTATACAAACCTAAGGGACAGTGTGTACAAACCTAAGGAACAGAGGGTACAAACCTAAGGGACAGAGTATACAAACCTAAGGGACAGAGTGTACAAGCCTAAGGGACAGATTATACAAACATAAGGGACAGAGTATAGAAACCTAAGGGACAGAGTGTACAAACCTAAGGGACAGAGTGTACAAACCTAAGGGACAGAGTATACAAACCAAAGGGACAGAGTATACAAACCTAAGGGGCAGTGTGTAAAAACCTAAGGGACAGAGGGTACAAACCTAAGAGACAGAGTATACAAACCTAAGGGACAGAGCGTACAAACCTAAGGGACAGAGTATACAAACCTAAGGGACAGAGTATACAAACCTAAGGGACAGAGTATACAAACCAAAGGGACAGAGTATACAAACAAAAGGGACAGAGTATGCAAACCAAAGGGACAGAGTATGCAAACCAAAGGGACAGAGGATACAAACCTAAGGGACATAGTATACAAACCTCAGGGACAGAGTGTACAAATCTAAGGGACAGTGTGTACAAAGCTAAGGGACAGAGTATAAGAACCTGAGGGACAGAGCATACAAACCTAAGGGACAGAGTGGACAAACCTAAGGGTCAGAGTATACAAACCTAAGTGACAGAGTGTACAAACCTAAGGGACAGAGTATACAAACCAAAGGGACAGAGTATACAAACGTAAGGGACAGTGTGTACAAACCTAAGGGACAGAGGGTACAAACCTAAGGGACAGAGTATACAAACCTAAGGGACAGAGCGTACAAACCGAAGGGACAGAGTATACAAACCTAAGGGACAGAGTATACAAACCAAAGGGACAGAGTATACAAACCAAAGGGACAGAGTATACAAACAAAAGGGACAGAGTATGCAAACCAAATGGACAGAGTATGCAAACCAAAGGGACAGAGGATACAAACTTAAGGGACATAGTATACAAACCTAAGGGACAGAGAGTACAAACCTAAGGTACAGTGTGTACAAACCTAAGGGACAGAGTATAAAAACCTGAGGGACAGAGTATACAAACCTAAGGGACAGAGTGGACAAACCTAAGGGTCAGAGTATACAAACCTAAGGGACAGAGTGTGCAAACCTAAGGGACAGAGTGTACAAACCTAAGGGACTGAGTATACAAACCTAAGTGACAGAGTGTACAAATCAAAGGGACAGAGTGTACCAACCTAAGCGGGAGAGTGTACAAACCTAAGGGAAAGAGTGTACAAACCTAAGGGACAGAGTATACAAACCAAAGGGACATAGTATACAAACCTAAGGGACAGAGTGTACAAACCTAAGGTACAGTGTGTACAAACCTAAGGGACAGAGTATAAAAACCTGAGGGACAGAGTATACAAACCTAAGGGACAGAGTGGACAAACCTAAGGGTCAGAGTATACAAACCTAAGGGACAGAGTGTACAAACCTAAGGGACAGAGTGTACAAACCTAAGGGACTGAGTATACAAACCTAAGTGACAGAGTGTACAAACCTAAGGGACAGAGTATACAAACCTAAGGGACAGAGTGTACTAACGTAAGGGACAGAGGATACCAACCTAAGGGACAGAGTATACAAACCTAAGGGACAGAAAATACAAACCTAAGGGACAGAGTGTACAAACCTAAGGGACAGAGTGTACAAACCTAAGGGACAGAGTGTACAAACCAACGGGACAGAGTGTACAAACCTAAGGGACAGAGTGTACAAACCTAAGGGACAGAGTGTACAAACCTAAGGGACAGAGTATACAAACCAAAGGGACAGAGTATACAAACCTAAGGGACAGTGTGTAAAAACCTAAGGGACAGAGGGTACAAACCTAAGGGACAGAGTATACAAACCTAAGGGACAGAGCGTACAAACCTAAGGGACAGAGTATACAAACCTAAGGGACAGAGTATACAAACCTAAGGGACAGAGTATACAAACCAAAGGGACAGAGTATACAAACAAAAGGGACAGAGTATGCAAACCAAAGGGACAGAGTATGCAAACCAAAGGGACAGAGGATACAAACCTAAGGGACATAGTATACAAACCTAAGGGACAGAGTGTACAAATCTAAGGGACAGTGTGTACAAACCTAAGGGACAGAGTATAAAAACCTGAGGGACAGAGCATACAAACCTAAGGGACAGAGTGGACAAACCTAAGGGTCAGAGTATACAAACCTAAGGGACAGAGTGTACAAACCTAAGGGACAGAGTGTACAAACCTAAGGGACTGAGTATACAAACCTAAGTGACAGAGTGTACAAACCTAAGGGACAGAGTATACAAACCAAAGGGACAGAGTATACAAACGTAAGGGACAGTGTGTACAAACCTAAGGGACAGAGGGTACAAACCTAAGGGACAGAGTATACAAACCTAAGGGACAGAGCGTACAAACCGAAGGGACAGAGTATACAAACCTAAGGGACAGAGTATACAAACCAAAGGGACAGAGTATACAAACCAAAGGGACAGAGTATACAAACAAAAGGGACAGAGTATGCAAACCAAAGGGACAGATTATGCAAACCAAAGGGACAGAGGATACAAACTTAAGGGACATAGTATACAAACCTAAGGGACAGAGTGTACAAACCTAAGGTACAGTGTGTACAAACCTAAGGGACAGAGTATAAAAACCTGAGGGACAGAGTATACAAACCTAAGGGACAGAGTGGACAAACCTAAGGGTCAGAGTATACAAACCTAAGGGACAGAGTGTGCAAACCTAAGGGACAGAGTGTACAAACCTAAGGGACTGAGTATACAAACCTAAGTGACAGAGTGTACAAATCAAAGGGACAGAGTGTACCAACCTAAGCGGGAGAGTGTACAAACCTAAGGGAAAGAGTGTACAAACCTAAGGGACAGAGTATACAAACCAAAGGGACATAGTATACAAACCTAAGGGACAGAGTGTACAAACCTAAGGTACAGTGTGTACAAACCTAAGGGACAGAGTATAAAAACCTGAGGGACAGAGTATACAAACCTAAGGGACAGAGTGGACAAACCTAAGGGTCAGAGTATACAAACCTAAGGGACAGAGTGTACAAACCTAAGGGACAGAGTGTACAAACCTAAGGGACTGAGTATACAAACCTAAGTGACAGAGTGTACAAACCTAAGGGACAGAGTATACAAACCAAAGGGACAGAGTATACAAACCTAAGGGACAGTGTGTACAAACATAAGGGACAGAGGGTACAAACCTAAGGGACAGAGTATACAAACCAAAGGGACAGAGTATACAAACCTAAGGGACAGTGTGTAAAAACCTAAGGGACAGAGGGTACAAACCTAAGGGACAGAGTATACAAACCTAAGGGACAGAGCGTACAAACCTAAGGGACAGAGTATACAAACCTAAGGGACAGAGTATACAAACCTAAGGGACAGAGTATACAAACCAAAGGGACAGAGTATACAAACAAAAGGGACAGAGTATGCAAACCAAAGGGACAGAGTATGCAAACCAAAGGGACAGAGGATACAAACCTAAGGGACATAGTATACAAACCTAAGGGACAGAGTGTACAAATCTAAGGGACAGTGTGTACAAACCTAAGGGACAGAGTATAAAAACCTGAGGGACAGAGCATACAAACCTAAGGGACAGAGTGGACAAACCTAAGGGTCAGAGTATACAAACCTAAGGGACAGAGTGTACAAACCTAAGGGACAGAGTGTACAAACCTAAGGGACTGAGTATACAAACCTAAGTGACAGAGTGTACAAACCTAAGGGACAGAGTATACAAACCAAAGGGACAGAGTATACAAACGTAAGGGACAGTGTGTACAAACCTAAGGGACAGAGGGTACAAACCTAAGGGACAGAGTATACAAACCTAAGGGACAGAGCGTACAAACCGAAGGGACAGAGTATACAAACCTAAGGGACAGAGTATACAAACCAAAGGGACAGAGTATACAAACCAAAGGGACAGAGTATACAAACAAAAGGGACAGAGTATGCAAACCAAAGGGACAGATTATGCAAACCAAAGGGACAGAGGATACAAACTTAAGGGACATAGTATACAAACTTAAGGGACAGAGTGTACAAACCTAAGGTACAGTGTGTACAAACCTAAGGGACAGAGTATAAAAACCTGAGGGACAGAGTATACAAACCTAAGGGACAGAGTGGACAAACCTAAGGGTCAGAGTATACAAACCTAAGGGACAGAGTGTGCAAACCTAAGGGACAGAGTGTACAAACCTAAGGGACTGAGTATACAAACCTAAGTGACAGAGTGTACAAATCAAAGGGACAGAGTGTACCAACCTAAGCGGGAGAGTGTACAAACCTAAGGGAAAGAGTGTACAAACCTAAGGGACAGAGTATACAAACCAAAGGGACATAGTATACAAACCTAAGGGACAGAGTGTACAAACCTAAGGTACAGTGTGTACAAACCTAAGGGACAGAGTATAAAAACCTGAGGGACAGAGTATACAAACCTAAGGGACAGAGTGGACAAACCTAAGGGTCAGAGTATACAAACCTAAGGGACAGAGTGTACAAACCTAAGGGACAGAGTGTACAAACCTAAGGGACTGAGTATACAAACCTAAGTGACAGAGTGTACAAACCTAAGGGACAGAGTATACAAACCAAAGGGACAGAGTATACAAACCTAAGGGACAGTGTGTACAAACATAAGGGACAGAGGGTACAAACCTAAGGGACAGAGTATACAAACCTAAGGGACAGAGCGTACAAACCTAAGGGACAGAGTATACAAACCTAAGGGACAGAGTATACAAACCAAAGGGACAGAGTATACAAACCAAAGGGACAGAGTATACAAACAAAAGGGACAGAGTATGCAAACCAAAGGGACAGAGTATGCAAACCAAAGGGACAGAGGATACAAACTTAAGGGACATAGTATACAAACCTAAGGGACAGAGTGTACAAACCTAAGGGACAGTGTGTACAAACCTAAGGGACAGAGTATAAAAACCTGAGGGACAGAGTATACAAACCTAAGGGACAGAGTGGACAAACCTAAGGGTCAGAGTATACAAACCTAAGGGACAGAGTGTACAAACCTAAGGGACAGAGTGTACAAACCTAAGGGACTGAGTATACAAACCTAAGTGACAGAGTGTACAAATCAAAGGGACAGAGTGTACCAACCTAAGCGGGAGAGTGTACAAACCTAAGGGAAAGAGTGTACAAACCGAAGGGACAGAGTGTACAAACCTAAGGGACAGAGTGTACAAACCTAAGGGACAGACTGTACAAAACTAAGGGACAGAGTGTACAAACCTAAGCGACAGAGTGTACAAACCTAAGGGACCTAGTATACAAACCTAAGGGCACAGCATACAAACCTAAGGGACAGAGTGTACAAACCTAAGGGCAGAGTTTACAAACCTAAGCGCCAGAGTATACAATCCTAAGGGAGAGAGTATACAAACTCAAGGGACAGAGTATACAAACCGAAGGGACAGAGTCTACAAACCTAAGGGACAGAGTGTACAAACCTAAGGGACAGAGTGTACAGACCTAAGGGACAGAGTATACAAACCTAAGGGACAGGGTGTACTAACGTAAGGGACAGAGGATACCAACCTAAGGGACAGAGTATACAAACCTAAGGGAGAAAAAATACAAACCTAAGGGACAGAGCGTACAAACCTAAGGGACAGAGTATACAAACCTAAGGGACAGAGTATACAAACCAGAGGGACAGGGTATACAAACCAAAGGGACAGAGTATACAAGCCAACGGGACAGAGGATACAAACCTAAGGGACAGAGTATACAAACATAAGGGACAGAGTGTACAAATCTAAGGGACAGTGTGTACAAACCTAAGGGACAGAGGATACAAACCTGAGGGACAGAGTATATAAACCTAAGGGACAGAGTGGGCAAACCTAAGGGTCAGAGTATACAAACCTAAGGGAGAGAGTGTACAAACCTAAGGGACAGAGTGTACAAACCGAAGGGACAGAGTGTACATACCTAAGGGACAGAGTGTACAAACCTAAGGGACAGAGTATACAAACCCAAGGGACAGACTGTACAAACCTAAGGGACAGAGTGGACAAACCTAAGGGACAGAGTGTACTAACCTAAGAGACAGAGTGTACAAACCTAAGCGACAGAGTGTACAAACCTAAGGGACAGAGTGTACAAACCTAAGCGACAGAGTGTACAAACCTAAGGGACAGAGTGTACAAACCTAAGGGCAGAGTTTACAAACCTAAGGGACAGAGAATACAATCCTAAGGGAGAGAGTATACAAACCCAGGGGACAGAGTATACAAACCGAAGGGACAGAGTGTACAAACCTAAGGGACAGAGTATACAAACCTAAGGGACAGAGTGTACAAACCTAAGGGAAAGAGTATACAAACCTAAGGGACAGAGAGTACAAACCTAAGGGACAGAGTATACAAACCTAAGGGACAGAGTAGACAAACCTAAGGGACGGAGTATACAAACCAAAGGGACAGAGTGTACAAACCTAAGGGACAGAGTGTGCAAACCTAAGGGACAGAGGATACAAACCTAAGGGACAGAGTGTACAAACTTAAAGGACGCATACAAACCTAAGGGACAGAGTATACAAACCAAAGGGACAGAGTGTACAAACCTAAGGGACAGAGTATACAAACCTAAGGGACAGAGTATACAAACCTAAGGGACAGAGTGTACAAACGTAAATGACGTATACAAACCTAAGGGACAGAGTATACAAACCTAAGGGACAGAGTGTACAAACCTAAGGGACAGAGTGTACAAAGCTAAGGGACAGAGTATACAAACCTAAGGGACAGTGTGTACAAACCTAAGGGACAGTGTATATAAACCTAAGGGATAGAGTGTACAAACCTAAGGGACAGAGTGTACAAACCTAAGGGATAGAGTGTACAAACCTGAGGAACAGAGTATACAAACGTAAGGGACAGAGTGTACAAACATAAGGGACAGGGTATAGAAACCTCAGGGACAGAGTATACAAACCAAAGGGACAGAGTATACAAACCAAAGGGACAGAGTATACAAATCTAAGGGACAGTGTATACAACCTAAGGGACAGAGTGTACAAACGTAAGGGACAGAGTGTACAAACATAAGGGACAGGGTATAGAAACCTAAGGGAAAGAGTACACAAACCAAAGGGACAGAGTATACAAACCAAAGGGACAGAGTATACAAATCTAAGGGACAGAGTGTACAAACCTAAGGGACAGAGTATACAACCTAAGGGACAGAGTGTACAAACCTAAGGGACTGAGTGTACAAACCTAAGGGACAGAGTATACAAACCAAAGGGACAGAGTATACAAACCTAAGGGACAGAGTATACAAACCAAAGGGACAGAGGATACAAACCTAAGGGACAGAGTATACAAACCTAAGGGTCAGAGTGTACAAATCTAAGGGACCTTGTGTACCAACCTAAGGGACTGAGTATACAAACCTAAATGACAGAGTGTACAAACCAAAGGGACAGAGAGTACCAACCTAAGCGGGAGAGTGTACAAACCTAAGGGACAGAGTGTACAAACCGAAGGGACAGAGTGTACAAACCTAAGGGACAGAGTGTACAAACCTAAGGGGCAGAGTATACAAACTCAAGTGACCGACTGGACAAACCAAAGGGACAGAGTGTACAAACCAAAGAGACAGAGTGTACTAAACTAAGCGACAGAGTGTACAAACCTAAGGGACCTAGTATACAAAGCTAAGGGCACAGCATACGAACCTAAGGGACAGAGTGTACAAACCTAAGGGCAGAGTTTACAAACCTAAGGGACAGAGTATACAATCCTAAGGGAGAGAGTATACAAACCCAAGGGACAGAGTATACAAACCGAAGGGCCAGAGTGTACAAACCTAAGGGTCAGAGTATACAAACCTAAGGGACAGAGTGTACAAACCTAAGGGACAGACTATACAAACCTAAGGGACAGAGTGTACTAACGTAAGGGACAGAGGATACCAACCTAAGGGACAGAGTATACAAACCTAAGGGACAGAAAATACAAACCTAAGGGACAGAGTGTACAAACCTAAGGGACAGAGTGTACAAACCTAAGGGACAGAGTGTACAAACCAACGGGACAGAGTGTACAAACCTAAGGGACAGAGTATACAAACCAAACGGACAGAGTATACAAACCAAAGGGACAGAGGATACAAACGTAAGGGACAGAGTGTACAAACGTAAGGGACAGGGTATAGAAACCTAAGGGACAGAGTATACAAACCAAAGGGACAGAGTATACAAACCAAAGGGACAGAGTATACAAACCTAAGGGACAGAGTGTACAAACTAAAGGAACAGAGTATACAACCTAAGGGAAAGAGTGTACAAACCTAAGGGACAGAGCGTACAAACCTAAGGGACAGAGTATACAAACCTAAGGGACAGAGTGTACAAACCTAAGGGACAGAGTGTACAAAGCTAAGGGACAGAGTATACAACCTAAGGGACAGAGTGTACAAACGTAAGGGACAGAGTGTTCAAACATAAGGGACAGGGTATAGAAACCTAAGGGAAAGAGTACACAAACCAAAGGGACAGAGTATACAAACCAAAGGGACAGAGTATACAAATCTAAGGGACAGAGTGTACAAACCTAAGGGACAGAGTATACAACCTAAGGGACAGAGTGTACAAACCTAAGGGACTGAGTGTACAAACCTAAGGGACAGAGTATACAAACCAAAGGGACAGAGTATACAAACCTAAGGGACAGAATATACAAACCAAAGGGACAGAGGATACAAACCTAAGGGACAGAGTATACAAACCTAAGGGTCAGAGTGTACAAATCTAAGGGACCTTGTGTACCAACCTAAGGGACTGAGTATACAAACCTAAATGACAGAGTGTACAAACCAAAGGGACAGAGAGTACCAACCTAAGCGGGAGAGTGTACAAACCTAAGGGACAGAGTGTACAAACCGAAGGGACAGAGTGTACAAACCTAAGGGACAGAGTGTACAAACCTAAGGGGCAGAGTATACAAACTCAAGTGACCGACTGGACAAACCAAAGGGACAGAGTGTACAAACCAAAGAGACAGAGTGTACTAAACTAAGCGACAGAGTGTACAAACCTAAGGGACCTAGTATACAAAGCTAAGGGCACAGCATACGAACCTAAGGGACAGAGTGTACAAACCTAAGGGCAGAGTTTACAAACCTAAGGGACAGAGTATACAATCCTAAGGGAGAGAGTATACAAACCCAAGGGACAGAGTATACAAACCGAAGGGCCAGAGTGTACAAACCTAAGGGTCAGAGTATACAAACCTAAGGGACAGAGTGTACAAACCTAAGGGACAGACTATACAAACCTAAGGGACAGAGTGTACTAACGTAAGGGACAGAGGATACCAACCTAAGGGACAGAGTATACAAACCTAAGGGACAGAAAATACAAACCTAAGGGACAGAGTGTACAAACCTAAGGGACAGAGTGTACAAACCTAAGGGACAGAGTGTACAAACCAACGGGACAGAGTGTACAAACCTAAGGGACAGAGTATACAAACCAAACGGACAGAGTATACAAACCAAAGGGACAGAGGATACAAACGTAAGGGACAGAGTGTACAAACGTAAGGGACAGGGTATAGAAACCTAAGGGACAGAGTATACAAACCAAAGGGACAGAGTATACAAACCAAAGGGACAGAGTATACAAACCTAAGGGACAGAGTGTACAAACTAAAGGAACAGAGTATACAACCTAAGGGAAAGAGTGTACAAACCTAAGGGACAGAGCGTACAAACCTAAGGGACAGAGTATACAAACCTAAGGGACAGAGTGTACAAACCTAAGGGACAGAGTGTACAAAGCTAAGGGACAGAGTATACAAACCTAAGGGACAGTGTGTACAAACCAAAGGGACAGTGTATATAAACCTAAGGGATAGAGTGTACAAACCTAAGGGACAGAGTGTACAAACCTAAGTGATAGAGTGTACAGACCTAAGGAACAGAGTATACAAACGTAAGGGAGAGTGTACAAACATAAGGGACAGGGTATAGAAACCTAAGGGAAAGAGTATACAAACCAAAGGGACAGAGTATAAAAATTTAAGGGACAGAGTGTACAAACCTAAGGGACAGAGTATACAACCTAAGGGACAGAGTGTACAAACCTAAGTGACTGAGTGTACAAACCTAAGGGACAGAGTATACAAACCAAAGGGACAGAGTATACAAACCAAAGGGACAGAGTACACAAACCAATGGGACAGAGGATACAAACCTAAGGGACAGAGTATACAAGCCAAAGGGTCAGAGTGTACAAATCTAAGGGACCTTGTGTACCAACCTAAGGGACTGAGTATACAAACCTAAATGACAGAGTGTACAAATCAAAGGGACAGAGAGTACAAACTAAAGGAACAGAGTATACAACCTAAGGGAAAGAGTGTACAAACCTAAGGGACAGAGCGTACAAACCTAAGGGACAGAGTATACAAACCTAAGGGACAGAGTGTACAAACCTAAGGGACAGAGTGTACAAACCTAAGGGACAGAGTGTACAAACCTAAGGGACAGAGTATACAATCCTAAGGGAGAGAGTATACAAACCCAGGGGACAGAGTATACAAACCGAAGGGACAGAGTGTACAAACCTAAGGGACAGAGTATACAAACCTAAGGGACAGAGTGTACAAACCTAAGGGACAGAGTATACAAACCTAAGGGACAGAGTGTACAAACCTAAGGGACAGAGTATACAAACCTAAGGGAGAGAGTAGACAAACCTAAGGGACGGAGTATACAAACCAAAGGGACAGAGTGTACAAACCTAAGGGACAGAGTGTGCAAACCTAAGGGACAGAGGATACAAACCTAAGGGACAGAGTGTACAAACTTAACGGACGCATACAAACCTAAGGGACAGAGTATACAAACCAAAGGGACAGAGTGTACAAACCTAAGGGACAGAGTATACAAACCTAAGGGACAGAGTATACAAACCTAAGGGACAGAGTGTACAAACGTAAATGACGTATACAAACCTAAGGGACAGAGTATACAAACCGAAGGGACAGAGTGTACAAACCTAAGGGACAGAGTGTACAAAGCTAAGGGACAGAGTATACAAACCTAAGGGACAGTGTGTACAAACCTAAGGGACAGTGTATATAAACCTAAGGGATAGAGTGTACAAACCTAAGGGACAGAGTGTACAAACCTAAGGGATAGAGTGTACAAACCTAAGGAACAGAGTATACAAACGTAAGGGACAGAGTGTACAAACATAAGGGACAGGGTATAGAAACCTCAGGGACAGAGTATACAAACCAAAGGGACAGAGTATACAAACCAAAGGGACAGAGTATACAAATCTAAGGGACAGTGTATACAACCTAAGGGACAGAGTGTACAAACGTAAGGGACAGAGTGTACAAACATAAGGGACAGGGTATAGAAACCTAAGGGAAAGAGTACACAAACCAAAGGGACAGAGTATACAAACCAAAGGGACAGAGTATACAAATCTAAGGGACAGAGTGTACAAACCTAAGGGACAGAGTATACAACCTAAGGGACAGAGTGTACAAACCTAAGGGACTGAGTGTACAAACCTAAGGGACAGAGTATACAAACCAAAGGGACAGAGTATACAAACCTAAGGGACAGAGTATACAAACCAAAGGGACAGAGTATACAAACCAAAGTGACAGAGGATACAAACCTAAGGGACAGAGTATACAAACCTAAGGGTCAGAGTGTACAAATCTAAGGGACCTTGTGTACCAACCTAAGGGACTGAGTATACAAACCTAAATGACAGAGTGTACAAACCAAAGGGACAGAGAGTACCAACCTAAGCGGGAGAGTGTACAAACCTAAGGGACAGAGTGTACAAACCGAAGGGACAGAGTGTACAAACCTAAGGGACAGAGTGTACAAACCTAAGGGGCAGAGTATACAAACTCAAGTGACCGACTGGACAAACCAAAGGGATAGAGTGTACAAACCAAAGAGACAGAGTGTACTAAACTAAGCGACAGAGTGTACAAACCTAAGGGACCTAGTATACAAAGCTAAGGGCACAGCAAACGAACCTAAGGGGCAGAGTGTACAAACCTAAGGGCAGAGTTTACAAACCTAAGGGACAGAGTATACAATCCTAATGGAGAGAGTATACAAACCCAAGGGACAGAGTATACAAACCGAAGGGCCAGAGTGTACAAACCTAAGGGTCAGAGTATACAAACCTAAGGGACAGAGTGTACAAACCTAAGGGACAGAGTATACAAACCTAAGGGACAGAGTGTACTAACGTAAGGGACAGAGGATACCAACCTAAGGGTCAGAGTATACAAACCAAACGGACAGAGTATACAAACCAAAGGGACAGAGGATACAAACGTAAGGGACAGAGTGTACAAACGTAAGGGACAGGGTATAGAAACCTAAGGGACAGAGTATACAAACCAAAGGGACAGAGTATACAAACCAAAGGGACAGAGTATACAAACCTAAGGGACAGAGTGTACAAACTAAAGGAACAGAGTATACAACCTAAGGGAAAGAGTGTACAAACCTAAGGGACAGAGCGTACAAACCTAAGGGACAGAGTATACAAACCTAAGGGACAGAGTGTACAAACCTAAGGGACAGAGTGTACAAAGCTAAGGGACAGAGTATACAAACCTAAGGGACAGTGTGTACAAACCAAAGGGACAGTGTATATAAACCTAAGGGATAGAGTGTACAAACCTAAGGGACAGAGTGTACAAACCTAAGTGATAGAGTGTACAGACCTAAGGAACAGAGTATACAAACGTAAGGGACAGAGTGTACAAACATAAGGGACAGGGTATAGAAACCTAAGGGAAAGAGTATACAAACCAAAGGGACAGAGTATAAAAATCTAAGGGACAGAGTGTACAAACCTAAGGGACAGAGTATACAACCTAAGGGACAGAGTGTACAAACCTAAGTGACTGAGTGTACAAACCTAAGGGACAGAGTATACAAACCAAAGGGACAGAGTATACAAACCAAAGGGACAGAGTACACAAACCAAAGGGACAGAGGATACAAACCTAAGGGACAGAGTATACAAGCCAAAGGGTCAGAGTGTACAAATCTAAGGGACCTTGTGTACCAACCTAAGGGACTGAGTATACAAACCTAAATGACAGAGTGTACAAATCAAAGGGACAGAGAGTACAAACTAAAGGAACAGAGTATACAACCTAAGGGAAAGAGTGTACAAACCTAAGGGACAGAGCGTACAAACCTAAGGGACAGAGTATACAAACCTAAGGGAGAGAGTAGACAAACCTAAGGGACGGAGTATACAAACCAAAGGGACAGAGTGTACAAACCGAAGGGACAGAGTGTACAAACCTAAGGGACAGAGTATACAAACCTAAGGGACAGAGTGTACAAACCTAAGGGACAGAGTATACAAACCTAAGGGACAGAGTGTACAAACCTAAGGGACAGAGTATACAAACCTAAGGGAGAGAGTAGACAAACCTAAGGGACGGAGTATACAAACCAAAGGGACAGAGTGTACAAACCTAAGGGACAGAGTGTGCAAACCTAAGGGACAGAGGATACAAACCTAAGGGACAGAGTGTACAAACTTAAAGGACGCATACAAACCTAAGGGACAGAGTATACAAACCAAAGGGACAGAGTGTACAAACCTAAGGGACAGAGTATACAAACCTAAGGGACAGAGTATACAAACCTAAGGGACAGAGTGTACAAACGTAAATGACGTATACAAACCTAAGGGACAGAGTATACAAACCTAAGGGACAGAGTGTACAAACCTAAGGGACAGAGTGTACAAAGCTAAGGGACAGAGTATACAAACCTAAGGGACAGTGTGTACAAACCTAAGGGACAGTGTATATAAACCTAAGGGATAGAGTGTACAAACCTAAGGGACAGAGTGTACAAACCTAAGGGATAGAGTGTACAAACCTAAGGAACAGAGTATACAAACGTAAGGGACAGAGTGTACAAACATAAGGGACAGGGTATAGAAACCTCAGGGACAGAGTATACAAACCAAAGGGACAGAGTATACAAACCAAAGGGACAGAGTATACAAATCTAAGGGACAGTGAATACAACCTAAGGGACAGAGTGTACAAACGTAAGGGACAGAGTGTACAAACATAAGGGACAGGGTATAGAAACCTAAGGGAAAGAGTACACAAACCAAAGGGACAGAGTATACAAACCAAAGGGACAGAGTATACAAATCTAAGGGACAGAGTGTACAAACCTAAGGGACAGAGTATACAACCTAAGGGACAGAGTGTACAAACCTAAGGGACTGAGTGTACAAACCTAAGGGACAGAGTATACAAACCAAAGGGACAGAGTATACAAACCTAAGGGACAGAGTATACAAACCAAAGGGACAGAGTATACAAACCAAAGGGACAGAGGATACAAACCTAAGGGACAGAGTATACAAACCTAAGGGTCAGAGTGTACAAATCTAAGGGACCTTGTGTACCAACCTAAGGGACTGAGTATACAAACCTAAATGACAGAGTGTACAAACCAAAGGGACAGAGAGTACCAACCTAAGCGGGAGAGTGTACAAACCTAAGGGACAGAGTGTACAAACCGAAGGGACAGAGTGTACAAACCTAAGGGACAGAGTGTACAAACCTAAGGGGCAGAGTATACAAACTCAAGTGACCGACTGGACAAACCAAAGGGATAGAGTGTACAAACCAAAGAGACAGAGTGTACTAAACTAAGCGACAGAGTGTACAAACCTAAGGGACCTAGTATACAAAGCTAAGGGCACAGCATACGAACCTAAGGGGCAGAGTGTACAAACCTAAGGGCAGAGTTTACAAACCTAAGGGACAGAGTATACAGTCCTAAGGGAGAGAGTATACAAACCCAAGGGACAGAGTATGCAAACCGAAGGGCCAGAGTGTACAAACCAAAGGGTCAGAGTATACAAACCTAAGGGACAGAGTGTACAAACCTAAGGGACAGAGTATACAAACCTAAGGGACAGAGTGTACTAACGTAAGGGACAGAGGATACCAACCTAAGGGACAGAGTATACAAACCTAAGGGACAGAAAATACAAACCTAAGGGACAGAGTGTACAAACCTAAGGGACAGAGTGTACAAACCTAAGGGACAGAGTGTACAAACCAACGGGACAGAGTGTACAAACCTAAGGGACAGAGTATACAAACCAAACGGACAGAGTATACAAACCAAAGGGACAGAGGATACAAACGTAAGGGACAGAGTGTACAAACGTAAGGGACAGGGTATAGAAACCTAAGGGACAGAGTATACAAACCAAAGGGACAGAGTATACAAACCAAAGGGACAGAGTATACAAACCTAAGGGACAGAGTGTACAAACAAAAGGAACAGAGTATACAACCTAAGGGAAAGAGTGTACAAACCTAAGGGACAGAGCGTACAAACCTAAGGGACAGAGTATACAAACCTAAGGGACAGAGTGTACAAACCTAAGGGACAGAGTGTACAAAGCTAAGGGACAGAGTATACAAACCTAAGGGACAGTGTGTACAAACCAAAGGGACAGTGTATATAAACCTAAGGGATAGAGTGTACAAACCTAAGGGACAGAGTGTACAAACCTAAGGGATAGAGTGTACAGACCTAAGGAACAGAGTATACAAACGTAAGGGACAGAGTGTACAAACATAAGGGACAGGGTATAGAAACCTAAGGGAAAGAGTATACAAACCAAAGGGACAGAGTATAAAAATCTAAGGGACAGAGTGTACAAACCTAAGGGACAGAGTATACAACCTAAGGGACAGAGTGTACAAACCTAAGTGACTGAGTGTACAAACCGAAGGGACAGAGTATACAAACCAAAGGGACAGAGTATACAAACCAAAGGGACAGAGTGTACAAACTTAAAGGACGCATACAAACCTAAGGGACAGAGTATACAAATCAAAGGGACAGAGTGTACAAACCAAAGGGACAGAGTATACAAACCTAAGGGACAGAGTATACAAACCTAAGGGACAGAGTGTACAAACGTAAATGACGTATACAAACCTAAGGGACAGAGTATACAAACCTAAGGGACAGAGTGTACAAACCTAAGGGACAGAGTGTACAAAGCTAAGGGACAGAGTATACAAACCTAAGGGACAGTGTGTACAAACCTAAGGGACAGTGTATATAAACCTAAGGGATAGAGTGTACAAACCTAAGGGACAGAGTGTACAAACCTAAGGGATAGAGTGTACAAACCTAAGGAACAGAGTATACAAACGTAAGGGACAGAGTGTACAAACATAAGGGACAGGGTATAGAAACCTCAGGGACTGAGTATACAAACCAAAGGGACAGAGTATACAAACCAAAGGGACAGAGTATACAAACCAAAGGGACAGAGTGTACAAACTTAAAGGACGCATACAAACCTAAGGGACAGAGTATACAAATCAAAGGGACAGAGTGTACAAACCAAAGGGACAGAGTATACAAACCTAAGGGACAGAGTATACAAACCTAAGGGACAGAGTGTACAAACGTAAATGACGTATACAAACCTAAGGGACAGAGTATACAAACCTAAGGGACAGAGTGTACAAACCTAAGGGACAGAGTGTACAAAGCTAAGGGACAGAGTATACAAACCTAAGGGACAGTGTGTACAAACCTAAGGGACAGTGTATATAAACCTAAGGGATAGAGTGTACAAATCTAAGGGACAGAGTGTACAAACCTAAGGGATAGAGTGTACAAACCTAAGGAACAGAGTATACAAACGTAAGGGACAGAGTGTACAAACATAAGGGACAGGGTATAGAAACCTCAGGGACTGAGTATACAAACCAAAGGGACAGAGTATACAAACCAAAGGGACAGAGTATACAAATCTAAGGGACAGTGTATACAACCTAAGGGACAGAGTGTACAAACGTAAGGGACAGAGTGTACAAACATAAGGGACAGGGTATAGAAACCTAAGGGAAAGAGTACACAAACCAAAGGGACAGAGTATACAAACCAAAGGGACAGAGTATACAAATCTAAGGGACAGAGTGTACAAACCTAAGGGACAGAGTATACAACCTAAGGGACAGAGTGTACAAACCAAAGGGACTGAGTGTACAAACCTAAGGGACAGAGTATACAAACCAAAGGGACAGAGTATACAAACCTAAGGGACAGAGTATACAAACCAAAGGGACAGAGTATACAAACCAAAGGGACAGAGGATACAAACCTAAGGGACAGAGTATACAAACCTAAGGATCAGAGTGTACAAATCTAAGGGACCTTGTGTACCAACCTAAGGGACTGAGTATACAAACCTAAATGACAGAGTGTACAAACCAAAGGGACAGAGAGAACCAACCTAAGCGGGAGAGTGTACAAACCTAAGGGACAGAGTGTACAAACCGAAGGGACAGAGTGTACAAACCTAAGGGACAGAGTGTACAAACCTAAGGGGCAGAGTATACAAACTCAAGTGACCGACTGGACAAACCAAAGGGACAGAGTGTACAAACCAAAGAGACAGAGTGTACTAAACTAAGCGACAGAGTGTACAAACCTAAGGGACCTAGTATACAAAGCTAAGGGCACAGCATACGAACCTAAGGGACAGAGTGTACAAACCTAAGGGCAGAGTTTACAAACCTAAGGGACAGAGTATACAATCCTAAGGGAGAGAGTATACAAACCCAAGGGACAGAGTATACAAACCGAAGGGACAGAGTGTACAAACCTAAGGGTCAGAGTATACAAACCTAAGGGACAGAGTATACAAACCTAAGGGACAGAGTATACAAACCTAAGGGACAGAGTGTACTAACGTAAGGGACAGAGGATACCAACCTAAGGGACAGAGTATACAAACCTAAGGGACAGAAAATACAAACCTAAGGGACAGAGTGTACAAACCTAAGGGACAGAGTGTACAAACCTAAGGGACAGAGTGTACAAACCAACGGGACAGAGTGTACAAACCTAAGGGACAGAGTATACAAACCAAACGGACAGAGTATACAAACCAAAGGGACAGAGGATACAAACGTAAGGGACAGAGTGTACAAACGTAAGGGACAGGGTATAGAAACCTAAGGGACAGAGTATACAAACCAAAGGGACAGAGTATACAAACCAAAGGGACAGAGTATACAAACCTAAGGGACAGTGTGTACAAACCAAAGGGACAGTGTATATAAACCTAAGGGAAAGAGTATACAAACCAAAGGGACAGAGTATAAAAATCTAAGGGACAGAGTGTACAAACCTAAGGGACAGAGTATACAACCTAAGGGACAGAGTGTACAAACCTAAGTGACTGAGTGTACAAACCTAAGGGACTGAGTATACAAACCAAAGGGACAGAGTACACAAACCTAAGGGACGGAGTATACAAACCAAAGGGACAGAGTACACAAACCAAAGGGACAGAGGATACAAACCTAAGGGACAGAGTATACAAGCCTAAGGGTCAGAGTGTACAAATCTAAGGGACCTTGTGTACCAACCTAAGGGACTGAGTATACAAACCTAAATGACAGAGTGTACAAACCAAAGGGACAGAGAGTACAAACTAAAGGAACAGAGTATACAACCTAAGGGAAAGAGTGTACAAACCGAAGGGACAGAGCGTACAAACCTAAGGGACAGAGTATACAAATCTAAGGGACAGAGTGTACAAACCTAAGGCACAGAGTGTACAAACCTAAGGGACAGAGTGTACAAACCTAAGGGACAGAGTATACAAACCAAAGGGACAGAGTATACAAACCTAAGGGACAGTGTGTACAAACCTAAGGGACAGAGGGTACAAACCTAAGGGACAGAGTATACAAACCTAAGGGACAGAGCGTACAAACCTAAGGGACAGAGTATACAAACCTAAGGGACAGAGTATACAAACCTAAGGGACAGAGTATACAAACCAAAGGGACAGAGTATACAAACAAAAGGGACAGAGTATGCAAACCAAAGGGACAGAGTATGCAAACCAAAGGGACAGAGGATACAAACCTAAGGGACATAGTATACAAACCTAAGGGACAGAGTGTACAAATCTAAGGGACTGTGTGTACAAACCTAAGGGACAGAGTATAAAAACCTGAGGGACAGAGCATACAAACCTAAGGGACAGAGTGTACCAACCTAAGCGGGAGAGTGTACAAACCTAAGGGAAAGAGTGTACAAACCGAAGGGACAGAGTGTACAAACCTAAGGGACAGAGTGTACAAACCTAAGGGACAGAGTGTACAAACCTAAGTGACCTAGTATACAAACCTAAGGGCACAGCATACAAACCTAAGGGACAGAGTGTACAAACCAAAGGGACAGAGTGTACAAACAAAAGGGACAGAGTATACAAACCTAAGGGACAGAGTATACAAACCTAAGGGACAGAGTGTACAAACGTAAATGACGTATACAAACCTAAGGGACAGAGTATACAAACCTAAGGGACAGAGTGTACAAACCTAAGGGACAGAGTGTACAAAGCTAAGGGACAGAGTATACAAACCTAAGGGACAGTGTGTACAAACCTAAGGGACAGTGTATATAAACCTAAGGGATAGAGTGTACAAACCTAAGGGACAGAGTGTACAAACCTAAGGGATAGAGTGTACAAACCTAAGGAACAGAGTATACAAACGTAAGGTACAGAGTGTACAAACATAAGGGACAGGGTATAGAAACCTCAGGGACTGAGTATACAAACCAAAGGGACAGAGTATACAAACCAAAGGGACAGAGTATACAAATCTAAGGGACAGTGTATACAACCTAAGGGACAGAGTGTACAAACGTAAGGGACAGAGTGTACAAACATAAGGGACAGGGTATAGAAACCTAAGGGAAGGAGTACACAAACCAAAGGGACAGAGTATACAAACCAAAGGGACAGAGTATACAAATCTAAGGGACAGAGTGTACAAACCTAAGGGACAGAGTATACAACCTAAGGGACAGAGTGTACAAACCAAAGGGACTGAGTGTACAAACCTAAGGGACAGAGTATACAAACCAAAGGGACAGAGTATACAAACCTAAGGGACAGAGTATACAAACCAAAGGGACAGAGTATACAAACCAAAGGGACAGAGGATACAAACCTAAGGGACAGAGTATACAAACCTAAGGGTCAGAGTGTACAAATCTAAGGGACCTTGTGTACCAACCTAAGGGACTGAGTATACAAACCTAAATGACAGAGTGTACAAACCAAAGGGACAGAGAGTACCAACCTAAGCGGGAGAGTGTACAAACCTAAGGGACAGAGTGTACAAACCGAAGGGACAGAGTGTACAAACCTAAGGGACAGAGTGTACAAACCTAAGGGGCAGAGTATACAAACTCAAGTGACCGACTGGACAAACCAAAGGGACAGAGTGTACAAACCAAAGAGACAGAGTGTACTAAACTAAGCGACAGAGTGTACAAACCTAAGGGACCTAGTATACAAAGCTAAGGGCACAGCATACGAACCTATGGGACAGAGTGTACAAACCTAAGGGCAGAGTTTACAAACCTAAGGGACAGAGTATACAATCCTAAGGGAGAGAGTATACAAACCCAAGGGACAGAGTATACAAACCGAAGGGACAGAGTGTACAAACCTAAGGGTCAGAGTATACAAACCTAAGGGACAGAGTGTACAAACCTAAGGGACAGAGTATACAAACCTAAGGGACAGAGTGTACTAACGTAAGGGACAGAGGATACCAACCTAAGGGACAGAGTATACAAACCTAAGGGACAGAAAATACAAACCTAAGGGACAGAGTGTACAAACCTAAGGGACAGAGTGTACAAACCTAAGGGACAGAGTGTACAAACCAACGGGACAGTGTGTACAAACCTAAGGGACAGAGTATACAAACCAAACGGACAGAGTATACAAACCAAAGGGACAGAGGATACAAACGTAAGGGACAGAGTGTACAAACGTAAGGGACAGGGTATAGAAACCTAAGGGACAGAGTATACAAACCAAAGGGACAGAGTATACCAACCAAAGGGACAGAGTATACAAACCTAAGGGACAGAGTGTACAAACTAAAGGAACAGAGTATACAACCTAAGGGAAAGAGTGTACAAACCTAAGGGACAGAGCGTACAAACCTAAGGGACAGAGTATACAAACCAAAGGGACAGAGTATAAAAATCTAAGGGACAGAGTGTGCAAACCTAAGGGACAGAGTATACAACCTAAGGGACAGAGTGTACAAACCTAAGTGACTGAGTGTACAAACCTAAGGGACAGAGTATATAAACCAAAGGGACAGAGTATACAAACCTAAGGGACGGAGTATACAAACCAAAGGGACAGAGAACACAAACCAAAGGGACAGAGGATACAAACCTAAGGGACAGAGTATACAAGCCTAAGTGTCAGAGTGTACAAATCTAAGGGACCTTGTGTACCAACCTAAGGGACTGAGTATACAAACCTAAATGACAGAGTGTACAAACCAAAGGGACAGAGAGTACAAACTAAAGGAACAGAGTATACAACCTAAGGGAAAGAGTGTACAAACCTAAGGGACAGAGCGTACAAACCTAAGTGACAGAGTATACAAACCTAAGGGACAGAGTGTACAAACCTAAGGGACAGAGTGTACAAACCTAAGGGACAGAGTGTACAAACCTAAGGGACAGAGTATACAAACCAAAGGGACAGAGTATACAAACCTAAGGGACAGTGTGTACAAACCTAAGGGACAGAGGGTACAAACCTAAGGGACAGAGTATACAAACCTAAGGGACAGAGCGTACAAACCTAAGGGACAGAGTATACAAACCTAAGGGACAGAGTATACAAACCTAAGGGACAGAGTATACAAACCAAAGGGACAGAGTATACAAACAAAAGGGACAGAGTATGCAAACCAAAGGGACAGAGTATGCAAACCAAAGGGACAGAGGATACAAACCTAAGGGACATAGTATACAAACCTAAGGGACAGAGTGTACAAATCTAAGGGACAGTGTGTACAAACCTAAGGGACAGAGTATAAAAACCTGAGGGACAGAGGGTACAAACCTAAGGGACAGAGTATACAAACCTAAGGGACAGAGTATGCAAACCTAAGGAACAGAGCGTACAAACCTAAGGGACAGAGTATACAAACCAAAGGGACAGAGTGTACAAGCCTAAGGGACAGATTATACAAACCTAAGGGACAGAGGATACAAACCTAAGGGACAGAGTGTACAAACTTAAAGGACGTATACAAACCAAAGGGACAGAGTATACAAACCAATGGGACAGAGTTACAAACCTAAGGGACAGAGTATACAAACGTAAGGGACAGAAAATACAAACCTAAGGGACAGAGTGTACAAACCTCAGGGACAGAGTATACAACCTAAGGGACAGAGTGTACAAACTTTAGGGACAGAGTGTACAAGCCTAAGGGACAGATTACACAAAGCTAATGGACAGAGTATACAAACCAAAGGGACAGAGTACAAAAACCAAAGGGACAGAGGATACAAACGTAAGGGACAGAGTGTACAAATGTAAGGGACAGAGTATAGAAAGCTAAGGGACAGAGTATACAAACCAAAGGGACAGAGTATACAAACCAAAGGGACTGAGTATACAAACATAAGGGACAGATTGTACAAACCTAAGGGACAGAGTGTACAAACAAACGGGACAGAGTGTACAAACCTAAGGGACAGAGTATACAAACCAAACGGACAGAGTATACAAACCAAAGGGACAGAGGATACAAACATAAGGGACAGGGTGTACAAACGTAAGGGACAGGGTATAGAAATCTAAGGGACAGAGTATACAAACCAAAGGGACAGAGTATACAAACCAAAGGAACAGAGTATACAAACCTAAGGGACAGAGTGTACAAACCTAAGGGACAGAGCATACAACCTAAGGGACAGAGTGTACAAACCTAAGGGACGCAGTGTACAAGCCTAAGGGACAGATTATACAAACCTAAGGGACAGAGAAAAGAAACCTAAGGGACAGGGTGTACAAACCTAAGGGACAGAGTGTACAAACCTAAGGGACAGAGTATACAAACCAAAGGGACAGAGTATACAAACCTAAGGGACAGAGAATAAAAACTAAGGGACAGAGGGTACAAACCTAAGGGACAGAGTATACAAACCTAAGGGACAGAGCGTAAAACCTAAGGGACAGAGTATACAAACCTAAGGGACAGAGTATGCAAACCTAAGGGACTGAGTGTGCAAATCTAAGGGACAGTGTCTACGAACCTAAGGGACAGAGTATACAAACCTGATGGACAGAGTATACAAACCTAAGGGACAGGGTGGACAAACCTAAGGGACAGAGTGTACAAACCAAAGGGACAGAGTATACAAACCAAAGGAACAGAGTATACAAACCTAAGGGACAGAGTGTACAAACCAAAGGGACAGAGTACACAAACCAAAGGGACAGAGGATACAAACCTAAGGGACAGAGTATACAAGCCTAAGGGTCAGAGTGTACAAATCTAAGGGACCTTGTGTACCAACCTAAGGGACTGAGTATACAAACCTAAATGACAGAGTGTACAAACCAAAGGGACAGAGAGTACAAACTAAAGGAACAGAGTATACAACCTAAGGGAAAGAGTGTACAAACCGAAGGGACAGAGCGTACAAACCTAAGGGACAGAGTATACAAATCTAAGGGACAGAGTGTACAAACCTAAGGCACAGAGTGTACAAACCTAAGGGACAGAGTGTACAAACCTAAGGGACAGAGTATACAAACCAAAGGGACAGAGTATACAAACCTAAGGGACAGTGTGTACAAACCTAAGGGACAGAGGGTACAAACCTAAGGGACAGAGTATACAAACCTAAGGGACAGAGCGTACAAACCTAAGGGACAGAGTATACAAACCTAAGGGACAGAGTATACAAACCTAAGGGACAGAGTATACAAACCAAAGGGACAGAGTATACAAACAAAAGGGACAGAGTATGCAAACCAAAGGGACAGAGTATGCAAACCAAAGGGACAGAGGATACAAACCTAAGGGACATAGTATACAAACCTAAGGGACAGAGTGTACAAATCTAAGGGACTGTGTGTACAAACCTAAGGGACAGAGTATAAAAACCTGAGGGACAGAGCATACAAACCTAAGGGACAGAGTGTACCAACCTAAGCGGGAGAGTGTACAAACCTAAGGGAAAGAGTGTACAAACCGAAGGGACAGAGTGTACAAACCTAAGGGACAGAGTGTACAAACCTAAGGGACAGAGTGTACAAACCTAAGTGACCTAGTATACAAACCTAAGGGCACAGCATACAAACCTAAGGGACAGAGTGTACAAACCAAAGGGACAGAGTGTACAAACAAAAGGGACAGAGTATACAAACCTAAGGGACAGAGTATACAAACCTAAGGGACAGAGTGTACAAACGTAAATGACGTATACAAACCTAAGGGACAGAGTATACAAACCTAAGGGACAGAGTGTACAAACCTAAGGGACAGAGTGTACAAAGCTAAGGGACAGAGTATACAAACCTAAGGGACAGTGTGTACAAACCTAAGGGACAGTGTATATAAACCTAAGGGATAGAGTGTACAAACCTAAGGGACAGAGTGTACAAACCTAAGGGATAGAGTGTACAAACCTAAGGAACAGAGTATACAAACGTAAGGTACAGAGTGTACAAACATAAGGGACAGGGTATAGAAACCTCAGGGACTGAGTATACAAACCAAAGGGACAGAGTATACAAACCAAAGGGACAGAGTATACAAATCTAAGGGACAGTGTATACAACCTAAGGGACAGAGTGTACAAACGTAAGGGACAGAGTGTACAAACATAAGGGACAGGGTATAGAAACCTAAGGGAAGGAGTACACAAACCAAAGGGACAGAGTATACAAACCAAAGGGACAGAGTATACAAATCTAAGGGACAGAGTGCACAAACCTAAGGGACAGAGTATACAACCTAAGGGACAGAGTGTACAAACCAAAGGGACTGAGTGTACAAACCTAAGGGACAGAGTATACAAACCAAAGGGACAGAGTATACAAACCTAAGGGACAGAGTATACAAACCAAAGGGACAGAGTATACAAACCAAAGGGACAGAGGATACAAACCTAAGGGACAGAGTATACAAACCTAAGGGTCAGAGTGTACAAATCTAAGGGACCTTGTGTACCAACCTAAGGGACTGAGTATACAAACCTAAATGACAGAGTGTACAAACCAAAGGGACAGAGAGTACCAACCTAAGCGGGAGAGTGTACAAACCTAAGGGACAGAGTGTACAAACCGAAGGGACAGAGTGTACAAACCTAAGGGACAGAGTGTACAAACCTAAGGGGCAGAGTATACAAACTCAAGTGACCGACTGGACAAACCAAAGGGACAGAGTGTACAAACCCAAGAGACAGAGTGTACTAAACTAAGCGACAGAGTGTACAAACCTAAGGGACCTAGTATACAAAGCTAAGGGCACAGCATACGAACCTATGGGACAGAGTGTACAAACCTAAGGGCAGAGTTTACAAACCTAAGGGACAGAGTATACAATCCTAAGGGAGAGAGTATACAAACCCAAGGGACAGAGTATACAAACCGAAGGGACAGAGTGTACAAACCTAAGGGTCAGAGTATACAAACCTAAGGGACAGAGTGTACAAACCTAAGGGACAGAGTATACAAACCTAAGGGACAGAGTGTACTAACGTAAGGGACAGAGGATACCAACCTAAGGGACAGAGTATACAAACCTAAGGGACAGAAAATACAAACCTAAGGGACAGAGTGTACAAACCTAAGGGACAGAGTGTACAAACCTAAGGGACAGAGTGTACAAACCAACGGGACAGTGTGTACAAACCTAAGGGACAGAGTATACAAACCAAACGGACAGAGTATACAAACCAAAGGGACAGAGGATACAAACGTAAGGGACAGAGTGTACAAACGTAAGGGACAGGGTATAGAAACCTAAGGGACAGAGTATACAAACCAAAGGGACAGAGTATACCAACCAAAGGGACAGAGTATACAAACCTAAGGGACAGAGTGTACAAACTAAAGGAACAGAGTATACAACCTAAGGGAAAGAGTGTACAAACCTAAGGGACAGAGCGTACAAACCTAAGGGACAGAGTATACAAACCAAAGGGACAGAGTATAAAAATCTAAGGGACAGAGTGTGCAAACCTAAGGGACAGAGTATACAACCTAAGGGACAGAGTGTACAAACCTAAGTGACTGAGTGTACAAACCTAAGGGACAGAGTATATAAACCAAAGGGACAGAGTATACAAACCTAAGGGACGGAGTATACAAACCAAAGGGACAGAGAACACAAACCAAAGGGACAGAGGATACAAACCTAAGGGACAGAGTATACAAGCCTAAGTGTCAGAGTGTACAAATCTAAGGGACCTTGTGTACCAACCTAAGGGACTGAGTATACAAACCTAAATGACAGAGTGTACAAACCAAAGGGACAGAGAGTACAAACTAAAGGAACAGAGTATACAACCTAAGGGAAAGAGTGTACAAACCTAAGGGACAGAGCGTACAAACCTAAGTGACAGAGTATACAAACCTAAGGGACAGAGTGTACAAACCTAAGGGACAGAGTGTACAAACCTAAGGGACAGAGTGTACAAACCTAAGGGACAGAGTATACAAACCAAAGGGACAGAGTATACAAACCTAAGGGACAGTGTGTACAAACCTAAGGGACAGAGGGTACAAACCAACGGGACAGTGTGTACAAACCTAAGGGACAGAGTATACAAACCAAACGGACAGAGTATACAAACCAAAGGGACAGAGGATACAAACGTAAGGGACAGAGTGTACAAACGTAAGGGACAGGGTATAGAAACCTAAGGGACAGAGTATACAAACCAAAGGGACAGAGTATACCAACCAAAGGGACAGAGTATACAAACCTAAGGGACAGAGTGTACAAACTAAAGGAACAGAGTATACAACCTAAGGGAAAGAGTGTACAAACCTAAGGGACAGAGCGTACAAACCTAAGGGACAGAGTATACAAACCAAAGGGACAGAGTATAAAAATCTAAGGGACAGAGTGTGCAAACCTAAGGGACAGAGTATACAACCTAAGGGACAGAGTGTACAAACCTAAGTGACTGAGTGTACAAACCTAAGGGACAGAGTATATAAACCAAAGGGACAGAGTATACAAACCTAAGGGACGGAGTATACAAACCAAAGGGACAGAGAACACAAACCAAAGGGACAGAGGATACAAACCTAAGGGACAGAGTATACAAGCCTAAGTGTCAGAGTGTACAAATCTAAGGGACCTTGTGTACCAACCTAAGGGACTGAGTATACAAACCTAAATGACAGAGTGTACAAACCAAAGGGACAGAGAGTACAAACTAAAGGAACAGAGTATACAACCTAAGGGAAAGAGTGTACAAACCTAAGGGACAGAGCGTACAAACCTAAGGGACAGAGTATACAAACCTAAGGGACAGAGCGTACAAACCTAAGGGACAGAGTATACAAACCTAAGGGACAGAGTATACAAACCTAAGGGACAGAGTATACAAACCAAAGGGACAGAGTATACAAACAAAAGGGACAGAGTATGCAAACCAAAGGGACAGAGTATGCAAACCAAAGGGACAGAGGATACAAACCTAAGGGACATAGTATACAAACCTAAGGGACAGAGTGTACAAATCTAAGGGACAGTGTGTACAAACCTAAGGGACAGAGTATAAAAACCTGAGGGACAGAGGGTACAAACCTAAGGGACAGAGTATACAAACCTAAGGGACAGAGTATGCAAACCTAAGGAACAGAGCGTACAAACCTAAGGGACAGAGTATACAAACCAAAGGGACAGAGTGTACAAGCCTAAGGGACAGATTATACAAACCTAAGGGACAGAGGATACAAACCTAAGGGACAGAGTGTACAAACTTAAAGGACGTATACAAACCAAAGGGACAGAGTATACAAACCAATGGGACAGAGTTACAAACCTAAGGGACAGAGTATACAAACGTAAGGGACAGAAAATACAAACCTAAGGGACAGAGTGTACAAACCTCAGGGACAGAGTATACAACCTAAGGGGCAGAGTGTACAAACTTTAGGGACAGAGTGTACAAGCCTAAGGGACAGATTACACAAAGCTAATGGACAGAGTATACAAACCAAAGGGACAGAGTACAAAAACCAAAGGGACAGAGGATACAAACGTAAGGGACAGAGTGTACAAATGTAAGGGACAGAGTATAGAAAGCTAAGGGACAGAGTATACAAACCAAAGGGACAGAGTATACAAACCAAAGGGACTGAGTATACAAACATAAGGGACAGATTGTACAAACCTAAGGGACAGAGTGTACAAACAAACGGGACAGAGTGTACAAACCTAAGGGACAGAGTATACAAACCAAACGGACAGAGTATACAAACCAAAGGGACAGAGGATACAAACATAAGGGACAGGGTGTACAAACGTAAGGGACAGGGTATAGAAATCTAAGGGACAGAGTATACAAACCAAAGGGACAGAGTATACAAACCAAAGGAACAGAGTATACAAACCTAAGGGACAGAGTGTACAAACCTAAGGGACAGAGCACACAACCTAAGGGACAGAGTGTACAAACCTAAGGGACGCAGTGTACAAGCCTAAGGGACAGATTATACAAACCTAAGGGACAGAGAAAAGAAACCTAAGGGACAGGGTGTACAAACCTAAGGGACAGAGTGTACAAACCTAAGGGACAGAGTATACAAACCAAAGGGACAGAGTATACAAACCTAAGGGACAGAGAATAAAAACTAAGGGACAGAGGGTACAAACCTAAGGGACAGAGTATACAAACCTAAGGGACAGAGCGTAAAACCTAAGGGACAGAGTATACAAACCTAAGGGACAGAGTATGCAAACCTAAGGGACTGAGTGTGCAAATCTAAGGGACAGTGTCTACGAACCTAAGGGACAGAGTATACAAACCTGATGGACAGAGTATACAAACCTAAGGGACAGGGTGGACAAACCTAAGGGACAGAGTGTACAAACCAAAGGGACAGAGTATACAAACCAAAGGAACAGAGTATACAAACCTAAGGGACAGAGTGTACAAACCTAAGGGACAGAGCATACAACCTAAGGGACAGAGTGTACAAACCTAAGGGACAGAGTATACAAACCAAAGGGACAGAGTATACAAACCTAAGGGACAGTGTGTACAAACCTAAGGGACAGAGGGTACAAACCTAAGGGACAGAGTATACAAACCTAAGGGACAGAGCGTACAAACCTAAGGGACAGAGTATACAAACCTAAGGGACAGAGTATACAAACCTAAGGGACAGAGTATACAAACCAAAGGGACAGAGTATACAAACAAAAGGGACAGAGTATGCAAACCAAAGGGACAGAGTATGCAAACCAAAGGGACAGAGGATACAAACCTAAGGGACATAGTATACAAACCTAAGGGACAGAGTGTACAAATCTAAGGGACAGTGTGTACAAACCTAAGGGACAGAGTATAAAAACCTGAGGGACAGAGCATACAAACCTAAGGGACAGAGTGTACCAACCTAAGCGGGAGAGTGTACAAACCTAAGGGAAAGAGTGTACAAACCGAAGGGACAGAGTGTACAAACCTAAGGGACAGAGTGTACAAACCTAAGGGACAGAGTGTACAAACCTAAGTGACCTAGTATACAAACCTAAGGGCACAGCATACAAACCTAAGGGACAGAGTGTACAAACCAAAGGGACAGAGTGTACAAACAAAAGGGACAGAGTATACAAACCTAAGGGACAGAGTATACAAACCTAAGGGACAGAGTGTACAAACGTAAATGACGTATACAAACCTAAGGGACAGAGTATACAAACCTAAGGGACAGAGTGTACAAACCTAAGGGACAGAGTGTACAAAGCTAAGGGACAGAGTATACAAACCTAAGGGACAGTGTGTACAAACCTAAGGGACAGTGTATATAAACCTAAGGGATAGAGTGTACAAACCTAAGGGACAGAGTGTACAAACCTAAGGGATAGAGTGTACAAACCTAAGGAACAGAGTATACAAACGTAAGGTACAGAGTGTACAAACATAAGGGACAGGGTATAGAAACCTCAGGGACTGAGTATACAAACCAAAGGGACAGAGTATACAAACCAAAGGGACAGAGTATACAAATCTAAGGGACAGTGTATACAACCTAAGGGACAGAGTGTACAAACGTAAGGGACAGAGTGTACAAACATAAGGGACAGGGTATAGAAACCTAAGGGAAGGAGTACACAAACCAAAGGGACAGAGTATACAAACCAAAGGGACAGAGTATACAAATCTAAGGGACAGAGTGTACAAACCTAAGGGACAGAGTATACAACCTAAGGGACAGAGTGTACAAACCAAAGGGACTGAGTGTACAAACCTAAGGGACAGAGTATACAAACCAAAGGGACAGAGTATACAAACCTAAGGGACAGAGTATACAAACCAAAGGGACAGAGTATACAAACCAAAGGGACAGAGGATACAAACCTAAGGGACAGAGTATACAAACCTAAGGGTCAGAGTGTACAAATCTAAGGGACCTTGTGTACCAACCTAAGGGACTGAGTATACAAACCTAAATGACAGAGTGTACAAACCAAAGGGACAGAGAGTACCAACCTAAGCGGGAGAGTGTACAAACCTAAGGGACAGAGTGTACAAACCGAAGGGACAGAGTGTACAAACCTAAGGGACAGAGTGTACAAACCTAAGGGGCAGAGTATACAAACTCAAGTGACCGACTGGACAAACCAAAGGGACAGAGTGTACAAACCAAAGAGACAGAGTGTACTAAACTAAGCGACAGAGTGTACAAACCTAAGGGACCTAGTATACAAAGCTAAGCGCACAGCATACGAACCTATGGGACAGAGTGTACAAACCTAAGGGCAGAGTTTACAAACCTAAGGGACAGAGTATACAATCCTAAGGGAGAGAGTATACAAACCCAAGGGACAGAGTATACAAACCGAAGGGACAGAGTGTACAAACCTAAGGGTCAGAGTATACAAACCTAAGGGACAGAGTGTACAAACCTAAGGGACAGAGTATACAAACCTAAGGGACAGAGTGTACTAACGTAAGGGACAGAGGATACCAACCTAAGGGACAGAGTATACAAACCTAAGGGACAGAAAATACAAACCTAAGGGACAGAGTGTACAAACCTAAGGGACAGAGTGTACAAACCTAAGGGACAGAGTGTACAAACCAACGGGACAGTGTGTACAAACCTAAGGGACAGAGTATACAAACCAAACGGACAGAGTATACAAACCAAAGGGACAGAGGATACAAACGTAAGGGACAGAGTGTACAAACGTAAGGGACAGGGTATAGAAACCTAAGGGACAGAGTATACAAACCAAAGGGACAGAGTATACCAACCAAAGGGACAGAGTATACAAACCTAAGGGACAGAGTGTACAAACTAAAGGAACAGAGTATACAACCTAAGGGAAAGAGTGTACAAACCTAAGGGACAGAGCGTACAAACCTAAGGGACAGAGTATACAAACCAAAGGGACAGAGTATAAAAATCTAAGGGACAGAGTGTGCAAACCTAAGGGACAGAGTATACAACCTAAGGGACAGAGTGTACAAACCTAAGTGACTGAGTGTACAAACCTAAGGGACAGAGTATATAAACCAAAGGGACAGAGTATACAAACCTAAGGGACGGAGTATACAAACCAAAGGGACAGAGAACACAAACCAAAGGGACAGAGGATACAAACCTAAGGGACAGAGTATACAAGCCTAAGTGTCAGAGTGTACAAATCTAAGGGACCTTGTGTACCAACCTAAGGGACTGAGTATACAAACCTAAATGACAGAGTGTACAAACCAAAGGGACAGAGAGTACAAACTAAAGGAACAGAGTATACAACCTAAGGGAAAGAGTGTACAAACCTAAGGGACAGAGCGTACAAACCTAAGTGACAGAGTATACAAACCTAAGGGACAGAGTGTACAAACCTAAGGGACAGAGTGTACAAACCTAAGGGACAGAGTGTACAAACCTAAGGGACAGAGTATACAAACCAAAGGGACAGAGTATACAAACCTAAGGGACAGTGTGTACAAACCTAAGGGACAGAGGGTACAAACCTAAGGGACAGAGTATACAAACCTAAGGGACAGAGCGTACAAACCTAAGGGACAGAGTATACAAACCTAAGGGACAGAGTATACAAACCTAAGGGACAGAGTATACAAACCAAAGGGACAGAGTATACAAACAAAAGGGACAGAGTATGCAAACCAAAGGGACAGAGTATGCAAACCAAAGGGACAGAGGATACAAACCTAAGGGACATAGTATACAAACCTAAGGGACAGAGTGTACAAATCTAAGGGACAGTGTGTACAAACCTAAGGGACAGAGTATAAAAACCTGAGGGACAGAGGGTACAAACCTAAGGGACAGAGTATACAAACCTAAGGGACAGAGTATGCAAACCTAAGGAACAGAGCGTACAAACCTAAGGGACAGAGTATACAAACCAAAGGGACAGAGTGTACAAGCCTAAGGGACAGATTATACAAACCTAAGGGACAGAGGATACAAACCTAAGGGACAGAGTGTACAAACTTAAAGGACGTATACAAACCAAAGGGACAGAGTATACAAACCAATGGGACAGAGTTACAAACGTAAGGGACAGAGTATACAAACGTAAGGGACAGAAAATACAAACCTAAGGGACAGAGTGTACAAACCTCAGCGACAGAGTATACAACCTAAGGGACAGAGTGTACAAACTTTAGGGACAGAGTGTACAAGCCTAAGGGACAGATTACACAAAGCTAATGGACAGAGTATACAAACCAAAGGGACAGAGTACAAAAACCAAAGGGACAGAGGATACAAACGTAAGGGACAGAGTGTACAAATGTAAGGGACAGAGTATAGAAAGCTAAGGGACAGAGTATACAAACCAAAGGGACAGAGTATACAAACCAAAGGGACTGAGTATACAAACATAAGGGACAGATTGTACAAACCTAAGGGACAGAGTGTACAAACAAACGGGACAGAGTGTACAAACCTAAGGGACAGAGTATACAAACCAAACGGACAGAGTATACAAACCAAAGGGACAGAGGATACAAACATAAGGGACAGGGTGTACAAACGTAAGGGACAGGGTATAGAAATCTAAGGGACAGAGTATACAAACCAAAGGGACAGAGTATACAAACCAAAGGAACAGAGTATACAAACCTAAGGGACAGAGTGTACAAACCTAAGGGACAGAGCATACAACCTAAGGGACAGAGTGTACAAACCTAAGGGACGCAGTGTACAAGCCTAAGGGACAGATTATACAAACCTAAGGGACAGAGAAAAGAAACCTAAGGGACAGGGTGTACAAACCTAAGGGACAGAGTGTACAAACCTAAGGGACAGAGTATACAAACCAAAGGGACAGAGTATACAAACCTAAGGGACAGAGAATAAAAACTAAGGGACAGAGGGTACAAACCTAAGGGACAGAGTATACAAACCTAAGGGACAGAGCGTAAAACCTAAGGGACAGAGTATACAAACCTAAGGGACAGAGTATGCAAACCTAAGGGACTGAGTGTGCAAATCTAAGAGACAGTGTCTACGAACCTAAGGGACAGAGTATACAAACCTGATGGACAGAGTATACAAACCTAAGGGACAGGGTGGACAAACCTAAGGGACAGAGTGTACAAACCAAAGGGACAGAGTATACAAACCAAAGGAACAGAGTATACAAACCTAAGGGACAGAGTGTACAAACCTAAGGGACAGAGCATACAACCTAAGGGACAGAGTGTACAAACCTAAGGGACAGAAAATACAAACCTAAGGGACAGAGTGTACAAACCTAAGGGACAGAGTGTACAAACCTAAGGGACAGAGTGTACAAACCAACGGGACAGAGTGTACAAACCTAAGGGACAGAGTATACAAACCAAACGGACAGAGTATACAAACCAAAGGGACAGAGGATACAAACGTAAGGGACAGAGTGTACAAACGTAAGGGACAGGGTATAGAAACCTAAGGGACAGAGTATACAAACCAAAGGGACAGAGTATACAAACCAAAGGGACAGAGTATACAAACCTAAGGGACAGAGTGTACAAACTAAAGGAACAGAGTATACAACCTAAGGGAAAGAGTGTACAAACCTAAGGGACAGAGCGTACAAACCTAAGGGACAGAGTATACAAACCAAAGGGACAGAGTATAAAAATCTAAGGGACAGAGTGTACAAACCTAAGGGACAGAGTATACAACCTAAGGGACAGAGTGTACAAACCTAAGTGACTGAGTGTACAAACCTAAGGGACAGAGTATACAAACCAAAGGGACAGAGTATACAAACCAAAGGGACGGAGTATACAAACCAAAGGGACAGAGAACACAAACCAAAGGGACAGAGGATACAAACCTAAGGGACAGAGTATACAAGCCTAAGTGTCAGAGTGTACAAATCTAAGGGACCTTGTGTACCAACCTAAGGGACTGAGTATACAAACCTAAATGACAGAGTGTACAAACCAAAGGGACAGAGAGTACAAACTAAAGGAACAGAGTATACAACCTAAGGGAAAGAGTGTACAAACCTAAGGGACAGAGCGTACAAACCTAAGTGACAGAGTATACAAACCTAAGGGACAGAGTGTACAAACCTAAGGGACAGAGTGTACAAACCTAAGGGACAGAGTGTACAAACCTAAGGGACAGAGTATACAAACCAAAGGGACAGAGTATACAAACCTAAGGGACAGTGTGTACAAACCTAAGGGACAGAGGGTACAAACCTAAGGGACAGAGTATACAAACCTAAGGGACAGAGCGTACAAACCTAAGGGACAGAGTATACAAACCTAAGGGACAGAGTATACAAACCTAAGGGACAGAGTATACAAACCAAAGGGACAGAGTATACAAACAAAAGGGACAGAGTATGCAAACCAAAGGGACAGAGTATGCAAACCAAAGGGACAGAGGATACAAACCTAAGGGACATAGTATACAAACCTAAGGGACAGAGTGTACAAATCTAAGGGACAGTGTGTACAAACCTAAGGGACAGAGTATAAAAACCTGAGGGACAGAGGGTACAAACCTAAGGGACAGAGTATACAAACTTAAGGGACAGAGCGTAAAACCTAAGGGACAGAGTATACAAACCTAAGGGACAGAGTATGCAAACCTAAGGGACAGAGCGTACAAACCTAAGGGACAGAGTATACAAACCAAAGGGACAGAGTGTACAAGCCTAAGGGACAGATTATACAAACCTAAGGGACAGAGGATACAAACCTAAGGGACAGAGTGTACAAACTTAAAGGACGTATACAAACCTAAGGGACAGAGTATACAAACCAGTGGGACAGAGTTACAAACCTAAGGGACAGAGTATACAAACGTAAGGGACAGAAAATACAAACCTAAGGGACAGAGTGTACAAACCTCAGGGACAGAGTATACAACCTAAGGGACAGAGTGTACAAACTTTAGGGACAGAGTGTACAAGCCTAAGGGACAGATTACACAAAGCTAATGGACAGAGTATACAAACCAAAGGGACAGAGTACAAAAACCAAAGGGACAGAGTATAGAAAGCTAAGGGACAGAGTGTACAAATGTAAGGGACAGAGTATAGAAAGCTAAGGGACAGAGTATACAAACCAAAGGGACAGAGTATACAAACCAAAGGGACTGAGTATACAAACATAAGGGACAGATTGTACAAACCTAAGGGACAGAGTGTACAAACAAACGGGACAGAGTGTACAAACCTAAGGGACAGAGTATACAAACCAAACGGACAGAGTATACAAACCAAAGGGACAGAGGATACAAACATAAGGGACAGGGTGTACAAACGTAAGGGACAGGGTATAGAAATCTAAGGGACAGAGTATACAAACCAAAGGAACAGAGTATACAAACCTAAGGGACAGAGTGTACAAACCTAAGGGACAGAGCATACAACCTAAGGGACAGAGTGTACAAACCTAAGGGACGCAGTGTACAAGCCTAAGGGACAGATTATACAAACCTAAGGGACAGAGAAAAGAAACCTAAGGGACAGAGTGTACAAACCTAAGGGACAGAGTGTACAAACCTAAGGGACAGAGTATACAAACCAAAGGGACAGAGTATACAAACCTAAGGGACAGAGAATAAAAACTAAGGGACAGAGGGTACAAACCTAAGGGACAGAGTATACAAACCTAAGGGACAGAGCGTAAAACCTAAGGGACAGAGTATACAAACCTAAGGGACAGAGTATGCAAACCTAAGGGACTGAGTGTGCAAATCTAAGGGACAGTGTCTACGAACCTAAGGGACAGAGTATACAAACCTGATGGACAGAGTATACAAACCTAAGGGACAGGGTGGACAAACCTAAGGGACAGAGTGTACAAACCAAAGGGACAGAGTATACAAACCAAAGGAACAGAGTATACAAACCTAAGGGACAGAGTGTACAAACCTAAGGGACAGAGCATACAACCTAAGGGACAGAGTGTACAAACCTAAGGGACGCAGTGTACAAGCCTAAGGGACAGATTATACAAACCTAAGGGACAGAGAAAAGAAACCTAAGGGACAGAGTGTACAAACCGAAGGGACAGAGTGTACAAACCTAAGGGACAGAGTATACAAACCAAAGGGACAGAGTATACAAACCTAAGGGACAGAGAATAAAAACTAAGGGACAGAGGGTACAAACCTAAGGGACAGAGTATACAAACCTAAGGGACAGAGCGTAAAACCGAAGGGACAGAGTATACAAACCTAATGGACAGAGTATGCAAACCTAAGGGACAGAGTGTGCAAATCTAAGGGACAGTGTCTACGAACCTAAGGGACAGAGTATACAAACCTGATGGACAGAGTATACAAACCTAAGGGACAGGGTGGACAAACCTAATGGACAGAGTGGACAAACCTAAGGGACAGAGTGTACAAACCTAAGGGACAGAGTGTACAAACCTAAGGTACAGAGTGTACAAACCAAAGGGACTGAGTATACAAACCTAAGTGACAGAGTGTTCAAACCAAAGGGACAGAGTGTACCAACCTAAGCGGGAGAGTGTACAAACCGAAGGGACAGAGTGTACAAAGCCAAGGGACAGAGTGTACAAACCTAAGGGACAGAGTGTACAAACCTATGGGACAGAGTGTACTAACCTAAGAGACAGAGTGTACAAACCTAAGCGACAGAGTGTACAAACATAAGGGAGAGAGTGTATAAACCTAAGGGCAGAGTTTACAAACCTAAGGGACAGAGTATACAATCCTAAGGGAGAGAGTATACAAACCCAAGGGACAGAGTGTACAAACCTAAGGGACAGAGTGTACAAACCTAAGGGACAGAGCGTACAAACCAAAGGGAAAGAGTGTACAAACCTAAGGGACAGAGAATACAAACCTAAGGGACAGAGGGTTCAAACATAAGGGACAGAGTATACAAACCTAAAGGACAGAGCGTAAAACCTAAGGGACAGTGTGTACAAACCTAAGGGACAGAGGGTACAAACCTAAGGGACAGAGTATACAAACCTAAGGGACAGAGCATACAAACCTAAGGGACAGAGTATACAAACCTAAGGGACAGAGTATACAAACCTAAGGGACAGAGTATACAAACCAAAGGGACAGAGTATACAAACAAAAGGGACAGAGTATGCAAACCAAAGGGACAGAGTATGCAAACCAAAGGGACAGAGGATACAAACCTAAGGGACATAGTATACAAACCTAAGGGACAGAGTGTACAAATCTAAGGGACAGTGTGTACAAACCTAAGGGACAGAGTATAAAAACCTGAGGGACAGAGTATACAAACCTAAGGGACAGAGTGGACAAACCTAAGGGTCAGAGTATACAAACCTAAGGGACAGAGTGTACAAACCTAAGGGACAGAGTGTACAAACCTAAGGGACTGAGTATACAAACTTAAGTGACAGAGTGTACAAACCAAAGGGACAGAGTGTACCAACCTAAGCGGGATAGTGTACAAACCTAAGGGAAAGAGTGTACAAACCGAACGGACAGAGTGTACAAACCTAAGGGACAGAGTGTACAAACCTAAGGGACAGAGTGTACAAACCTAAGGGACAGAGTGTACAAACCTAAGCGACAGAGTGTACAAACCTAAGGCACCTAGTATACAAACCTAAGGGCACAGCATACAAACCTAAGGGACAGAGTGTACAAACCTAAGGGCAGAGTTTACAAACCTAAACGCCAGAGTATACAATCCTAAGGGAGAGAGTATACAAACTCAAGGGACAGAGTATACAAACCGAAGGGACAGAGTCTACAAACCTAAGGGACAGAGTGTACTACATAAGGGACAGAGTGTACAAACCTAAGGGACAGAGTATACAAACCTAAGGGACAGAGTGTACTAACGTAAGGGACAGAGGATAACATCCTAAGGGACAGAGTATACAAACCTAAGGGAGAGAAAATACAAACCTCAGGGACAGAGCGTACAAACCTAAGGGAAAGAGTATACAAACCTAAGGGACAGAGTATACAAACCAGAGGGACAGAGTATACAGACCAAAGGGACAGAGTATACAAGCCAACGGGACAGAGGATACATATCTAAGGGACAGAGTATACAAACCAAAGGGACAGAGTGTACAAATCTAAGGGACAGTGTGTACAAACCTAAGGAACAGAGTATACAAACCTGAGGGACAGAGTATACAAACCTAAGGGACAGAGTGGACAAACCTAAGGGTCAGAGTATACAAACCTAAGGGACAGAGTGTACAAACCTAAGGGACAGAGTTTACAAACCGAAGGGACAGAGTGTACATACCTAAGGGACAGAGTGTACAAACCTAAAGGACAGAGTATACAAACCCAAGTGACAGACTGTACAAACCTAAGGGACAGAGTGTACAAACCTAAGGGACAGAGTGTACTAACCTAAGAGACAGAGTGTACAAACCTAAGTGACAGAGTGTACTAACCTAAGGGACAGAGTGTACAAACCTAAGCGACAGAGTGTACAAACCTAAGGGACAGAGTATGCAAACCTAAGGGACAGAGCGTATAAACCTAAGGGACAGAGTATACAAACCTAAGGGACAGAGTGTACAAACCAAAGGGACAGAGTATACAAACCAAAGGGACAGAGGATACAAACCTAAGGGACAGAGTATACAAACCTAAGGGACAGAGTGTGCAAATCTAAGGGACAGTATGTACAAACCTAAGGGACAGAGTATACAAACCTGATGGACAGAGTATACAAACCTAAGGAACAGAGTGGACAAACCTAAGGGACAGAGTGTACAAACCTAAGGGACAGAGTGTACAAACCTAAGGTACAGAGTGTACAAACAAAAGGGACTGAGTATACAAACCTAAGTGACAGAGTGTTCAAACCAAAGGGACAGAATGTACCAACCTAAGCGGGAGAGTGTACAAACCGAAGGGCCAGAGTGTACAAAGCCAAGGGACAGAGTGTACAAACCTAAGGGACAGAGTGTACAAACCTAAGGGCAGAGTTTACAAACCTAAGGGACAGAGTATACAATCCTAAGGGAGAGAGGAAACAAACCCAATGTGACAGAGGATACAAACCGAAGGGACAGAGTGTACAAACCTAAGGGACAGAATATACAAACCTAAGGGACAGAGTGTACAAACCTAAGGGACAGAGTATACAAAACTAAGTGACAGAGTGTACTAACGTAAGGGACAGAGGATACCAACCTCAGTGACAGAGTATACAAAACTAAGGGACAGAGTGTACAAAGCTAAGGGACAGAGTATACAAAGCTAAGGGACAGAGTATACAAACCAAAGGGACAGAGTACACAAACAAAAGGGACAGAGGATACAAACGTAAGGGACAGAGTGTACAAATGTAAGGGACAGAGTATAGAAACCGAAGGGACAGCGTATACAAACCAAAGGGACAGAGTATACAAACCAAAGGGACAGAGAATACAAACCTAAGGGACAGATTGTACAAACCTAAGGGACAGAGTGTACAAACCAACGGGACAGAGTGTACAAACCTAAGGGACAGAGTGTACAAACCTAAGGGACTGAGTATACAAACCCACGTGACAGAGTGTACAAACCAAAGGGACAGAGTGTACCAACCTAAGCGGGAGAGTGTACAAACCTAAGGGACTGAGTATACAAACATAAGTGACAGAGTGTTCAAACCAAAGGGACAGAGTGTACCAACCTAAGCGGGAGAGTGTACAAACCAAAGGGACAGAGTATACAAAGCGAAGGGACAGAGTGTACAAACCTAAGGGACAGAGTGTACAAACCAAAGGGACAGAGTATACAAACCAAAGGAACAGAGTATACAAACCTAAGGGACAGAGTGTACAAACCTAAGGGACAGAGCATACAACCTAAGGGACAGAGTGTACAAACCTAAGGGACGCAGTGTACAAGCCTAAGGGACAGATTATACAAACCTAAGGGACAGAGAAAAGAAACCTAAGGGACAGAGTGTACAAACCGAAGGGACAGAGTGTACAAACCTAAGGGACAGAGTATACAAACCAAAGGGACAGAGTATACAAACCTAAGGGACAGAGAATAAAAACTAAGGGACAGAGGGTACAAACCTAAGGGACAGAGTATACAAACCTAAGGGACAGAGCGTAAAACCGAAGGGACAGAGTATACAAACCTAATGGACAGAGTATGCAAACCTAAGGGACAGAGTGTGCAAATCTAAGGGACAGTGTCTACGAACCTAAGGGACAGAGTATACAAACCTGATGGACAGAGTATACAAACCTAAGCGACAGGGTGGACAAACCTAAGGGAGAGAGTGGACAAACCTAAGGGACAGAGTGTACAAACCTAAGGGACAGAGTGTACAAACCTAAGGTACAGTGTGTACAAACCAAAGGGACTGAGTATACAAACCTAAGTGACAGAGTGTTCAAACCAAAGGGACAGAGTGTACCAACCTAAGCGGGAGAGTGTACAAACCGAAGGGACAGAGTGTACAAAGCCAAGGGACAGAGTGTACAAACCTAAGGGACAGAGTGTACAAACCTATGGGACAGAGTGTACTAACCTAAGAGACAGAGTGTACAAACCTAAGCGACAGAGTGTACAAACATAAGGGAGAGAGTGTATAAACCTAAGGGCAGAGTTTACAAACCTAAGGGACAGAGTATACAATCCTAAGGGAGAGAGTATACAAACCCAAGGGACAGAGTGTACAAACCTAAGGGACAGAGTGTACAAACCTAAAGGACAGAGCGTAAAACCTAAGGGACAGTGTGTACAAACCTAAGGGACAGAGGGTACAAACCTAAGGGACAGAGTATACAAACCTAAGGGACAGAGCATACAAACCTAAGGGACAGAGTATACAAACCTAAGGGACAGAGTATACAAACCTAAGGGACAGAGTATACAAACCAAAGGGACAGAGTATACAAACAAAAGGGACAGAGTATGCAAACCAAAGGGACAGAGTATGCAAACCAAAGGGACAGAGGATACAAACCTAAGGGACATAGTATACAAACCTAAGGGACAGAGTGTACAAATCTAAGGGACAGTGTGTACAAACCTAAGGGACAGAGTATAAAAACCTGAGGGACAGAGTATACAAACCTAAGGGACAGAGTGGACAAACCTAAGGGTCAGAGTATACAAACCTAAGGGACAGAGTGTACAAACCTAAGGGACAGAGTGTACAAACCTAAGGGACTGAGTATACAAACCTAAGTGACAGAGTGTACAAACCAAAGGGACAGAGTGTACCAACCTAAGCGGGATAGTGTACAAACCTAAGGGAAAGAGTGTACAAACCGAACGGACAGAGTGTACAAACCTAAGGGACAGAGTGTACAAACCTAAGGGACAGAGTGTACAAACCTAAGGGACAGAGTGTACAAACCTAAGCGACAGAGTGTACAAACCTAAGGCACCTAGTATACAAACCTAAGGGCACAGCATACAAACCTAAGGGACAGAGTGTACAAACCTAAGGGCAGAGTTTACAAACTTAAACGCCAGAGTATACAATCCTAAGGGAGAGAGTATACAAACTCAAGGGACAGAGTATACAAACCGAAGGGACAGAGTCTACAAACCTAAGGGACAGAGTGTACTACATAAGGGACAGAGTGTACAAACCTAAGGGACAGAGAAAACAAACCTAAGGGACAGAGTGTACTAACGTAAGGGACAGAGGATAACATCCTAAGGGACAGAGTATACAAACCTAAGGGAGAGAAAATACAAACCTCAGGGACAGAGCGTACAAACCTAAGGGAAAGAGTATACAAACCTAAGGGACAGAGTATACAAACCAGAGGGACAGAGTATACAGACCAAAGGGACAGAGTATACAAGCCAACGGGACAGAGGATACATACCTAAGGGACAGAGTATACAAACCAAAGGGACAGAGTGTACAAATCTAAGGGACAGTGTGTACAAACCTAAGGAACAGAGTATACAAACCTGAGGGACAGAGTATACAAACCTAAGGGACAGAGTGGACAAACCTAAGGGTCAGAGTATACAAACCTAAGGGACAGAGTGTACAAACCTAAGGGACAGAGTTTACAAACCGAAGGGACAGAGTGTACATACCTAAGGGACAGAGTGTACAAACCTAAAGGACAGAGTATACAAACCCAAGGGACAGACTGTACAAACCTAAGGGACAGAGTGTACAAACCTAAGGGACAGAGTGTACTAACCTAAGAGACAGAGTGTACAAACCTAAGTGACAGAGTGTACTAACCTAAGGGACAGAGTGTACAAACCTAAGCGACAGAGTGTACAAACCTAAGGGACAGAGTATGCAAACCTAAGGGACAGAGCGTATAAACCTAAGGGACAGAGTATACAAACCTAAGGGACAGAGTGTACAAACCAAAGGGACAGAGTATACAAACCAAAGGGACAGAGGATACAAACCTAAGGGACAGAGTATACAAACCTAAGGGACAGAGTGTGCAAATCTAAGGGACAGTATGTACAAACCTAAGGGACAGAGTATACAAACCTGATGGACAGAGTATACAAACCTAAGGAACAGAGTGGACAAACCTAAGGGACAGAGTGTACAAACCTAAGGGACAGAGTATACAAACCTGATGGACAGAGTATACAAACCTAAGGAACAGAGTGGACAAACCTAAGGGACAGAGTGTACAAACCTAAGGTACAGAGTGTACAAACCAAAGGGACTGAGTATACAAACCTAAGTGACAGAGTGTTCAAACCAAAGGGACAGAATGTACCAACCTAAGCGGGAGAGTGTACAAACCGAAGGGCCAGAGTGTACAAAGCCAAGGGACAGAGTGTACAAACCTAAGGGACAGAGTGTACAAACCTAAGGGCAGAGTTTACAAACCTAAGGGACAGAGTATACAATCCTAAGGGAGAGAGGAAACAAACCCAATGTGACAGAGGATACAAACCGAAGGGACAGAGTGTACAAACCTAAGGGACAGAATATACAAACCTAAGGGACAGAGTGTACAAACCTAAGGGACAGAGTATACAAAACTAAGTGACAGAGTGTACTAACGTAAGGGACAGAGGATACCAACCTCAGTGACAGAGTATACAAAACTAAGGGACAGAGTGTACAAAGCTAAGGGACAGAGTATACAAAGCTAAGGGACAGAGTATACAAACCAAAGGGACAGAGTACACAAACAAAAGGGACAGAGGATACAAACGTAAGGGACAGAGTGTACAAATGTAAGGGACAGAGTATAGAAACCGAAGGGACAGCGTATACAAACCAAAGGGACAGAGTATACAAACCAAAGGGACAGAGAATACAAACCTAAGGGATAGATTGTACAAACCTAAGGGACAGAGTGTACAAACCAACGGGACAGAGTGTACAAACCTAAGGGACAGAGTGTACAAACCTAAGGGACTGAGTATACAAACCCACGTGACAGAGTGTACAAACCAAAGGGACAGAGTGTACCAACCTAAGCGGGAGAGTGTACAAACCTAAGGGACTGAGTATACAAACATAAGTGACAGAGTGTTCAAACCAAAGGGACAGAGTGTACCAACCTAAGCGGGAGAGTGTACAAACCAAAGGGACAGAGTATACAAAGCGAAGGGACAGAGTGTACAAACCTAATGGACAGAGTGTACAAGCCTAACGGACAGATTATACAAACCTAAGGGACAGAGAATAGAAACCTAAGGGACAGAGTGTACAAACCTAAGGGACAGAGTGTACAAACCTAAGGGACAGAGTATACAAACCAAAGGGACAGAGTATACAAACCTAAGGGACAGAGAATACAAACCTAAGGGACAGAGGGTACAAACCTAAGGGACAGAGTATACAAACTTAAGGGACAGAGCGTAAAACCTAAGGGACAGAGTATACAAACCTAAGGGACAGAGTATGCAAACCTAAGGGACAGAGCGTACAAACCTAAGGGACAGAGTATACAAACCTAAGGGACAGAGTATACAAACCAAAGGGATAGAGTATACAAACCAAAGGGACAGAGTGTACAAGCCTAAGGGACAGATTATACAAACCTAAGGGACAGAGGATACAAACCTAAGGGACAGAGTGTACAAACTTAAAGGACGTATACAAACCTAAGGGACAGAGTATACAAACCAAAGGGACAGAGTGTACAAACCTAAGGGACAGAGTATACAAACGTAAGTGACAGAATATACAAACCTAAGGGACAGAGTGTACAAACCTCAGGGACAGAGTATACAACCTAAGGGACAGAGTGTACCAACTTTAGGGACAGAGTGTACAAGCCTAAGGGACAGATTATACAAAGCTAATGGACAGAGTATACAAACCAAAGGGACAGAGTATACAAACCTAAGGGACAGAGTGTGCAAATCTAAGGGACAGTATGTACAAACCTAAGGGACAGAGTATACAAACCTGATGGACAGAGTATACAAACCTAAGGGACAGAGTACACAAACAAAAGGGACAGAGGATACAAACGTAAGGGACAGAGTGTACAAATGTAAAGGACAGAGTATAGAAACCTAAGGGACAGCGTATACAAACCAAAGGGACAGAGTATACAAACCAAAGGGACAGAGAATACAAACCTAAGGGACAGAGTGTACAAACCTAAGGTACAGAGTGTACAAACCAAAGGGACTGAGTATACAAACCTAAGTGACAGAGTGTTCAAACCAAAGGGACAGAGTGTACCAACCTAAGCGGGAGAGTGTACAAACCGAAGGGCCAGAGTGTACAAAGCCAAGGGACAGAGTGTACAAACCTAAGAGACAGAGTGTACAAACCTAAGCGACAGAGTGTACAAACCTAAGTGACAGAGTGTATAAACCTAAGGGCAGAGTTTACAAACCTAAGGGACAGAGTATACAATCCTAAGGGAGAGAGGAAACAAACCCAAGGGACAGAGGATACAAACCGAAGGGACAGAGTGTACAAACCTAAGGGACAGAATATACAAACCTAAGGGACAGAGTGTACAAACCTAAGGGACAGAGTATACAAAACTAAGTGACAGAGTGTACTAACGTAAGGGACAGAGGATACCAACCTCAGTGACAGAGTATACAAGCCTAAGGGACAGAAAATACAAACCTAAGGGACAGAGTATACAAACCTAAGGGACAGAGTGTACAAAGCTAAGGGACAGAGTATACAAAGCTAAGGGACAGAGTATACAAACCAAAGGGACAGAGTACACAAACAAAAGGGACAGAGGATACAAACGTAAGGGACAGAGTGTACAAATGTAAGGGACAGAGTATAGAAACCTAAGGGACAGAGTATACAAACCAAAGGGACAGAGTATACAAACCAAAGGGACAGAGAATACAAACCTAAGGAACAGATTGTACAAACCTAAGGGACAGAGTGTACAAACCAACGGGACAGAGTGTACAAACCTAAGGGACAGAGTGTACAAACCTAAGGGACTGAGTATACAAACCTAAGTGACAGAGAGTACAAACCAAAGGGACAGAGTGTACCAACCTAAGCGGGAGAGTGTACAAACCTAAGGGACTGAGTATACAAACATAAGTGACAGAGTGTTCAAACCAAAGGGACAGAGTGTACCAACCTAAGCGGGAGAGTGTACAAACCAAAGGGACAGAGTATGCAAAGCGAAGGGACAGAGTGTACAAACGTAAGGGACAGAGTGTACAAGCCTAACGGACAGATTATACAAACCTAAGGGACAGAGAATAGAAACCTAAGGGACAGAGTGTACAAACCTAAGGGACAGAGTGTACAAACCTAAGGGACAGACTATACAAACCAAAGGGACAGAGTATACAAACCTAAGGGACAGAGAATACAAACCTAAGGGACAGAGGGTACAAACCAAAGGGACTGAGTATACAAACCTAAGTGACAGTGTGTTCAAACCAAAGGGACAGAATGTACCAACCTAAGCGGGAGAGTGTACAAACCGAAGGGCCAGAGTGTACAAAGCCAAGGGACAGAGTGTACAAACCTAAGGGACAGAGTGTACAAACCTAAGGGCAGAGTTTACAAACCTAAGGGACAGAGTATACAATCCTAAGGGAGAGAGGAAACAAACCCAAGGTGACAGAGGATACAAACCGAAGGGACAGAGTGTACAAACCTAAGGGACAGAATATACAAACCTAAGGGACAGAGAATACAAACCTAAGGTACAGAGTGTACAAACCAAAGGGACTGAGTATACAAACCTAAGTGACAGTGTGTTCAAACCAAAGGGACAGAATGTACCAACCTAAGCGGGAGAGTGTACAAACCGAAGGGCCAGAGTGTACAAAGCCAAGGGACAGAGTGTACAAACCTAAGGGACAGAGTGTACAAACCTAAGGGCAGAGTTTACAAACCTAAGGGACAGAGTATACAATCCTAAGGGAGAGAGGAAACAAACCCAAGGTGACAGAGGATACAAACCGAAGGGACAGAGTGTACAAACCTAAGGGACAGAATATACAAACCTAAGGGACAGAGTCTACAAACCTAAGGGACAGAGTATACAAAACTAAGTGACAGAGTGTACTAACGTAAGGGACAGAGGATACCAACCTCAGTGACAGAGTATACAAGCCTAAGGGACAGAAAATACAAACCTAAGGGACAGAGTATACAAAACTAAGGGACAGAGTGTACAAAGCTAAGGGACAGAGTATACAAACAAAAGGGACAGAGGATACAAACGTAAGGGACAGAGTGTACAAATGTAAGGGACAGAGTATAGAAACCTAAGGGACAGCGTATACAAACCAAAGGGACAGAGTATACAAACCAAAGGGACAGAGAATACAAACCTAAGGGACAGATTGTACAAACCTAAGGGACAGAGTGTACAAACCAATGGGACAGAGTGTACAAACCTAAGGGACTGAGTATACAAACCTAAGTGACAGAGTGTACAAACCAAAGGGACAGAGTGTACCAACCTAAGCGGGAGAATTTACAAACCTAAGGGACTGAGTATACAAACATAAGTGACAGAGTGTTCAAACCAAAGGGACAGAGTGTACCAACCTAAGCGGGAGAGTGTACAAACCAAAGGGACAGAGTATACAAAGCGAAGGGACAGAGTGTACAAACCTAAGGGACAGAGTGTACAAGCCTAACGGACAGATTATACAAACCTAAGGGACAGAGAATAGAAACCTAAGGGACAGAGTGTACAAACCTAAGGGACAGAGTGTACAAACCTAAGGGACAGAGTATACAAACCAAAGGGACAGAGCGTACAAACCTAAGGGACAGAGTATACAAACCTAAGGGACAGAGTATACAAACCAAAGGGACAGAGTATACAAACCAAAGGGACAGAGTTTACAAGCCTAAGGGACAGATTATACAAACCTAAAGGACAGAGGATACAAACCTAAGGGACAGAGTGTACAAACTTAAAGGACGTATACAAACCTAAGGGACAGAGTATACAAACCAAAGGGACAGAGTGTACAAACCTAAGGGACAGAGTATACAAACGTAAGGGACAGAATATACAAACCTAAGGGACAGAGTGTACAAACCTCAGGGACAGAGTATACAACCTAAGGGACAGAGTGTACCAACTTTAGGGACAGAGTGTACAAGCCTAAGGGACAGATTATACAAAGCTAATGGACAGAGTATACAAACCAAAGGGACAGAGTATACAAACCTAAGGGACAGAGTGTGCAAATCTAAGGGACAGTATGTACAAACCTAAGGGACAGAGTATACAAACCTGATGGACAGAGTATACAAACCTAAGGGACAGAGTACACAAACAAAAGGGACAGAGGATACAAACGTAAGGGACAGAGTGTACAAATGTAAAGGACAGAGTATAGAAACCTAAGGGACAGCGTATACAAACCAAAGGGACAGAGTATACAAACCAAAGGGACAGAGAATACAAACCTAAGGGACAGATTGTACAAACCTAAGGGACAGAGTGTACAAACCAACGGGACAGAGTGTTCAAACCTAAGGGACAGAGTGTACAAACCTAAGGGACTGAGTATACAAACCTAAGTGACAGAGTGTACAAACCAAAGGGACAGAGTGTACCAACCTAAGCGGGAGAGTGTACAAACCTAAGGGACTGAGTATACAAACATAAGTGACAGAGTGTTCAAACCAAAGGGACAGAGTGTACCAACCTAAGCGGGAGAGTGTACAAACCAAAGGGACAGAGTATACAAAGCGAAGGGACAGAGTGTACAAACCTAAGGGACAGAGTGTACAAGCCTAACGGACAGATTATAAAAACCTAAGGGACAGAGAATAGAAACCTAAGGGACAGAGTGTACAAACCTAAGGGACAGAGTGTACAAACCTAAGGGACAGAGTATACAAACCAAAGGGACAGAGTATACAAACCTAAGGGACAGAGAATAAAAACTAAAAACAGAGGGTACAAACCTAAGGGACAGAGTATACAAACCTAAGGGACAGAGCGTAAAACCTAAGGGACAGAGTATACAAACCTAAGGGACAGAGTATGCAAACCTAAGGGACAGAGTGTGCGAATCTAAGGGACAGTGTCTACGAACCTAAGGGACAGAGTATACAAACCTGATGGACAGAGTATACAAACCTAAGGGACAGGGTGGACAAACCTAAGGGACAGAGTGTACAAACCTAAGGGACAGAGTGGACAAACCTAAGGGACAGAGTGTACAAAGCCAAGGGACAGAGTGTACAAACCTAAGGGACAGAGTGTACAAACCTATGGGACAGAGTGTACTAACCTAAGAGACAGAGTGTACAAACCTAAGCGACAGAGTGTACAAACCTAAGGGAGAGAGTGTATAAACCTAAGGGCAGAGTTTACAAACCTAAGGGACAGAGTATACAATCTTAAGGGAGAGAGTATACAAACCCAAGGGACAGAGTGTACAAACCTAAGGGACAGAGTGTACAAACCTAAGGGACAGAGTGTACAAACCAAAGGGAAAGAGTATACAAACCTAAGGGACAGAGAATACAAACCTAAGGGACAGAGGGTTCAAACATAAGGGACAGAGTATACAAACCTAAAGGACAGAGCGTAAAACCTAAGGGACAGTGTGTACAAACCTAAGGGACAGAGGGTACAAACCTAAGGGACAGAGTATACAAACCTAAGGGACAGAGCGTACAAACCTAAGGGACAGAGTATACAAACCTAAGGGACAGAGTATACAAACCTAAGGGACAGAGTATACAAACCAAAGGGACAGAGTATACAAACAAAAGGGACAGAGTATGCAAACCAAAGGGACAGAATATGCAAACCAAAGGGACAGAGGATACAAACCTAAGGGACATAGTATACAAACCTAAGGGACAGAGTGTACAAATCTAAGGGACAGTGTGTACAAACCTAAGGGACAGAGTATAAAAACCTGAGGGACAGAGTATACAAACCTAAGGGACAGAGTGGACAAACCTAAGGGTCAGAGTATACAAACCTAAGGGACAGAGTGTACAAACCTAAGGGACAGAGTGTACAAACCTAAGGGACTGAGTATACAAACCTAAGTGACAGAGTGTACAAACCAAAGGGACAGAGTGTACCAACCTAAGCGGGATAGTGTACAAACCTAAGGGAAAGAGTGTACAAACCGAAGGGACAGAGTGTACAAACCTAAGGGACAGAGTGTACAAACCTATGCGACAGAGTGTACAAACCTAAGGGACCTAGTATACAAACCTAAGGGCACAGCATACAAACCTAAGGGACAGAGTGTACAAACCTAAGGGCAGAGTTTACAAACCTAAGCGCCAGAGTATACAATCCTAAGGGAGAGAGTATACAAACTCAAGGGACAGAGTATACAAACCGAAGGGACAGAGTCTACAAACCTAAGGGACAGAGTGTACTACATAAGGGACAGAGTGTACAAACCTAAGGGACAGAGTATACAAACCTAAGGGACAGAGTGTACTAACGTAAGGGACAGAGGATACCATCCTCAGGGACAGAGTATTCAAACCTAAGGGAGAGAAAATACAAACCTCAGGGACAGAGCGTACAAACCTAAGGGAAAGAGTATACAAACCTAAGGGACAGAGTATACAAACCAGAGGGACAGAGTATACAGACCAAAGGGACAGAGTATACAAGCCAACGGGACAGAGGATACATACCTAAGGGACAGAGTATACAAACCAAAGGGACAGAGTGTACAAATCTAAGGGACAGTGTGTACAAACCTAAGGAACAGAGTATACAAACTTAAGGGACAGAGCGTAAAACCTAAGGGACAGAGTATACAAACCTAAGGGACAGAGTATGCAAACCTAAGGGACAGAGCGTACAAACCTAAGGGACAGAGTATACAAACCTAAGGGACAGAGTATACAAACCAAAGGGACAGAGTATACAAACCAAAGGGACAGAGTGTACAAGCCTAAGGGACAGATTATACAAACCTAAGGGACAGAGGATACAAACCTAAGGGACAGAGTGTACAAACTTAAAGGACGTATACAAACCTAAGGGACAGAGTATACAAACCAAAGGGACAGAGTGTACAAACCTAAGGGACAGAGTATACAAACGTAAGGGACAGAATATACAAACCTAAGGGACAGAGTGTACAAACCTCAGGGACAGAGTATACAACCTAAGGGACAGAGTGTACCAACTTTAGGGACAGAGTGTACAAGCCTAAGGGACAGATTATACAAAGCTAATGGACAGAGTATACAAACCAAAGGGACAGAGTATACAAACCTAAGGGACAGAGTGTGCAAATCTAAGGGACAGTATGTACAAACCTAAGGGACAGAGTATACAAACCTGATGGACAGAGTATACAAACCTAAGGGACAGAGTACACAAACAAAAGGGACAGAGGATACAAACGTAAGGGACAGAGTGTACAAATGTAAAGGACAGAGTATAGAAACGTAAGGGACAGCGTATACAAACCAAAGGGACAGAGTATACAAACCAAAGGGACAGAGAATACAAACCTAAGGGACAGATTGTTCAAACCTAAGGGACAGAGTGTACAAACCAACGGGACAGAGTGTACAAACCTAAGGGACAGAGTGTACAAACCTAAGGGACTGAGTATACAAACCTAAGTGACAGAGTGTACAAACCAAAGGGACAGAGTGTACCAACCTAAGCGGGAGAGTGTACAAACCTAAGGGACTGAGTATACAAACATAAGTGACAGAGTGTTCAAACCAAAGGGACAGAGTGTACCAACCTAAGCGGGAGAGTGTACAAACCAAAGGGACAGAGTATACAAAGCGAAGGGACAGAGTGTACAAACCTAAGGGACAGAGTGTACAAGCCTAACGGACAGATTATAAAAACCTAAGGGACAGAGTGTACAAACCTAAGGGACAGAGTGTACAAACCTAAGGGACAGAGTATACAAACCAAAGGGACAGAGTATACAAACCTAAGGGACAGAGAATAAAAACTAAAAACAGAGGGTACAAACCTAAGGGACAGAGTATACAAACCTAAGGGACAGAGCGTAAAACCTAAGGGACAGAGTATACAAACCTAAGGGACAGAGTATGCAAACCTAAGGGACAGAGTGTGCAAATCTAAGGGACAGTGTCTACGAACCAAAGGGACAGAGTATACAAACCTGATGGACAGAGTATACAAACCTAAGGGACAGGGTGGACAAACCTAAGGGACAGAGTGTACAAACCTAAGGGAGAGAGTGTACAAACCTAAGGGACAGAGTGGACAAACCTAAGGGACAGAGTGTACAAACCTAAGGGACAGAGTGTACAAACCTAAGGTACAGAGTGTACAAACCAAAGGGACTGAGTATACAAACCTAAGTGACAGAGTGTTCAAACCAAAGGGACAGAGTGTACCAACCTAAGCGGGAGAGTGTACAAACCGAAGGGACAGAGTGTACAAAGCCAAGGGACAGAGTGTACAAACCTAAGGGACAGAGTGTACAAACCTATGGGACAGAGTGTACTAACCTAAGAGACAGAGTGTACAAACCTAAGCGACAGAGTGTACAAACCTAAGGGAGAGAGTGTATAAACCTAAGGGCAGAGTTTACAAACCTAAGGGACAGAGTATACAATCCTAAGGGAGAGAGTATACAAACCCAAGGGACAGAGTGTACAAACCTAAGGGACAGAGTGTACAAACCTAAGGGACAGAGTGTACAAACCAAAGGGAAAGAGTATACAAACCTAAGGGACAGAGAATACAAACCTAAGGGACAGAGGGTTCAAACATAAGGGACAGAGTATACAAACCTAAAGGACAGAGCGTAAAACCTAAGGGACAGTGTGTACAAACCTAAGGGACAGAGGGTACAAACCTAAGGGACAGAGTATGCAAACCAAAGGGACAGAGTATGCAAACCAAAGGGACAGAGGATACAAACCTTAGGGACATAGTATACAAACCTAAGGGACAGAGTGTACAAATCTAAGGGACAGTGTGTACAAACCTAAGGGACAGAGTATAAAAACCTGAGGGACAGAGTATACAAACCTAAGGGACAGAGTGGACAAACCTAAGGGTCAGAGTATACAAACCTAAGGGACAGAGTGTACAAACCTAAGGGACAGAGTGTACAAACCTAAGGGACTGAGTATACAAACCTAAGTGACAGAGTGTACAAACCAAAGGGACAGAGTGTACCAACCTAAGCGGGATAGTGTACAAACCTAAGGGAAAGAGTGTACAAACCGAAGGGACAGAGTGTACAAACCTAAGGGACAGAGTGTACAAACCTAAGGGACAGAGTGTACAAACCTAAGGGACAGAGTGTACAAACCTAAGCGACAGAGTGTACAAACCTAAGGGACCTAGTATACAAACCTAAGGGCACAGCATACAAACCTAAGGGACAGAGTGTACAAACCTAAGGGCAGAGTTTACTAACCTAAGCGCCAGAGTATACAATCCTAAGGGAGAGAGTATACAAACTCAAGGGACAGAGTATACAAACCGAAGGGACAGAGTCTACAAACCTAAGGGACAGAGTGTACTACATAAGGGACAGAGTGTACAAACCTAAGGGACAGAGTATACAAACCTAAGGGACAGAGTGTACTAACGTAAGGGACAGAGGATACCATCCTAAGGGACACAGTATACAAACCTAAGGGAGAGAAAATACAAACCTCAGGGACAGAGCGTACAAACCTAAGGGAAAGAGTATACAAACCTAAGGGACAGAGAATACAAACCAGAGGGACAGAGTATACAGACCAAAGGGACAGAGTATACAAGCCAACGGGACAGAGGATACATACCTAAGGGACAGAGTATACAAACCAAAGGGACAGAGTGTACAAATCTAAGGGACAGTGTGTACACACCTAAGGAACAGAGTATACAAACCTGAGGGACAGAGTATACAAACCTAAGGGACAGAGTGGACAAACCTAAGGGTCAGAGTATACAAACCTAAGGGACAGAGTGTACAAACCTAAGGGACAGAGTTTACAAACCGAAGGGACAGAGTGTACATACCTAAGGGACAGAGTGTACAAACCTAAAGGACAGAGTATACAAACCCAAGGGACAGACTGTACAAACCTAAGGGACAGAGTGTACAAACCTAAGGGACAGAGTGTACTAACCTAAGAGACAGAGTGTACAAACCTAAGCGACAGAGTGTACTAACCTCAGGGACAGAGTGTACAAACCTAAGCGACAGAGTGTACAAACCTAAGGGACAGAGTATGCAAACCTAAGGGACAGAGCGTATAAACCTAAGGGACAGAGTATACAAACCTAAGGGACAGAGTGTACAAACCAAAGGGACAGAGGATACAAACCTAAGGGACAGAGTATACAAACCTAAGGGACAGAGTGTGCAAATCTAAGGGACAGTAGGTACAAACCTAAGGGACAGAGTATACAAACCTGATGGACAGAGTATACAAACCTAAGGAACAGAGTGGACAAACCTAAGGGACAGAGTGTACAAACTTAAGGGACAGAGTGTACAAACCTAAGGTACAGAGTGTACAAACCAAAGGGACTGAGTATACAAACCTAAGTGACAGAGTGTTCAAACCAAAGGGACAGAATGTACCAACCTAAGCGGGAGAGTGTACAAACCGAAGGGCCAGAGTGTACAAAGCCAAGGGACAGAGTGTACAAACCTAAGGGACAGAGTGTACAAACCTAAGGGCAGAGTTTACAAACCTAAGGGACAGAGTATACAATCCTAAGGGAGAGAGGAAACAAACCCAAGGTGACAGAGGATACAAACCGAAGGGACAGAGTGTACAAACCTAAGGGACAGAATATACAAACCTAAGGGACAGAGTGTACAAACCTAAGGGACAGAGTATACAAAACTAAGTGACAGAGTGTACTAACGTAAGGGACAGAGGATACCAACCTCAGTGACAGAGTATACAAGCCTAAGGGACAGAAAATACAAACCTAAGGGACAGAGTATACAAAACTAAGGGACAGAGTGTACAAAGCTAAGGGACAGAGTGTACAAACCTAAGGGACAGAATATACAAACCTAAGGGACAGAGTGTACAAACCTAAGGGACAGAGTATACAAAACTAAGTGACAGAGTGTACTAACGTAAGGGACAGAGGATACCAACCTCAGTGACAGAGTATACAAGCCTAAGGGACAGAAAATACAAACCTAAGGGACAGAGTATACAAAACTAAGGGACAGAGTGTACAAAGCTAAGGGACAGAGTATACAAAGCTAAGGGACAGAGTATACAAACCAAAGGGACAGAGTACACAAACAAAAGGGACAGAGGATACAAACGTAAGGGACAGAGTGTACAAATGTAAGGGACAGAGTATAGAAACCTAAGGGACAGCGTATACAAACCAAAGGGACAGAGTATACAAACCAAAGGGACAGAGAATACAAACCTAAGGGACAGATTGTACAAACCTAAGGGACAGAGTGTACAAACCAACGGGACAGAGTGTACTAACCTAAGAGACAGAGTGTACAAACCTAAGCGACAGAGTGTACAAACCTAAGGGAGAGAGTGTATAAACCTATGGGACAGAGTGTACTAACCTAAGAGACAGAGTGTACAAACCTAAGCGACAGAGTGTACAAACCTAAGCGGGAGAGTGTACAAACCGAAGGGACAGAGTGTACAAAGCCAAGGGACAGAGTGTACAAACCTAAGGGACAGAGTGTACAAACCTATGGGACAGAGTGTACTAACCTAAGAGACAGAGTGTACAAACCTAAGCGACAGAGTGTACAAACCTAAGGGAGAGAGTGTATAAACCTAAGGGCAGAGTTTACAAACCTAAGGGACAGAGTATACAATCCTAAGGGAGAGAGTATACAAACCCAAGGGACAGAGTGTACAAACCTAAGGGACAGAGTGTACAAACCTAAGGGACAGAGTGTACAAACCAAAGGGAAAGAGTATACAAACCTAAGGGACAGAGAATACAAACCTAAGGGACAGAGGGTTCAAACATAAGGGACAGAGTATACAAACCTAAAGGACAGAGCGTAAAACCTAAGGGACAGTGTGTACAAACCTAAGGGACAGAGGGTACAAACCTAAGGGACAGAGTATACAAACCTAAGGGACAGAGCGTACAAACCTAAGGGACAGAGTATACAAACCTAAGGGACAGAGTATACAAACCGAAGGGACAGAGTATACAAACCAAAGGGACAGAGTATACAAACAAAAGGGACAGAGTATGCAAACCAAAGGGACAGAGTATGCAAACCAAAGGGACAGAGGATACAAACCTAAGGGACATAGTATACAAACCTAAGGGACAGAGTGTACAAATCTAAGGGACAGTGTGTACAAACCTAAGGGACAGAGTATAAAAACCTGAGGGACAGAGTATACAAACCTAAGGGACAGAGTGGACAAATCTAAGGGTCAGAGTATACAAACCTAAGGGACAGAGAGTACAAACCTAAGGGACAGAGTGTACAAACCTAAGGGACTGAGTATACAAACCTAAGGGTCAGGGTGGACAAACCTAAGGGACAGAGTGTACCAACCTAAGCGGGATAGTGTACAAACCTAAGGGAAAGAGTGGACAAACCTAAGGGACAGAGTGTACAAACCTAAGGGACAGAGTGTACAAACCTAAGGTACAGAGTGTACAAACCAAAGGGACTGAGTATACAAACCTAAGTGACAGAGTGTTCAAACCAAAGGGACAGAGTGTACCAACCTAAGCGGGAGAGTGTACAAACCGAAGGGACAGAGTGTACAAAGCCAAGGGACAGAGTGTACAAACCTAAGGGACAGAGTGTACAAACCTATGGGACAGAGTGTACTAACCTAAGAGACAGAGTGTACAAACCTAAGCGACAGAGTGTACAAACCTAAGGGAGAGAGTGTATAAACCTAAGGGCAGAGTTTACAAACCTAAGGGACAGAGTATACAATCCTAAGGGAGAGAGTATACAAACCCAAGGGACAGAGTGTACAAACCTAAGGGACAGAGTGTACAAACCTAAGGGACAGAGTGTACAAACCAAAGGGAAAGAGTATACAAACCTAAGGGACAGAGAATACAAACCTAAGGGACAGAGGGTTCAAACATAAGGGACAGAGTATACAAACCTAAAGGACAGAGCGTAAAACCTAAGGGACAGTGTGTACAAACCTAAGGGACAGAGGGTACAAACCTAAGGGACAGAGTATGCAAACCAAAGGGACAGAGTATGCAAACCAAAGGGACAGAGGATACAAACCTAAGGGACATAGTATACAAACCTAAGGGACAGAGTGTACAAATCTAAGGGACAGTGTGTACAAACCTAAGGGACAGAGTATAAAAACCTGAGGGACAGAGTATACAAACCTAAGGGACAGAGTGGACAAACCTAAGGGTCAGAGTATACAAACCTAAGGGACAGAGTGTACAAACCTAAGGGACAGAGTGTACAAACCTAAGGGACTGAGTATACAAACCTAAGTGACAGAGTGTACAAACCAAAGGGACAGAGTGTACCAACCTAAGCGGGATAGTGTACAAACCTAAGGGAAAGAGTGTACAAACCGAAGGGACAGAGTGTACAAACCTAAGGGACAGAGTGTACAAACCTAAGGGACAGAGTGTACAAACCTAAGGGACAGAGTGTACAAACCTAAGCGACAGAGTGTACAAACCTAAGGGACCTAGTATACAAACCTAAGGGCACAGCATACAAACCTAAGGGACAGAGTGTACAAACCTAAGGGCAGAGTTTACAAACCTAAGCGCCAGAGTATACAATCCTAAGGGAGAGAGTATACAAACTCAAGGGACAGAGTATACAAACCGAAGGGACAGAGTCTACAAACCTAAGGGACAGAGTGTACTACATAAGGGACAGAGTGTACAAACCTAAGGGACAGAGTATACAAACCTAAGGGACAGAGTGTGCTAACGTAAGGGACAGAGGATACCATCCTAAGGGACAGAGTATACAAACCTAAGGGAGAGAAAATACAAACCTCAGGGACAGAGCGTACAAACCTAAGGGAAAGAGTATACAAACCTAAGGGACAGAGTATACAAACCAGAGGGACAGAGTATACAGACCAAAGGGACAGAGTATACAAGCCAACGGGACAGAGGATACATACCTAAGGGACAGAGTATACAAACCAAAGGGACAGAGTGTACAAATCTAAGGGACAGTGTGTACAAACCTAAGGAACAGAGTATACAAACCTGAGGGACAGAGTATACAAACCTAAGGGACAGAGTGGACAAACCTAAGGGTCAGAGTATACAAACCTAAGGGACAGAGTGTACAAACCTAAGGGACAGAGTTTACAAACCGAAGGGACAGAGTGTACATACCTAAGGGACAGAGTGTACAAACCTAAAGGACAGAGTATACAAACCCAAGGGACAGACTGTACAAACCTAAGGGACAGAGTGTACAAACCTAAGGGACAGAGTGTACTAACCTAAGAGACAGAGTGTACAAACCTAAGCGACAGAGTGTACTAACCTCAGGGACAGAGTGTACAAACCTAAGCGACAGAGTGTACAAACCTAAGGGACAGAGTATGCAAACCTAAGGGACAGAGCGTATAAACCTAAGGGACAGAGTATACAAACCTAAGGGACAGAGTGTACAAACCAAAGGGACAGAGGATACAAACCTAAGGGACAGAGTATACAAACCTAAGGGACAGAGTGTGCAAATCTAAGGGACAGTAGGTACAAACCTAAGGGACAGAGTATACAAACCTGATGGACAGAGTATACAAACCTAAGGAACAGAGTGGACAAACCTAAGGGACAGAGTGTACAAACCTAAGGGACAGAGTGTACAAACCTAAGGTACAGAGTGTACAAACCAAAGGGACTGAGTATACAAACCTAAGTGACAGAGTGTTCAAACCAAAGGGACAGAATGTACCAACCTAAGCGGGAGAGTGTACAAACCGAAGGGCCAGAGTGTACAAAGCCAAGGGACAGAGTGTACAAACCTAAGGGACAGAGTGTACAAACCTAAGGGCAGAGTTTACAAACCTAAGGGACAGAGTAGACAATCCTAAGGGAGAGAGGAAACAAACCCAAGGTGACAGAGGATACAAACCGAAGGGACAGAGTGTACAAACCTAAGGGACAGAATATACAAACCTAAGGGACAGAGTGTACAAACCTAAGGGACAGAGTATACAAAACTAAGTGACAGAGTGTACTAACGTAAGGGACAGAGGATACCAACCTCAGTGACAGAGTATACAAGCCTAAGGGACAGAAAATACAAACCTAAGGGACAGAGTATACAAAACTAAGGGACAGAGTGTACAAAGCTAAGGGACAGAGTATACAAAGCTAAGGGACAGAGTATACAAACCAAAGGGACAGAGTACACAAACAAAAGGGACAGAGGATACAAACGTAAGGGACAGAGTGTACAAACCAACGGGACAGAGTGTACAAACCTAAGGGACAGAGTTTACAAACCGAAGGGACAGAGTGTACATACCTAAGGGACAGAGTGTACAAACCTAAAGGACAGAGTATACAAACCCAAGGGACAGAGGATACCAACCTCAGTGACAGAGTATACAAGCCTAAGGGACAGAAAATATAAACCTAAGGGACAGAGTATACAAAACTAAGGGACAGAGTGTACAAAGCTAAGGGACAGAGTATACAAAGCTAAGGGACAGAGTATACAAACCAAAGGGACAGAGTACACAAACAAAAGGGACAGAGGATACAAACGTAAGGGACAGAGTGTACAAATGTAAGGGACAGAGTATAGAAACCTAAGGGACAGCGTATACAAACCAAAGGGACAGAGTATACAAACCAAAGGGACAGAGAATACAAACCTAAGGGACAGATTGTACAAACCTAAGGGACAGAGTGTACAAACCAACGGGACAGAGTGTACAAACCTAAGGGACAGAGTGTACAAACCTAAGGGACTGAGTATTCAAACCTAAGTGACAGAGTGTACAAACCAAAGGGACAGAGTGTACCAACCTAAGCGGGAGAGTGTACAAATCTAAGGGACTGAGTATACAAACATAAGTGACAGAGTGTTCAAACCAAAGGGACAGAGTGTACCAACCTAAGCGGGAGAGTGTACAAACCAAAGGGACAGAGTATACAAAGCGAAGGGACAGAGTGTACAAACCTAAGGGACAGAGTGTACAAGCCTAACGGACAGATTATACAAACCTAAGGGACAGAGAATAGAAACCTAAGGGACAGAGTGTACAAACCTAAGGGACAGAGTGTACAAACCTAAGGGACAGAGTATACAAACCAAAGGGACAGAGTATACAAACCTAAGGGACAGAGAATACAAACCTAAGGGACAGAGGGTACAAACCTAAGGGACAGAGTATACAAACTTAAGGGACAGAGCGTAAAACCTAAGGGACAGAGTATACAAACCTAAGGGACAGAGTATGCAAACCTAAGGGACAGAGCGTACAAACCTAAGGGACAGAGTATACAACCTAAGGGACAGAGTATACAAACCAAAGGGACAGAGTATACAAACCAAAGGGACAGAGTGTACAAGCCTAAGGGACAGGTTATACAAACCTAAGGGACAGAGGATACAAACCTAAGGGACAGAGTGTACAAACTTAAAGGACGTATACAAACCTAAGGGACAGAGTATACAAACCAAAGGGACAGAGTGTACAAACCTAAGGGACAGAGTATACAAACGTAAGGGACAGAATATACAAACCTAAGGGACAGAGTGTACAAACCTCAGGGACAGAGTATACAACCTAAGGGACAGAGTGTACCAACTTTAGGGACAGAGTGTACAAGCCTAAGGGACAGATTATACAAAGCTAATGGACAGAGTATACAAACCAAAGGGACAGAGTATACAAACCTAAGGGACAGAGTGTGCAAATCTAAGGGACAGTATGTACAAACCTAAGGGACAGAGTATACAAACCTGATGGACAGAGTATACAAACCTAAGGGACAGAGTACACAAACAAAAGGGACAGAGGATACAAACGTAAGGGACAGAGTGTACAAATGTAAAGGACAGAGTATAGAAACCTAAGGGACAGCGTATACAAACCAAAGGGACAGAGTATACAAACCAAAGGGACAGAGAATACAAACCTAAGGGACAGATTGTACAAACCTAAGGGACAGAGTGTACAAACCAACGGGACAGAGTGTACAAACCTAAGGGACAGAGTGTACAAACCTAAGGGACTGAGTATACAAACCTAAGTGACAGAGTGTACAAACCAAAGGGACAGAGTGTACCAACCTAAGCGGGAGAGTGTACAAACCTAAGGGACTGAGTATACAAACATAAGTGACAGAGTGTTCAAACCAAAGGGACAGAGTGTACCAACCTAAGCGGGAGAGTGTACAAACCAAAGGGACAGAGTATATAAAGCGAAGGGACAGAGTGTACAAACCTAAGGGACAGAGTGTACAAGCCTAACGGACAGATTATACAAACCTAAGGGACAGAGAATAGAAACCTAAGGGACAGAGTGTACAAACCTAAGGGACAGAGTGTACAAACCTAAGGGACAGAGTATACAAACCAAAGGGACAGAGTATACAAACCTAAGGGACAGAGAATACAAACCTAAGGGACAGAGGGTACAAACCTAAGGGACAGAGTATACAAACTTAAGGGACAGAGCGTAAAACCTAAGGGACAGAGTATACAAACCTAAGGGACAGAGTATGCAAACCTAAGGGACAGAGTATACAAACCTAAGGGACAGAGTATACAAACCAAAGGGACAGAGTATACAAACCAAAGGGACAGAGTGTACAAGCCTAAGGGACAGATTATACAAACCTAAGGGACAGAGGATACAAACCTAAGGGACAGAGTGTACAAACTTAAAGGACGTATACAAACCTAAGGGACAGAGTATACAAACCAAAGGGACAGAATGTACAAACCTAAGGGACAGAGTATACAAACGTAAGGGACAGAATATACAAACCTAAGGGACAGAGTGTACAAACCTCAGGGACAGAGTGTACAACCTAAGGGACAGAGTGTACAAACTTTAGGGACAGAGTGTACAAGCCTAAGGGACAGATTATACAAAGCTAATGGACAGAGTATACAAACCAAAGGGACAGAGTATACAAACCTAAGGGACAGAGTGTGCAAATCTAAGGGACAGTATGTACAAACCTAAGGGACAGAGTATACAAACCTGATGGACAGAGTATACAAACCTAAGGGACAGAGTGGACACACCCAAGGGACAGAGTGTACAAACCTAAGGGACAGAGTGTACAAACCTAAGGTACAGAGTGTACAAACCAAAGGGACTGAGTATACAAACCTAAGTGACAGAGTGTTCAAACCAAAGGGACAGAGTGTACCAACCTAAGCGGGAGAGTGTACAAACCGAAGGGACAGAGTATACAAAGCCAAGGGACAGAGTGTACAAACCTAAGGGACAGAGTGTACAAACCTAAGGGACAGAGTGTACTAACCTAAGAGACAGAGTGTACAAAGCTAAGCGACAGAGTGTTCAAACCTAAGGGACAGAGTGTATAAACCTAAGGGCAGAGTTTACAAACCTAAGGGACAGAGTATACAATCCTAAGGGAGAGAGTATACAAACCCAAGGGACAGAGTATACAAACCGAAGGGACAGAGTGTACAAACCTAAGGGACAGAAAATACAAACCTAAGGGACAGAGTGTACAAACCTAAGGGACAGAGTATACAAAACTAAGGGACAGAGTGTACTAACGTAAGGGACAGAGGATACCAACCTCAGGGACAGAGTATACAAGCCTAAGGGACAGAAAATACAAACCTAAGGGACAGAGTATACAAACCTAAGGGACAAAGTGTACAAACCTAAGGGACAGAGTATACAAAGCTAAGGGACAGAGTATACAAACCAAAGGAACAGAGTACACAAACCAAAGGGACAGAGGATACAAACGTAAGGGACAGAGTGTACAAATGTAAGGGACAGAGTATAGAAACCTAAGGGACAGAGTATACAAACCAAAGGGACAGAGAATACAAACCAAACGGACAGAGAATACAAACCTAAGGGACAGATTGTACAAACCTAAGGGACAGAGTGTACAAACCAACGGGACAGAGTGTACAAACCTAAGGGACAGAGTGTACAAACCTAAGGGACTGAGTATACAAACCTAAGTGACAGAGTGTACAAACCAAAGGGACAGAGTGTACCAACCTAAGCGGGAGAGTGTACAAACCAAGGGACTGAGTATACAAACCGAAGTGACAGAGTGTTCAATCCAAAGGAACAGAGTGTACCAACCTAAGCGGGAGAGTGTACAAACTGAAGGGACAGAGTATACAAAGCGAAGGGACTGAGTGTACAAACATAAGGGACAGAGTGTACAAGCCAAACGGACAGATTATACAAACCTGAGGGACAGAGAATAGAAACCTAAGGGACAGAGTGTACAAACCTAAGGGACAGAGTGTACAAACCTAAGGGACAGAGTATACAAACCAAAGGGACAGAGTATACAAACCTAAGGGACAGAGAATACAAACCTAAGGGACAGAGGGTACAAACCTAAGTGACAGAGTATACAAACTTAAGGGACAGAGCGTAAAACCTAAGGGACAGAGTATACAAACCTAAGGGACAGAGTATGCAAACCTAAGGGACAGAGCGTACAAACCTAAGGGACAGAGTATACAAACCTAAGGGACAGAGTACACAAACCAAAGGGACAGAGTGTACAACCTAAGGGACAGAGTGTACTAACTTTAGGGACAGAGTGTACAAGCCTAAGGGACAGATTATACAAAGCTAATGGACAGAGTATACAAACCAAAGGGACAGAGTATACAAACCTAAGGGACAGAGTGTGCAAATCTAAGGGACAGTATGTACAAACCTAAGGGACAGAGTATACAAACCTGATGGACAGAGTAAACAAACCTAAGGGACAGAATGGACACACCCAAGGGACAGAGTGTACAAACCTAAGGGACAGAGTGTACACACCTAAGGTACAGAGTGTACAAACCAAAGGGACTGAGTATACAAACCTAAGTGACAGAGTGTTCAAACCAAAGGGACAGAGTGTACAAACCTAAGCGACAGAGTGTACAAACCTAAGGGACAGAGTATGCAAACCTAAGGGACAGAGCGTATAAACCTAAGGGACAGAGTATACAAACCTAAGGGACAGAGTGTACAAACCAAAGGGACAGAGGATACAAACCTAAGGGACAGAGTATACAAACCTAAGGGACAGAGTGTGCAAATCTAAGGGACAGTAGGTACAAACCTAAGGGACAGAGTATACAAACCTGATGGACAGAGTATACAAACCTAAGGAACAGAGTGGACAAACCTTAGGGACAGAGTGTACAAACCTAAGGGACAGAGTGTACAAACCTAAGGTACAGAGTGTACAAACCAAAGGGACTGAGTATACAAACCTAAGTGACAGAGTGTTCAAACCAAAGGGACAGAATGTACCAACCTAAGCGGGAGAGTGTACAAACCGAAGGGCCAGAGTGTACAAAGCCAAGGGACAGAGTGTACAAACCTAAGGGACAGAGTGTACAAACCTAAGGGCAGAGTTTACAAACCTAAGGGACAGAGTATACAATCCTAAGGGAGAGAGGAAACAAACCCAAGGTGACAGAGGATACAAACCGAAGGGACAGAGTGTACAAACCTAAGGGACAGAATATACAAACCTAAGCGACAGAGTGTACAAACCTAAGGGACAGAGTATACAAAACTAAGTGACAGAGTGTACTAACGTAAGGGACAGAGGATACCAACCTCAGTGACAGAGTATACAAGCCTAAGGGACAGAAAATACAAACCTAAGGGACAGAGTATACAAAACTAAGGGACAGAGTGTACAAAGCTAAGGGACAGAGTATACAAAGCTAAGGGACAGAGTATACAAACCAAAGGGACAGAGTACACAAACAAAAGGGACAGAGGATACAAACGTAAGGGACAGAGTGTACAAATGTAAGGGACAGAGTATAGAAACCTAAGGGACAGCGTATACAAACCAAAGGGACAGAGTATACAAACCAAAGGGACAGAGAATACAAACCTAAGGGACAGATTGTACAAACCTAAGGGACAGAGTGTACAAACCAACGGGACAGAGTGTACTAACCTAAGAGACAGAGTGTACAAACCTAAGCGACAGAGTGTACAAACCTAAGGGAGAGAGTGTATAAACCTATGGGACAGAGTGTACTAACCTAAGAGACAGAGTGTACAAACCTAAGCGACAGAGTGTACAAACCTAAGCGGGAGAGTGTACAAACCGAAGGGACAGAGTGTACAAAGCCAAGGGACAGAGTGTACAAACCTAAGGGACAGAGTGTACAAACCTATGGGACAGAGTGTACTAACCTAAGAGACAGAGTGTACAAACCTAAGCGACAGAGAGTACAAACCTAAGGGAGAGAGTGTATAAACCTAAGGGCAGAGTTTACAAACCTAAGGGACAGAGTATACAATCCTAAGGGAGAGAGTATACAAACCCAAGGGACAGAGTGTACAAACCTAAGGGACAGAGTGTACAAACCTAAGGGACAGAGTGTACAAACCAAAGGGAAAGAGTATACAAACCTAAGGGACAGAGAATACAAACCTAAGGGACAGAGGGTTCAAACATAAGGGACAGAGTATACAAACCTAAAGGACAGAGCGTAAAACCTAAGGGACAGTGTGTACAAACCTAAGGGACAGAGGGTACAAACCTAAGGGACAGAGTATACAAACCTAAGGGACAGAGCGTACAAACCTAAGGGACAGAGTATACAAACCTAAGGGACAGAGTATACAAACCGAAGGGACAGAGTATACAAACCAAAGGGACAGAGTATACAAACAAAAGGGACAGAGTATGCAAACCAAAGGGACAGAGTATGCAAACCAAAGGGACAGAGGATACAAACCTAAGGGACATAGTATACAAACCTAAGGGACAGAGTGTACAAATCTAAGGGACAGTGTGTACAAACCTAAGGGACAGAGTATAAAAACCTGAGGGACAGAGTATACAAACCTAAGGGACAGAGTGGACAAACCTAAGGGTCAGAGTATACAAACCTAAGGGACAGAGAGTACAAACCTAAGGGACAGAGTGTACAAACCTAAGGGACTGAGTATACAAACCTAAGGGTCAGGGTGGACAAACCTAAGGGACAGAGTGTACCAACCTAAGCGGGATAGTGTACAAACCTAAGGGAAAGAGTGGACAAACCTAAGGGACAGAGTGTACAAACCTAAGGGACAGAGTGTACAAACCTAAGGTACAGAGTGTACAAACCAAAGGGACTGAGTATACAAACCTAAGTGACAGAGTGTTCAAACCAAAGGGACAGAGTGTACCAACCTAAGCGGGAGAGTGTACAAACCGAAGGGACAGAGTGTACAAAGCCAAGGGACAGAGTGTACAAACCTAAGGGACAGAGTGTACAAACCTATGGGACAGAGTGTACTAACCTAAGAGACAGAGTGTACAAACCTAAGCGACAGAGTGTACAAACCTAAGGGAGAGAGTGTATAAACCTAAGGGCAGAGTTTACAAACGTAAGGGACAGAGTATACAATCCTAAGGGAGAGAGTATACAAACCCAAGGGACAGAGTGTGCAAACCTAAGGGACAGAGTGTACAAACCTAAGGGACAGAGTGTACAAACCAAAGGGAAAGAGTATACAAACCTAAGGGACAGAGAATACAAACCTAAGGGACAGAGGGTTCAAACATAAGGGACAGAGTATACAAACCTAAAGGACAGAGCGTAAAACCTAAGGGACAGTGTGTACAAACCTAAGGGACAGAGGGTACAAACCTAAGGGACAGAGTATGCAAACCAAAGGGACAGAGTATGCAAACCAAAGGGACAGAGGATACAAACCTAAGGGACATAGTATACAAACCTAAGGGACAGAGTGTACAAATCTAAGGGACAGTGTGTACAAACCTAAGGGACAGAGTATAAAAACCTGAGGGACAGAGTATACAAACCTAAGGGACAGAGTGGACAAACCTAAGGGTCAGAGTATACAAACCTAAGGGACAGAGTGTACAAACCTAAGGGACAGAGTGTACAAACCTAAGGGACTGAGTATACAAACCTAAGTGACAGAGTGTACAAACCAAAGGGACAGAGTGTACCAACCTAAGCGGGATAGTGTACAAACCTAAGGGAAAGAGTGTACAAACCGAAGGGACAGAGTGTACAAACCTAAGGGACAGAGTGTACAAACCTAAGGGACAGAGTGTACAAACCTAAGGGACAGAGTGTACAAACCTAAGCGACAGAGTGTACAAACCTAAGGGACCTAGTATACAAACCTAAGGGCACAGCATACAAACCTAAGGGACAGAGTGTACAAACCTAAGGGCAGAGTTTACAAACCTAAGCGCCAGAGTATACAATCCTAAGGGAGAGAGTATACAAACTCAAGGGACAGAGTATACAAACCGAAGGGACAGAGTCTACAAACCTAAGGGACAGAGTGTACTACATAAGGGACAGAGTGTACAAACCTAAGGGACAGAGTATACAAACCTAAGGGACAGAGTGTACTAACGTAAGGGACAGAGGATACCATCCTAAGGGACAGAGTATACAAACCTAAGGGAGAGAAAATACAAACCTCAGGGACAGAGCGTACAAACCTAAGGGAAAGAGTATACAAACCTAAGGGACAGAGTATACAAACCAGAGGGACAGAGTATACAGACCAAAGGGACAGAGTATACAAGCCAACGGGACAGAGGATACATACCTAAGGGACAGAGTATACAAACCAAAGGGACAGAGTGTACAAATCTAAGGGACAGTGTGTACAAACCTAAGGAACAGAGTATACAAACCTGAGGGACAGAGTATACAAACCTAAGGGACAGAGTGGACAAACCTAAGGGTCAGAGTATACAAACCTAAGGGACAGAGTGTACAAACCTAAGGGACAGAGTTTACAAACCGAAGGGACAGAGTGTACATACCTAAGGGACAGAGTGTACAAACCTAAAGGACAGAGTATACAAACCCAAGGGACAGACTGTACAAACCTAAGGGACAGAGTGTACAAACCTAAGGGACAGAGTGTACTAACCTAAGAGACAGAGTGTACAAACCTAAGCGACAGAGTGTACTAACCTCAGGGACAGAGTGTACAAACCTAAGCGACAGAGTGTACAAACCTAAGGGACAGAGTATGCAAACCTAAGGGACAGTAGGTACAAACCTAAGGGACAGAGTATACAAACCTGATGGACAGAGTATACAAACCTAAGGAACAGAGAGGACAAACCTAAGGGACAGAGTGTACAAACCTAAGGGACAGAGTGTACAAATCTAAGGTACAGAGTGTACAAACCAAAGGGACTGAGTATACAAACCTAAGTGACAGAGTGTTCAAACCAAAGGGACAGAATGTACCAACCTAAGCGGGAGAGTGTACAAACCGAAGGGCCAGAGTGTACAAAGCCAAGGGACAGAGTGTACAAACCTAAGGGACAGAGTGTACAAACCTAAGGGCAGAGTTTACAAACCTAAGGGACAGAGTAGACAATCCTAAGGGAGAGAGGAAACAAACCCAAGGTGACAGAGGATACAAACCGAAGGGACAGAGTGTACAAACCTAAGGGACAGAATATACAAACCTAAGGGACAGAGTGTACAAACCTAAGGGACAGAGTATACAAAACTAAGTGACAGAGTGTACTAACGTAAGGGACAGAGGATACCAACCTCAGTGACAGAGTATACAAGCCTAAGGGACAGAAAATACAAACCTAAGGGACAGAGTATACAAAACTAAGGGACAGAGTGTACAAAGCTAAGGGACAGAGTATACAAAGCTAAGGGACAGAGTATACAAACCAAAGGGACAGAGTACACAAACAAAAGGGACAGAGGATACAAACGTAAGGGACAGAGTGTACAAACCAACGGGACAGAGTGTACAAACCTAAGGGACAGAGTTTACAAACCGAAGGGACAGAGTGTACATACCTAAGGGACAGAGTGTACAAACCTAAAGGACAGAGTATACAAACCCAAGGGACAGAGGATACCAACCTCAGTGACAGAGTATACAAGCCTAAGGGACAGAAAATATAAACCTAAGGGACAGAGTATACAAAACTAAGGGACAGAGTGTACAAAGCTAAGGGACAGAGTATACAAAGCTAAGGGACAGAGTATACAAACCAAAGGGACAGAGTACACAAACAAAAGGGACAGAGGATACAAACGTAAGGGACAGAGTGTACAAATGTAAGGGACAGAGTATAGAAACCTAAGGGACAGCGTATACAAACCAAAGGGACAGAGTATACAAACCAAAGGGACAGAGAATACAAACCTAAGGGACAGATTGTACAAACCTAAGGGACAGAGTGTACAAACCAACGGGACAGAGTGTACAAACCTAAGGGACAGAGTGTACAAACCTAAGGGACTGAGTATTCAAACCTAAGTGACAGAGTGTACAAACCAAAGGGACAGAGTGTACCAACCTAAGCGGGAGAGTGTACAAATCTAAGGGACTGAGTATACAAACATAACTGACAGAGTGTTCAAACCAAAGGGACAGAGTGTACCAACCTAAGCGGGAGAGTGTACAAACCAAAGGGACAGAGTATACAAAGCGAAGGGACAGAGTGTACAAACCTAAGGGACAGAGTGTACAAGCCTAACGGACAGATTATACAAACCTAAGGGACAGAGAATAGAAACCTAAGGGACAGAGTGTACAAACCTAAGGGACAGAGTGTACAAACCTAAGGGACAGAGTATACAAACCAAAGGGACAGAGTATACAAACCTAAGGGACAGAGAATACAAACCTAAGGGACAGAGGGTACAAACCTAAGGGACAGAGTATACAAACTTAAGGGACAGAGCGTAAAACCTAAGGGACAGAGTATACAAACCTAAGGGACAGAGTATGCAAACCTAAGGGACAGAGCGTACAAACCTAAGGGACAGAGTATACAACCTAAGGGACAGAGTATACAAACCAAAGGGACAGAGTATACAAACCAAAGGGACAGAGTGTACAAGCCTAAGGGACAGGTTATACAAACCTAAGGGACAGAGGATACAAACCTAAGGGACAGAGTGTACAAACTTAAAGGACGTATACAAACCTAAGGGACAGAGTATACAAACCAAAGGGACAGAGTGTACAAACCTAAGGGACAGAGTATACAAACGTAAGGGACAGAATATACAAACCTAAGGGACAGAGTGTACAAACCTCAGGGACAGAGTATACAACCTAAGGGACAGAGTGTACCAACTTTAGGGACAGAGTGTACAAGCCTAAGGGACAGATTATACAAAGCTAATGGACAGAGTATACAAACCAAAGGGACAGAGTATACAAACCTAAGGGACAGAGTGTGCAAATCTAAGGGACAGTATGTACAAACCTAAGGGACAGAGTATACAAACCTGATGGACAGAGTATACAAACCTAAGGGACAGAGTACACAAACAAAAGGGACAGAGGATACAAACGTAAGGGACAGAGTGTACAAATGTAAAGGACAGAGTATAGAAACCTAAGGGACAGCGTATACAAACCAAAGGGACAGAGTATACAAACCAAAGGGACAGAGAATACAAACCTAAGGGACAGATTGTACAAACCTAAGGTACAGAGTGTACAAACCAACGGGACAGAGAGTACAAACCTAAGGGACAGAGTGTACAAACCTAAGGGACTGAGTATACAAACCTAAGTGACAGAGTGTACAAACCAACGGGACAGAGTGTACCAACCTAAGCGGGAGAGTGTACAAACCTAAGGGACTGAGTATACAAACATAAGTGACAGAGTGTTCAAACCAAAGGGACAGAGTGTACCAACCTAAGCGGGAGAGTGTACAAACCAAAGGGACAGAGTATACAAAGCGAAGGGACAGAGTGTACAAACCTAAGGGACAGAGTGTACAAGCCTAACGGACAGATTATACAAACCTAAGGGACAGAGAATAGAAACCTAAGGGACAGAGTGTACAAACCTAAGGGACAGAGTGTACAAACCTAAGGGACAGAGTATACAAACCAAAGGGACAGAGTATACAAACCTAAGGGACAGAGAATACAAACCTAAGGGACAGAGGGTACAAACCTAAGGGACAGAGTATACAAACTTAAGGGACAGAGCGTAAAACCTAAGGGACAGAGTATACAAACCTAAGGGACAGAGTATGCAAACCTAAGGGACAGAGTATACAAACCTAAGGGACAGAGTATACAAACCAAAGGGACAGAGTATACAAACCAAAGGGACAGAGTGTACAAGCCTAAGGGACAGATTATACAAACCTAAGGGACAGAGGATACAAACCTAAGGGACAGAGTGTACAAACTTAAAGGACGTATACAAACCTAAGGGACAGAGTATACAAACCAAAGGGACAGAATGTACAAACCTAAGGGACAGAGTATACAAACGTAAGGGACAGAATATACAAACCTAAGGGACAGAGTGTACAAACCTCAGGGACAGAGTGTACAACCTAAGGGACAGAGTGTACAAACTTTAGGGACAGAGTGTACAAGCCTAAGGGACAGATTATACAAAGCTAATGGACAGAGTATACAAACCAAAGGGACAGAGTATACAAACCTAAGGGACAGAGTGTGCAAATCTAAGGGACAGTATGTACAAACCTAAGGGACAGAGTATACAAACCTGATGGACAGAGTATACAAACCTAAGGGACAGAGTGGACACACCCAAGGGACAGAGTGTACAAACCTAAGGGACAGAGTGTACAAACCTAAGGTACAGAGTGTACAAACCAAAGGGACTGAGTATACAAACCTAAGTGACAGAGTGTTCAAACCAAAGGGACAGAGTGTACCAACCTAAGCGGGAGAGTGTACAAACCGAAGGGACAGAGTATACAAAGCCAAGGGACAGAGTGTACAAACCTAAGGGACAGAGTGTACAAACCTAAGGGACAGAGTGTACTAACCTAAGAGACAGAGTGTACAAAGCTAAGCGACAGAGTGTTCAAACCTAAGGGACAGAGTGTATAAACCTAAGGGCAGAGTTTACAAACCTAAGGGACAGAGTATACAATCCTAAGGGAGAGAGTATACAAACCCAAGGGACAGAGTATACAAACCGAAGGGACAGAGTGTACAAACCTAAGGGACAGAAAATACAAACCTAAGGGACAGAGTGTACAAACCTAAGGGACAGAGTATACAAAACTAAGGGACAGAGTGTACTAACGTAAGGGACAGAGGATACCAACCTCAGGGACAGAGTATACAAGCCTAAGGGACAGAAAATACAAACCTAAGGGACAGAGTATACAAACCTAAGGGACAAAGTGTACAAACCTAAGGGACAGAGTATACAAAGCTAAGGGACAGAGTATACAAACCAAAGGAACAGAGTACACAAACCAAAGGGACAGAGGATACAAACGTAAGGGACAGAGTGTACAAATGTAAGGGACAGAGTATAGAAACCTAAGGGACAGAGTATACAAACCAAAGGGACAGAGTATACAAACCAAACGGACAGAGAATACAAACCTAAGGGACAGATTGTACAAACCTAAGGGACAGAGTGTACAAACCAACGGGACAGAGTGTACAAACCTAAGGGACAGAGTGTACAAACCTAAGGGACTGAGTATACAAACTTAAGTGACAGAGTGTACAAACCAAAGGGACAGAGTGTACCAACCTAAGCGGGAGAGTGTACAAACCAAGGGACTGAGTATACAAACCGAAGTGACAGAGTGTTCAATCCAAAGGAACAGAGTGTACCAACCTAAGCGGGAGAGTGTACAAACTGAAGGGACAGAGTATACAAAGCGAAGGGACTGAGTGTACAAACATAAGGGACAGAGTGTACAAGCCAAACGGACAGATTATACAAACCTGAGGGACAGAGAATAGAAACCTAAGGGACAGAGTGTACAAACCTAAGGGACAGAGTGTACAAACCTAAGGGACAGAGTATACAAACCAAAGGGACAGAGTATACAAACCTAAGGGACAGAGAATACAAACCTAAGGGACAGAGGGTACAAACCTAAGTGACAGAGTATACAAACTTAAGGGACAGAGCGTAAAACCTAAGGGACAGAGTATACAAACCTAAGGGACAGAGTATGCAAACCTAAGGGACAGAGCGTACAAACCTAAGGGACAGAGTATACAAACCTAAGGGACAGAGTACACAAACCAAAGGGACAGAGTGTACAACCTAAGGGACAGAGTGTACAAACTTTAGGGACAGAGTGTACAAGCCTAAGGGACAGATTATACAAAGCTAATGGACAGAGTATACAAACCAAAGGGACAGAGTATACAAACCTAAGGGACAGAGTGTGCAAATCTAAGGGACAGTATGTACAAACCTAAGGGACAGAGTATACAAACCTGATGGACAGAGTATACAAACCTAAGGGACAGAATGGACACACCCAAGGGACAGAGTGTACAAACCTAAGGGACAGAGTGTACACACCTAAGGTACAGAGTGTACAAACCAAAGGGACTGAGTATACAAACCTAAGTGACAGAGTGTTCAAACCAAAGGGACAGAGTGTACCAACCTAAGCGGGAGAGTGTACAAACCGAAGGGACAGAGTGTACAAAGCCAAGGGACAGAGTGTACAAACCTAAGGGACAGAGTGTACAAACCTAAGGGACAGAGTGTACTAACCTAAGAGACAGAGTGTACAAAGCTAAGCGACAGAGTGTTCAAACCTAAGGGACAGAGTGTATAAACCTAAGGGCAGAGTTTACAAACCTAAGGGACAGAGTATACAATCCTAAGGGAGAGAGTATACAAACCCAAGGGACAGAGTATACAAACCGAAGGGACAGAGTGTACAAACCTAAGGGACAGAAAATACAAACCTAAGGGACAGAGTGTACAAACCTAAGGGACAGAGTATACAAAACTAAGGGACAGAGTGTACTAACGTAAGGGACAGAGGATACCAACCTCAGGGACAGAGTATACAAGCCGAAGGGACAGAAAATACAAACCTAAGGGACAGAGTATACAAACCTAAGGGACAGATTGTACAAACCTAAGGAACAGAGTGTACAAACCAACGGGACAGAGTGTACAAACCTAAGGGACAGAGTGTACAAACCTAAGGGACTGAGTATACAAACCTAAGTGACAGAGTGTACAAACCAAAGGGACAGAGTGTACCAACCTAAGCGGGAGAGTGTACAAACCAAGGGACTGAGTATACAAACCGAAGTGACAGAGTGTTCAAACCAAAGGAACAGAGTGTACCAACCTAAGCGGGAGAGTGTACAAACTGAAGGGACAGAGTATACAAAGCGAAGGGACTGAGTGTACAAACATAAGGGACAGAGTGTACAAGCCAAACGGACAGATTATACAAACCTGAGGGACAGAGAATAGAAACCTAAGGGACAGAGTGTACAAACCTAAGGGACAGAGTGTACAAACCTAAGGGACAGAGTATACAAACCAAAGGGACAGAGTATACAAACCTAAGGGACAGAGAATACAAACCTAAGGGACAGAGGGTACAAACCTAAGGGACAGAGTATACAAACTTAAGGGACAGAGCGTAAAACCTAAGGGACAGAGTATACAAACCTAAGGGACAGAGTATGCAAACCTAAGGGACAGAGCGTAGAAACCTAAGGGACAGAGTATACAAACCTAAGGGACAGAGTACACAAACCAAAGGGACAGAGTATACAAACCAAAGGGACAGAGTGTACAAGCCTAAGGGACAGATTATACAAACCTAAGGGACAGAGGATACAAACCTAAGGTACAGAGTGTACAAACTTAAAGGACGTACACAAATCTAAGGGACAGAGTATACAAACCAATGGGACAGAGTTACAAATCTAAGGGACAGAGTATACAAACGTAAGGGACAGAAAATACAAACCTAAGGGACAGAGTGTACAAACCTCAGGGACAGAGTATACAACCTAAGGGATAGAGTACAAAAACCAAAGGGACAGAGGATACAAACGTAAGGGACAGAGTGTACAAATGTAAGGGACAGAGTATAGAAAGCTAAGGGACTGAGTATACAAACCAAAGGGACAGAGTATACAAACCAAAGGGACTGAGTATACAAACATAAGGGACAGATTGTACAAACCTAAGGGACAGAGTGTACAAACCAATGGGACAGAGTGTACAAACCTAAGGGACAGAGTATACAAACCAAACGGACAGAGTATACAAACCAAAGGGACAGAGGATACAAACATAAGGGACAGGGTGTACAAACATAAGGGACAGGGTATAGAAATCTAAGGGACAGAGTATACAAACCAAAGGGACAGAGTATACAAACCAAAGGAACAGAGTATACAAACCTAAGGGACAGAGTGTACAAACCTAAGGGACAGAGCATACAACCTAAGGGACAGAGTGTACAAACCTAAGGGACGCAGTGTACAAGCCTAAGGGACAGATTATACAAACCTAAGGGACAGAGAAAAGAAACCTAAGGGACAGAGTGTACAAACCTAAGGGACAGAGTGTACAAACCTAAGGGACAGAGTATACAAACCTAAGGGACAGAGCGTAAAACCTAAGGGACAGAGTATACAAACCTAAGGGACAGAGTATGCAAACCTAAGGGACAGAGTGTGCAAATCTAAGGGACAGTGTCTACAAACCTAAGGGACAGAGTATACAAACCTGAACAGACAGAGTATACAAACCTAAGGGACAGAGTGGACAAACCTAAGGGACAGAGTGTACAAACCTAAGGGACAGAGTGTACAAACCTAAGGGACAGAGTGGACAAACCTAAGGGACAGAGTGTACAAACCCAAAGGACAGAGTGTACAAACCTAAGGTACAGAGTGTACAAACCAAAGGGACTGAGTATACAAACCTAAGTGACAGAGTGTTCAAACCAAAGGGACAGAGTGTACCAACCTAAGCGGGAGAGTGTACAAACCGAAGGGACAGAGTGTACAAAGCCAAGGGACAGAGTGTACAAACCTAAGGGACAGAGTGTACAAACCTATGGGACAGAGTGTACTAACCTAAGAGACAGAGTGTACAAACCTAAGCGACAGAGTGTACAAACCTAAGGGAGAGAGTGTATAAACCTAAGGGCAGAGTTTACAAACCTAAGGGACAGAGTATACAATCCTAAGGGAGAGAGTATACAAACCCAAGGGACAGAGTGTACAAACCTAAGGGACAGAGTGTACAAACCTAAGGGACAGAGTGTACAAACCAAAGGGAAAGAGTATACAAACCTAAGGGACAGAGAATACAAACCTAAGGGACAGAGGGTTCAAACCTAAGGGACAGAGTATACAAACCTAAGGGACAGAGCGTAAAACCTAAGGGACAGAGTATGCAAACCTAAGGGACAGAGTATGCAAATCTAAGGGACAGTGTGTACAAACCTAAGGGACATAGTATACAAACCTGATGGACACAGTATACAAACCTAAGGGACAGAGTGGACAAACCTAAGGGACAGAGTGTACAAACCTAAGGGACAGAGTGTACAAACCTAAGGGACTGAGTATACAAACCTAAGTGACAGAGTGTTCAAACCAAAGGGACAGAGTGTACCAACCTAAGCGGGAGAGTGTACAAACCTAAGGGACAGAGTGTACAAACCGAAGGGACAGAGTGTACAAACCTAAGGGACAGAGTGTACAAACCCAAGGGACCGACTGTACAAACCTAAGGGCAGAGTTTACAAACCTAAGGGACAGAGTGTACAAACCAACGGGACAGAGTGTACAAACCTAAGGGACAGAGTATACAAACCAAACGGACAGAGTATACAAACCAAAGGGACAGAGGATACAAACATAAGGGACAGAGTGTACAAACGTAAGGGACAGGGTATAGAAATCTAAGGGACAGAGTATACAAACCAAAGGGACAGAGTATACAAACCTAAGAGAGAGAGTGTGCAAACCTAAGGGACAGAGTGTACAAACCAACGGGACAGAGTGTGCAAACCTAAGGGACAGAGTATACAAACCAAACGGACAGAGTATACAAACCAAAGGGACAGAGGATACAAACGTAAGGGACAGAGTGTACAAACGTAAGGGACAGGGTATAGACACCTAAGGGACAGAGTATACAAACCAAAGAGACCGAGTATACAAACCAAAGGAACAGAGTATACAAACCAAAGGGACAGAGTGTACAAACCTAAGGGACAGAGTGTACAAACCTAAGGGACAGTGTATACAAACCAAAGGGACAGAGTATACAAACCTAAGGGACAGAGTATGCAAAGCTAAGGGACAGAGCGTACAAACCTAAGGGACAGAGTATACAAACCTAAGGGACTGAGTATACAAACCTAAGTGACAGAGTGTTCAAACCAAAGGGACAGAGTGTACCAACCTAAGCGGGAGAGTGTACAAACCGAAGGGACAGAGTGTACAAAGCCAAGGGACAGAGTGTACAAACCTAAGGGACAGAGTGTACAAACCTATGGGACAGAGTGTACTAACCAAAGAGACAGAGTGTACAAACCTAAGCGACAGAGTGTACAAACCTAAGGGAGAGAGTGTATAAAACTAAGGGCAGAGTTTACAAACCTAAGGGACAGAGTATACAATCCTAAGGGAGAGAGTATACAAACCCAAGGGACAGAGTGTACAAACCTAAGGGACAGAGTGTACAAACCTAAGGGACAGTGTGTACAAACCAAAGGGAAAGAGTATACAAACCTAAGGGACAGAGAATACAAACCTAAGGGACAGAGCGTAAAACCTAAGGGACAGAGTATGCACACCTAAGGGACAGAGTATGCAAATCTCAGGGACAGTGTGTACAAACCTAAGGGACAGAGTATACAAACCTGATGGACACAGTATACAAACCTAAGGGACAGAGTGGACAAACCTAAGGGACAGAGTGTACAAATCTAAGGGACAGAGTGTACAAACCTAAGGGACTGAGTATACAAACCTAAGTGACAGAGTGTTCAAACCAAAGGGACAGAGTGTACCAACCTAAGCGGGAGAGTGTACAAACCTAAGGGACAGCGTGTACAAACCGAAGGGACAGAGTGTACAAACCTAAGGGACAGAGTGTACAAACCCAAGGGACAGACTGTACATACCTAAGGGCAGAGTTTACAAACCTAAGGGACAGAGTGTCCAAACCAACGGGACAGAGTGTACAAACGTAAGGGACAGAGTATACAAACCAAACGGACAGAGTATACAAACCAAAGGGACAGAGGATACAAACGTAAGGGACAGAGTGTACAAACGTAAGGGACAGGGTATAGAAATCTAAGGGACAGAGTATACAAACCAAAGGGACAGAGTATACAAAGCTAAGGGACAGAGTGTGCAAACCTAAGGGACAGAGTATACAAACCAAACGGACAGAGTATACAAACCAAAGGGACAGAGGATACAAACGTAAGGGACAGAGTGTACAAACGTAAGGGACAGGGTATAGAAACCTAAGGGACAGAGTATACAAACCAAAGGGACCGAGTATACAAACCAAAGGAACAGAGTATACAAACCTAAGGGACAGAGTGTACAAACCTAAGGGACAGAGTATACAACCTAATGGACAGAGTGTACAAACCTAAGGGACAGAGTATACAAGCCTAAGGGACAGATCATATAAACCTATGGGACAGAGAATAGAAACCTAAGGGACAGAGTGTACAAACCTAAGGGACTGAGTATACAAACCAAAGTGACAGAGTGTTCAAACCAAAGGGACAGAGTGTACCAACCTAAGCGGGAGAGTGTACAAACCTAAGGGACAGAGTGTACAAACCGAAGGGACAGAGTGTACAAACCTAAGGGACAGAGTGTACAAACCCAAGGGACAGACTGTACAAACCTAAGGGCAGAGTTTACAAACCTAAGGGACAGAGTGTACAAACCAACGGGACAGAGTGTACAAACCTAAGGGACAGAGTATACAAACCAAACGGACAGAGTATACAAACCAAAGGGACAGAGGATACAAACGTAAGGGACAGAGGGTACAAACGTAAGGGACAGGGTATAGAAATCTAAGGGACAGAGTATACAACCTAAGGGACAGAGTGTACAAACCTAAGGGACAGAGTGTACAAACCTAAGGGACAGTGTATACAAACCAAAGGGACAGAGTATACAAACCTAAGGGACAGAGTATGCAAAGCTAAGGGACAGAGCGTACAAACCTAAGGGACAGAGTATACAAACCTAAGGGACTGAGTATACAAACCTAAGTGACAGAGTGTTCAAACCAAAGGGACAGAGTGTACCAACCAGAGCGGGAGAGTGTACAAACCGAAGGGACAGAGTGTACAAAGCCAAGGGACAGAGTGTACAAACCAAAGGGACAGAGTGTACAAACCTATGGGACAGAGTGTACTAACCAAAGAGACAGAGTGTACAAACCTAAGCGACAGAGTATACAATCCTAAGGGAGAGAGTGTATAAAACTAAGGGCAGAGTTTACAAACCTAAGGGACAGAGTATACAATCCTAAGGGAGAGAGTATACAAACCCAAGGGACAGAGTGTACAAACCTAAGGGACAGAGTGTACAAACCTAAGGGACAGAGTGTACAAACCAAAGGGAAAGAGTATACAAACCTAAGGGACAGAGAATACAAACCTAAGGGACAGAGTATACAAACCTAAGGGACAGAGCGTAAAACCTAAGGGACAGAGTATGCAAACCTAAGGGACAGAGTATGCAAATCTAAGGGACAGTGTGTACAAACCTAAGGGACAGAGTATACAAACCTGATGGACAGAGTATACAAACCTAAGGGACAGAGTGGACAAACCTAAGGGACAGAGTGTACAAATCTAAGCGACAGAGTGTACAAACCTAAGGGACAGAGTGTACAAACCTCAGGGACAGAGTGTACAACCTAAGGGACAGAGTGTACAAACTTTAGGGACAGAGTGTACAAGCCTAAGGGACAGATTATACAAAGCTAATGGACAGAGTATACAAACCAAAGGGACAGAGTATACAAACCTAAGGGACAGAGTGTGCAAATCTAAGGGACAGTATGTACAAACCTAAGGGACAGAGTATACAAACCTGATGGACAGAGTATACAAACCTAAGGGACAGAGTGGACACACCCAAGGGACAGAGTGTACAAACCTAAGGGACAGAGTGTACAAACCTAAGGTACAGAGTGTACAAACCAAAGGGACTGAGTATACAAACCTAAGTGACAGAGTGTTCAAACCAAAGGGACAGAGTGTACCAACCTAAGCGGGAGAGTGTACAAACCGAAGGGACAGAGTATACAAAGCCAAGGGACAGAGTGTACAAACCTAAGGGACAGAGTGTACAAACCTAAGGGACAGAGTGTACTAACCTAAGAGACAGAGTGTACAAAGCTAAGCGACAGAGTGTTCAAACCTAAGGGACAGAGTGTATAAACCTAAGGGCAGAGTTTACAAACCTAAGGGACAGAGTATACAATCCTAAGGGAGAGAGTATACAAACCCAAGGGACAGAGTATACAAACCGAAGGGACAGAGTGTACAAACCTAAGGGACAGAAAATACAAACCTAAGGGACAGAGTGTACAAACCTAAGGGACAGAGTATACAAAACTAAGGGACAGAGTGTACTAACGTAAGGGACAGAGGATACCAACCTCAGGGACAGAGTATACAAGCCTAAGGGACAGAAAATACAAACCTAAGGGACAGAGTATACAAACCTAAGGGACAAAGTGTACAAACCTAAGGGACAGAGTATACAAAGCTAAGGGACAGAGTATACAAACCAAAGGAACAGAGTACACAAACCAAAGGGACAGAGGATACAAACGTAAGGGACAGAGTGTACAAATGTAAGGGACAGAGTATAGAAACCTAAGGGACAGAGTATACAAACCAAAGGGACAGAGTATACAAACCAAACGGACAGAGAATACAAACCTAAGGGACAGATTGTACAAACCTAAGGGACAGAGTGTACAAACCAACGGGACAGAGTGTACAAACCTAAGGGACAGAGTGTACAAACCTAAGGGACTGAGTATACAAACTTAAGTGACAGAGTGTACAAACCAAAGGGACAGAGTGTACCAACCTAAGCGGGAGAGTGTACAAACCAAGGGACTGAGTATACAAACCGAAGTGACAGAGTGTTCAATCCAAAGGAACAGAGTGTACCAACCTAAGCGGGAGAGTGTACAAACTGAAGGGACAGAGTATACAAAGCGAAGGGACTGAGTGTACAAACATAAGGGACAGAGTGTACAAGCCAAACGGACAGATTATACAAACCTGAGGGACAGAGAATAGAAACCTAAGGGACAGAGTGTACAAACCTAAGGGACAGAGTGTACAAACCTAAGGGACAGAGTATACAAACCAAAGGGACAGAGTATACAAACCTAAGGGACAGAGAATACAAACCTAAGGGACAGAGGGTACAAACCTAAGTGACAGAGTATACAAACTTAAGGGACAGAGCGTAAAACCTAAGGGACAGAGTATACAAACCTAAGGGACAGAGTATGCAAACCTAAGGGACAGAGCGTACAAACCTAAGGGACAGAGTATACAAACCTAAGGGACAGAGTACACAAACCAAAGGGACAGAGTGTACAACCTAAGGGACAGAGTGTACAAACTTTAGGGACAGAGTGTACAAGCCTAAGGGACAGATTATACAAAGCTAATGGACAGAGTATACAAACCAAAGGGACAGAGTATACAAACCTAAGGGACAGAGGGTGCAAATCTAAGGGACAGTATGTACAAACCTAAGGGACAGAGTATACAAACCTGATGGACAGAGTATACAAACCTAAGGGACAGAATGGACACACCCAAGGGACAGAGTGTACAAACCTAAGGGACAGAGTGTACACACCTAAGGTACAGAGTGTACAAACCAAAGGGACTGAGTATACAAACCTAAGTGACAGAGTGTTCAAACCAAAGGGACAGAGTGTACCAACCTAAGCGGGAGAGTGTACAAACCGAAGGGACAGAGTGTACAAAGCCAAGGGACAGAGTGTACAAACCTAAGGGACAGAGTGTACAAACCTAAGGGACAGAGTGTACTAACCTAAGAGACAGAGTGTACAAAGCTAAGCGACAGAGTGTTCAAACCTAAGGGACAGAGTGTATAAACCTAAGGGCAGAGTTTACAAACCTAAGGGACAGAGTATACAATCCTAAGGGAGAGAGTATACAAACCCAAGGGACAGAGTATACAAACCGAAGGGACAGAGTGTACAAACCTAAGGGACAGAAAATACAAACCTAAGGGACAGAGTGTACAAACCTAAGGGACAGAGTATACAAAACTAAGGGACAGAGTGTACTAACGTAAGGGACAGAGGATACCAACCTCAGGGACAGAGTATACAAGCCGAAGGGACAGAAAATACAAACCTAAGGGACAGAGTATACAAACCTAAGGGACAGATTGTACAAACCTAAGGAACAGAGTGTACAAACCAACGGGACAGAGTGTACAAACCTAAGGGACAGAGTGTACAAACCTAAGGGACTGAGTATACAAACCTAAGTGACAGAGTGTACAAACCAAAGGGACAGAGTGTACCAACCTAAGCGGGAGAGTGTACAAACCAAGGGACTGAGTATACAAACCGAAGTGACAGAGTGTTCAAACCAAAGGAACAGAGTGTACCAACCTAAGCGGGAGAGTGTACAAACTGAAGGGACAGAGTATACAAAGCGAAGGGACTGAGTGTACAAACATAAGGGACAGAGTGTACAAGCCAAACGGACAGATTATACAAACCTGAGGGACAGAGAATAGAAACCTAAGGGACAGAGTGTACAAACCTAAGGGACAGAGTGTACAAACCTAAGGGACAGAGTATACAAACCAAAGGGACAGAGTATACAAACCTAAGGGACAGAGAATACAAACCTAAGGGACAGAGGGTACAAACCTAAGGGACAGAGTATACAAACTTAAGGGACAGAGCGTAAAACCTAAGGGACAGAGTATACAAACCTAAGGGACAGAGTATGCAAACCTAAGGGACAGAGCGTAGAAACCTAAGGGACAGAGTATACAAACCTAAGGGACAGAGTACACAAACCAAAGGGACAGAGTATACAAACCAAAGGGACAGAGTGTACAAGCCTAAGGGACAGATTATACAAACCTAAGGGACAGAGGATACAAACCTAAGGTACAGAGTGTACAAACTTAAAGGACGTACACAAATCTAAGGGACAGAGTATACAAACCAATGGGACAGAGTTACAAATCTAAGGGACAGAGTATACAAACGTAAGGGACAGAAAATACAAACCTAAGGGACAGAGTGTACAAACCTCAGGGACAGAGTATACAACCTAAGGGATAGAGTACAAAAACCAAAGGGACAGAGGATACAAACGTAATGGACAGAGTGTACAAATGTAAGGGACAGAGTATAGAAAGCTAAGGGACTGAGTATACAAACCAAAGGGACAGAGTATACAAACCAAAGGGACTGAGTATACAAACATAAGGGACAGATTGTACAAACCTAAGGGACAGAGTGTACAAACCAATGGGACAGAGTGTACAAACCTAAGGGACAGAGTATACAAACCAAACGGACAGAGTATACAAACCAAAGGGACAGAGGATACAAACATAAGGGACAGGGTGTACAAACATAAGGGACAGGGTATAGAAATCTAAGGGACAGAGTATACAAACCAAAGGGACAGAGTATACAAACCAAAGGAACAGAGTATACAAACCTAAGGGACAGAGTGTACAAACCTAAGGGACAGAGCATACAACCTAAGGGACAGAGTGTACAAACCTAAGGGACGCAGTGTACAAGCCTAAGGGACAGATTATACAAACCTAAGGGACAGAGAAAAGAAACCTAAGGGACAGAGTGTACAAACCTAAGGGACAGAGTGTACAAACCTAAGGGACAGAGTATACAAACCTAAGGGACAGAGCGTAAAACCTAAGGGACAGAGTATACAAACCTAAGGGACAGAGTATGCAAACCTAAGGGACAGAGTGTGCAAATCTAAGGGACAGTGTCTACAAACCTAAGGGACAGAGTATACAAACCTGAACAGACAGAGTATACAAACCTAAGGGACAGAGTGGACAAACCTAAGGGACAGAGTGTACAAACCTAAGGGACAGAGTGTACAAACCTAAGGGACAGAGTGGACAAACCTAAGGGACAGAGTGTACAAACCCAAAGGACAGAGTGTACAAACCTAAGGTACAGAGTGTACAAACCAAAGGGACTGAGTATACAAACCTAAGTGACAGAGTGTTCAAACCAAAGGGACAGAGTGTACCAACCTAAGCGGGAGAGTGTACAAACCGAAGGGACAGAGTGTACAAAGCCAAGGGACAGAGTGTACAAACCTAAGGGACAGAGTGTACAAACCTATGGGACAGAGTGTACTAACCTAAGAGACAGAGTGTACAAACCTAAGCGACAGAGTGTACAAACCTAAGGGAGAGAGTGTATAAACCTAAGGGCAGAGTTTACAAACCTAAGGGACAGAGTATACAATCCTAAGGGAGAGAGTATACAAACCCAAGGGACAGAGTGTACAAACCTAAGGGACAGAGTGTACAAACCTAAGGGACAGAGTGTACAAACCAAAGGGAAAGAGTATACAAACCTAAGGGACAGAGAATACAAACCTAAGGGACAGAGGGTTCAAACCTAAGGGACAGAGTATACAAACCTAAGGGACAGAGCGTAAAACCTAAGGGACAGAGTATGCAAACCTAAGGGACAGAGTATGCAAATCTAAGGGACAGTGTGTACAAACCTAAGGGACATAGTATACAAACCTGATGGACACAGTATACAAACCTAAGGGACAGAGTGGACAAACCTAAGGGACAGAGTGTACAAACCTAAGGGACAGAGTGTACAAACCTAAGGGACTGAGTATACAAACCTAAGTGACAGAGTGTTCAAACCAAAGGGACAGAGTGTACCAACCTAAGCGGGAGAGTGTACAAACCTAAGGGACAGAGTGTACAAACCGAAGGGACAGAGTGTACAAACCTAAGGGACAGAGTGTACAAACCCAAGGGACCGACTGTACAAACCTAAGGGCAGAGTTTACAAACCTAAGGGACAGAGTGTACAAACCAACGGGACAGAGTGTACAAACCTAAGGGACAGAGTGTACAAACCAAACGGACAGAGTATACAAACCAAAGGGACAGAGGATACAAACATAAGGGACAGAGTGTACAAACGTAAGGGACAGGGTATAGAAATCTAAGGGACAGAGTATACAAACCAAAGGGACAGAGTATACAAACCTAAGAGAGAGAGTGTGCAAACCTAAGGGACAGAGTGTACAAACCAACGGGACAGAGTGTGCAAACCTAAGGGACAGAGTATACAAACCAAACGGACAGAGTATACAAACCAAAGGGACAGAGGATACAAACGTAAGGGACAGAGTGTACAAACGTAAGGGACAGGGTATAGACACCTAAGGGACAGAGTATACAAACCAAAGAGACCGAGTATACAAACCAAAGGAACAGAGTATACAAACCAAAGGGACAGAGTGTACAAACCTAAGGGACAGAGTGTACAAACCTAAGGGACAGTGTATACAAACCAAAGGGACAGAGTATACAAACCTAAGGGACAGAGTATGCAAAGCTAAGGGACAGAGCGTACAAACCTAAGGGACAGAGTATACAAACCTAAGGGACTGAGTATACAAACCTAAGTGACAGAGTGTTCAAACCAAAGGGACAGAGTGTACCAACCTAAGCGGGAGAGTGTACAAACCGAAGGGACAGAGTGTACAAAGCCAAGGGACAGAGTGTACAAACCTAAGGGACAGAGTGTACAAACCTATGGGACAGAGTGTACTAACCAAAGAGACAGAGTGTACAAACCTAAGCGACAGAGTGTACAAACCTAAGGGAGAGAGTGTATAAAACTAAGGGCAGAGTTTACAAACCTAAGGGACAGAGTATACAATCCTAAGGGAGAGAGTATACAAACCCAAGGGACAGAGTGTACAAACCTAAGGGACAGAGTGTACAAACCTAAGGGACAGTGTGTACAAACCAAAGGGAAAGAGTATACAAACCTAAGGGACAGAGAATACAAACCTAAGGGACAGAGCGTAAAACCTAAGGGACAGAGTATGCACACCTAAGGGACAGAGTATGCAAATCTAAGGGACAGTGTGTACAAACCTAAGGGACAGAGTATACAAACCTGATGGACACAGTATACAAACCTAAGGGACAGAGTGGACAAACCTAAGGGACAGAGTGTACAAATCTAAGGGACAGAGTGTACAAACCTAAGGGACTGAGTATACAAACCTAAGTGACAGAGTGTTCAAACCAAAGGGACAGAGTGTACCAACCTAAGCGGGAGAGTGTACAAACCTAAGGGACAGCGTGTACAAACCGAAGGGACAGAGTGTACAAACCTAAGGGACAGAGTGTACAAACCCAAGGGACAGACTGTACATACCTAAGGGCAGAGTTTACAAACCTAAGGGACAGAGTGTCCAAACCAACGGGACAGAGTGTACAAACGTAAGTGACAGAGTATACAAACCAAACGGACAGAGTATACAAACCAAAGGGACAGAGGATACAAACGTAAGGGACAGAGTGTACAAACGTAAGGGACAGGGTATAGAAATCTAAGGGACAGAGTATACAAACCAAAGGGACAGAGTATACAAAGCTAAGGGACAGAGTGTGCAAACCTAAGGGACAGAGTGTACAAACCAACGGGACAGAGTGTGCAAACCTAAGGGACAGAGTATACAAACCAAACGGACAGAGTATACAAACCAAAGGGACAGAGGATACAAACGTAAGGGACAGAGTGTACAAACGTAAGGGACAGGGTATAGAAACCTAAGGGACAGAGTATACAAACCAAAGGGACCGAGTATACAAACCAAAGGAACAGAGTATACAAACCTAAGGGACAGAGTGTACAAACCTAAGGGACAGAGTATACAACCTAATGGACAGAGTGTACAAACCTAAGGGACAGAGTATACAAGCCTAAGGGACAGATCATATAAACCTATGGGACAGAGAATAGAAACCTAAGGGACAGAGTGTACAAACCTAAGGGACTGAGTATACAAACCAAAGTGACAGAGTGTTCAAACCAAAGGGACAGAGTGTACCAACCTAAGCGGGAGAGTGTACAAACCTAAGGGACAGAGTTTACAAACCGAAGGGACAGAGTGTACAAACCTAAGGGACAGAGTGTACAAACCCAAGGGACAGACTGTACAAACCTAAGGGCAGAGTTTACAAACCTAAGGGACAGAGTGTACAAACCAACGGGACAGAGTGTACAAACCTAAGGGACAGAGTATACAAACCAAACGGACAGAGTATACAAACCAAAGGGACAGAGGATACAAACGTAAGGGACAGAGGGTACAAACGTAAGGGACAGGGTATAGAAATCTAAGGGACAGAGTATACAACCTAAGGGACAGAGTGTACAAACCTAAGGGACAGAGTGTACAAACCTAAGGGACAGTGTATACAAACCAAAGGGACAGAGTATACAAACCTAAGGGACAGAGTATGCAAAGCTAAGGGACAGAGCGTACAAACCTAAGGGACAGAGTATACAAACCTAAGGGACTGAGTATACAAACCTAAGTGACAGAGTGTTCAAACCAAAGGGACAGAGTGTACCAACCAGAGCGGGAGAGTGTACAAACCGAAGGGACAGAGTGTACAAAGCCAAGGGACAGAGTGTACAAACCAAAGGGACAGAGTGTACAAACCTATGGGACAGAGTGTACTAACCAAAGAGACAGAGTGTACAAACCTAAGCGACAGAGTATACAATCCTAAGGGAGAGAGTGTATAAAACTAAGGGCAGAGTTTACAAACCTAAGGGACAGAGTATACAATCCTAAGGGAGAGAGTATACAAACCCAAGGGACAGAGTGTACAAACCTAAGGGACAGAGTGTACAAACCTAAGGGACAGAGTGTACAAACCAAAGGGAAAGAGTATACAAACCTAAGGGACAGAGAATACAAACCTAAGGGACAGAGTATACAAACCTAAGGGACAGAGCGTAAGACCTAAGGGACAGAGTATGCAAACCTAAGGGACAGAGTATGCAAATCTAAGGGACAGTGTGTACAAACCTAAGGGACAGAGTATACAAACCTGATGGACAGAGTATACAAACCTAAGGGACAGAGTGGACAAACCTAAGGGACAGAGTGTACAAATCTAAGCGACAGAGTGTACAAACCTAAGGGACAGAGTGGACAAACCTAAGGGACAGAGTGTACAAATCTAAGCGACAGAGTGTACAAACCTAAGGGACAGAGTGTACAAACCTAAGGGACTGAGTATACAAATCTAAGTGACAGAGTGTTCAAACCAAAGGGACAGAGTGTACCAACCTAAGCGGGAGAGTGTACAAACCTAAGGGACAGCGTGTACAAACCGAAGGGACAGAGTGTACAAACCTAAGGGACAGAGTGTACAAACCCAAGGGACAGACTGTACAAACCTAAGGGCAGAGTTTACAAACCTAAGGGACAGAGTGTACAAACCAACGGGACAGAGTGTACAAACCTAAGGGACAGAGTATACAAACCAAACGGACAGAGTATACAAACCAAAGGGACAGAGGATACAAACGTAAGGGACAGAGTGTACAAACGTAAGGGACAGGGTATAGAAATCTAAGGGACAGAGTATACAAACCAAAGGGACAGAGTATACAAAGCTAAGGGGCAGAGTGTGCAAACCTAAGGGACAGAGTGTACAAACCAACGGGACAGAGTGTGCAAACCTAAGGGACAGAGTATACAAACCAAACGGACAGAGTATACAAACCAAAGGGACAGAGGATACAAACGTAAGGGACAGAGTGTACAAACGTAAGGGACAGGGTATAGAAACCTAAGGGACAGAGTATACAAACCAAAGGGACCGAGTATACAAACCAAAGGAACAGAGTATACAAACCTAAGGGATAGAGTGTACAAACCTAAGGGACAGAGTATACAACCTAAGGGACAGAGTGTACAAACCTAAGGGACAGAGTGTACAAGCCTAAGGGACAGATCATATAAACCTATGGGACAGAGAATAGAAAACTAAGGGACAGAGTGTACAAACCTAAGGGACTGAGTATACAAACCTAAGTGACAGAGTGTTCAAACCAAAGGGACAGAGTGTACCAACCTAAGCGGGAGAGTGTACAAACCTAAGGGACAGAGTGTACAAACCGAAGGGACAGAGTGTACAAACCTAAGGGACAGAGTGTACAAACCCAAGGGACAGACTGTACAAACCTAAGGGCAGAGTTTACAAACCTAAGGGACAGAGTGTACAAACCAACGGGACAGAGTGTACAAACCTAAGGGACAGAGTATACAAACCAAACGGACAGAGTATACAAACCAAAGGGACAGAGGATACAAACGTAAGGGACAGAGGGTACAAACGTAAGGGACAGGGTATACAAACCTAAGGGACAGAATGTGCAAACCTAAGGGACGGAGTGTACAAACCAACGGGACAGAGTGTGCAAACCTAAGGGACAGAGTATACAACCTAAGCGACAGAGTGTACAAACCTAAGGGACAGAGTGTACAAGCCTAAGGGACAGATCATATAAACCTATGGGACAGAGAATAGAAACCTAAGGGACAGAGTGTACAAACCTAAGGGACAGAGTGTACAAACCTAAGGGACAGTGTATACAAACCAAAGGGACAGAGTATACAAACCTAAGGGATAGAGTGTACAAACCTAAGGGACAGAGTATACAACCTAAGGGACAGAGTGTACAAACCTAAGGGACAGAGTGTACAAGCCTAAGGGACAGATCATATAAACCTATGGGACAGAGAATAGAAACCTAAGGGACAGAGTGTACAAACCTAAGGGACAGAGTGTACAAACCTAAGGGACAGTGTATTCAAACCAAAGGGACAGAGTATACAAACCTAAGGGACAGAGAATACAAACCTAAGGGACAGAGGGTACAAACCTAAGGGACAGAGTATACAAACCTAAGGGACAGAGCGTAAAACCTATGGGACAGAGTATACAAACCTAAGGGACAGAGTATGCAAACCTAAGGGACAGAGCGTACAAACCTAAGGGACAGAGTATACAAACCTAAGGGACAGAGTATACAAACCAAAGGGACAGAGTATACATACCAAAGGGACAGAGTATACAAACAAAAGGGACAGAGGATACAAAGCTAAGGGACAGAGTATACAAACCTAAGGGACAGAGTGTGCAAATCTAAGGAACAGTGTGTACATACCTAAGGGACAGAGTATACAAACCTGATGGACAGAGTATACAAACCTAAGGGACAGAGTGGACAAACCAAAGGGACAGAGTGTACAAACCTAAGGGACAGAGTGTACAAACCTAAGGGACAGAGTGTACAAACCTAAGGTACAGAGTGTACAAACCAAAGGGACTGAGTATACAAACCTAAGTGACAGAGTGTTCAAACCAAAGGGACAGAGTGTACCAACCTAAGCGGGAGAGTGTACAAACCGAAGGGACAGAGTGTACAAAGCCAAGGGACAGAGTGTATAAACCTAAGGGACAGAGTGTACAAACCTAAGGGACAGAGTGTACTAACCTAAGAGACAGAGTGTACAAACCTAAGCGACAGAGTGTACAAACCTAAGGGACAGAGTGTATAAACCTAAGGGCAGAGTTTACACACCTAAGGGACAGAGTATACAATCCTTAGGGAGAGAGTATGCAAACCCAAGGGACAGAGTATACAAACCGAAGGGACAGAGTGTACAAACCTAAGGGACAGAAAATACAAACCTATGGGACAGAGTGTACAAACCTAAGGGACAGAGTATACAAAACTAAGGGACAGAGTGTACTAACGTAAGGGACAGAGGATACCAACCTCAGGGACAGAGTATACAAGCCTAAGGGACAGAAAATACAAACCTAAGGGACAGAGTATACAAACCTAAGGGACAGAGTGTACAAACCTAAGGGACAGAGAATACAAAGCTAAGGGTCAGGGTATACAAACCAAAGGGACAGAGTACACAAACCAAAGGGACAGAGGATACAATCGTAAGGGACAGAGTGTACAAATGTAAGGGACAGAGTATAGAAACCTAAGGGACAGAGTATACAAACCAAAGGGACAGAGTATACAAACCAAAGCGACAGAGTATACAAACCTAAGGGACAGAGTGTACAAACCTAAGGGACAGAGTGTACTAACCTAAGAGACAGAGTGTACAAACCTAAGCGACAGAGTGTACAAACCTAAGGGACAGAGTGTATAAACCTAAGGGCAGAGTTTACAAACCTAAGGGACAGAGTATACAATCGTAAGGGAGAGAGTATACAAACCCAAGGGACAGAGTATACAAACCGAAGGGACAGAGTGTACAAACCTAAGGGACAGAATATACAAACCGAAGGGACAGAGTGTACAAACCTAAGGGACAGAGTATACAAAACTAAGGGACAGAGTGTACTAACGTAAGGGACAGAGGATACCAACCTCAGGGACAGAGTATACAAGCCTAAGGGACAGAAAATACAAACCTAAGGGACAGAGTGTACAAACCTAAGGGACAGAGTGTACAAACCTAAGGGACAGTGTATACAAACCAAAGGGACAGAGTATACAAACCTAAGGGATAGAGTGTACAAACCTAAGGGACAGAGTATACAACCTAAGGGACAGAGTGTACAAACCTAAGGGACAGAGTGTACAAGCCTAAGGGACAGAGTATACAAACCTAAGGGACAGAGAATACAAACCTCAGGGACAGAGGGTACAAACCTAAGGGACAGAGTATACAAACCTAAGGGACAGAGCGTAAAACATATGGGACAGAGTATACAGACCTAAGGGACAGAGTATGCAAACCTAAGGGACAGAGCGTACAAAGCTAAGGGACAGAGTATACAAACCTAAGGGACAGAGTATACAAACCAAAGGGACAGAGTATACATACCAAAGGGACAGAGTATACAAACAAAAGGGACAGAGGATACAAAGCTAAGGGACAGAGTATACAAACCTAAGGGACAGAGTGTGCAAATCTAAGGAACAGTGTGTACATACCTAAGGGACAGAGTATACAAACCTGATGGACAGAGTATACAAACCTAAGGGACAGAGTGGACAAACCTAAGGGACAGAGTGTACAAACTTAAGGGACAGAGTGTACAAACCTAAGGGACAGAGTGTACAAACCTAAGGGACTGAGTATACAAACCTAAGTGACAGAGTGTTCAAACCAAAGGGACAGAGTGTACCAACCTAAGCGGGAGAGTGTACAAACCTAAGGGACAGAGTGTACAAACCGAAGGGACAGAGTGTACAAACCTAAGGGACAGAGTGTACAAACCGAAGGGACAGAGTGTACTAACCTAAGAGACAGAGAGTACAAACCTAAGCGACAGAGTGTACAAACCTAAGGGACAGAGTGTATAAACCTAAGGGCAGAGTTTACAAACCTAAGGGACAGAGCATACAATCCTAAGGGAGAGAGTATACAAACCCAAGGGACAGAGTATACAAACCAAAGGGACAGAGTGTACAAACCTAAGGGACAGAGTATACAAACCTAAGGGACAGAGTGTACAAACCTAAGGGACAGAGTATACAAAACTAAGGGACAGAGTGTACTAACGTAAGGGACAGAGGATACCAACCTCAGGGACAGAGTATACAAGCCTAAGGGACAGAGTATACAAACCTGATGGACAGAGTATACAAACCTAAGGGACAGAGTTGACAAACCTAAGGGACAGAGTGTACAAACCTAAGGGACAGAGTGTACAAACCTAAGGTACAGAGTGTACAAACCAAAGGGACTGAGTATACAAACCTAAGTGACAGAGTGTTCAAACCAAAGGGACAGAGTGTACCAACCTAAGCGGGAGAGTGTACAAACCGAAGGGACAGAGTGTACAAAGCCAAGGGACAGAGTGTACAAACCTAAGGGACAGAGTGTACAAACCTAAGGGACAGAGTGTACTAACCTAAGAGACAGAGTGTACAAACCTAAGCGACAGAGTGTACAAACCTAAGGGACAGAGTGTATAAACCTAAGGGCAGAGTTTACAAACCTAAGGGACAGAGTATACAATCCTTAGGGAGAGAGTATACAAACCCAAGGGACAGAGTATACAAACCGAAGGGACAGAGTGTACAAACCTAAGGGACAGAAAATACAAACCTAAGGGACAGAGTGTACAAACCTAAGGGACAGAGTATACAAAACTAAGGGACAGAGTGTACTAACGTAAGGGACAGAGGATACCAACCTCAGGGACAGAGTATACAAGCCTAAGGGACAGAAAATACAAACCTAAGGGACAGAGTATACAAACCTAAGGGACAGAGTGTACAAACCTAAGGGACAGAGAATACAAAGCTAAGGGACAGGGTATACAAACCAAAGGGACAGAGTACACAAACCAAAGGGACAGAGGATACAATCGTAAGGGACAGAGTGTACAAATGTAAGGGACAGAGTATAGAAACCTAAGGGACAGAGTATACAAACCAAAGGGACAGAGTATACAAACCAAAGCGACAGAGTATACAAACCTAAGGGACAGAGTGTACAAACCTAAGGGACAGAGTGTACTATCCTAAGAGACAGAGTGTACAAACCTAAGCGACAGAGTGTACAAACCTAAGGGACAGAGTGTATAAACCTAAGGGCAGAGTTTACAAACCTAAGGGACAGAGTATACAATCAAAAGGGAGAGAGTATACAAACCCAAGGGACAGAGTATACAAACCGAAGGGACAGAGTGTACAAACCTAAGGGACAGAATATACAAACCTAAGGGACAGAGTGTACAAACCTAAGGGACAGAGTATACAAAACTAAGGGACAGAGTGTACTAACGTAAGGGACAGAGGATACCAACCTCAGGGACAGAGTATACAAGCCTAAGGGACAGAAAATACAAACCTAAGGGACAGAGTATACAAACCTAAGGGACAGAGTGTACAAACCTAAGGGACAGAGTATACAAAGCTAAGGGACAGAGTATACAAACCAAAGGGACAGAGTACACAAACCAAAGGGACAGAGGATACAAACGTAAGGGACAGAGTGTACAAATGTAAGGGACAGAGTATAGAAACCTAAGGGACAGAGTATACAAACCAAAGGGACAGAGTATACTAACCAAAGGGACAGAGAATACAAACCTAAGGGACAGATTGTACAAACCTAAGGGACAGAGTGTACAAACCAACGGGACAGAGTGTACAAACCTAAGGGACAGAGTGTACAAACCTAAGGGACTGAGTATACAAACCTAAGTGACAGAGTGTACAAACCAAAGGGACAGAGTGTACCAACTTAAGCGGGAGAGTGTACAAACCTAAGGGACTGAGTATACAAACCTAAGTGACAGAGTGTTCAAACCAAAGGAACAGAGTGTACCAACCTAAGCGGGAGAGTGTACAAACCGAAGGGACAGAGTATACAAAGCGAAGGGACAGAGTGTACAAACCTAAGGGACAGAGAATACAAACATAAGGGACAGAGGGTACAAACCTAAGGGACAGAGTATACAAACTTAAGGGACAGAGCGTAAAACCTAAGGGACAGAGTCTACAAACCTAAGGGACAGAGTATGCAAACCTAAGGGACAGAGCGTACAAACCTAAGGGACAGAGTATACAAACCTAAGGGACAGAGTATTCAAACCAAAGGGACAGAGTATACAAACAAAAGGGACAGAGTGTACAAGCCTAAGGGACAGATTATACAAACCTAAGGGACAGAGGATACAAACCTAAGGGACAGAGTGTACAAACTTAAAGGGCGTATACAAACCTAAGGGACAGAGTCTACAAACCAAAGGGACAGAGTGTACAAATCTAAGGGACAGAGTATACAAACGTAAGGGACAGAAAATACAAACCTAAGGGACAGAGTGTACAAACCTAAGGGACAGAGTGTACAAACCTAAGGGACAGTGTATACAAACCAAAGGGACAGAGTATACAAACCTAAGGGATAGAGTGTACAAACCTAAGGGACAGAGTATACAACCTAAGGGACAGAGTGTACAAACCTAAGGGACAGAGTGTACAAGCCTAAGGGACAGATCATATTAACCTATGGGACAGAGAATAGAAACCTAAGGGACAGAGTGTACAAACCTAAGGGACAGAGTGTACAAACCTAAGGGACAGTGTATTCAAACCAAAGGGACAGAGTATACAAACCTAAGGGACAGAGAATACAAACCTAAGGGACAGAGGGTACAAACCTAAGGGACAGAGTATACAAACCTAAGGGACAGAGCGTAAAACCTATGGGACAGAGTATACAAACCTAAGGGACAGAGTATGCAAACCTAAGGGACAGAGCGTACAAACCTAAGGGACAGAGTATACAAACCTAAGGGACAGAGTATACAAACCAAAGGGACAGAGTATACATACCAAAGGGACAGAGTATACAAACAAAAGGGACAGAGGATACAAAGCTAAGGGACAGAGTATACAAACCTAAGGGACAGAGTGTGCAAATCTAAGGAACAGTGTGTACATACCTAAGGGACAGAGTATACAAACCTGATGGACAGAGTATACAAACCTAAGGGACAGAGTGGACAAACCTAAGGGACAGAGTGTCCAAACCTAAGGGACAGAGTGTACAAACCTAAGGGACAGAGTGTACCAACCTAAGCGGGAGAGTGTACAAACCTAAGGGACAGAGTGTACAAACCGAAGGGACAGAGTATACAAACCTAAGGGACAGAGTGTACAAACCGAAGGGACAGAGTGTACTAACCTAAGAGACAGAGAGTACAAACCTAAGCGACAGAGTGTACAAACCTAAGGGACAGAGTGTATAAACCTAAGGGCAGAGTTTACAAACCTAAGGGACAGAGTATACAATCCTAAGGGAGAGAGTATACAAACCCAAGGGACAGAGTATACAAACCAAAGGGACAGAGTGTACAAACCTAAGGGACAGAGTATACAAACCTAAGGGACAGAGTGTACAAACCTAAGGGACAGAGTATACAAAACTAAGGGACAGAGTGTACTAACGTAAGGGACAGAGGATACCAACCTCAGGGACAGAGTATACAAGCCTAAGGGACAGAGTATACAAACCTGATGGACAGAGTATACAAACCTAAGGGACAGAGTTGACAAACCTAAGGGACAGAGTGTACAAACCTAAGGGACAGAGTGTACAAACCTAAGGTACAGAGTGTACAAACCAAAGGGACTGAGTATACAAACCTAAGTGACAGAGTGTTCAAACCAAAGGGACAGAGTGTACCAACCTAAGCGGGAGAGTGTACAAACCGAAGGGACAGAGTGTACAAAGCCAAGGGACAGAGTGTACAAACCTAAGGTACAGAGTGTACAAACCTAAGGGACAGAGTGTACTAACCTAAGAGACAGAGTGTACAAACCTAAGCGACAGAGTGTACAAACCTAAGGGACAGAGTGTATAAACCTAAGGGCAGAGTTTACAAACCTAAGGGACAGAGTATACAATCCTTAGGGAGAGAGTATACAATCCCAAGGGACAGAGTATACAAACCGAAGGGACAGAGTGTACAAACCTAAGGGACAGAAAATACAAACCTAAGGGACAGAGTGTACAAACCTAAGGGACAGAGTGTACAAACCGAAGGGACAGAGTGTACTAACCTAAGAGACAGAGAGTACAAACCTAAGCGACAGAGTGTACAAACCTAAGGGACAGAGTGTATAAACCTAAGGGCAGAGTTTACAAACCTAAGGGACAGAGTATACAATCCTAAGGGAGAGAGTATACAAACCCAAGGGACAGAGTATACAAACCAAAGGGACAGAGTGTACAAACCTAAGGGACAGTGTATACAAACCTAAGGGACAGAGTGTACAAACCTAAGGGACAGAGTATACAAAACTAAGGGACAGAGTGTACTAACGTAAGGGACAGAGGATACCAACCTCAGGGACAGAGTATACAAGCCTAAGGGACAGAGTATACAAACCTGATGGACAGAGTATACAAACCTAAGGGACAGAGTTGACAAACCTAAGGGACAGAGTGTACAAACCTAAGGGACAGAGTGTACAAACCTAAGGTACAGAGTGTACAAACCAAAGGGACTGAGTATACAAACCTAAGTGACAGAGTGTTCAAACCAAAGGGACAGAGTGTACCAACCTAAGCGGGAGAGTGTACAAACCGAAGGGACAGAGTGTACAAAGCCAAGGGACAGAGTGTACAAACCTAAGGGACAGAGTGTACAAACCTAAGGGACAGAGTGTACTAACCTAAGAGACAGAGTGTACAAACCTAAGCGACAGAGTGTACAAACCTAAGGGACAGAGTGTATAAACCTAAGGGCAGAGTTTACAAACCTAAGGGACAGAGTATACAATCCTTAGGGAGAGAGTATACAAACCCAAGGGACAGAGTATACAAACCAAAGGGACAGAGTGTACAAACCTAAGGGACAGAAAATACAAACCTAAGGGATAGAGTGTACAAACCTAAGGGACAGAGTATACAAAACTAAGGGACAGAGTGTACTAACGTAAGGGACAGAGGATACCAACCTCAGGGACAGAGTATACAAGCCTAAGGGACAGAGTGTACAAACCTAAGGGACAGAGAATACAAAGCTAAGGGACAGGGTATACAAACCAAAGGGACAGAGTACACAAACCAAAGGGACAGAGGATACAATCGTAAGGGACAGAGTGTACAAATGTAAGGGACAGAGTATAGAAACCTAAGGGACAGAGTATACAAACCAAAGGGACAGAGTATACAAACCAAAGCGACAGAGTATACAAACCTAAGGGACAGAGTGTACAAACCTAAGGGACAGAGTGTACTAACCTAAGAGACAGAGTGTACAAACCTAAGCGACAGAGTGTACAAACCTAAGGGACAGAGTGTATAAACCTAAGGGCAGAGTTTACAAACCTAAGGGACAGAGTATACAATCGTAAGGGAGAGAGTATACAAACCCAAGGGACAGAGTATACAAACCGAAGGGACAGAGTGTACAAACCAAAGGGACAGAATATACAAACCTAAGGGACAGAGTGTACAAACCTAAGGGACAGAGTATACAAAACTAAGGGACAGAGTGTACTAACGTAAGGGACAGAGGATACCAACCTCAGGGACAGAGTATACAAGCCTAAGGGACAGAAAATACAAACCTAACGGACAGAGTATACAAACCTAAGGGACAGAGTGTACAAACCTAAGGGACAGAGTATACAAAGCTAAGGGACAGAGTATACAAACCAAAGGGACAGAGTACACAAACCAAAGGGACAGAGGATACAAACGTAAGGGACAGAGTGTACAAATGTAAGGGACAGAGTATAGAAACCTAAGGGACAGAGTATACAAACCAAAGGGACAGAGTATACAAACCAAAGGGACAGAGAATACAAACCTAAGGGACAGATTGTACAAACCTAAGGGACAGAGTGTACAAACCAATGGGACAGAGTGTACAAACCTAAGGGACAGAGTGTACAAACCTAAGGGACTGAGTATACAAACCTAAGTGACAGAGTGTACAAACCAAAGGGACAGAGTGTACCAACTTAAGCGGGAGAGTGTACAAACCTAAGGGACTGAGTATACAAACCTAAGTGACAGAGTGTTCAAACCAAAGGAACAGAGTGTACCAACCTAAGCGGGAGAGTGTACAAACCGAAGGGACAGAGTATACAAAGCGAAGGGACAGAGTGTACAAACCTAAGGGACAGAGAATACAAACATAAGGGACAGAGGGTACAAACCTAAGGGACAGAGTATACAAACTTAAGGGACAGAGCGTAAAACCTAAGGGACAGAGTCTACAAACCTAAGGGACAGAGTATGCAAACCTAAGGGACAGAGCGTACAAACCTAAGGGACAGAGTATACAAACCTAAGGGACAGAGTATACAAACCAAAGGGACAGAGTATACAAACAAAAGGGACAGAGTGTACAAGCCTAAGGGACAGATTATACAAACCTAAGGGACAGAGGATACAAACCTAAGGGACAGAGTGTACAAACTTAAAGGGCGTATACAAACCTAAGGGACAGAGTCTACAAACCAAAGGGACAGAGTGTACAAATCTAAGGGACAGAGTATACAAACGTAAGGGACAGAAAATACAAACCTAAGGGACAGAGTGTACAAACTTCAGGGACAGATTATACAAAGCTAATGGACAGAGTATACAAACCAAAGGGACAGAGTATACAAACCTAAGGGACAGAGTGTGCAAATCTAAGGGACAGTATGTACAAACCTAAGGGACAGAGTATACAAACCTGATGGACAGAGTATACAAACCTAAGGGACAGAGTGGACAAACCTAAGGGACAGAGTGTACAAACCTAAGGGACAGAGTGTGCAAACCTAAGGTACAGAGTGTACAAACCAAAGGGACTGAGTATACAAACCTAAGTGACAGAGTGTTCAAACCAAAGGGACAGAGTGTACCAACCTAAGCGGGAGAGTGTACAAACCGAAGGGACAGAGTATACAAAGCGAAGGGACAGAGTGTACAAACCTAAGGGACAGAGAATACAAACATAAGGGACAGAGGGTACAAACCTAAGGGACAGAGTATACAAACTTAAGGGACAGAGCGTAAAACCTAAGGGACAGAGTCTACAAACCTAAGGGACAGAGTATGCAAACCTAAGGGACAGAGCGTACAAACCTAAGGGACAGAGTATACAAACCTAAGGGACAGAGTATACAAACCAAAGGGACAGAGTATACAAACAAAAGGGACAGAGTGTACAAGCCTAAGGGACAGATTATACAAACCTAAGGGACAGAGGATACAAACCTAAGGGACAGAGTGTACAAACTTAAAGGGCGTATACAAACCTAAGGGACAGAGTCTACAAACCAAAGGGACAGAGTGTACAAATCTAAGGGACAGAGTATACAAACGTAAGGGACAGAAAATACAAACCTAAGGGACAGAGTGTACAAACTTCAGGGACAGATTATACAAAGCTAATGGACAGAGTATACAAACCAAAGGGACAGAGTATACAAACCTAAGGGACAGAGTGTGCAAATCTAAGGGACAGTATGTACAAACCTAAGGGACAGAGTATACAAACCTGATGGACAGAGTATACAAACCTAAGGGACAGAGTGGACAAACCTAAGGGACAGAGTGTACAAACCTAAGGGACAGAGTGTGCAAACCTAAGGTACAGAGTGTACAAACCAAAGGGACTGAGTATACAAACCTAAGTGACAGAGTGTTCAAACCAAAGGGACAGAGAGTACCAACCTAAGCGGGAGAGTGTACAAACCGAAGGGACAGAGTGTACAAAGCCAAGGGACAGAGTGTACAAACCTAAGGGACAGAGTGTACAAACCTAAGGGACAGAGAGTACTAACCTAAGAGACAGAGTGTACAAACCTAAGCGACAGAGTGTACAAACCTAAGGGACAGAGTGTATAAACCTAAGGGCAGAGTTAACAAACCTAAGGGACAGAGTATACAATCCTAAGGGAGAGAGTATACAAACCCAAGGGACAGAGTATACAAACCGAAGGGACAGAGTGTACAAACCTAAGGGACAGAAAATACAAACCTAAGGGACAGAGTGTACAAACCTAAGGGACAGAGTATACAAAACTAAGGGACAGAGTGTACTAACGTAAGGGACAGAGGATACCAACCTCAGGGACAGAGTATACAAGCCTAAGGGACAGAAAATACAAACCTAAGGGACAGAGTATACAAACCTAAGGGACAGAGTGTACAAACCTAAGGGACAGAGTATACAAAGCTAAGGGACAGAGTATACAAACCAAAGGGACAGAGTACACAAACCAAAGGGACAGAGGATACAAACGTAAGGGACAGAGTGTACAAATGTAAGGGACAGAGTATAGAAACCTAAGGGACAGAGTATACAAACCAAAGGGACAGAGTATACAAACCAAAGCGACAGAGTATACAAACCAAAGGGACAGAGTGTACAAACCGAAGGGACAGAGTGTACTAACCTAAGAGACAGAGTGTACAAACCTAAGCGACAGAGTGTGCAAACCTAAGGGACAGAGTGTATAAACCTAAGGGCAGAGTTTACAAACCTAAGGGACAGAGTGTACAAACCTAAGGGACAGAATATACAAACCTAAGGGACAGAGTGTACAAACCTAAGGGACAGAGTATACAAAACTAAGGGACAGAGCAACTAACGTAAGGGACAGAGGATGCCAACCTCAGGGACAGAGTATACAAGCCTAAGGGACAGAAAATACAAACCTAAGGGACAGAGTATACAAACCAAAGGGACAGAGTGTACAAACCTAAGGGACAGAGTATACAAAGCTAAGGGACAGAGTATACAAACCAAAGGGACAGAGTACACAAACCAAAGGGACAGAGGATACAAACGTAAGGGACAGAGTGTACAAATGTAAGGGACAGAGTATAGAAACCTAACGGACAGAGTATACAAACCAAAGGGACAGAGTATACAAACCAAAGGGACAGAGAATACAAACCTAAGGGACAGATTGTACAAACCTAAGGGACAGAGTGTACAAACCAACGGGACAGAGTGTACAAACCTAAGGGACAGAGTGTACAAACCTAAGGGACTGAGTATACAATCCTAAGTGACAGAGTGTACAAACCAAAGGGACAGAGTGTACCAACCTAAGCGGGAGAGTGTACAAACCTAAGGGACAGAGTATACAAACCTAAGGGACAGAGAACACAAACCTAAGGGACAGAGGATACAAACCCAAGGGACAGAGTGTACAAACTTAAAGGACGTATACAAACCTAAGGGACAGAGTATACAAACCAAAGGGACAGAGTGTACAAATCTAAGGGACAGAGTATACAAACGTAAGGGACAGAGCGTATAAACCTAAGGTGACAGAGTATACAAACCTAAGGGACAGAGTATACAAACCAAAGGGACAGAGAATAGAAACCTAAGGGACAGAGTGTACAAACCTAAGGGACAGAGTGTACAAACCTAAGGGACAGAGTATACAAACCAAAGGGACAGAGTATACAAACCTAAGGGACAGAGAATACAAACCTGAGGGACAGAGGGTACAAACCTAAGGGACAGAGTATACAAACTTAAGGGACAGAGCATAAAACCTAAGGGACAGAGTATACAAACCATGGGACAGAGTATGCAAACCTAAGGGACAGAGCTTACAAACCTAAGGGACAGAGTATACAAACCTAAGTGACAGAGTATACAAACCAAAGGGACAGAGTATACAAACCAAAGGGACAGAGTGTACAAGCCTAAGGGACAGATTATACAAACCTAAGGGACAGAGGATACAAACCTAAGGGACAGAGTGTACAAACTTAAAGGACGTATGCAAACCTAAGGGACAGAGTATACAAACCAAAGGGACAGAGTGTACAAATCTAAGGGACAGAGTATACAAACGTAAGGGACAGAAAATACAAACCTAAGGGACAGAGTGTACAAACCTCAGGGACAGAGTATACAACCTAAGGGACAGAGTGTACAAACTTTAGGGACAGAGTGTACAAGCCTAAGGGACAGATTATACAAAGCTAATGGACAGAGTATACAAACCAAAGGGACAGAATATACAAACCTAAGGGACAGAGTGTGCAAATCTAAGGGACAGTATGTAAAAACCTAAGGGACAGAGTATACAAACCTGATGGACAGAGTGTACAAACCTAAGGGACAGAGTGTACAAACCTAAGGGACAGAGTGTACAAGCCTAACGGACAGATTATACAAACCTAAGGGACAGAGGATACAAACCTAAGGGACAGAGTGTACAAACTTAAAGGACGTATACAAACCTAAGGGACAGAGTATACAAACCAAAGGGACAGAGTGTACAAATCTAAGGGACAGAGTATACAAACGTAAGGGACAGAAAATACAAACCTAAGGGACAGAGTGTACAAACCTCAGGGACAGAGTATACAACCTAAGGGACAGAGTGTACAAACTTTAGGGACAGAGTGTACAAGCCTAAGGGACAGATTATACAAAGCTAATGGGCAGAGTATACAAACCAAAGGGACAGAATATACAAACCTAAGGGACAGAGTGTGCAAATCTAAGGGACAGTATGTAAAAACCTAAGGGACAGAGTATACAAACCTGATGGACAGAGTGTACAAACCTAAGGGACAGAGTGTACAAACCTAAGGGACAGAGTGTACAAACCTAAGGGACAGAGTGTACAAGCCTAACGGACAGATTATACAAACCTAAGGGACAGAGAATAGAAACCTAAGGGACAGAGTGTACAAACCTAAGGGACAGAGTGTACAAACCTAAGGGACAGAGTATACAAACCAAAGGGACAGAGTATACAAACTAAGGGACAGAGAATACAAACCTGAGGGACAGAGGGTACAAACCTAAGGGACAGAGTATACAAACTTAAGGGACAGAGCATAAAACCTAAGGGACAGAGTATACAAACCATGGGACAGAGTATGCAAACCTAAGGGACAGAGCTTACAAACCTAAGGGACAGAGTATACAAACCTAAGGGACAGAGTATACAAACCAAAGGGACAGAGTATACAAACCAAAGGGACAGAGGATACAAACCTAAGGGACAGAGTATACAAACCTAAGGGTCAGAGTGTACAAATCTAAGGGACCTTGTGTACCAACCTAAGGGACTGAGTATACAAACCTAAATGACAGAGTGTACAAACTTAAGGGACAGAGTGTACAAACTTAAAGGACGTATACAAACCTAAGGGACAGAGTATACAAACCAAAGGGACAGAGTGTACAAATCTAAGGGACAGAGTATACAAACGTAAGGGACAGAAAATACAATCCTAAGGGACAGAGTGTACAAACCTAAGGGACAGAGTGTACAAGCCTAACGGACAGATTATACAAACCTAAGGGACAGAGAATAGAAACCTAAGGGACAGAGTTTACAAACCTAAGGGACAGAGTGTACAAACCTAAGGGACAGAGTATACAAACCAAAGGGACAGAGTATACAAACCTAAGGGACAGAGAACACAAACCTAAGGGACAGAGGATACAAACCCAAGGGACAGAGTGTACAAACTTAAAGGACGTATACAAACCTAAGGGACAGAGTATACAAACCAAAGGGACAGAGTGTACAAATCTAAGGGACAGAGTATACAAACGTAAGGGACAGAGCGTATAAACCTAAGGTGACAGAGTATACAAACCTAAGGGACAGAGTATACAAACCAAAGGGACAGAGAATAGAAACCTAAGGGACAGAGTGTACAAACCTAAGGGACAGAGTGTACAAACCTAAGGGACAGAGTATACAAACCAAAGGGACAGAGTATACAAACCTAAGGGACAGAGAATACAAACCTGAGGGACAGAGGGTACAAACCTAAGGGACAGAGTATACAAACTTAAGGGACAGAGCATAAAACCTAAGGGACAGAGTATACAAACCATGGGACAGAGTATGCAAACCTAAGGGACAGAGCTTACAAACCTAAGGGACAGAGTATACAAACCTGATGGACAGAGTGTACAAACCTAAGGGACAGAGTGTACAAACCTAAGGGACAGAGTGTACAAGCCTAACGGACAGATTATACAAACCTAAGGGACAGAGGATACAAACCTAAGGGACAGAGTGTACAAACTTAAAGGACGTATACAAACCTAAGGGACAGAGTATACAAACCAAAGGGACAGAGTGTACAAATCTAAGGGACAGAGTATACAAACGTAAGGGACAGAAAATACAAACCTAAGGGACAGAGTGTACAAACCTCAGGGACAGAGTATACAACCTAAGGGACAGAGTGTACAAACTTTAGGGACAGAGTGTACAAGCCTAAGGGACAGATTATACAAAGCTAATGGGCAGAGTATACAAACGAAGGGACAGAATATACAAACCTAAGGGACAGAGTGTGCAAATCTAAGGGACAGTATGTAAAAACCTAAGGGACAGAGTATACAAACCTGATGGACAGAGTGTACAAACCTAAGGGACAGAGTGTACAAACCTAAGGGACAGAGTGTACAAACCTAAGGGACAGAGTGTACAAGCCTAACGGACAGATTATACAAACCTAAGGGACAGAGAATAGAAACCTAAGGGACAGAGTGTACAAACCTAAGGGACAGAGTGTACAAACCTAAGGGACAGAGTATACAAACCAAAGGGACAGAGTATACAAACTAAGGGACAGAGAATACAAACCTGAGGGACAGAGGGTACAAACCTAAGGGACAGAGTATACAAACTTAAGGGACAGAGCATAAAACCTAAGGGACAGAGTATACAAACCATGGGACAGAGTATGCAAACCTAAGGGACAGAGCTTACAAACCTAAGGGACAGAGTATACAAACCAAAGGGACAGAGTATACAAACCAAAGGGACAGAGTGTACAAGCCTAAGGGACAGATTATACAAAGCTAAGGGACAGAGGATACAAACCTAAGGGACAGAGTGTACAAACTTAAAGGACGTATACAAACCTAAGGGACAGAGTATACAAACCAAAGGGACAGAGTGTACAAATCTAAGGGACAGAGTATACAAACGTAAGGGACAGAAAATACAAACCTAAGGGACAGAGTGTACAAACCTAAGGGACAGAGTGTACAAGCCTAACGGACAGATTATACAAACCTAAGGGACAGAGAATAGAAACCTAAGGGACAGAGTTTACAAACCTAAGGGACAGAGTGTACAAACCTAAGGGACAGAGTATACAAACCAAAGGGACAGAGTATACAAACCTAAGGGACAGAGAACACAAACCTAAGGGACAGAGGATACAAACCCAAGGGACAGAGTGTACAAACTTAAAGGACGTATACAAACCTAAGGGACAGAGTATACAAACCAAAGGGACAGAGTGTACAAATCTAAGGGACAGAGTATACAAACGTAAGGGACAGAGCGTATAAACCGAAGGTGACAGAGTATACAAACCTAAGGGACAGAGTATACAAACCAAAGGGACAGAGAATAGAAACCTAAGGGACAGAGTGTACAAACCTAAGGGACAGAGTGTACAAACCTAAGGGACAGAGTATACAAACCAAAGGGACAGAGTATACAAACCTAAGGGACAGAGAATACAAACCTGAGGGACACAGGGTACAAACCTAAGGGACAGAGTATACAAACTTAAGGGACAGAGCATAAAACCTAAGGGACAGAGTATACAAACCATGGGACAGAGTATGCAAACCTAAGGGACAGAGCTTACAAACCTAAGGGACAGAGTATACAAACCTAAGTGACAGAGTATACAAACCAAAGGGACAGAGTATACAAACCAAAGGGACAGAGTGTACAAGCCTAAGGGACAGATTATACAAACCTAAGGGACAGAGGATACAAACCTAAGGGACAGAGTGTACAAACTTAAAGGACGTATACAAACCTAAGGGACAGAGTATACAAACCAAAGGGACAGAGTGTACAAATCTAAGGGACAGAGTATACAAACGTAAGGGACAGAAAATACAAACCTAAGGGACAGAGTGTACAAACCTCAGGGACAGAGTATACAACCTAAGGGACAGAGTGTACAAACTTTAGGGACAGAGTGTACAAGCCTAAGGGACAGATTATACAAAGCTAATGGACAGAGTATACAAACCAAAGGGACAGAATATACAAACCTAAGGGACAGAGTGTGCAAATCTAAGGGACAGTATGTAAAAACCTAAGGGACAGAGTATACAAACCTGATGGACAGTGTGTACAAACCTAAGGGACAGAGTGTACAAACCTAAGGGAAAGAGTGTACAAGCCTAACGGACAGATTATACAAACGTAAGGGACAGAGGATAAAAACCTAAGGGACAGAGTGTACAAACTTAAAGGACGTATACAAACCTAAGGGACAGAGTATACAAACCAAAGGGACAGAGTGTACAAATCTAAGGGACAGAGTATACAAACGTAAGGGACAGAAAATACAAACCTAAGGGACAGAGTGTACAAACCTCAGGGACAGAGTATACAACCTAAGGGACAGAGTGTACAAACTTTAGGGACAGAGTGTACAAGCCTAAGGGACAGATTATACAAAGCTAATGGGCAGAGTATACAAACCAAAGGGACAGAATATACAAACCTAAGGGACAGAGTGTGCAAATCTAAGGGACAGTATGTAAAAACCTAAGGGACAGAGTATACAAACCTGATGGACAGAGTGTACAAACCTAAGGGACAGAGTGTACAAACCTAAGGGACAGAGTGTACAAACCTAAGGGACAGAGTGTACAAGCCTAACGGACAGATTATACAAACCTAAGGGACAGAGAATAGAAACCTAAGGGACAGAGTGTACAAACCTAAGGGACAGAGTGTACAAACCTAAGGGACAGAGTATACAAACCAAAGGGACTGAGTATACAAACTAAGGGACAGAGAATACAAACCTGAGGGACAGAGGGTACAAACCTAAGGGACAGAGTATACAAACTTAAGGGACAGAGCATAAAACCTAAGGGACAGAGTATACAAACCATGGGAGAGAGTATGCAAACCTAAGGGACAGAGCTTACAAACCTAAGGGACAGAGTATACAAACCTAAGGGACAGAGTATACAAACCAAAGGGACAGAGTATACAAACCAAAGGGACAGAGTGTACAAGCCTAAGGGACAGATTATACAAAGCTAAGGGACAGAGGATACAAACCTAAGGGACAGAGTGTACAAACTTAAAGGACGTATACAAACCTAAGGGACAGAGTATACAAACCAAAGGGACAGAGTGTACAAATCTAAGGGACAGAGTATACAAACCTAAGGGACAGAGTATACAAACCAAAGGGACAGAGTATACAAACCAAAGGGACAGAGTGTACAAGCCTAAGGGACAGATTATACAAAGCTAAAGGACAGAGGATACAAACCTAAGGGACAGAGTGTACAAACTTAAAGGACGTATACAAACCTAAGGGACAGAGTATACAAACCAAAGGGACAGAGTGTACAAATCTAAGGGACAGAGTATACAAACGTAAGGGACAGAAAATACAAACCTAAGGGACAGAGTGTACAAACCTAAGGGACAGAGTGTACAAGCCTAACGGACAGATTATACAAACCTAAGGGACAGAGAATAGAAACCTAAGGGACAGAGTTTACAAACCTAAGGGACAGAGTGTACAAACCTAAGGGACAGAGTATACAAACCAAAGGGACAGAGTATACAAACCTAAGGGACAGAGAACACAAACCTAAGGGACAGAGTATACAAACTTAAAGTACAGAGCGTAAATCCTAAGGGACAGAGTATACAAACCTAAGGGACAGAGCATGCAAACCTAAGGGACAGAGCGTATAAACCTAAGGTGACAGAGTATACAAACCTAAGGGACAGAGTATACAAACCAAAGGGACAGAGTATACAAACCAAAGGGACAGAGTGTACAATCCTAAGGGACAGATTATACAAACCTAAGGGACAGAGGATACAAACCTAAGGGACAGAGTGTACAAACTTAAAGGACGTATACAAACCTAAGGCACAGAGTATACAAACCAAAGGGACAGAGTGTACAAACCTAAGGGACAGAGTATACAAAGGTAAGGGACAGAAAATACAAACCTAAGGGACAGAGTGTACAAACCTCAGGGACAGAGTATACAACCTAAGGGACAGAGTGTACAAAGTTAAGGGACAGAGTGTACAAGCCTAAGGGACAGATTATACAAAGCTAATGGACAGAGTATACAAACCAAAGGGACAGAGTACAAAAACCAAAGGGACAGAGGATACAAATGTAAGGGACAGAGTGTACAAATGTAAGGGACAGAGTATAGAAAGCTAAGGGACAGAGTATACAAACCAAAGGGACAGAGTATACAAACCAAAGGGACTGAGTATACAAACATAAGGGACAGATTGTACAAACCTAAGGGACAGAGTGTACAAACCAACGGGACAGAGTGTACAAACCTAAGGGACAGAGTATACAAACCAAACGGACAGAGTATACAAACCAAAGGGACAGAGGATACAAACATAAGGGACAGGGTGTACAAACGTAAGGGACAGGGTATAGAAATCTAAGGGACAGAGTATACAAACCAAAGGGACAGAGTATACAAACCAAAGGAATAGAGTATACAAACCTAAGGGACAGAGTGTACAAACCTAAGGGACAGAGTATACAACCTAAGGGACAGAGTGTACAAACCTAAGGGACGCAGTGTACAAGCCTAAGGGATAGGTTATACAAACCTAAGGGACAGAGAAAAGAAACCTAAGGGACACAGTGTACAAATCTAAGGGACAGAGTGTACAAACCTAAGGGACAGAGTATACAAACCAAAGGGATAGAGTGTACAAACCTAAGGGACAGAGTATACAAACCAAAGGGACAGAGTATACAAACCTAAGGGACAGAGAATAAAAACCTCAGGGACAGAGGGTACAAACCTAAGGGACAGAGTATACAAACCTAAGGGACAGAGCGTAAAACCTAAGGGACAGAGTATACAAACCTAAGGGACAGAGTATGCAAACCTAAGGGACAGAGTGTGCAAATCTAAGGGACAGTGTCTACAAACCTAAGGGACAGAGTATACAAACCTGATGGACAGAGTATACAAACCTAAGGGACAGAGTGGACAAACCTAAGGGACAGAGTGTACAAACCTAAGGGACAGAGTGTACAAACCTAAGGGACAGAGTGTACAAACCTAAGGGACTGAGTATACAAACCTAAGGGACAAAGTGTACAAACCTAAGGGACAGAGGATACAAACCTAAGGGACAGAGTGTACAAACTTAAAGGACGTATACAAACCTAAGGGACAGAGTATACAAACCAAAGGGACAGAGTGTACAAACATAAGGGACGGAGTATACAAACCTAAGGAACAGAGTATACAAACCTAAGGGACAGAGTGTACAAACTTAAAGGACGTATACAAACCGAAGGGACAGACTGTACAATCGTAAGGGACAGAGTGTACAAAGCTAAGGGACAGAGTATAAAAACCTAAGGGATAGAGTGTACAAGCCTAAGGGACAGAGTTTACAAACCTAAGGGACAGAAAATACAAACCTAAGGGACAGAGTGTACAAACCCCAGGGACAGAGTAAACAACCTAAGGGACAGAGTGTACAAATCTAAGGGACAGAGTGTACAAGCCTAAGGGACAGATTATACAAACCTAAGGGACAGAGTATACAAGCCGAAGGGACAGAGTGCATAAACCTAAGGGACAGAGTATACAAACCTAAGGGACAGACTAGACAAACCGAAGGGGCAGAGTATACAAACCTAAGGGACAGAGTGTACAAACCTAAGGGACAGATTGTACAAACTTAAGGGACAGAGGATACAAACCTAAGGGATTAAGTGTACAAACTTAAAGGACGTATACAAACCTAAGGGACAGAGTATACAAACCAAAGGGACAGAGTGTACAAACCTCAGGGACAGAGTATACAAACCTATGGGACAGAGTATACAAAGTTAAGGGACAGAGTATACAAGCCTCAGGGACAGAGTGTACAAACCTAAGGGACAGAGTGTACAAAGCGAAGGGACAGAGTATACAAACCTAAGGGACAGAGTATACAAACATAAGGGACAGACTGTACAAACTTAAAGGACGTATACAAACCTAAGGGACAGAAAATACAAACCTAAGGGACAGAGTGTACAAACCTCAGGGACAGAGTAAACAACCTAAGGCACAGAGTGTACAAACCTAAGGGACAGAGTGTAGAAGCCTAACGGACAGATTATACAAACCTAAGGGACAGAGTATACAAACCTAAGGGACAGAGTGTACAAACCTAAAGGACAGAGTGTACAAACTTAAGGGACAGATTATACAAACCTAAGGGACAGAGTATAGAAACCTTCGGGACAGAGTGTACAAACCTAAGAGACAGAGTGTACAAACCTAAGGGACAGAGCGTACAAACCTAAGGGACAGTGTATACAAACCTAAGGGACATAGTATACAAACCTAAGGGACAGAGCATACAAACCTAAGGGACAGCGTGTACAAACCTAAGGGACAGTGTATACAAACCTAAGGGATAGAGTGTACAAACCTAAGGGACAGAGTGTACAAACCTAAGGGATAGAGTGTACAAACCTAAGGAACAGAGTATACAAACATAAGGGACAGAGTATAGAAACCTAAGCGACGGAGTGTACAAACCGAAGGGACAGAGTGTACAAACCAAAGGGACAGAGTATACAAACCAAAGGGACAGAGTATACAAACCTAAGGGACAGAGAATACAAACCTAAGGGACAGAGTGGACAAACCTACGGGTCAGAGTGTACAAACCTAAGTGACAGAGTGTACAAACCTAAGGGACAGAGTGTACAAGCCTAAGGGACAGATTATACAAACCTAAGGGACAGAGTATACAAACCTAAGGGACAGAGTGTACAAACCTAAGGGACAGAGTATACAAACTTAAGGGACAGAGTAGACAAACATAAGGGACAGAGTATACAAACCTATGGGACGGAGTGTACAAACCTAATGGACAGAGTGTACAAACCTAAGGAACAGAGTGTACAAAGCTAAGGGACAGAGTATACAAACCTAAGGGACAGTGTGTACAAACCTATGGGACAGTATATACAAACCTAAGGGATAGAGTGTACAAACCTAAGGGACAGAGTGTACAAACCTAAGGGATAGAGTGTACAAACCTAAGGGATAGAAAATACAAACCTAAGGGACAGAGTGTACAAACCTCAGGGACAGAGAATACAACCTAAGGGACAGGGTGTACAAACCTAAGGGACAGAGTGTACAAGCCTAAGGGACAGATTATACAAACGTAAGGGACAGAGTATACAAACCTAAGGGACAGAGTGTACAAACCTAAGGGACAGAGTATACAAACTTAAGGAACAAAGGAGACAAACCTAAGGGACAGAGTATACAATCCTAAGGGACGGAGTGTACAAACTTAAAGGACTTATACAAACCTAAGGGACAGAGTGTACAAACCTAAGGGACAGAGTGTACAAACTTAAAGGACGTATACAAACCTAAGGGACAGAGTATACAAACCTAAGGGACAGGGTGTACAAACCAAAGGGACAGAGTGTACAAAGCTAAGGGACAGTGTATACAAACCTAAGGGATAGAGTGTACAAACCTAAGGGACAGAGTGTACAAACCTAAGGGACAGAAAATACAAACCTAAGGGTCAGAGTGTACAAACCGCAGGGACAGAGTAAACAACCTAAGGGACAGAGTGTACAAACCTAATGGACAGAGTGTACAAGCCTAATGGACAGATTATACAAACCTAAGGGACAGAGTATACAAACCGAAGGGACAGAGTGTATAAACCTAAGGGACAGAGTATACAAACCTAAGGGACAGACTAGACAAACCGAAGGGGCAGAGTATACAAACCTAAGGGACAGAGTGTACAAACCTAAGGGACAGATTGTACAAACTTAAGGGACAGAGGATACAAACCTAAGGGATTAAGTGTACAAACTTAAAGGACGTATACAAACCTAAGGGGCAGAGTATACAAACCAAAGGGACAGAGTGTACAAACCTCAGGGACAGAGTATACAAACCTATGGGACAGAGTATACAAAGTTAAGGGACAGAGTATACAAGCCTCAGGGACAGAGTGTACAAACCTAAGGGACAGAGTGTACAAAGCGAAGGGACAGAGTATACAAACCTAAGGGACAGAGTATACAAACCTAAGGGACAGACTGTACAATCTTAAAGGACGTATACAAACCTAAGGGACAGAAAATACAAACCTAAGGGACAGAGTGTACAAACCTCAGGGACAGAGTAAACAACCTAAGGCACAGAGTGTACAAACCTAAGGGACAGAGTGTAGAAGCCTAACGGACAGATTATACAAACCTAAGGGACAGAGTATACAAACCTAAGGGACAGAGTGTACAAACCTAAGGGACAGAGTGTACAAACTTAAGGGACAGATTATACAAACCTAAGGGACAGAGTATACAAACCATGGGACAGAGTATGCAAACCTAAGGGACAGAGCTTACAAACCTAAGGGACAGAGTATACAAACCTAAGGGACAGAGTATACAAACCAAAGGGACAGAGTATACAAACCAAAGGGACAGAGTGTACAAGCCTAAGGGACAGATTATACAAAGCTAAAGGACAGAGGATACAAACCTAAGGGACAGAGTGTACAAACTTAAAGGACGTATACAAACCTAAGGGACAGAGTATACAAACCAAAGGGACAGAGTGTACAAATCTAAGGGACAGAGTATACAAACGTAAGGGACAGAAAATACAAACCTAAGGGACAGAGTGTACAAACCTAAGGGACAGAGTGTACAAACCTAAGGGATAGAGTGTACAAACCTAAGGAACAGAGTATACAAACATAAGGGACAGAGTGTACAAACGTAAGGGACAGGGTATAGAAACGTAAGGGACAGAGAACACAATCCAAAGGGACAGAGTATACAAACCAAAGGGACAGAGTACACAAACCTAAGGGACAGAGTGTACAAACCTAAGGGACAGAGTGTACAACCTAAGGGACAGAGTGTACAAACCTAAGGGACAGAGTGTACAAGCCTAAGGGACAGATTATACAAACCTAAGGGACAGAGTATAGAAACCTAAGCGACGGAGTGTACAAACCGAAGGGACAGAGTGTACAAACCAAAGGGACAGAGTATACAAACCAAAGGGACAGAGTATACAAACCTAAGGGACAGAGAATACAAACCTAAGGGACAGAGTGGACAAACCTACGGGTCAGAGTGTACAAACCTAAGTGACAGAGTGTACAAACCTAAGGGACAGAGTGTACAAGCCTAAGGGACAGATTATACAAACCTAAGGGACAGAGTATACAAACCTAAGGGACAGAGTGTACAAACCTAAGGGACAGAGTATACAAACTTAAGGGACAGAGTAGACAAACATAAGGGACAGAGTATACAAACCTATGGGACGGAGTGTACAAACCTAATGGACAGAGTGTACAAACCTAAGGAACAGAGTGTACAAAGCTAAGGGACAGAGTATACAAACCTAAGGGACAGTGTGTACAAACCTATGGGACAGTATATACAAACCTAAGGGATAGAGTGTACAAACCTAAGGGACAGAGTGTACAAACCTAAGGGATAGAGTGTACAAACCTAAGGGATAGAAAATACAAACCTAAGGGACAGAGTGTACAAACCTCAGGGACAGAGAATACAACCTAAGGGACAGGGTGTACAAACCTAAGGGACAGAGTGTACAAGCCTAAGGGACAGATTATACAAACGTAAGGGACAGAGTATACAAACCTAAGGGACAGAGTGTACAAACCTAAGGGACAGAGTATACAAACTTAAGGAACAAAGGAGACAAACCTAAGGGACAGAGTATACAATCCTAAGGGACGGAGTGTACAAACTTAAAGGACTTATACAAACCTAAGGGACAGAGTGTACAAACCTAAGGGACAGAGTGTACAAACTTAAAGGACGTATACAAACCTAAGGGACAGAGTATACAAACCTAAGGGACAGGGTGTACAAACCAAAGGGACAGAGTGTACAAAGCTAAGGGACAGTGTATACAAACCTAAGGGATAGAGTGTACAAACCTAAGGGACAGAGTGTACAAACCTAAGGGACAGAAAATACAAACCTAAGGGTCAGAGTGTACAAGCCTAATGGACAGATTATACAAACCTAAGGGACAGAGTATACAAACCGAAGGGACAGAGTGTATAAACCTAAGGGACAGAGTATACAAACCTAAGGGACAGACTAGACAAACCGAAGGGGCAGAGTATACAAACCTAAGGGACAGAGTGTACAAACCTAAGGGACAGATTGTACAAACTTAAGGGACAGAGGATACAAACCTAAGGGATTAAGTGTACAAACTTAAAGGACGTATACAAACCTAAGGGACAGAGTATACAAACCAAAGGGACAGAGTGTACAAACCTCAGGGACAGAGTATACAAACCTATGGGACAGAGTATACAAAGATAAGGGACAGAGTATACAAGCCTCAGGGACAGAGTGTACAAACCTAAGGGACAGAGTGTACAAAGCGAAGGGACAGAGTATACAAACCTAAGGGACAGAGTATACAAACCTAAGGGACAGACTGTACAATCTTAAAGGACGTATACAAACCTAAGGGACAGAAAATACAAACCTAAGGGACAGAGTGTACAAACCTCAGGGACAGAGTAAACAACCTAAGGCACAGAGTGTACAAACCTAAGGGACAGAGTGTAGAAGCCTAACGGACAGATTATACAAACCTAAGGGACAGAGTATACAAACCTAAGGGACAGAGTGTACAAACCTAAGGGACAGAGTGTACAAACTTAAGGGACAGATTATACAAACCTAAGGGACAGAGTATACAAACCATGGGACAGAGTATGCAAACCTAAGGGACAGAGCTTACAAACCTAAGGGACAGAGTATACAAACCTAAGGGACAGAGTATACAAACCAAAGGACAGAGTATACAAACCAAAGGGACAGAGTGTACAAGCCTAAGGGACAGATTATACAAAGCTAAAGGACAGAGGATACAAACCTAAGGGACAGAGTGTACAAACTTAAAGGACGTATACAAACCTAAGGGACAGAGTATACAAACCAAGGGACAGAGTGTACAAATCTAAGGGACAGAGTATACAAACGTAAGGGACAGAAAATACAAACCTAAGGGACAGAGTGTACAAACCTAAGGGACAGAGTGTACAAGCCTAACGGACAGATTATACAAACCTAAGGGACAGAGAATAGAAACCTAAGGGACAGAGTTTACAAACCTAAGGGACAGAGTGTACAAACCTAAGGGACAGAGTATACAAACCAAAGGGACAGAGTATACAAACCTAAGGGACAGAGAACACAAACCTAAGGGACAGAGTATACAAACTTAAGGTACAGAGCGTAAATCCTAAGGGACAGAGTATACAAACCTAAGGGACAGAGCATGCAAACCTAAGGGACAGAGCGTATAAACCTAAGGTGACAGAGTATACAAACCTAAGGGACAGAGTATACAAACCAAAGGGACAGAGTATACAAACCAAAGGGACAGAGTGTACAATCCTAAGGGACAGATTATACAAACCTAAGGGACAGAGGATACAAACCTAAGGGACAGAGTGTACAAACTTAAAGGACGTATACAAACCTAAGGCACAGAGTATACAAACCAAAGGGACAGAGTGTACAAACCTAAGGGACAGAGTATACAAACGTAAGGGACAGAAAATACAAACCTAAGGGACAGAGTGTACAAACCTCAGGGACAGAGTATACAACCTAAGGGACAGAGTGTACAAAGTTAAGGGACAGAGTGTACAAGCCTAAGTGACAGATTATACAAAGCTAATGGACAGAGTATACAAACCAAAGGGACAGAGTACAAAAACCAAAGGGACAGAGGATACAAATGTAAGGGACAGAGTGTACAAATGTAAGGGACAGAGTATAGAAAGCTAAGGGTCAGAGTATACAAACCAAAGGGACAGAGTATACAAACCAAAGGGACTGAGTATACAAACATAAGGGACAGATTGTACAAACCTAAGGGACAGAGTGTACAAACCAACGGGACAGAGTGTACAAACCTAAGGGACAGAGTATACAAACCAAACGGACAGAGTATACAAACCAAAGGGACAGAGGATACAAACATAAGGGACAGGGTGTACAAACGTAAGGGACAGGGTATAGAAATCTAAGGGACAGAGTATACAAACCAAAGGGACAGAGTATACAAACCAAAGGAATAGAGTATACAAACCTAAGGGACAGAGTGTACAAACCTAAGGGACAGAGTATACAACCTAAGGGACAGAGTGTACAAACCTAAGGGACGCAGTGTACAAGCCTAAGGGGTAGGTTATACAAACCTAAGGGACAGAGAAAAGAAACCTAAGGGACACAGTGTACAAATCTAAGGGACAGAGTGTACAAACCTAAGGGACAGAGTATACAAACCAAAGGGATAGAGTGTACAAACCTAAGGGACAGAGTATACAAACCAAAGGGACAGAGTATACAAACCTAAGGGACAGAGAATAAAAACCTCAGGGACAGAGGGTACAAATCTAAGGGACAGAGTATACAAACCTAAGGGACAGAGCGTAAAACCTAAGGGACAGAGTATACAAACCTAAGGGACAGAGTATGCAAACCTAAGGGACAGAGTGTGCAAATCTAAGGGACAGTGTCTACAAACCTAAGGGACAGAGTATACAAACCTGATGGACAGAGTATACAAACCTAAGGGACAGAGTGGACAAACCTAAGGGACAGAGTGTACAAACCTAAGGGACAGAGTGTACAAACCTAAGGGACAGAGTGTACAAACCTAAGGGACTGAGTATACAAACCTAAGGGACAGAGTGTACAAACCTAAGGGACAGAGGATACAAACCTAAGGGACAGAGTGTACAAACTTAAAGGACGTATACAAACCTAAGGGACAGAGTATACAAACCAAAGGGACAGAGTGTACAAACATAAGGGACGGAGTATACAAACCTAAGGAACAGAGTATACAAACCTAAGGGACAGAGTGTACAAACTTAAAGGACGTATACAAACCGAAGGGACAGACTGTACAATCGTAAGGGACAGAGTGTACAAAGCTAAGGGACAGAGTATACAAACCTAAGGGACAGTGTGTACAAATCTAAGGGACAGAAAATACAAACCTAAGGGATAGAGTGTACAAACCTAAGGGACAGAGTTTACAAACCTAAGGGACAGAAAATACAAACCTGAGGGACAGAGTGTACAAACCCCAGGGACAGAGTAAACAACCTAAGGGACAGAGTGTACAAATCTAAGGGACAGAGTGTACAAGCCTAAGGGACAGATTATACAAACCTAAGGGACAGAGTATACAAACCGAAGGGACAGAGTGCATAAACCTAAGGGACAGAGTATACAAACCTAAGGGACAGACTAGACAAACCGAAGGGGCAGAGTATACAAACCTAAGGGACAGAGTGTACAAACCTAAGGGACAGATTGTACAAACTTAAGGGACAGAGGATACAAACCTAAGGGATTAAGTGTACAAACTTAAAGGACGTATACAAACCTAAGGGACAGAGTATACAAACCAAAGGGACAGAGTGTACAAACCTCAGGGACAGAGTATACAAACCTATGGGACAGAGTATACAAAGTTAAGGGACAGAGTATACAAGCCTCAGGGACAGAGTGTACAAACCTAAGGGACAGAGTGTACAAAGCGAAGGGACAGAGTATACAAACCTAAGGGACAGAGTATACAAACATAAGGGACAGACTGTACAAACTTAAAGGACGTATACAAACCTAAGGGACAGAAAATACAAACCTAAGGGACAGAGTGTACAAACCTCAGGGACAGAGTAAACAACCTAAGGCACAGAGTGTACAAACCTAAGGGACAGAGTGTAGAAGCCTAACGGACAGATTATACAAACCTAAGGGACAGAGTATACAAACCTAAGGGACAGAGTGTACAAACCTAAAGGACAGAGTGTACAAACTTAAGGGACAGATTATACAAACCTAAGGGACAGAGTATAGAAACCTTCGGGACAGAGTGTACAAACCTAAGAGACAGAGTGTACAAACCTAAGGGACAGAGCGTACAAACCTAAGGGACAGTGTATACAAACCTAAGGGACATAGTATACAAACCTAAGGGACAGAGCATACAAACCTAAGGGACAGCGTGTACAAACCTAAGGGACAGTGTATACAAACCTAAGGGATAGAGTGTACAAACCTAAGGGACAGAGTGTACAAACCTAAGGGATAGAGTGTACAAACCTAAGGAACAGAGTATACAAACATAAGGGACAGAGTGTACAAACGTAAGGGACAGGGTATAGAAACGTAAGGGACAGAGAACACAATCCAAAGGGACAGAGTATACAAACCAAAGGGACAGAGTACACAAACCTAAGGGACAGAGTGTACAAACCTAAGGGACAGAGTGTACAACCTAAGGGACAGAGTGTACAAACCTAAGGGACAGAGTGTACAAGCCTAAGGGACAGATTATACAAACCTAAGGGACAGAGTATAGAAACCTAAGCGACGGAGTGTACAAACCGAAGGGACAGAGTGTACAAACCAAAGGGACAGAGTATACAAACCAAAGGGACAGAGTATACAAACCTAAGGGACAGAGAATACAAACCTAAGGGACAGAGTGGACAAACCTACGGGTCAGAGTGTACAAACCTAAGTGACAGAGTGTACAAACCTAAGGGACAGAGTGTACAAGCCTAAGGGACAGATTATACAAACCTAAGGGACAGAGTATACAAACCTAAGGGACAGAGTGTACAAACCTAAGGGACAGAGTATACAAACTTAAGGGACAGAGTAGACAAACATAAGGGACAGAGTATACAAACCTATGGGACGGAGTGTACAAACCTAATGGACAGAGTGTACAAACCTAAGGAACAGAGTGTACAAAGCTAAGGGACAGAGTATACAAACCTAAGGGACAGTGTGTACAAACCTATGGGACAGTATATACAAACCTAAGGGATAGAGTGTACAAACCTAAGGGACAGAGTGTACAAACCTAAGGGATAGAGTGTACAAACCTAAGGGATAGAAAATACAAACCTAAGGGACAGAGTGTACAAACCTCAGGGACAGAGAATACAACCTAAGGGACAGGGTGTACAAACCTAAGGGACAGAGTGTACAAGCCTAAGGGACAGATTATACAAACGTAAGGGACAGAGTATACAAACCTAAGGGACAGAGTGTACAAACCTAAGGGACAGAGTATACAAACTTAAGGAACAAAGGAGACAAACCTAAGAGACAGAGTATACAATCCTAAGGGACGGAGTGTACAAACTTAAAGGACTTATACAAACCTAAGGGACAGAGTGTACAAACCTAAGGGACAGAGTGTACAAACTTAAAGGACGTATACAAACCTAAGGGACAGAGTATACAAACCTAAGGGACAGGGTGTACAAACCAAAGGGACAGAGTGTACAAAGCTAAGGGACAGAGTATACAAACCTAAGGGACAGTGTGTACAAATCTAAGGGACAGAAAATACAAACCTAAGGGATAGAGTGTACAAACCTAAGGGACAGAGTTTACAAACCTAAGGGACAGAAAATACAAACCTGAGGGACAGAGTGTACAAACCCCAGGGACAGAGTAAACAACCTAAGGGACAGAGTGTACAAATCTAAGGGACAGAGTGTACAAGCCTAAGGGACAGATTATACAAACCTAAGGGACAGAGTATACAAACCGAAGGGACAGAGTGCATAAACCTAAGGGACAGAGTATACAAACCTAAGGGACAGACTAGACAAACCGAAGGGGCAGAGTATACAAACCTAAGGGACAGAGTGTACAAACCTAAGGGACAGATTGTACAAACTTAAGGGACAGAGGATACAAACCTAAGGGATTAAGTGTACAAACTTAAAGGACGTATACAAACCTAAGGGACAGAGTATACAAACCAAAGGGACAGAGTGTACAAACCTCAGGGACAGAGTATACAAACCTATGGGACAGAGTATACAAAGTTAAGGGACAGAGTATACAAGCCTCAGGGACAGAGTGTACAAACCTAAGGGACAGAGTGTACAAAGCGAAGGGACAGAGTATACAAACCTAAGGGACAGAGTATACAAACATAAGGGACAGACTGTACAAACTTAAAGGACGTATACAAACCTAAGGGACAGAAAATACAAACCTAAGGGACAGAGTGTACAAACCTCAGGGACAGAGTAAACAACCTAAGGCACAGAGTGTACAAACCTAAGGGACAGAGTGTAGAAGCCTAACGGACAGATTATACAAACCTAAGGGACAGAGTATACAAACCTAAGGGACAGAGTGTACAAACCTAAAGGACAGAGTGTACAAACTTAAGGGACAGATTATACAAACCTAAGGGACAGAGTATAGAAACCTTCGGGACAGAGTGTACAAACCTAAGAGACAGAGTGTACAAACCTAAGGGACAGAGCGTACAAACCTAAGGGACAGTGTATACAAACCTAAGGGACATAGTATACAAACCTAAGGGACAGAGCATACAAACCTAAGGGACAGCGTGTACAAACCTAAGGGACAGTGTATACAAACCTAAGGGATAGAGTGTACAAACCTAAGGGACAGAGTGTACAAACCTAAGGGATAGAGTGTACAAACCTAAGGAACAGAGTATACAAACATAAGGGACAGAGTGTACAAACGTAAGGGACAGGGTATAGAAACGTAAGGGACAGAGAACACAATCCAAAGGGACAGAGTATACAAACCAAAGGGACAGAGTACACAAACCTAAGGGACAGAGTGTACAAACCTAAGGGACAGAGTGTACAACCTAAGGGACAGAGTGTACAAACCTAAGGGACAGAGTGTACAAGCCTAAGGGACAGATTATACAAACCTAAGGGACAGAGTATAGAAACCTAAGCGACGGAGTGTACAAACCGAAGGGACAGAGTGTACAAACCAAAGGGACAGAGTATACAAACCAAAGGGACAGAGTATACAAACCTAAGGGACAGAGAATACAAACCTAAGGGACAGAGTGGACAAACCTACGGGTCAGAGTGTACAAACCTAAGTGACAGAGTGTACAAACCTAAGGGACAGAGTGTACAAGCCTAAGGGACAGATTATACAAACCTAAGGGACAGAGTATACAAACCTAAGGGACAGAGTGTACAAACCTAAGGGACAGAGTATACAAACTTAAGGGACAGAGTAGACAAACATAAGGGACAGAGTATACAAACCTATGGGACGGAGTGTACAAACCTAATGGACAGAGTGTACAAACCTAAGGAACAGAGTGTACAAAGCTAAGGGACAGAGTATACAAACCTAAGGGACAGTGTGTACAAACCTATGGGACAGTATATACAAACCTAAGGGATAGAGTGTACAAACCTAAGGGACAGAGTGTACAAACCTAAGGGATAGAGTGTACAAACCTAAGGGATAGAAAATACAAACCTAAGGGACAGAGTGTACAAACCTCAGGGACAGAGAATACAACCTAAGGGACAGGGTGTACAAACCTAAGGGACAGAGTGTACAAGCCTAAGGGACAGATTATACAAACGTAAGGGACAGAGTATACAAACCTAAGGGACAGAGTGTACAAACCTAAGGGACAGAGTATACAAACTTAAGGAACAAAGGAGACAAACCTAAGAGACAGAGTATACAATCCTAAGGGACGGAGTGTACAAACTTAAAGGACTTATACAAACCTAAGGGACAGAGTGTACAAACCTAAGGGACAGAGTGTACAAACTTAAAGGACGTATACAAACCTAAGGGACAGAGTATACAAACCTAAGGGACAGGGTGTACAAACCAAAGGGACAGAGTGTACAAAGCTAAGGGACAGTGTATACAAACCTAAGGGATAGAGTGTACAAACCTAAGGGACAGAGTGTACAAACCTAAGGGACAGAAAATACAAACCTAAGGGTCAGAGTGTACAAACCGCAGGGACAGAGTAAACAACCTAAGGGACAGAGTGTACAAACCTAATGGACAGAGTGTACAAACTTAAGGGACAGAGGATACAAACCTAAGGGATTAAGTGTACAAACTTAAAGGACGTATACAAACCTAAGGGACAGAGTATACAAACCAAAGGGACAGAGTGTACAAACCTCAGGGACAGAGTATACAAACCTATGGGACAGAGTATACAAAGTTAAGGGACAGAGTATACAAGCCTCAGGGACAGAGTGTACAAACCTAAGGGACAGAGTGTACAAAGCGAAGGGACAGAGTATACAAACCTAAGGGACAGAGTATACAAACCTAAGGGACAGACTGTACAATCTTAAAGGACGTATACAAACCTAAGGGACAGAAAATACAAACCTAAGGGACAGAGTGTACAAACCTCAGGGACAGAGTAAACAACCTAAGGCACAGAGTGTACAAACCTAAGGGACAGAGTGTAGAAGCCTAACGGACAGATTATACAAACCTAAGGGACAGAGTATACAAACCTAAGGGACAGAGTGTACAAACCTAAGGGACAGAGTGTACAAACTTAAGGGACAGATTATACAAACATAAGGGACAGAGTATAGAAACCTTCGGGACAGAGTGTACAAACCTAAGAGACAGAGTGTACAAACCTAAGGGACAGAGCGTACAAACCTAAGGGACAGTGTATACAAACCTAAGGGACATAGTATACAAACCTAAGGGACAGAGATAACAAACCTAAGGGACAGAGTATACAAACCTAAGGGACAGAGTGTACAAAGCTAAGGGACAGAGTATACAAACCTAAGGGACAGCGTGTACAAACCTAAGGGACAGTGTATACAAACCTAAGGGATAGAGTGTACAAACCTAAGGGACAGAGTGTACAAACCTAAGGGATAGAGTGTACAAACCTAAGGAACAGAGTATACAAACATAAGGGACAGAGTGTACAAACGTAAGGGACAGGGTATAGAAACGTAAGGGACAGAGAATACAAACCAAAGGGACAGAGTGTACAAACCTAAGGCACAGAGTGTACAACCTAAGGGACAGAGTGTACAAACCTAAGGGACAGAGTGTACAAGCCTAAGGGACAGATTATACAAACCTAAGGGACAGAGTATAGAAACCTAAGCGACGGAGTGTACAAACCGAAGGGACAGAGTGTACAAACCAAAGGGACAGAGTATACAAACCAAAGGGACAGAGTATACAAACCTAAGGGACAGAGAATACAAACCTAAGGGACAGAGTGGACAAACCTACGGGTCAGAGTGTACAAACCTAAGTGACAGAGTGTACAAACCTAAGGGACAGAGTGTACAAGCCTAAGGGACAGATTATACAAACCTAAGGGACAGAGTATACAAACCTAAGGGACAGAGTGTACAAACCTAAGGGACAGAGTATACAAACTTAAGGGACAGAGTAGACAAACATAAGGGACAGAGTCTACAAACCTATGGGACGGAGTGTACAAACCTAATGGACAGAGTGTACAAACCTAAGGAACAGAGTGTACAAAGCTAAGGGACAGAGTATACTAACCTAAGGGACAGTGTGTACAAACCTATGGGACAGTATATACAAACCTAAGGGATAGAGTGTACAAACCTAAGGGACAGAGTGTACAAACCTAAGGGATAGAGTGTACAAACCTAAGGGATAGAAAATACAAACCTAAGGGACAGAGTGTACAAACCTCAGGGACAGAGAATACAACCTAAGGGACAGGGTGTACAAACCTAAGGGACAGAGTGTACAAGCCTAAGGGACAGATTATACAAACCTAAGGGACAGAGTATACAAACCCAAGGGACAGAGTGTACAAACCTAAGGGACAGAGTATACAAACTTAAGGAACAGAGGAGACAAACCTAAGGGACAGAGTATACAATCCTAAGGGACGGAGTGTACAAACTTAAAGGACTTATACAAACCTAAGGGACAGAGTGTACAAACCTAAGGGACAGAGTGTACAAACTTAAAGGACGTATACAAACCTAAGGGACAGAGTATACAAACCTAAGGGACAGGGTGTACAAACCAAAGGGACAGAGTGTACAAAGCTAAGGGACAGTGTATACAAACCTAAGGGATAGAGTGTACAAACCTAAGGGACAGAGTGTACAAACCTAAGGGACAGAAAATACAAACCTAAGGGTCAGAGTGTACAAACCGCTGGGACAGAGTAAACAACCTAAGGGACAGAGTGTACAAACCGAATGGACAGAGTGTACAAGCCTAATGGACAGATTATACAAACCTAAGGGACAGAGTATACAACCCTAAGGGACAGAGTGTACAAACCTAAGGGACAGAGTATACAAACCTAAGGGACAGACTAGACAAACCTAAGGGACAGAGTATACAAACCTAAGGGACAGAGTGTACAAACCTAAGGGACAGAGTGTACAAACTTAAGGGACAGAGGATACAAACCTAAGGGACAGAGTGTACAAACTTAAAGGACGTATACAAAACTAAGGGACAGAGTTTACAAACCAAAGGGAAAGAGTTTACAAACCTAAGGGACAAAGTATACAAACCTAAGGGACAGAGTATACAAACCTAAGGGACAGAGTGTACAACCTTAAAGGACGTATACAAACCTAAGGGACAGAGTATACAAACCTATGGGACAGAGTGTACAAACCTAAGGGACAGAGTGTACAAAGCGAAGGGACAGAGTATACAAACCTAAGGGACAGTGTGTGCAAACCTAATGGACAGTGTATACAAACCTAAGGGATAGATTGTACAAACCAAAGGGACAGAGTGTACAAACCTAAGGGATAGAGTTTACAAAACTAAGGAACAGAGTATAAAAACGTAAGGGACAGAGTGTACAAACATAAGGGACAGGGTATACAAACCTAAGGGACAGAGTATACAAACCAAACGGACAGAGTATACAAACCAATGGGACAGAGTATACAAACCTAAGGGACAGAGTGTACAAACCTGAGGGACAGAGTATACAACCTAAGGGACAGAGTGTGCAAACCTAAGGGACAGAGTGTACAAGCCTAAGGGACAGATTATACAAACATAAGGGACAGAGTATAGAAACCTAAGGGACAGAGTATACAAACCTAAGGGACAGAGTGTTCAAACCAAAGGGACAGAGTGTACAAACCTAAAGGACAGAGGATACAAACTTAAGGGACAGAGTATACAAACCGAAGGGACAGAGTATACAAACCAAAGGGTCAGAGTGTACAAACCTAAGGGACAGAGTATACAAACCTAAGGGAAAGAGTATACAAACCTAATGGACAGAGTGTACAAACTTAAAGGACGTATACAAACCTAAGGGACAGAGTATACAAAGCTAAGGGACAAAGTATACAAACCTAAGGGACAGAGTATACAAACCTAAGGGACAGAGTGTACAACCTTAAAGGACGTATACAAACCTAAGGGACAGAGTATACAAACGTATGGGACAGAGTGTACAAACCTAAGGGACAGAGTGTACAAAGCGAAGGGACAGAGTATACAAACCTAAGGGACAGTGTGTGCAAACCTAATGGACAGTGTATACAAACCTAAGGGATAGATTGTACAAACCAAAGGGACAGAGTGTACAAACCTAAGGGATAGAGTTTACAAAACTAAGGAACAGAGTATAAAAACGTAAGGGACAGAGTATACAAACATAAGGGACAGGGTATACAAACCTAAGGTACAGAGTATACAAACCAAACGGACAGAGTATACAAACCAATGGGACAGAGTATACAAACCTAAGGGACAGAGTGTACAAACCTGAGGGACAGAGTATACAACCTAAGGGACAGAGTGTGCAAACCTAAGGGACAGAGCGTACAAGCCTAAGGGACAGATTATACAAACCTAAGGGACAGAGTATAGAAATCTAAGGGACAGAGTATACAAACCAAAGGGTCAGAGTGTACAAACCTAAGGGACAGAGTATACAAACCTAAGGGAAAGAGTATACAACCCTAAGGGACAGAGTGTACAAACTTAAAGGACGTATACAAACCTAAGGGACAGAGTATACAAAGCTAAGGGACAGAGTTTACAAACCTAAGGGACAAAGTATACAAACCTAAGGGACAGAGTATACAAACGTAAGGGACAGAGTGTACAACCTTAAAGGACGTATACAAACCTAAGGGACAGAGTATACAAACCTATGGGACAGAGTGTACAAACCTAAGGGACAGAGTGTACAAAGCGAAGGGACAGAGTATACAAACCTAAGGGACAGTGTGTGCAAACCTAATGGACAGTGTATACAAACCTAAGGGATAGATTGTACAAACCAAAGGGACAGAGTGTACAAACCTAAGGGATAGAGTTTACAAAACTAAGGAACAGAGTATAAAAACGTAAGGGACAGAGTGTACAAACATAAGGGACAGGGTATACAAACCTAAGGGACAGAGTATACAAACCAAACGGACAGAGTATACAAACCAATGGGACAGAGTATACAAACCTAAGGGACAGAGTGTACAAACCTGAGGGACAGAGTATACAACCTAAGGGACAGAGTGTGCAAACCTAAGGGACAGAGCGTACAAGCCTAAGGGACAGATTATACAAACCTAAGGGACAGAGTATAGAAACCTAAGGGACAGAGTATACAAACCTAAGGGACAGAGTGTTCAAACCAAAGGGACAGAGTGTACAAACCTAAAGGACAGAGGATACAAACCTAAGGGACAGAGTATACAAACCTAAGGGACAGAGTATACAAACCTAAGGGACAGAGTATACAAACCTCAGGGACAGAGTGTACAAACTTAAAGGACATATACAAACCTAAGGGACAGAGTAAACAAACCTAAGGGACAGAGTATACAAACCAAACGTTCAGAGTGTACAAACCTAAGGGACAGAGTATACAAACCTAAGGGAAAGAGTATACAAACCTAAGGGACAGAGTGTACAAACTTAAAGGACGTATACAAACCTAAGGGACAGAGTATACAAAGCTAAGGGACAGAGTATACAAACCTAAGGAACAGTGTGTACAAACCTAAGGGACAGTGTATACAAACCTAAGGGACAGAGACAACAAACCTCAGGGACAGAGTAAACAACCTAAGGGACAGACTGTCAAACTAAAAGGACGTATACAAACCTAAGGGACAGAGTATACAAACCAAAGGGACAGAGTGTACAAACCTAAGGGACAGAGTATACAAACCTAAGCGACAGAGTATACAAACCTAAGGGACAGAGTGTACAAACCTAAGGGACAGAGTGTACAAAGCGAAGGGACAGAGTATACAAACCGAAGGGATAGTGTGTACAAACCTAAGGGACAGTGTATACAAACCTAAGGGATAGAGTGTACAAACCTAAGGAACAGAGTATAAAAACGTAAGGGACAGAGTGTACAAACATAAGGGACAGGGTATACAAACCTAAGGGACATAGTATACAAACCAAAGGGACAGAGTATACAAACCAATGAGACAGAGTATACAAACCGAAGGGACAGAGTGTACAAACCTAAGGGACAGAGTATACAACCTAAGGGACAGAGTGTACAAACCTAAGGGACAGCGTGTACAAGCCTAAGGGACAGATTATACAAACCGAAGGGACAGAGTGTAGAAACCTAAGGGACAGAGTTTACAAACCTAAGGGACAGAGTGTTCAAACCTAAGGGACAGAGTGTACAAACCTAAGGGACAGAGGATACAAACCTAAGGGACAGAGTGTACAAATTTAAAGGACGTATACAAACCTAAGGGACAGAGTATACAAACCAAAGGGACAGAGTGTAGAAAACTAAGGGACAGAGTATACAAACCTAAGGCACAGAGTATACAAACCTAAGGGACAGAGTGTACAAACTTAAAGGACGTATACAAACCTAAGGGACAGAGTATACAAACCAAAGGGACAGAGTGTACAAACCTAAGGGACAGAGTGTACAAAGCTAAGGTACAGAGTATACAAACCTATGGGACAGTGTGTACAAACCTAAGGGACAGTGTATACAAACCTAAGGGATAGAGTGTACAAACCTAAGGGTCAGAGTGTACAAACCTAAGGGATAGAGTCTACAAACGTAAGGAAGAGAGTATACAAACCTAAGGGACAGAGTATACAAACATAAGGGACAGGGTATAGAAACCTACGGGACAGAGTATACAAACCAAAGGGACAGAGTATACAAACCTAATGGACAGAGTATACAAACCTAAGGGACAGAGTGTACAAACCTGAGGGACAGAGTATACAACCTAAGGGACAGAGTGTGCAAACCTAAGGGACAGAGTGTACAAGCCTAAGGGACTGATTATACAAACTTAAGGGACAGAGTATAGAAACCTAAGGGACAGAGGATACAAACCTAAGGGACAGAGTATACAAACCAAAGGGACAGAGTGTACAAACCTAAGGGACAGAGTGAACAAACTTAAAGGACGTATACAAACCTAAGGGACAGAGTGTACAAGCCTAAGGGACTGATTATACAAACTTAAGGGACAGAGTATAGAAACCTAAGGGACAGAGTGTACAAAGCTAAGGGCAGAGTATACAAACCTAAGGGACAGCGTGTACAAACCTAAGGGACAGTGTATACAAACCAAAGGGGTAGAGTGAACAAACCTAAGGGACAGAGTGTACAAACCAAAGTGATAGAGTGTACAAACCTAAGGAACAGAGTATACAAACATAAGGGACAGAGTGTACAAACCTAAGGGAGAGAGTGTACAAAGCTAAGGGTCAGAGTATACAAACCTAAGGGACAGCGTGTACAAACCTAAGGGACAGTGTATACAAACCAAAGGGATAGAGTGTACAAACCTAAGGGACAGAGTGTACAAACCGAAGTGATAGAGTGTACAAACCTAAGGAGCATAGTATACAAACATAAGGGACAGAGTGTACAAACGTAAGGGACAGGGTATAGAAACCTAAGGGTCAGAGTATACAAACCAAAGGGACAGAGTATACAAACCAAAGGGACAGAGTGCACAATCTTAAGGGACAGAGTGTACAAGCCTAAGGGACAGATTATACAAACCTATGGGACAGAGTATAGAAACCTAAGGGACAGAGTGTACAAACCTAAGGGACAGAGTATACAAAACTAAGGGACAGAGTATACTAACCAAAGGGACAGAGTATACAAACCTAAGGGACAGAGAATACAAACCTAAGGGACAGAGTGGACAAACCTAAGGGTCAGAGTGTACAAACCTAAGGGACAGAGTGTACAAACCTAAGGGACAGAGTATACAAACTTCAGGGACAGAGTCGACAAACCTAAGGGACAGAGTATACAAACCTAGGGACGGAGTGTACAAACCTAAGGGACAGAGTATACAAACCTAAGGGACAGAGTATACAAACCTAAGGGACAGACTGTACAAACTTAAAGGACGTATACAAACCTAAGGGACAGAGTATACAAACCTAAGGGACAGAGTGTACAAACCTAAGGGACAGAGTATACAAACCTAAGGGTCAGAGTATACAAACCTAAGTGACAGACTGTGCAAACTTAAAGGACGTATACAAACCTAAGGGACAGAGTATACAAACCTAAGGGACAGAGTGTACAAACCTAAGGGACAGAGTGTACAAAGCTAAGGGACAGAGTATACAAACCTAAGGGACAGCGTGTACAAACCTAAGGGACAGTGTATACAAACCAAAGGGATAGAGTGTACAAACCTAAGGGACAGAGTGTACAAACCACAGTGATAGAGTGTACAAACCTAAGGAACAGAGTATACAAACATAAGGGACAGAGTGTAGAAACCTAAGGGAGAGAGTGTACAAAGCTAAGGGACAGAGTATACAAACCTAAGGGACAGCGTGTACAAACCTAAGGGACAGTGTATACAAACCAAAGGGATAGAGTGTACAAACCTAAGGGACAGAGTGTACAAACCGAAGTGATAGAGTGTACAAACCTAAGGAGCATAGTATACAAACATAAGGGACAGAGTGTACAAACGTAAGGGACAGGGTATAGAAACCTAAGGGTCAGAGTATACAAACCAAAGGGACAGAGTATACAAACCAAAGGGACAGAGTACACAATCTTAAGGGACAGAGTGTACAAGCCTAAGGGACAGATTATACAAACCTATGGGACAGAGTATAGAAACCTAAGGGACAGAGTGTACAAACCTAAGGGACAGAGTGTACAAAACTAAGGGACAGAGTATACAAACCAAAGGGACAGAGTATACAAACCTAAGGGACAGAGAATACAAACCTAAGGGACAGAGTGGACAAACCTAAGGGTCAGAGTGTACAAACCTAAGGGACAGAGTGTACAAACCTAAGGGACAGAGTATACAAACTTAAGGGACAGAGTCGACAAACCTAAGGGACAGAGTATACAAACCTAGGGACGGAGTGTACAAACCTAAGTGACAGAGTATACAAACCTAAGGGACAGAGTATACAAACCTAAGGGACAGACTGCACAAACTTAAAGGACGTATACAAACCTAAGGGACAGAGTATACAAAACTAAGTGACAGACTGTACAAACTTAAAGGACGTATACAAACCTAAGGGACAGAGTATACAAACCTAAGGGACAGAGTGTACAAACCTAAGGGACAGAGTGTACAAAGCTAAGGGACAGAGTATACAAACCTAAGGGACAGAGTATACAAACCTAGGGACGGAGTGTACAAACCTAAGGGACAGAGTAAACAAACCTAAGGGACAGGGTATACAAACCTAAGGGACAGACTAGACAAACCTAAGGGACAGGGTATACAAACCTAAGGGACAGCGTGTACAAACCTAAGGGACAGAGTGTACATACTTAAGGGACAGAGGATACAAACCTAAGGGACAGAGTGTCAAACTAAAAGGACGTATACAAACCTAAGGGACAGAGTATACAAACCAAAGGGACAGAGTGTACAAACCTAAGGGACAGAGTATACAAACCTAAGCGACAGAGTATACAAACCTAAGGGACAGAGTGTACAAACCTAAGTGACAGAGTGTACAAAGCGAAGGGACAGAGTATACAAACCGAAGGGATAGTGTGTACAAACCTAAGGGACAGTGTATACAAACCTAAGGGATAGAGTGTACAAACCTAAGGGACAGAGTGTACAAACCTAAGGACTAGAGGGTACAAACCTAAGGAACAGAGTATAAAAACGTAAGGGACAGAGTGTACAAACATAAGGGACAGGGTATACAAACCTAAGGGACAGAGTATACAAACCAAAGGGACAGAATATACAAACAAATGAGAAAGAGTATCCAAACATAAGGGACAGAGTGTACAAACCTAAGGGACAGAGTATACAACCTAAGGGACAGAGTGTACAAACCTAAGGGACAGCGTGTGCAAGCCTAAGGGACAGATTATACAAACCTAAGGGACAGAGTATAGAAACCTAAGGGACAGAGTATACAAACCTAAGGGACAGAATGTTCAAACCTAAGGGACAGAGTGTACAAACCTAAGGGACAGAGGTTACAAACCTAAGGGACAGAGTGTACAAACCTAAAGGACATATACAAACCTAAGGGACAGAGTATACAAACCAAAGGGACAGAGTGTACAAACCTAAGGGACAGAGTATACAAACCTAAGTGACAGTGTATACAAACCTAAGGGACAGAGTGTACAAACTTAAAGGACATATACAAACCTAAGGGACAGAGTATACAAACCAAAGGGACAGAGTGTACAAACCTAAGGGACAGAGTGTACAAAGCTAAGGTACAGAGTATACAAACGTAAGGGACAGTGTGTACAAACCTAAGGGATAGAATGTACAAACGTAAGGAAGAGAGTATACAAACCTAAGGGACAGATTATACAAACATAAGGGACAGGGTATAGAAACCTAAGGGACAGAGTATACAAACCAAAGGGACAGAGTATACAAACCTAATGGACAGAGTATACAAACCTAAGGGACAGAGTGTGCAAACCTGAGGGACAGAGTATACAACCTAAGGGACAGAGTGTGCAAACATAAGGGGCAGAGTGTACAAGCCTAAGGGACAGATTATACAAACCTAAGGGACAGAGTATAGAAACCTAAGGGACAGAGTATACAAACCTAAGGGACAGAGTGTTCAAACCTAAGGGACAGAGTCTACAAACCTAAGGGACAGAGGATACAAACCTAAGGGACAGAGTATACAAACCTAAGGGACAGAGTATACAAACCAAAGGGACAGATTGTACAAACCTAAGGGACAGAGTATACAAACCTAAGGGACAGAGTATACAAACCTAAGGGACAGAGTGTACAAACTTAAACGACGTATACAAACCTAAGGGACAGAGTATACAAACCTAAGGGACAGAGTGTACAAACCTAAGGGACAGAGTGTACAAAGCTAAGGGACAGACTATACAAACCTATGGGATAGCGTGTACAAACCTAAGGGACAGTGTATACAAACCAAAGGGATAGAGTGTACAAACCTAAGGGACAGAGTGTACAAACCGAAGTGATAGAGTGTACAAACCTAAGGAACAGAGTATACAAACATAAGGGACAGAGTGTACAAACGTAAGGGACAGGGTATAGAAACCTAAGGGTCAGAGTATACAAAAAAAAGGGACAGAGTATACAAACCAAAGGGACAGAGTACACAAACCTAAGGGATAGAGTGTACAAACCTAAGGGAGAGAGTATACAACCTAAGGGACAGAGTGTACAAACCTAAGGGACAGAGTGTACAAAGCTAAGGGACAGAGTATACAAACCTAAGGGACAGCGTGTACAAACCTAAGGGACAGTGTATACAAACCAAAGGGATAGAGTGTACAAACCTAAGGGACAGAGTGTACAAACCGAAGTGATAGAGTGTACAATCCTAAGGAACAGAGTATACAAACATAAGGGACAGAGTGTACAAACGTAAGGGACAGGGTATAGAAACCTAAGGGTCAGAGTATACAAACCAAAGGGACAGAGTATACAAACCAAAGGGACAGAGTACACAAACGTAAGGGACAGAGTGTACATACCTAAGGGACAGAGTATACAACCTAAGGGACAGAGTGTACAAACCTAAGGGACAGAGTGTACAAGCCTAAGGGACAGATTATACAAACCTAAGGGACAGAGTATAGAAACCTAAGGGACAGAGTGTACAAACCTAAGGGACAGAGTATACAAACCTAAGGGACAGTGTGTACAAACCTAAGGGACAGTGTATACAAACCTAAGGGATAGAGTGTACAAACCTAAGGGACAGAGTGTACAAACCAAAGGGATAGAATGTACAAACGTAAGGAAGAGAGTATACAAACCTAAGGGACAGAGTATACAAACATAAGGGACAGGGTATAGAAACCTAAGGGACAGAGTATACAAACCAAAGGGACAGAGTATACAAACCTAATGGACAGAGTATACAAACCTAAGGGACAGAGTGTACAAACCTGAGGGACAGAGTATACAACCTAAGGGACAGAGTGTGCAAACCTAAGGGGCAGAGTGTACAAGCCTAAGGGACAGATTATACAAACCTAAGGGACAGAGTATACAAACCAAAGGGACAGAGTATACAAACCTAAGGGACAGAGTGTTCAAACCTAAGGGACAGAGTGTACAAACCTAAGGGACAGAGGATACAAACCTAAGGGACAGAGTATACAAACCTAAGGGACAGAGTATACAAACCAAAGGGACAGAGTGTACAAACCTAAGGGACAGAGTATACAAACCTAAGGGACAGAGTATACAAACCTAAGGGACAGAGTGTACAAACTTAAGCGACGTATACAAACCTAAGGGACAGAGTATACAAACCTAAGGGACAGAGTGTACAAACCTAAGGGACAGAGTGTACAAAGCTAAGGGACAGACTATACAAACCTATGGGACAGCGTGTACAAACCTAAGGGACGGTGTATACAAACCAAAGGGATAGAGTGTACAAACCTCAGGGACAGAGTGTACAAACCGAAGTGATAGAGTGTACAAACCTATGGAACAGAGTATACAAACATAAGGGACAGAGTGTACAAACGTAAGGGACAGGGTATAGAAACCTAAGGGTCAGGGTATACAAACCAAAGGGACAGAGTATACAAACCAAAGGGACAGAGTACACAAACCTAAGGGATAGAGTGTACAAACCTAAGGGACAGAGTATACAACCTAAGGGACAGAGTGTACAAACCTAAGGGACAGAGTGTACAAAGCTAAGGGACAGAGTATACAAACCTAAGGGACAGCGTGTACAAACCTAAGGGACAGTGTATACAAACCAAAGGGATAGAGTGTACAAACCTAAGGGACAGAGTGTACAAACCGAAGTGATAGAGTGTACAATCCTAAGGAACAGAGTATACAAACATAAGGGACAGAGCGTACAAACGTAAGGGACAGGGTATAGAAACCTAAGGGTCAGAGTATACAAACCAAAGGGACAGAGTATACAAGCCAAAGGGACAGAGTACACAAACGTAAGGGACAGAGTGTACAAACCTAAGGGACAGAGTATACAACCTAAGGGACAGAGTGTACAAACCTAAGGGACAGAGTGTACAAGCCTAAGGGACAGATTATACAAACCTAAGGGACAGAGTATAGAAACCTAAGGGACAGAGTGTACAAACCTAAGGGACAGAGTGTACAAACCTAAGGGACAGAGTATACAAACCAAAGGGACAGAGTATACAAACCTAAGGGACAGAGAATACAAACCTAAGGGACAGAGAGGACAAACCTAAGGGTCAGAGTGTACAAACCTAAGGGACAGAGTGTACAAACCTAAGGGACAGAGTATACACAGTTAAGGGACAGAGTAGACAAACCTAAGGGACAGAGTATACAAACCTAGGGACGGAGTGTACAAACCTAAGGGACAGAGTATATAAACCTAAGGGACAGAGTATACAAACCTAAGGGACAGACTGTACAAACTTAAAGGTCGTATACAAACCTAAGGGACAGAGTATACAAACCAAAGGGACAGAGTGTACAAACCTAAGGGACAGAGTGTACAAAGCTAAGGTACAGAGTATACATACTTAAAGGACGTATACAAACCTAAGGGACAGAGTATACAAACCAAAGGGACAGAGTGTACAAACCTAAGGGACAGAGTATACAAACCTAAGTGACAGAGTATACAAACCTAAGGGACAGACTGTACAAACTTAAAGGACGTATACAAACCTAAGGGACAGAGTATACAAACCAAAGGGACAGAGTGTACAAACCTAAGGGACAGAGGATACAAACCTAAGGGACAGAGTGTACAAACTTAAAGGACGTATACAAACCTAAGGGACAGACTATACAAACCTAAGGGACAGAGTGTACAAACTTAAGGGACAGAGTGTACAAAGCTAAGGGACAGAGTATACAAACCTAAGGGACAGTGTGTACAAACCTAAGGGACAGTGTATACAAACCTAAGGGATAGAATGTTCAAACCTAAGGGACAGAGTGTACAAACCTAAGGGACAGAGTGCAGAAGCCTAAGGGACAGATTAGAGAAACCTAAGGGACAGAGTATACAAACCTAAGGGACAGAGTGTACAAACCTAAGGGACAGAGTATACAAACCTAAGGGACAGAGTGTACAAACCTAAGGGACAGAGTATACAAGCCTAAGGGACAGATTATACAAACCTAAGGGACAGAGTGTACAAACCTAAGGGACAGAGTGTACATACTTAAGGGACAGAGGATACAAACCTAAGGAACAGTGTGTACAAACCTAAGGGACAGTGTATACAAACCTAAGGGACAGAGTCAACAAACCTCAGGGACAGAGTAAACAACCTAAGGGACAGAGTGTACAAACCTAAGGGACAGAGTGTACAAGCCTAAGGGACAGATTATACAAACCTAAGGGACAGAGTGTACAAACCTAAGGGACAGAGTGTACATACTTAAGGGACAGAGGATACAAACCTAAGGGACAGAGTGTCAAACTAAAAGGACGTATACAAACCTAAGGGACAGAGTATACAAACCAAAGGGACAGAGTGTACAAACCTAAGGGACAGAGTATACAAACCTAAGCGACAGAGTATACAAACCTAAGGGACAGAGTGTACAAACCTAAGGGACAGAGTGTACAAAGCGAAGGGACAGAGTATACAAACCGAAGGGATAGTGTGTACAAACCTAAGGGACAGTGTATACAAACCTAAGGGATAGAGTGTACAAACCTAAGGAACAGAGTATAAAAACGTAAGGGACAGAGTGTACAAACATAAGGGACAGGGTATACAAACCTAAGGGACATAGTATACAAACCAAAGGGACAGAGTATACAAACCAATGAGACAGAGTATACAAACCGAAGGGACAGAGTGTACAAACCTAAGGGACAGAGTATACAACCTAAGGGACAGAGTGTACAAACCTAAGGGACAGCGTGTACAAGCCTAAGGGACAGATTATACAAACCGAAGGGACAGAGTGTAGAAACCTAAGGGACAGAGTTTACAAACCTAAGGGACAGAGTGTTCAAACCTAAGGGACAGAGTGTACAAATCTAAGGGACAGAGGATACAAACCTAAGGGACAGAGTGTATAAATTTAAAGGACGTATACAAACCTAAGGGACAGAGTATACAAACCAAAGGGACAGAGTGTAGAAACCTAAGGGACAGAGTATACAAACCTAAGGGACAGAGGATACAAACCTAAGGGACAGAGTGTACAAACTTAAAGGACGTATACAAACCTAAGGGACAGAGTATACAAACCAAAGGGACAGAGTGTACAAACCTAAGGGACAGAGTGTACAAAGCTAAGGTACAGAGTATACAAACCTAAGGGACAGTGTGTACAAACCTAAGGGACAGTGTATACAAACCTAAGGGATAAAGTGTACAAACCTAAGGGACAGAGTGTACAAACCTAAGGGATAGAGTCTACAAACGTAAGGAAGAGAGTATACAAACCTAAGGGACAGAGTATACAAACATAAGGGACAGGGTATAGAAACCTAAGGGACAGAGTATACAAACCAAAGGGACAGAGTATACAAACCTAATGGACAAAGTATACAAACCTAAGGGACAGAGTGTACAAACCTGAGGGACAGAGTATACAACCTAAGGGACAGAGTGTGCAAACCTAAGGGACAGAGTGTACAAGCCTAAGGGACTGATTATACAAACCTAAGGGACAGAGTGAACAAACTTAAAGGACGTATACAAACCTAAGGGACAGAGTATACAAACCTAAGGGACAGAGTTTACAAACCTAAGGGACAGAGTGTACAAAGCTAAGGGACAGAGTATACAAACCTAAGGGACAGCGTGTACAAACCTAATGGACAGTGTATACAAACCAAAGGGATAGAGTGTACAAACCCAAGGGACAGAGTGTACAAACCAAAGTGATAGAGTGTACAAACCTAAGGAACAGAGTATACAAACATAAGGGACAGAGTGTACAAACCTAAGGGAGAGAGTGTACAAAGCTAAGGGACAGAGTGTACAAACCTAAGGAGCATAGTATACAAACATAAGGGACAGAGTGTACAAACGTAAGGGACAGGGTATAGAAACCTAAGGGTCAGAGTGTACATACCTAAGGGACAGAGGATACAAACCTAAGGGACAGAGTGTCAAACTAAAAGGACGTATACAAACCTAAGGGACAGAGTATACAAACCAAAGGGACAGAGTGTACAAACCTAAGGGACAGAGTATACAAACCTAAGCGACAGAGTATACAAACCTAAGGGACAGAGTGTACAAACCTAAGGGACAGAGTGTACAAAGCGAAGGGACAGAGTATACAAACCGAAGGGATAGTGTGTACAAACCTAAGGGACAGTGTATACAAACCTTAGGGATAGAGTGTACAAACCTAAGGAACAGAGTATAAAAACGTAAGGGACAGAGTGTACAAACATAAGGGACAGGGTATACAAACCTAAGGGACATAGTATACAAACCAAAGGGACAGAGTATACAAACCAATGAGACAGAGTATACAAACCGAAGGGACAGAGTGTACAAACCTAAGGGACAGAGTACACAACCTAAGGGACAGAGTGTACAAACCTAAGGGACAGCGTGTACAAGCCTAAGGGACAGATTATACAAACCGAAGGGACAGAGTGTAGAAACCTAAGGGACAGAGTTTACAAACCTAAGGGACAGAGTGTTCAAACCTAAGGGACAGAGTGTACAAACCTAAGGGACAGAGGATACAAACCTAAGGGACAGAGTATACAAACCAAAGGGACAGAGTGTAGAAACCTAAGGGACAGAGTATACAAACCTAAGGGACAGAGTATACAAACCAAAGGGACAGAGTATACAAACCTAAGGGACAGAGTGTACAAAGCAAAGGTACAGAGTATACAAACCTAAGGGACAGAGTGTACAAACCTAAGGGACAGAGTGTACAAGCCTAAGGGACAGATTATACAAACCTAAGGGACAGAGTGTACAAACCTAAGGGACAGAGTGTACATACTTAAGGGACAGAGGATACAAACCTAAGGGACAGAGTGTCAAAATAAAAGGACGTATAGAAACCTAAGGGACAGAGTATACAAACCAAAGGGACAGAGTGTACAAACCTAAGGGACAGAGTATACAAACCTAAGCGACAGAGTATACAAAACTAAGGGACAGAGTGTACAAACCTAAGGGACAGAGTGTACAAAGCGAAGGGACAGAGTATACAAACCGAAGGGATAGTGTGTACAAACCTAAGGGACAGTGTATACAAACCTAAGGGATAGAGTGTACAAACCTAAGGAACAGAGTATAAAAACGTAAGGGACAGAGTGTACAAACATAAGGGACAGGGTATACAAACCTAAGGGACATAGTATACATACCAAAGGGACAGAGTATACAAACCAATGAGACAGTGTATACAAACCGAAGGGACAGAGTGTACAAACCTAAGGGACAGAGTATACAACCTAAGGGACAGAGTGTACAAACCTAAGGGACAGCGTGTACAAGCCTAAGGGACAGATTATACAAACCGAAGGGACAGAGTGTAGAAACCTAAGGGACAGAGTTTACAAACCTAAGGGACAGAGTGTACAAACCTAAGGGACAGAGGATACAAACCTAAGGGACAGAGTGTACAAATTTAAAGGACGTATACAAACCTAAGGGACAGAGTATACAAACCAAAGGGACAGAGTGTAGAAACCTAAGGGACAGAGTATACAAACCTAAGGGACAGAGTATACAAACCTAAGGGACAGAGTGTACAAACTTAAAGGACGTATACAAACCTAAGGGACAGAGTATACAAACCAAAGGGACAGAGTGTACAAACCTAAGGGACAGAGTGTACAAAGCTAAGGTACAGAGTATACAAACCTAAGGGACAGTGTGTACAAACCTAAGGGACAGTGTATACAAACCTAAGGGATAGAGTGTACAAACCTAAGGGACAGAGTGTACAAACCTAAGGGATAGAGTCTACAAACGTAAGGAAGAGAGTATACAAACCTAAGGGACAGAGTATACAAACATAAGGGACAGGGTATAGAAACCTAAGGGACAGAGTATACAAACCAAAGGGACAGAGTATACAAACCTAATGGACAGAGTATACAAACCTAAGGGACAGAGTGTACAAACCTGAGGGACAGAGTATACAACCTAAGGGACAGAGTGTGCAAACCTAAGGGACAGAGTGTACAAGCCTAAGGGACTGATTATACAAACCTAAGGGACAGAGTATAGAAACCTAAGGGACAGAGTATACAAACCTAAGGGACAGAGTATACAAACCAAAGGGACAGAGTGTACAAACCTAAGGGACAGAGTGAACAAACTTAAAGGACGTATACAAACCTAAGGGACAGAGTATACAAACCTAAGGGACAGAGTTTACAAACCTAAGGGACAGAGTGTACAAAGCTAAGGGACAGAGCATACAAACCTAAGGGACAGCGTGTACAAACCTAAGGGACAGTGTATACAAACCAAAGGGATAGAGTGTACAAACCTAAGGGACAGAGTGTACAAACCAAAGTGATAGAGTGTACAAACCTCAGGAACAGAGTATACAAACATAAGGGACAGAGTGTACAAACCTAAGGGAGAGAGTGTACAAAGCTAAGGGACAGAGTGTACAAACCTAAGGAGCATAGTATACAAACATAAGGGACAGAGTGTACAAACGTAAGGGACAGGGTATAGAAACCTAAGGGTCAGAGTGTACATACCTAAGGGACAGAGGATACAAACCTAAGGGACAGAGTGTCAAACTAAAAGGACGTATACAAACCTAAGGGACAGAGTATACAAACCAAAGGGACAGAGTGTACAAACCTAAGGGACAGAGTATACAAACCTAAGCGACAGAGTATACAAACCTAAGGGACAGAGTGTACAAACCTAAGGGACAGAGTGTACAAAGCAAAGGGACAGAGTATACAAACCGAAGGGATAGTGTGTACAAACCTAAGGGACAGTGTATACAAACCTTAGGGATAGAGTGTACAAACCTCAGGAACAGAATATAAAAACGTAAGGGACAGAGTGTACAAACATAAGGGACAGGATATACAAACCTAAGGGACATAGTATACAAACCAAAGGGACAGAGTATACAAACCAATGAGACAGAGTATACAAACCGAAGGGACAGAGTGTACAAACCTAAGGGACAGAGTACACAACCTAAGGGACAGAGTGTACAAACCTAAGGGACAGCGTGTACAAGCCTAAGGGACAGATTATACAAACCGAAGGGACAGAGTGTAGAAACCTAAGGGACAGAGTTTACAAACCTAAGGGACAGAGTGTACAAACCTAAGGAACAGAGTATACAAACATAAGGGACAGAGTGTACAAACCTAAGGGAGAGAGTGTACAAAGCTAAGGGACAGAGTGTACAAACCTAAGGAGCATAGTATACAAACATAAGGGACAGAGTGTACAAACGTAAGGGACAGGGTATAGAAACCTAAGGGTCAGAGTGTACATACCTAAGGGACAGAGGATACAAACCTAAGGGACAGAGTGTCAAACTAAAAGGACGTATACAAACCTAAGGGACAGAGTATACAAACCAAAGGGACAGAGTGTACAAACCTAAGGGACAGAGTATACAAACCTAAGCGACAGAGTATACAAACCTAAGGGACAGAGTGTACAAACCTAAGGGACAGAGTGTACAAAGCGAAGGGACAGAGTATACAAACCGAAGGGATAGTGTGTACAAACCTAAGGGACAGTGTATACAAACCTTAGGGATAGAGTGTACAAACCTAAGGAACAGAGTATAAAAACGTAAGGGACAGAGTGTACAAACATAAGGGACAGGGTATACAAACCTAAGGGACATAGTATACAAACCAAAGGGACAGAGTATACAAACCAATGAGACAGAGTATACAAACCGAAGGGACAGAGTGTACAAACCTAAGGGACAGAGTACACAACCTAAGGGACAGAGTGTACAAACCTAAGGGACAGCGTGTACAAGCCTAAGGGACAGATTATACAAACCGAAGGGACAGAGTGTAGAAACCTAAGGGACAGAGTTTACAAACCTAAGGGACAGAGTGTTCAAACCTAAGGGACAGAGTGTACAAACCTAAGGGACAGAGGATACAAACCTAAGGGACAGAGTATACAAACCAAAGGGACAGAGTGTAGAAACCTAAGGGACAGAGTATACAAACCTAAGGGACAGAGTATACAAACCAAAGGGACAGAGTATACAAACCTAAGGGACAGAGTGTACAAAGCAAAGGTACAGAGTATACAAACCTAAGGGACAGAGTGTACAAACCTAAGGGACAGAGTGTACAAGCCTAAGGGACAGATTATACAAACCTAAGGGACAGAGTGTACAAACCTAAGGGACAGAGTGTACATACTTAAGGGACAGAGGATACAAACCTAAGGGACAGAGTGTCAAAATAAAAGGACGTATAGAAACCTAAGGGACAGAGTATACAAACCAAAGGGACAGAGTGTACAAACCTAAGGGACAGAGTATACAAACCTAAGCGACAGAGTATACAAAACTAAGGGACAGAGTGTACAAACCTAAGGGACAGAGTGTACAAAGCGAAGGGACAGAGTATACAAACCGAAGGGATAGTGTGTACAAACCTAAGGGACAGTGTATACAAACCTAAGGGATAGAGTGTACAAACCTAAGGAACAGAGTATAAAAACGTAAGGGACAGAGTGTACAAACATAAGGGACAGGGTATACAAACCTAAGGGACATAGTATACAAACCAAAGGGACAGAGTATACAAACCAATGAGACAGTGTATACAAACCGAAGGGACAGAGTGTACAAACCTAAGGGACAGAGTATACAACCTAAGGGACAGAGTGTACAAACCTAAGGGACAGCGTGTACAAGCCTAAGGGACAGATTATACAAACCGAAGGGACAGAGTGTAGAAACCTAAGGGACAGAGTTTACAAACCTAAGGGACAGAGTGTACAAACCTAAGGGACAGAGGATACAAACCTAAGGGACAGAGTGTACAAATTTAAAGGACGTATACAAACCTAAGGGACAGAGTATACAAACCAAAGGGACAGAGTGTAGAAACCTAAGGGACAGAGTATACAAACCTAAGGGACAGAGTATACAAACCTAAGGGACAGAGTGTACAAACTTAAAGGACGTATACAAACCTAAGGGACAGAGTATACAAACCAAAGGGACAGAGTGTACAAACCTAAGGGACAGAGTGTACAAAGCTAAGGTACAGAGTATACAAACCTAAGGGACAGTGTGTACAAACCTAAGGGACAGTGTATACAAACCTAAGGGATAGAGTGTACAAACCTAAGGGACAGAGTGTACAAACCTAAGGGATAGAGTCTACAAACGTAAGGAAGAGAGTATACAAACCTAAGGGACAGAGTATACAAACATAAGGGACAGGGTATAGAAACCTAAGGGACAGAGTATACAAACCAAAGGGACAGAGTATACAAACCTAATGGACAGAGTATACAAACCTAAGGGACAGAGTGTACAAACCTGAGGGACAGAGTATACAACCTAAGGGACAGAGTGTGCAAACCTAAGGGACAGAGTGTACAAGCCTAAGGGACTGATTATACAAACCTAAGGGACAGAGTATAGAAACCTAAGGGACAGAGTATACAAACCTAAGGGACAGAGTATACAAACCAAAGGGACAGAGTGTACAAACCTAAGGGACAGAGTGAACAAACTTAAAGGACGTATACAAACCTAAGGGACAGAGTATACAAACCTAAGGGACAGAGTTTACAAACCTAAGGGACAGAGTGTACAAAGCTAAGGGACAGAGCATACAAACCTAAGGGACAGCGTGTACAAACCTAAGGGACAGAGTGTACAAACCAAAGTGATAGAGTGTACAAACCTCAGGAACAGAGTATACAAACATAAGGGACAGAGTGTACAAACCTAAGGGAGAGAGTGTACAAAGCTAAGGGACAGAGTGTACAAACCTAAGGAGCATAGTATACAAACATAAGGGACAGAGTGTACAAACGTAAGGGACAGGGTATAGAAACCTAAGGGTCAGAGTGTACATACCTAAGGGACAGAGGATACAAACCTAAGGGACAGAGTGTCAAACTAAAAGGACGTATACAAACCTAAGGGACAGAGTATACAAACCAAAGGGACAGAGTGTACAAACCTAAGGGACAGAGTATACAAACCTAAGCGACAGAGTATACAAACCTAAGGGACAGAGTGTACAAACCTAAGGGACAGAGTGTACAAAGCAAAGGGACAGAGTATACAAACCGAAGGGATAGTGTGTACAAACCTAAGGGACAGTGTATACAAACCTTAGGGATAGAGTGTACAAACCTCAGGAACAGAATATAAAAACGTAAGGGACAGAGTGTACAAACATAAGGGACAGGATATACAAACCTAAGGGACATAGTATACAAACCAAAGGGACAGAGTATACAAACCAATGAGACAGAGTATACAAACCGAAGGGACAGAGTGTACAAACCTAAGGGACAGAGTACACAACCTAAGGGACAGAGTGTACAAACCTAAGGGACAGCGTGTACAAGCCTAAGGGACAGATTATACAAACCGAAGGGACAGAGTGTAGAAACCTAAGGGACAGAGTTTACAAACCTAAGGGACAGAGTGTTCAAACCTAAGGGACAGAGTGTACAAACCTAAGGGACAGAGGATACAAACCTAAGGGACAGAGTATACAAACCAAGGGGACGGAGTGTAGAAACCTAAGGGACAGAGTATACAAACCTAAGGGACAGAGTATACAAACCTAAGGGACAGAGTGTACAAACTTAAAGGACGTATACAAACCTAAGGGACAGAGTATACAAACCAAAGGGACAGAGTGTACAAACCTAAGGGACAGAGTGTACAAAGCTAAGGTACAGAGTATACAAACCTAAGGGACAGTGTGTACAAACCTAAGGGACAGTGTATACAAACCTAAGGGATAGAGTGTACAAACCTAAGGGACAGAGTGTACAAACCTAAGGGATAGAGTCTACAAACGTAAGGAAGAGAGTATACAAACCTAAGGGACAGAGTATACAAACATAAGTGACAGGGTATAGAAACCTAAGGGACAGAGTATACAAACCAAAGGGACAGAGTATACAAACCTAATGGACAGAGTATACAAACCTAAGGGACAGAGTGTACAAACCTGAGGGACAGAGTATACAACCTAAGGGACAGAGTGTGCAAACCGAAGGGAAAGAGTGTACAAACCTAAGGGACAGAGTACACAACCTAAGGGACAGAGTGTACAAACCTAAGGGGCAGCGTGTACAAGCCTAAGGGACAGATTATACAAACCGAAGGGACAGAGTGTAGAAACCTAAGGGACAGAGTTTACAAACCTAAGGGACAGAGTGTTCAAACCTAAGGGACAGAGTGTACAAACCTAAGGGACAGAGGATACAAACCTAAGGGACAGAGTATACAAACCAAAGGGACAGAGTGTAGAAACCTAAGGGACAGAGTATACAAACCTAAGGGACAGAGTATACAAACCTAAGGGACAGAGTGTACAAACTTAAAGGACGTATACAAACCTAAGGGACAGAGTATACAAACCAAAGGGACAGAGTGTACAAACCTAAGGGACAGAGTGTACAAAGCTAAGGTACAGAGTATACAAACCTAAGGGACAGAGTGTACAAACCTAAGGGACAGAGTGTACAAGCCTAAGGGACAGATTATACAAACCTAAGGGACAGAGTGTACAAACCTAAGGGACAGAGTGTACATACTTAAGGGACAGAGGATACAAACCTAAGGGACAGAGTGTCAAACTAAAAGGACGTATACAAACCTAAGGGACAGAGTATACAAACCAAAGGGACAGAGTGTACAAACCTAAGGGACAGAGTATACAAACCTAAGCGACAGAGTATACAAACCTAAGGGACAGCGTGTACAAGCCTAAGGGACAGATTATACAAACCGAAGGGACAGAGTGTAGAAACCTAAGGGACAGAGTTTACAAACCTAAGGGACAGAGTGTTCAAACCTAAGGGACAGAGTGTACAAACCTAAGGGACAGAGGATACAAACCTAAGGGACAGAGTATACAAACCAAGGGGACGGAGTGTAGAAACCTAAGGGACAGAGTTTACAAACCTAAGGGACAGAGTGTTCAAACCTAAGGGACAGAGTGTACAAACCTAAGGGACAGAGGATACAAACCTAAGGGACAGAGTATACAAACCAAGGGGACGGAGTGTAGAAACCTAAGGGACAGAGTATACAAACCTAAGGGACAGAGTATACAAACCGAAGGGACAGAGTGTAGAAACCTAAGGGACAGAGTTTACAAACCTAAGGGACAGAGTGTTCAAACCTAAGGGACAGAGTGTACAAACCTAAGGGACAGAGGATACAAACCTAAGGGACAGAGTATACAAACCAAGGGGACGGAGTGTAGAAACCTAAGGGACAGAGTATACAAACCTAAGGAACAGAGTATACAAACATAAGGGACAGAGTGTACAAACCTAAGGGAGAGAGTGTACAAACCTAAGGGACAGAGTGTACAAACCTAAGGGACAGAGTGTACAAAGCGAAGGGACAGAGTATACAAACCGAAGGGATAGTGTGTACAAACCTAAGGGACAGTGTATACAAACCTAAGGGATAGAGTGTACAAACCTAAGGAACAGAGTATAAAAACGTAAGGGACAGAGTGTACAAACATAAGGGACAGGGTATACAAACCTAAGGGACATAGTATACAAACCAAAGGGACAGAGTATACAAACCAATGAGACAGAGTATACAAACCGAAGGGACAGAGTGTACAAACCTAAGGGACAGAGTATACAACCTAAGGGACAGAGTGTACAAACCTAAGGGACAGCGTGTACAAGCCTAAGGGACAGATTATACAAACCGAAGGGACAGAGTGTAGAAACCTAAGGGACAGAGTTTACAAACCTAAGGGACAGAGTGTTCAAACCTAAGGGACAGAGTGTACAAATCTAAGGGACAGAGGATACAAACCTAAGGGACAGAGTGTATAAATTTAAAGGACGTATACAAACCTAAGGGACAGAGTATACAAACCAAAGGGACAGAGTGTAGAAACCTAAGGGACAGAGTATACAAACCTAAGGGACAGAGGATACAAACCTAAGGGACAGAGTGTACAAACTTAAAGGACGTATACAAACCTAAGGGACAGAGTATACAAACCAAAGGGACAGAGTGTACAAACCTAAGGGACAGAGTGTACAAAGCTAAGGTACAGAGTATACAAACCTAAGGGACAGTGTGTACAAACCTAAGGGACAGTGTATACAAACCTAAGGGATAGAGTGTACAAACCTAAGGGACAGAGTGTACAAACCTAAGGGATAGAGTCTACAAACGTAAGGAAGAGAGTATACAAACCTAAGGGACAGAGTATACAAACATAAGGGACAGGGTATAGAAACCTAAGGGACAGAGTATACAAACCAAAGGGACAGAGTATACAAACCTAATGGACAAAGTATACAAACCTAAGGGACAGAGTGTACAAACCTGAGGGACAGAGTATACAACCTAAGGGACAGAGTGTGCAAACCTAAGGGACAGAGTGTACAAGCCTAAGGGACTGATTATACAAACCTAAGGGACAGAGTATAGAAACCTAAGGGACAGAGTATAGAAACCTAAGGGACAGAGTATACAAACCAAAGGGACAGAGTGTACAAACCTAAGGGACAGAGTGAACAAACTTAAAGGACGTATACAAACCTAAGGGACAGAGTATACAAACCTAAGGGACAGAGTTTACAAACCTAAGGGACAGAGTGTACAAAGCTAAGGGACAGAGTATACAAACCTAAGGGACAGCGTGTACAAACCTAAGGGACAGTGTATACAAACCAAAGGGATAGAGTGTACAAACCTAAGGGACAGAGTGTACAAACCAAAGTGATAGAGTGTACAAACCTAAGGAACAGAGTATACAAACATAAGGGACAGAGTGTACAAACCTAAGGGAGAGAGTGTACAAAGCTAAGGGACAGAGTGTACAAACCTAAGGAGCATAGTATACAAACATAAGGGACAGAGTGTACAAACGTAAGGGACAGGGTATAGAAACCTAAGGGTCAGAGTGTACATACCTAAGGGACAGAGGATACAAACCTAAGGGACAGAGTGTCAAACTAAAAGGACGTATACAAACCTAAGGGACAGAGTATACAAACCAAAGGGACAGAGTGTACAAACCTAAGGGACAGAGTATACAAACCTAAGCGACAGAGTATACAAACCTAAGGGACAGAGTGTACAAACCTAAGGGACAGAGTGTACAAAGCGAAGGGACAGAGTATACAAACCGAAGGGATAGTGTGTACAAACCTAAGGGACAGTGTATACAAACCTTAGGGATAGAGTGTACAAACCTAAGGAACAGAGTATAAAAACGTAAGGGACAGAGTGTACAAACATAAGGGACAGGGTATACAAACCTAAGGGACATAGTATACAAACCAAAGGGACAGAGTATACAAACCAATGAGACAGAGTATACAAACCGAAGGGACAGAGTGTACAAACCTAAGGGACAGAGTACACAACCTAAGGGACAGAGTGTACAAACCTAAGGGACAGCGTGTACAAGCCTAAGGGACAGATTATACAAACCGAAGGGACAGAGTGTAGAAACCTAAGGGACAGAGTTTACAAACCTAAGGGACAGAGTGTTCAAACCTAAGGGACAGAGTGTACAAACCTAAGGGACAGAGGATACAAACCTAAGGGACAGAGTATACAAACCAAAGGGACAGAGTGTAGAAACCTAAGGGACAGAGTATACAAACCTAAGGGACAGAGTATACAAACCAAAGGGACAGAGTATACAAACCTAAGGGACAGAGTGTACAAAGCAAAGGTACAGAGTATACAAACCTAAGGGACAGAGTGTACAAACCTAAGGGACAGAGTGTACAAGCCTAAGGGACAGATTATACAAACCTAAGGGACAGAGTGTACAAACCTAAGGGACAGAGTGTACATACTTAAGGGACAGAGGATACAAACCTAAGGGACAGAGTGTCAAAATAAAAGGACGTATAGAAACCTAAGGGACAGAGTATACAAACCAAAGGGACAGAGTGTACAAACCTAAGGGACAGAGTATACAAACCTAAGCGACAGAGTATACAAAACTAAGGGACAGAGTGTACAAACCTAAGGGACAGAGTGTACAAAGCGAAGGGACAGAGTATACAAACCGAAGGGATAGTGTGTACAAACCTAAGGGACAGTGTATACAAACCTAAGGGATAGAGTGTACAAACCTAAGGAACAGAGTATAAAAACGTAAGGGACAGAGTGTACAAACATAAGGGACAGGGTATACAAACCTAAGGGACATAGTATACAAACCAAAGGGACAGAGTATACAAACCAATGAGACAGTGTATACAAACCGAAGGGACAGAGTGTACAAACCTAAGGGACAGAGTATACAACCTAAGGGACAGAGTGTACAAACCTAAGGGACAGCGTGTACAAGCCTAAGGGACAGATTATACAAACCGAAGGGACAGAGTGTAGAAACCTAAGGGACAGAGTTTACAAACCTAAGGGACAGAGTGTACAAACCTAAGGGACAGAGGATACAAACCTAAGGGACAGAGTGTACAAATTTAAAGGACGTATACAAACCTAAGGGACAGAGTATACAAACCAAAGGGACAGAGTGTAGAAACCTAAGGGACAGAGTATACAAACCTAAGGGACAGAGTATACAAACCTAAGGGACAGAGTGTACAAACTTAAAGGACGTATACAAACCTAAGGGACAGAGTATACAAACCAAAGGGACAGAGTGTACAAACCTAAGCGACAGAGTGTACAAAGCTAAGGTACAGAGTATACAAACCTAAGGGACAGTGTGTACAAACCTAAGGGACAGTGTATACAAACCTAAGGGATAGAGTGTACAAACCTAAGGGACAGAGTGTACAAACCTAAGGGATAGAGTCTACAAACGTAAGGAAGAGAGTATACAAACCTAAGGGACAGAGTATACAAACATAAGGGACAGGGTATAGAAACCTAAGGGACAGAGTATACAAACCAAAGGGACAGAGTATACAAACCTAATGGACAAAGTATACAAACCTAAGGGACAGAGTGTACAAACCTGAGGGACAGAGTATACAACCTAAGGGACAGAGTGTGCAAACCTAAGGGACAGAGTGTACAAGCCTAAGGGACTGATTATACAAACCTAAGGGACAGAGTGAACAAACTTAAAGGACGTATACAAACCTAAGGGACAGAGTATACAAACCTAAGGGACAGAGTTTACAAACCTAAGGGACAGAGTGTACAAAGCTAAGGGACAGAGTATACAAACCTAAGGGACAGCGTGTACAAACCTAATGGACAGTGTATACAAACCAAAGGGATAGAGTGTACAAACCCAAGGGACAGAGTGTACAAACCAAAGTGATAGAGTGTACAAACCTAAGGAACAGAGTATACAAACATAAGGGACAGAGTGTACAAACCTAAGGGAGAGAGTGTACAAAGCTAAGGGACAGAGTGTACAAACCTAAGGAGCATAGTATACAAACATAAGGGACAGAGTGTACAAACGTAAGGGACAGGGTATAGAAACCTAAGGGTCAGAGTGTACATACCTAAGGGACAGAGGATACAAACCTAAGGGACAGAGTGTCAAACTAAAAGGACGTATACAAACCTAAGGGACAGAGTATACAAACCAAAGGGACAGAGTGTACAAACCTAAGGGACAGAGTATACAAACCTAAGCGACAGAGTATACAAACCTAAGGGACAGAGTGTACAAACCTAAGGGACAGAGTGTACAAAGCGAAGGGACAGAGTATACAAACCGAAGGGATAGTGTGTACAAACCTAAGGGACAGTGTATACAAACCTTAGGGATAGAGTGTACAAACCTAAGGAACAGAGTATAAAAACGTAAGGGACAGAGTGTACAAACATAAGGGACAGGGTATACAAACCTAAGGGACATAGTATACAAACCAAAGGGACAGAGTATACAAACCAATGAGACAGAGTATACAAACCGAAGGGACAGAGTGTACAAACCTAAGGGACAGAGTACACAACCTAAGGGACAGAGTGTACAAACCTAAGGGACAGCGTGTACAAGCCTAAGGGACAGATTATACAAACCGAAGGGACAGAGTGTAGAAACCTAAGGGACAGAGTTTACAAACCTAAGGGACAGAGTGTTCAAACCTAAGGGACAGAGTGTACAAACCTAAGGGACAGAGGATACAAACCTAAGGGACAGAGTATACAAACCAAAGGGACAGAGTGTAGAAACCTAAGGGACAGAGTATACAAACCTAAGGGACAGAGTATACAAACCAAAGGGACAGAGTATACAAACCTAAGGGACAGAGTGTACAAAGCAAAGGTACAGAGTATACAAACCTAAGGGACAGAGTGTACAAACCTAAGGGACAGAGTGTACAAGCCTAAGGGACAGATTATACAAACCTAAGGGACAGAGTGTACAAACCTAAGGGACAGAGTGTACATACTTAAGGGACAGAGGATACAAACCTAAGGGACAGAGTGTCAAAATAAAAGGACGTATAGAAACCTAAGGGACAGAGTATACAAACCAAAGGGACAGAGTGTACAAACCTAAGGGACAGAGTATACAAACCTAAGCGACAGAGTATACAAAACTAAGGGACAGAGTGTACAAACCTAAGGGACAGAGTGTACAAAGCGAAGGGACAGAGTATACAAACCGAAGGGATAGTGTGTACAAACCTAAGGGACAGTGTATACAAACCTAAGGGATAGAGTGTACAAACCTAAGGAACAGAGTATAAAAACGTAAGGGACAGAGTGTACAAACATAAGGGACAGGGTATACAAACCTAAGGGACATAGTATACATACCAAAGGGACAGAGTATACAAACCAATGAGACAGTGTATACAAACCGAAGGGACAGAGTGTACAAACCTAAGGGACAGAGTATACAACCTAAGGGACAGAGTGTACAAACCTAAGGGACAGCGTGTACAAGCCTAAGGGACAGATTATACAAACCGAAGGGACAGAGTGTAGAAACCTAAGGGACAGAGTTTACAAACCTAAGGGACAGAGTGTACAAACCTAAGGGACAGAGGATACAAACCTAAGGGACAGAGTGTACAAATTTAAAGGACGTATACAAACCTAAGGGACAGAGTATACAAACCAAAGGGACAGAGTGTAGAAACCTAAGGGACAGAGTATACAAACCTAAGGGACAGAGTATACAAACCTAAGGGACAGAGTGTACAAACTTAAAGGACGTATACAAACCTAAGGGACAGAGTATACAAACCAAAGGGACAGAGTGTACAAACCTAAGGGACAGAGTGTACAAAGCTAAGGTACAGAGTATACAAACCTAAGGGACAGTGTGTACAAACCTAAGGGACAGTGTATACAAACCTAAGGGATAGAGTGTACAAACCTAAGGGACAGAGTGTACAAACCTAAGGGATAGAGTCTACAAACGTAAGGAAGAGAGTATACAAACCTAAGGGACAGAGTATACAAACATAAGGGACAGGGTATAGAAACCTAAGGGACAGAGTATACAAACCAAAGGGACAGAGTATACAAACCTAATGGACAGAGTATACAAACCTAAGGGACAGAGTGTACAAACCTGAGGGACAGAGTATACAACCTAAGGGACAGAGTGTGCAAACCTAAGGGACAGAGTGTACAAGCCTAAGGGACTGATTATACAAACCTAAGGGACAGAGTATAGAAACCTAAGGGACAGAGTATACAAACCTAAGGGACAGAGTATACAAACCAAAGGGACAGAGTGTACAAACCTAAGGGACAGAGTGAACAAACTTAAAGGACGTATACAAACCTAAGGGACAGAGTATACAAACCTAAGGGACAGAGTTTACAAACCTAAGGGACAGAGTGTACAAAGCTAAGGGACAGAGCATACAAACCTAAGGGACAGCGTGTACAAACCTAAGGGACAGTGTATACAAACCAAAGGGATAGAGTGTACAAACCTAAGGGACAGAGTGTACAAACCAAAGTGATAGAGTGTACAAACCTCAGGAACAGAGTATACAAACATAAGGGACAGAGTGTACAAACCTAAGGGAGAGAGTGTACAAAGCTAAGGGACAGAGTGTACAAACCTAAGGAGCATAGTATACAAACATAAGGGACAGAGTGTACAAACGTAAGGGACAGGGTATAGAAACCTAAGGGTCAGAGTGTACATACCTAAGGGACAGAGGATACAAACCTAAGGGACAGAGTGTCAAACTAAAAGGACGTATACAAACCTAAGGGACAGAGTATACAAACCAAAGGGACAGAGTGTACAAACCTAAGGGACAGAGTATACAAACCTAAGCGACAGAGTATACAAACCTAAGGGACAGAGTGTACAAACCTAAGGGACAGAGTGTACAAAGCAAAGGGACAGAGTATACAAACCGAAGGGATAGTGTGTACAAACCTAAGGGACAGTGTATACAAACCTTAGGGATAGAGTGTACAAACCTCAGGAACAGAATATAAAAACGTAAGGGACAGAGTGTACAAACATAAGGGACAGGATATACAAACCTAAGGGACATAGTATACAAACCAAAGGGACAGAGTATACAAACCAATGAGACAGAGTATACAAACCGAAGGGACAGAGTGTACAAACCTAAGGGACAGAGTACACAACCTAAGGGACAGAGTGTACAAACCTAAGGGACAGCGTGTACAAGCCTAAGGGACAGATTATACAAACCGAAGGGACAGAGTGTAGAAACCTAAGGGACAGAGTTTACAAACCTAAGGGACAGAGTGTACAAACCTAAGGAACAGAGTATACAAACATAAGGGACAGAGTGTACAAACCTAAGGGAGAGAGTGTACAAAGCTAAGGGACAGAGTGTACAAACCTAAGGAGCATAGTATACAAACATAAGGGACAGAGTGTACAAACGTAAGGGACAGGGTATAGAAACCTAAGGGTCAGAGTGTACATACCTAAGGGACAGAGGATACAAACCTAAGGGACAGAGTGTCAAACTAAAAGGACGTATACAAACCTAAGGGACAGAGTATACAAACCAAAGGGACAGAGTGTACAAACCTAAGGGACAGAGTATACAAACCTAAGCGACAGAGTATACAAACCTAAGGGACAGAGTGTACAAACCTAAGGGACAGAGTGTACAAAGCGAAGGGACAGAGTATACAAACCGAAGGGATAGTGTGTACAAACCTAAGGGACAGTGTATACAAACCTTAGGGATAGAGTGTACAAACCTAAGGAACAGAGTATAAAAACGTAAGGGACAGAGTGTACAAACATAAGGGACAGGGTATACAAACCTAAGGGACATAGTATACAAACCAAAGGGACAGAGTATACAAACCAATGAGACAGAGTATACAAACCGAAGGGACAGAGTGTACAAACCTAAGGGACAGAGTACACAACCTAAGGGACAGAGTGTACAAACCTAAGGGACAGCGTGTACAAGCCTAAGGGACAGATTATACAAACCGAAGGGACAGAGTGTAGAAACCTAAGGGACAGAGTTTACAAACCTAAGGGACAGAGTGTTCAAACCTAAGGGACAGAGTGTACAAACCTAAGGGACAGAGGATACAAACCTAAGGGACAGAGTATACAAACCAAAGGGACAGAGTGTAGAAACCTAAGGGACAGAGTATACAAACCTAAGGGACAGAGTATACAAACCAAAGGGACAGAGTATACAAACCTAAGGGACAGAGTGTACAAAGCAAAGGTACAGAGTATACAAACCTAAGGGACAGAGTGTACAAACCTAAGGGACAGAGTGTACAAGCCTAAGGGACAGATTATACAAACCTAAGGGACAGAGTGTACAAACCTAAGGGACAGAGTGTACATACTTAAGGGACAGAGGATACAAACCTAAGGGACAGAGTGTCAAAATAAAAGGACGTATAGAAACCTAAGGGACAGAGTATACAAACCAAAGGGACAGAGTGTACAAACCTAAGGGACAGAGTATACAAACCTAAGCGACAGAGTATACAAAACTAAGGGACAGAGTGTACAAACCTAAGGGACAGAGTGTACAAAGCGAAGGGACAGAGTATACAAACCGAAGGGATAGTGTGTACAAACCTAAGGGACAGTGTATACAAACCTAAGGGATAGAGTGTACAAACCTAAGGAACAGAGTATAAAAACGTAAGGGACAGAGTGTACAAACATAAGGGACAGGGTATACAAACCTAAGGGACATAGTATACAAACCAAAGGGACAGAGTATACAAACCAATGAGACAGTGTATACAAACCGAAGGGACAGAGTGTACAAACCTAAGGGACAGAGTATACAACCTAAGGGACAGAGTGTACAAACCTAAGGGACAGCGTGTACAAGCCTAAGGGACAGATTATACAAACCGAAGGGACAGAGTGTAGAAACCTAAGGGACAGAGTTTACAAACCTAAGGGACAGAGTGTACAAACCTAAGGGACAGAGGATACAAACCTAAGGGACAGAGTGTACAAATTTAAAGGACGTATACAAACCTAAGGGACAGAGTATACAAACCAAAGGGACAGAGTGTAGAAACCTAAGGGACAGAGTATACAAACCTAAGGGACAGAGTATACAAACCTAAGGGACAGAGTGTACAAACTTAAAGGACGTATACAAACCTAAGGGACAGAGTATACAAACCAAAGGGACAGAGTGTACAAACCTAAGGGACAGAGTGTACAAAGCTAAGGTACAGAGTATACAAACCTAAGGGACAGTGTGTACAAACCTAAGGGACAGTGTATACAAACCTAAGGGATAGAGTGTACAAACCTAAGGGACAGAGTGTACAAACCTAAGGGATAGAGTCTACAAACGTAAGGAAGAGAGTATACAAACCTAAGGGACAGAGTATACAAACATAAGGGACAGGGTATAGAAACCTAAGGGACAGAGTATACAAACCAAAGGGACAGAGTATACAAACCTAATGGACAGAGTATACAAACCTAAGGGACAGAGTGTACAAACCTGAGGGACAGAGTATACAACCTAAGGGACAGAGTGTGCAAACCTAAGGGACAGAGTGTACAAGCCTAAGGGACTGATTATACAAACCTAAGGGACAGAGTATAGAAACCTAAGGGACAGAGTATACAAACCTAAGGGACAGAGTATACAAACCAAAGGGACAGAGTGTACAAACCTAAGGGACAGAGTGAACAAACTTAAAGGACGTATACAAACCTAAGGGACAGAGTATACAAACCTAAGGGACAGAGTTTACAAACCTAAGGGACAGAGTGTACAAAGCTAAGGGACAGAGCATACAAACCTAAGGGACAGCGTGTACAAACCTAAGGGACAGTGTATACAAACCAAAGGGATAGAGTGTACAAACCTAAGGGACAGAGTGTACAAACCAAAGTGATAGAGTGTACAAACCTCAGGAACAGAGTATACAAACATAAGGGACAGAGTGTACAAACCTAAGGGAGAGAGTGTACAAAGCTAAGGGACAGAGTGTACAAACCTAAGGAGCATAGTATACAAACATAAGGGACAGAGTGTACAAACGTAAGGGACAGGGTATAGAAACCTAAGGGTCAGAGTGTACATACCTAAGGGACAGAGGATACAAACCTAAGGGACAGAGTGTCAAACTAAAAGGACGTATACAAACCTAAGGGACAGAGTATACAAACCAAAGGGACAGAGTGTACAAACCTAAGGGACAGAGTATACAAACCTAAGCGACAGAGTATACAAACCTAAGGGACAGAGTGTACAAACCTAAGGGACAGAGTGTACAAAGCAAAGGGACAGAGTATACAAACCGAAGGGATAGTGTGTACAAACCTAAGGGACAGTGTATACAAACCTTAGGGATAGAGTGTACAAACCTCAGGAACAGAATATAAAAACGTAAGGGACAGAGTGTACAAACATAAGGGACAGGATATACAAACCTAAGGGACATAGTATACAAACCAAAGGGACAGAGTATACAAACCAATGAGACAGAGTATACAAACCGAAGGGACAGAGTGTACAAACCTAAGGGACAGAGTACACAACCTAAGGGACAGAGTGTACAAACCTAAGGGACAGCGTGTACAAGCCTAAGGGACAGATTATACAAACCGAAGGGACAGAGTGTAGAAACCTAAGGGACAGAGTTTACAAACCTAAGGGACAGAGTGTTCAAACCTAAGGGACAGAGTGTACAAACCTAAGGGACAGAGGATACAAACCTAAGGGACAGAGTATACAAACCAAGGGGACGGAGTGTAGAAACCTAAGGGACAGAGTATACAAACCTAAGGGACAGAGTATACAAACCTAAGGGACAGAGTGTACAAACTTAAAGGACGTATACAAACCTAAGGGACAGAGTATACAAACCAAAGGGACAGAGTGTACAAACCTAAGGGACAGAGTGTACAAAGCTAAGGTACAGAGTATACAAACCTAAGGGACAGTGTGTACAAACCTAAGGGACAGTGTATACAAACCTAAGGGATAGAGTGTACAAACCTAAGGGACAGAGTGTACAAACCTAAGGGATAGAGTCTACAAACGTAAGGAAGAGAGTATACAAACCTAAGGGACAGAGTATACAAACATAAGTGACAGGGTATAGAAACCTAAGGGACAGAGTATACAAACCAAAGGGACAGAGTATACAAACCTAATGGACAGAGTATACAAACCTAAGGGACAGAGTGTACAAACCTGAGGGACAGAGTATACAACCTAAGGGACAGAGTGTGCAAACCGAAGGGAAAGAGTGTACAAACCTAAGGGACAGAGTACACAACCTAAGGGACAGAGTGTACAAACCTAAGGGGCAGCGTGTACAAGCCTAAGGGACAGATTATACAAACCGAAGGGACAGAGTGTAGAAACCTAAGGGACAGAGTTTACAAACCTAAGGGACAGAGTGTTCAAACCTAAGGGACAGAGTGTACAAACCTAAGGGACAGAGGATACAAACCTAAGGGACAGAGTATACAAACCAAAGGGACAGAGTGTAGAAACCTAAGGGACAGAGTATACAAACCTAAGGGACAGAGTATACAAACCTAAGGGACAGAGTGTACAAACTTAAAGGACGTATACAAACCTAAGGGACAGAGTATACAAACCAAAGGGACAGAGTGTACAAACCTAAGGGACAGAGTGTACAAAGCTAAGGTACAGAGTATACAAACCTAAGGGACAGAGTGTACAAACCTAAGGGACAGAGTGTACAAGCCTAAGGGACAGATTATACAAACCTAAGGGACAGAGTGTACAAACCTAAGGGACAGAGTGTACATACTTAAGGGACAGAGGATACAAACCTAAGGGACAGAGTGTCAAACTAAAAGGACGTATACAAACCTAAGGGACAGAGTATACAAACCAAAGGGACAGAGTGTACAAACCTAAGGGACAGAGTATACAAACCTAAGCGACAGAGTATACAAACCTAAGGGACAGCGTGTACAAGCCTAAGGGACAGATTATACAAACCGAAGGGACAGAGTGTAGAAACCTAAGGGACAGAGTTTACAAACCTAAGGGACAGAGTGTTCAAACCTAAGGGACAGAGTGTACAAACCTAAGGGACAGAGGATACAAACCTAAGGGACAGAGTATACAAACCAAGGGGACGGAGTGTAGAAACCTAAGGGACAGAGTTTACAAACCTAAGGGACAGAGTGTTCAAACCTAAGGGACAGAGTGTACAAACCTAAGGGACAGAGGATACAAACCTAAGGGACAGAGTATACAAACCAAGGGGACGGAGTGTAGAAACCTAAGGGACAGAGTATACAAACCTAAGGGACAGAGTATACAAACCGAAGGGACAGAGTGTAGAAACCTAAGGGACAGAGTTTACAAACCTAAGGGACAGAGTGTTCAAACCTAAGGGACAGAGTGTACAAACCTAAGGGACAGAGGATACAAACCTAAGGGACAGAGTATACAAACCAAGGGGACGGAGTGTAGAAACCTAAGGGACAGAGTATACAAACCTAAGGAACAGAGTATACAAACATAAGGGACAGAGTGTACAAACCTAAGGGAGAGAGTGTACAAACCTAAGGGACAGAGTGTACAAACCTAAGGGACAGAGTGTACAAAGCGAAGGGACAGAGTATACAAACCGAAGGGATAGTGTGTACAAACCTAAGGGACAGTGTATACAAACCTAAGGGATAGAGTGTACAAACCTAAGGAACAGAGTATAAAAACGTAAGGGACAGAGTGTACAAACATAAGGGACAGGGTATACAAACCTAAGGGACATAGTATACAAACCAAAGGGACAGAGTATACAAACCAATGAGACAGAGTATACAAACCGAAGGGACAGAGTGTACAAACCTAAGGGACAGAGTATACAACCTAAGGGACAGAGTGTACAAACCTAAGGGACAGCGTGTACAAGCCTAAGGGACAGATTATACAAACCGAAGGGACAGAGTGTAGAAACCTAAGGGACAGAGTTTACAAACCTAAGGGACAGAGTGTTCAAACCTAAGGGACAGAGTGTACAAATCTAAGGGACAGAGGATACAAACCTAAGGGACAGAGTGTATAAATTTAAAGGACGTATACAAACCTAAGGGACAGAGTATACAAACCAAAGGGACAGAGTGTAGAAACCTAAGGGACAGAGTATACAAACCTAAGGGACAGAGGATACAAACCTAAGGGACAGAGTGTACAAACTTAAAGGACGTATACAAACCTAAGGGACAGAGTATACAAACCAAAGGGACAGAGTGTACAAACCTAAGGGACAGAGTGTACAAAGCTAAGGTACAGAGTATACAAACCTAAGGGACAGTGTGTACAAACCTAAGGGACAGTGTATACAAACCTAAGGGATAGAGTGTACAAACCTAAGGGACAGAGTGTACAAACCTAAGGGATAGAGTCTACAAACGTAAGGAAGAGAGTATACAAACCTAAGGGACAGAGTATACAAACATAAGGGACAGGGTATAGAAACCTAAGGGACAGAGTATACAAACCAAAGGGACAGAGTATACAAACCTAATGGACAAAGTATACAAACCTAAGGGACAGAGTGTACAAACCTGAGGGACAGAGTATACAACCTAAGGGACAGAGTGTGCAAACCTAAGGGACAGAGTGTACAAGCCTAAGGGACTGATTATACAAACCTAAGGGACAGAGTATAGAAACCTAAGGGACAGAGTATAGAAACCTAAGGGACAGAGTATACAAACCAAAGGGACAGAGTGTACAAACCTAAGGGACAGAGTGAACAAACTTAAAGGACGTATACAAACCTAAGGGACAGAGTATACAAACCTAAGGGACAGAGTTTACAAACCTAAGGGACAGAGTGTACAAAGCTAAGGGACAGAGTATACAAACCTAAGGGACAGCGTGTACAAACCTAAGGGACAGTGTATACAAACCAAAGGGATAGAGTGTACAAACCTAAGGGACAGAGTGTACAAACCAAAGTGATAGAGTGTACAAACCTAAGGAACAGAGTATACAAACATAAGGGACAGAGTGTACAAACCTAAGGGAGAGAGTGTACAAAGCTAAGGGACAGAGTGTACAAACCTAAGGAGCATAGTATACAAACATAAGGGACAGAGTGTACAAACGTAAGGGACAGGGTATAGAAACCTAAGGGTCAGAGTGTACATACCTAAGGGACAGAGGATACAAACCTAAGGGACAGAGTGTCAAACTAAAAGGACGTATACAAACCTAAGGGACAGAGTATACAAACCAAAGGGACAGAGTGTACAAACCTAAGGGACAGAGTATACAAACCTAAGCGACAGAGTATACAAACCTAAGGGACAGAGTGTACAAACCTAAGGGACAGAGTGTACAAAGCGAAGGGACAGAGTATACAAACCGAAGGGATAGTGTGTACAAACCTAAGGGACAGTGTATACAAACCTTAGGGATAGAGTGTACAAACCTAAGGAACAGAGTATAAAAACGTAAGGGACAGAGTGTACAAACATAAGGGACAGGGTATACAAACCTAAGGGACATAGTATACAAACCAAAGGGACAGAGTATACAAACCAATGAGACAGAGTATACAAACCGAAGGGACAGAGTGTACAAACCTAAGGGACAGAGTACACAACCTAAGGGACAGAGTGTACAAACCTAAGGGACAGCGTGTACAAGCCTAAGGGACAGATTATACAAACCGAAGGGACAGAGTGTAGAAACCTAAGGGACAGAGTTTACAAACCTAAGGGACAGAGTGTTCAAACCTAAGGGACAGAGTGTACAAACCTAAGGGACAGAGGATACAAACCTAAGGGACAGAGTATACAAACCAAAGGGACAGAGTGTAGAAACCTAAGGGACAGAGTATACAAACCTAAGGGACAGAGTATACAAACCAAAGGGACAGAGTATACAAACCTAAGGGACAGAGTGTACAAAGCAAAGGTACAGAGTATACAAACCTAAGGGACAGAGTGTACAAACCTAAGGGACAGAGTGTACAAGCCTAAGGGACAGATTATACAAACCTAAGGGACAGAGTGTACAAACCTAAGGGACAGAGTGTACATACTTAAGGGACAGAGGATACAAACCTAAGGGACAGAGTGTCAAAATAAAAGGACGTATAGAAACCTAAGGGACAGAGTATACAAACCAAAGGGACAGAGTGTACAAACCTAAGGGACAGAGTATACAAACCTAAGCGACAGAGTATACAAAACTAAGGGACAGAGTGTACAAACCTAAGGGACAGAGTGTACAAAGCGAAGGGACAGAGTATACAAACCGAAGGGATAGTGTGTACAAACCTAAGGGACAGTGTATACAAACCTAAGGGATAGAGTGTACAAACCTAAGGAACAGAGTATAAAAACGTAAGGGACAGAGTGTACAAACATAAGGGACAGGGTATACAAACCTAAGGGACATAGTATACAAACCAAAGGGACAGAGTATACAAACCAATGAGACAGTGTATACAAACCGAAGGGACAGAGTGTACAAACCTAAGGGACAGAGTATACAACCTAAGGGACAGAGTGTACAAACCTAAGGGACAGCGTGTACAAGCCTAAGGGACAGATTATACAAACCGAAGGGACAGAGTGTAGAAACCTAAGGGACAGAGTTTACAAACCTAAGGGACAGAGTGTACAAACCTAAGGGACAGAGGATACAAACCTAAGGGACAGAGTGTACAAATTTAAAGGACGTATACAAACCTAAGGGACAGAGTATACAAACCAAAGGGACAGAGTGTAGAAACCTAAGGGACAGAGTATACAAACCTAAGGGACAGAGTATACAAACCTAAGGGACAGAGTGTACAAACTTAAAGGACGTATACAAACCTAAGGGACAGAGTATACAAACCAAAGGGACAGAGTGTACAAACCTAAGGGACAGAGTGTACAAAGCTAAGGTACAGAGTATACAAACCTAAGGGACAGTGTGTACAAACCTAAGGGACAGTGTATACAAACCTAAGGGATAGAGTGTACAAACCTAAGGGACAGAGTGTACAAACCTAAGGGATAGAGTCTACAAACGTAAGGAAGAGAGTATACAAACCTAAGGGACAGAGTATACAAACCAAAGGGACAGAGTATACAAACCTAATGGACAGAGTATACAAACCTAAGGGACAGAGTGTACAAACCTGAGGGACAGAGTATACAACCTAAGGGACAGAGTGTGCAAACCTAAGGGACAGAGTGTACAAGCCTAAGGGACTGATTATACAAACCTAAGGGACAGAGTATAGAAACCTAAGGGACAGAGTATACAAACCTAAGGGACAGAGTATACAAACCAAAGGGACAGAGTGTACAAACCTAAGGGACAGAGTGAACAAACTTAAAGGACGTATACAAACCTAAGGGACAGAGTATACAAACCTAAGGGACAGAGTTTACAAACCTAAGGGACAGAGTGTACAAAGCTAAGGGACAGAGCATACAAACCTAAGGGACAGCGTGTACAAACCTAAGGGACAGTGTATACAAACCAAAGGGATAGAGTGTACAAACCTAAGGGACAGAGTGTACAAACCAAAGTGATAGAGTGTACAAACCTCAGGAACAGAGTATACAAACATAAGGGACAGAGTGTACAAACCTAAGGGAGAGAGTGTACAAAGCTAAGGGACAGAGTGTACAAACCTAAGGAGCATAGTATACAAACATAAGGGACAGAGTGTACAAACGTAAGGGACAGGGTATAGAAACCTAAGGGTCAGAGTGTACATACCTAAGGGACAGAGGATACAAACCTAAGGGACAGAGTGTCAAACTAAAAGGACGTATACAAACCTAAGGGACAGAGTATACAAACCAAAGGGACAGAGTGTACAAACCTAAGGGACAGAGTATACAAACCTAAGCGACAGAGTATACAAACCTAAGGGACAGAGTGTACAAACCTAAGGGACAGAGTGTACAAAGCAAAGGGACAGAGTATACAAACCGAAGGGATAGTGTGTACAAACCTAAGGGACAGTGTATACAAACCTTAGGGATAGAGTGTACAAACCTCAGGAACAGAATATAAAAACGTAAGGGACAGAGTGTACAAACATAAGGGACAGGATATACAAACCTAAGGGACATAGTATACAAACCAAAGGGACAGAGTATACAAACCAATGAGACAGAGTATACAAACCGAAGGGACAGAGTGTACAAACCTAAGGGACAGAGTACACAACCTAAGGGACAGAGTGTACAAACCTAAGGGACAGCGTGTACAAGCCTAAGGGACAGATTATACAAACCGAAGGGACAGAGTGTAGAAACCTAAGGGACAGAGTTTACAAACCTAAGGGACAGAGTGTTCAAACCTAAGGGACAGAGTGTACAAACCTAAGGGACAGAGGATACAAACCTAAGGGACAGAGTATACAAACCAAGGGGACGGAGTGTAGAAACCTAAGGGACAGAGTATACAAACCTAAGGGACAGAGTATACAAACCTAAGGGACAGAGTGTACAAACTTAAAGGACGTATACAAACCTAAGGGACAGAGTATACAAACCAAAGGGACAGAGTGTACAAACCTAAGGGACAGAGTGTACAAAGCTAAGGTACAGAGTATACAAACCTAAGGGACAGTGTGTACAAACCTAAGGGACAGTGTATACAAACCTAAGGGATAGAGTGTACAAACCTAAGGGACAGAGTGTACAAACCTAAGGGATAGAGTCTACAAACGTAAGGAAGAGAGTATACAAACCTAAGGGACAGAGTATACAAACATAAGTGACAGGGTATAGAAACCTAAGGGACAGAGTATACAAACCAAAGGGACAGAGTATACAAACCTAATGGACAGAGTATACAAACCTAAGGGACAGAGTGTACAAACCTGAGGGACAGAGTATACAACCTAAGGGACAGAGTGTGCAAACCGAAGGGAAAGAGTGTACAAACCTAAGGGACAGAGTACACAACCTAAGGGACAGAGTGTACAAACCTAAGGGGCAGCGTGTACAAGCCTAAGGGACAGATTATACAAACCAAAGGGACAGAGTGTAGAAACCTAAGGGACAGAGTTTACAAACCTAAGGGACAGAGTGTTCAAACCTAAGGGACAGAGTGTACAAACCTAAGGGACAGAGGATACAAACCTAAGGGACAGAGTATACAAACCAAAGGGACAGAGTGTAGAAACCTAAGGGACAGAGTATACAAACCTAAGGGACAGAGTATACAAACCAAAGGGACAGAGTATACAAACCTAAGGGACAGAGTGTACAAAGCAAAGGTACAGAGTATACAAACCTAAGGGACAGAGTGTACAAACCTAAGGGACAGAGTGTACAAGCCTAAGGGACAGATTATACAAACCTAAGGGACAGAGTGTACAAACCTAAGGGACAGAGTGTACATACTTAAGGGACAGAGGATACAAACCTAAGGGACAGAGTGTCAAAATAAAAGGACGTATAGAAACCTAAGGGACAGAGTATACAAACCAAAGGGACAGAGTGTACAAACCTAAGGGACAGAGTATACAAACCTAAGCGACAGAGTATACAAAACTAAGGGACAGAGTGTACAAACCTAAGGGACAGAGTGTACAAAGCGAAGGGACAGAGTATACAAACCGAAGGGATAGTGTGTACAAACCTAAGGGACAGTGTATACAAACCTAAGGGATAGAGTGTACAAACCTAAGGAACAGAGTATAAAAACGTAAGGGACAGAGTGTACAAACATAAGGGACAGGGTATACAAACCTAAGGGACATAGTATACAAACCAAAGGGACAGAGTATACAAACCAATGAGACAGTGTATACAAACCGAAGGGACAGAGTGTACAAACCTAAGGGACAGAGTATACAACCTAAGGGACAGAGTGTACAAACCTAAGGGACAGCGTGTACAAGCCTAAGGGACAGATTATACAAACCGAAGGGACAGAGTGTAGAAACCTAAGGGACAGAGTTTACAAACCTAAGGGACAGAGTGTACAAACCTAAGGGACAGAGGATACAAACCTAAGGGACAGAGTGTACAAATTTAAAGGACGTATACAAACCTAAGGGACAGAGTATACAAACCAAAGGGACAGAGTGTAGAAACCTAAGGGACAGAGTATACAAACCTAAGGGACAGAGTATACAAACCTAAGGGACAGAGTGTACAAACTTAAAGGACGTATACAAACCTAAGGGACAGAGTATACAAACCAAAGGGACAGAGTGTACAAACCTAAGGGACAGAGTGTACAAAGCTAAGGTACAGAGTATACAAACCTAAGGGACAGTGTGTACAAACCTAAGGGACAGTGTATACAAACCTAAGGGATAGAGTGTACAAACCTAAGGGACAGAGTGTACAAACCTAAGGGATAGAGTCTACAAACGTAAGGAAGAGAGTATACAAACCTAAGGGACAGAGTATACAAACCAAAGGGACAGAGTATACAAACCTAATGGACAGAGTATACAAACCTAAGGGACAGAGTGTACAAACCTGAGGGACAGAGTATACAACCTAAGGGACAGAGTGTGCAAACCTAAGGGACAGAGTGTACAAGCCTAAGGGACTGATTATACAAACCTAAGGGACAGAGTATAGAAACCTAAGGGACAGAGTATACAAACCTAAGGGACAGAGTATACAAACCAAAGGGACAGAGTGTACAAACCTAAGGGACAGAGTGAACAAACTTAAAGGACGTATACAAACCTAAGGGACAGAGTATACAAACCTAAGGGACAGAGTTTACAAACCTAAGGGACAGAGTGTACAAAGCTAAGGGACAGAGCATACAAACCTAAGGGACAGCGTGTACAAACCTAAGGGACAGTGTATACAAACCAAAGGGATAGAGTGTACAAACCTAAGGGACAGAGTGTACAAACCAAAGTGATAGAGTGTACAAACCTCAGGAACAGAGTATACAAACATAAGGGACAGAGTGTACAAACCTAAGGGAGAGAGTGTACAAAGCTAAGGGACAGAGTGTACAAACCTAAGGAGCATAGTATACAAACATAAGGGACAGAGTGTACAAACGTAAGGGACAGGGTATAGAAACCTAAGGGTCAGAGTGTACATACCTAAGGGACAGAGGATACAAACCTAAGGGACAGAGTGTCAAACTAAAAGGACGTATACAAACCTAAGGGACAGAGTATACAAACCAAAGGGACAGAGTGTACAAACCTAAGGGACAGAGTATACAAACCTAAGCGACAGAGTATACAAACCTAAGGGACAGAGTGTACAAACCTAAGGGACAGAGTGTACAAAGCAAAGTGACAGAGTATACAAACCGAAGGGATAGTGTGTACAAACCTAAGGGACAGTGTATACAAACCTTAGGGATAGAGTGTACAAACCTCAGGAACAGAATATAAAAACGTAAGGGACAGAGTGTACAAACATAAGGGACAGGATATACAAACCTAAGGGACATAGTATACAAACCAAAGGGACAGAGTATACAAACCAATGAGACAGAGTATACAAACCGAAGGGACAGAGTGTACAAACCTAAGGGACAGAGTACACAACCTAAGGGACAGAGTGTACAAACCTAAGGGACAGCGTGTACAAGCCTAAGGGACAGATTATACAAACCGAAGGGACAGAGTGTAGAAACCTAAGGGACAGAGTTTACAAACCTAAGGGACAGAGTGTTCAAACCTAAGGGACAGAGTGTACAAACCTAAGGGACAGAGGATACAAACCTAAGGGACAGAGTATACAAACCAAGGGGACGGAGTGTAGAAACCTAAGGGACAGAGTATACAAACCTAAGGGACAGAGTATACAAACCTAAGGGACAGAGTGTACAAACTTAAAGGACGTATACAAACCTAAGGGACAGAGTATACAAACCAAAGGGACAGAGTGTACAAACCTAAGGGACAGAGTGTACAAAGCTAAGGTACAGAGTATACAAACCTAAGGGACAGTGTGTACAAACCTAAGGGACAGTGTATACAAACCTAAGGGATAGAGTGTACAAACCTAAGGGACAGAGTGTACAAACCTAAGGGATAGAGTCTACAAACGTAAGGAAGAGAGTATACAAACCTAAGGGACAGAGTATACAAACATAAGTGACAGGGTATAGAAACCTAAGGGACAGAGTATACAAACCAAAGGGACAGAGTATACAAACCTAATGGACAGAGTATACAAACCTAAGGGACAGAGTGTACAAACCTGAGGGACAGAGTATACAACCTAAGGGACAGAGTGTGCAAACCGAAGGGAAAGAGTGTACAAACCTAAGGGACAGAGTACACAACCTAAGGGACAGAGTGTACAAACCTAAGGGGCAGCGTGTACAAGCCTAAGGGACAGATTATACAAACCAAAGGGACAGAGTGTAGAAACCTAAGGGACAGAGTTTACAAACCTAAGGGACAGAGTGTTCAAACCTAAGGGACAGAGTGTACAAACCTAAGGGACAGAGGATACAAACCTAAGGGACAGAGTATACAAACCAAAGGGACAGAGTGTAGAAACCTAAGGGACAGAGTATACAAACCTAAGGGACAGAGTATACAAACCTAAGGGACAGAGTGTACAAACTTAAAGGACGTATACAAACCTAAGGGACAGAGTATACAAACCAAAGGGACAGAGTGTACAAACCTAAGGGACAGAGTGTACAAAGCTAAGGTACAGTGTATACAAACCTAAGGGACAGAGTGTACAAACCTAAGGGACAGAGTGTACAAGCCTAAGGGACAGATTATACAAACCTAAGGGACAGAGTGTACAAACCTAAGGGACAGAGTGTACATACTTAAGGGACAGAGGATACAAACCTAAGGGACAGAGTGTCAAACTAAAAGGACGTATACAAACCTAAGGGACAGAGTATACAAACCAAAGGGACAGAGTGTACAAACCTAAGGGACAGAGTATACAAACCTAAGCGACAGAGTATACAAACCTAAGGGACAGCGTGTACAAGCCTAAGGGACAGATTATACAAACCGAAGGGACAGAGTGTAGAAACCTAAGGGACAGAGTTTACAAACCTAAGGGACAGAGTGTTCAAACCTAAGGGACAGAGTGTACAAACCTAAGGGACAGAGGATACAAACCTAAGGGACAGAGTATACAAACCAAGGGGACGGAGTGTAGAAACCTAAGGGACAGAGTATACAAACCTAAGGGACAGAGTATACAAACCTAAGGGACAGAGTGTACAAACTTAAAGGACGTATACAAACCTAAGGGACAGAGTATACAAACCAAAGGGACAGAGTGTACAAACCTAAGGGACAGAGTGTACAAAGCTAAGGTACAGAGTATACAAACCTAAGGGACAGTGTGTACAAACCTAAGGGACAGTGTATACAAACCTAAGGGATAGAGTGTACAAACCTAAGGGACAGAGTGTACAAACCTAAGGGATAGAGTCTACAAACGTAAGGAAGAGAGTATACAAACCTAAGGGACAGAGTATACAAACATAAGTGACAGGGTATAGAAACCTAAGGGACAGAGTATACAAACCAAAGGGACAGAGTATACAAACCTAATGGACAGAGTATACAAACCTAAGGGACAGAGTGTACAAACCTGAGGGACAGAGTATACAACCTAAGGGACAGAGTGTGCAAACCGAAGGGAAAGAGTGTACAAACCTAAGGGACAGAGTACACAACCTAAGGGACAGAGTGTACAAACCTAAGGGGCAGCGTGTACAAGCCTAAGGGACAGATTATACAAACCGAAGGGACAGAGTGTAGAAACCTAAGGGACAGAGTTTACAAACCTAAGGGACAGAGTGTTCAAACCTAAGGGACAGAGTGTACAAACCTAAGGGACAGAGGATACAAACCTAAGGGACAGAGTATACAAACCAAAGGGACAGAGTGTAGAAACCTAAGGGACAGAGTATACAAACCTAAGGGACAGAGTATACAAACCTAAGGGACAGAGTGTACAAACTTAAAGGACGTATACAAACCTAAGGGACAGAGTATACAAACCAAAGGGACAGAGTGTACAAACCTAAGGGACAGAGTGTACAAAGCTAAGGTACAGAGTATACAAACCTAAGGGACAGAGTGTACAAACCTAAGGGACAGAGTGTACAAGCCTAAGGGACAGATTATACAAACCTAAGGGACAGAGTGTACAAACCTAAGGGACAGAGTGTACATACTTAAGGGACAGAGGATACAAACCTAAGGGACAGAGTGTCAAACTAAAAGGACGTATACAAACCTAAGGGACAGAGTATACAAACCAAAGGGACAGAGTGTACAAACCTAAGGGACAGAGTATACAAACCTAAGCGACAGAGTATACAAACCTAAGGGACAGAGTGTACAAACCTAAGGGACAGAGTGTACAAAGCGAAGGGACAGAGTGTACAAACCAATGAGACAGAGTATACAAACCGAAGGGACAGAGTGTACAAACCTAAGGGACAGAGTACACAACCTAAGGGACAGAGTGTACAAACCTAAGGGACAGCGTGTACAAGCCTAAGGGACAGATTATACAAACCGAAGGGACAGAGTGTAGAAACCTAAGGGACAGAGTTTACAAACCTAAGGGACAGAGTGTTCAAACCTAAGGGACAGAGTGTACAAACCTAAGGGACAGAGGATACAAACCTAAGGGACAGAGTATACAAACCAAAGGGACAGAGTGTAGAAACCTAAGGGGCAGAGTATACAAACCTAAGGGACAGAGTATACAAACCTAAGGGACAGAGTGTACAAACTTAAAGGACGTATACAAACCTAAGGGACAGAGTATACAAACCAAAGGGACAGAGTGCACAAACCTAAGGGACAGAGTGTACAAAGCTAAGGTACAGAGTATACAAACCTAAGGGACAGTGTGTACAAACCTAAGGGACAGTGTATACAAACCTAAGGGATAGAGTGTACAAACCTAAGGGACAGAGTGTACAAACCTAAGGGATAGAGTCTACAAACGTAAGGAAGAGAGTATACAAACCTAAGGGACAGAGTATACAAACATAAGTGACAGGGTATAGAAACCTAAGGGACAGAGTATACAAACCAAAGGGACAGAGTATACAAACCTAATGGACAGAGTATACAAACCTAAGGGACAGAGTGTACAAACCTGAGGGACAGAGTATACAACCTAAGGGACAGAGTGTGCAAACCTAAGGGACAGAGTGTACAAGCCTAAGGGACTGATTATACAAACCTAAGGGACAGAGTATAGAAACCTAAGGGACAGAGTATACAAACCTAAGGGACAGAGTATACAAACCAAAGGGACAGAGTGTACAAACCTAAGGAACAGAGTGAACAAACTTAAAGGACGTATACAAACCTAAGGGACAGAGTATACAAACCTAAGGGACAGAGTGTACAAACCTAAGGGACAGAGTGTACAAAGCTAAGGGACAGACTATACAAACCTAAGGGACAGCGTGTACAAACCTAAGGGACAGTGTATACAAACCAAAGGGACAGAGTGTACAAACTTAAAGGACGTATACAAACCTAAGGGACAGAGTATACAAACCAAAGGGACAGAGTGTACAAACCTAAGGGACAGAGTGTACAAAGCTAAGGTACAGAGTATACAAACCTAAGGGACAGTGTGTACAAACCTAAGGGACAGTGTATACAAACCTAAGGGATAGAGTGTACAAACCTAAGGGACAGAGTGTACAAACCTAAGGGATAGAGTCTACAAACGTAAGGAAGAGAGTATACAAACCTAAGGGACAGAGTATACAAACATAAGGGACAGGGTATAGAAACCTAAGGGACAGAGTATACAAACCAAAGGGACAGAGTATACAAACCTAATGGACAGAGTATACAAACCTAAGGGACAGAGTGTACAAACCTGAGGGACAGAGTATACAACCTAAGGGACAGAGTGTGCAAACCTAAGGGACAGAGTGTACAAGCCTAAGGGACTGATTATACAAACCTAAGGGACAGAGTATAGAAACCTAGGGGACAGAGTATACAAACCTAAGGGACAGAGTATACAAACCAAAGGGACAGAGTGTACAAACCTAAGGGACAGAGTGAACAAACTTAAAGGACGTATACAAACCTAAGGGACAGAGTATACAAACCTAAGGGACAGAGTTTACAAACCTAAGGGACAGAGTGTACAAAGCTAAGGGACAGAGTATACAAACCTAAGGGACAGCGTGTACAAACCTAAGGGACAGTGTATACAAACCAAAGGGATAGAGTGTACAAACCTAAGGGACAGAGTGTACAAACCAAAGTGATAGAGTGTACAAACCTAAGGAACAGAGTATACAAACATAAGGGACAGAGTGTACAAACCTAAGGGAGAGAGTGTACAAAGCTAAGGGACAGAGTGTACAAACCTAAGGAGCATAGTATACAAACATAAGGGACAGAGTGTACAAACGTAAGGGACAGGGTATAGAAACCTAAGGTTCAGAGTGTACATACCTAAGGGACAGAGGATACAAACCTAAGGGACAGAGTGTCAAACTAAAAGGACGTATACAAACCTAAGGGACAGAGTATACAAACCAAAGGGACAGAGTGTACAAACCTAAGGGACAGAGTATACAAACCTAAGCGACAGAGTATACAAACCTAAGGGACAGAGTGTACAAACCTAAGGGACAGAGTGTACAAAGCGAAGGGACAGAGTATACAAACCGAAGGGATAGTGTGTACAAACCTAAGGGACAGTGTATACAAACCTTAGGGATAGAGTGTACAAACCTCAGGAACAGAGTATAAAAACGTAAGGGACAGAGTGTACAAACATAAGGGACAGGGAATACAAACCTAAGGGACATAGTATACAAACCAAAGGGACAGAGTATACAAACCAATGAGACAGAGTATACAAACCGAAGGGACAGAGTGTACAAACCTAAGGGACAGAGTACACAACCTAAGGGACAGAGTGTACAAACCTAAGGGACAGCGTGTACAAGCCTAAGGGACAGATTATACAAACCGAAGGGACAGAGTGTAGAAACCTAAGGGACAGAGTTTACAAACCTAAGGGACAGAGTGTTCAAACCTAAGGGACAGAGTGTACAAACCTAAGGGACAGAGGATACAAACCTAAGGGACAGAGTATACAAACCAAAGGGACAGAGTGTAGAAACCTAAGGGACAGAGTATACAAACCTAAGGGACAGAGTATACAAACCTAAGGGACAGAGTGTACAAACTTAAAGGACGTATACAAACCTAAGGGACAGAGTATACAAACCAAAGGGACAGAGTGTACAAACCTAAGGGACAGAGTGTACAAAGCTAAGGTACAGAGTATACAAACCTAAGGGACAGTGTGTACAAACCTAAGGGACAGTGTATACAAACCTAAGGGATAGAGTGTACAAACCTAAGGGACAGAGTGTACAAACCTAAGGGATAGAGTCTACAAACGTAAGGAAGAGAGTATACAAACCTAAGGGACAGAGTATACAAACATTATTGACAGGGTATAGAAACCTAATGGACAGAGTATACAAACCTAAGGGACAGAGTGTACAAACCTGAGGGACAGAGTATACAACCGTAGGGACAGAGTGTGCAAACCTAAGGGACAGAGTGTACAAGCCTAAGGGACTGATTATACAAACCTAAGGGACAGAGTATAGAAACCTAAGGGACAGAGTATACAAACCTAAGGGACAGAGTATACAAACCAAAGGGACAGAGTGTACAAACCTAAGGGACAGAGTGAACAAACTTAAAGGACGTATACAAACCTAAGGGACAGAGTATACAAACCTAAGGGACAGAGTGTACAAACCTAAGGGACAGAGTGTACAAAGCTAAGGGACAGAGTATACAAACCTAAGGGACAGCGTGTACAAACCTAAGGGACAGAGTGTACAAAGCGAAGGGACAGAGTATACAAACCGAAGGGATAGTGTGTACAAACCTAAGGGACAGTGTATACAAACCTAAGGGATAGAGTGTACAAACCTAAGGAACAGAGTATAAAAACGTAAGGGACAGAGTGTACAAACATAAGGGACAGGGTATACAAACCTAAGGGACATAGTATACAAACCAAAGGGACAGAGTATAAAAACCAATGAGACAGAGTATACAAACCGAAGGGACAGAGTGTACAAACCTAAGGGACAGAGTATACAACCTAAGGGACAGAGTGTACAAACCTAAGGGACAGCGTGTACAAGCCTAAGGGACAGATTATACAAACCGAAGGGACAGAGTGTAGAAACCTAAGGGACAGAGTTTACAAACCTAAGGGACAGAGTGTTCAAACCTAAGGGACAGAGTGTACAAACCTAAGGGACAGAGGATACAAACCTAAGGGACAGAGTGTATAAATTTAAAGGACGTATACAAACCTAAGGGACAGAGTATACAAACCAAAGGGACAGAGTGTAGAAACCTAAGGGACAGAGTATACAAACCTAAGGGACAGAGGATACAAACCTAAGGGACAGAGTGTACAAACTTAAAGGACGTATACAAACCTAAGGGACAGAGTATACAAACCAAAGGGACAGAGTGTACAAACCTAAGGGACAGAGTGTACAAAGCTAAGGTACAGAGTATACAAACCTAAGGGACAGTGTGTACAAACCTAAGGGACAGTGTATACAAACCTAAGGGATAGAGTGTACAAACCTAAGGGACAGAGTGTACAAACCTAAGGGATAGAGTCTACAAACGTAAGGAAGAGAGTATACAAACCTAAGGGACAGAGTATACAAACATAAGGGACAGGGTATAGAAACCTAAGGGACAGAGTATACAAACCAAAGGGACAGAGTATACAAACCTAATGGACAGAGTATACAAACCTAAGGGACAGAGTGTACAAACCTGAGGGACAGAGTATACAACCTAAGGGACAGAGTGTGCAAACCTAAGGGACAGAGTGTACAAGCCTAAGGGACTGATTATACAAACCTAAGGGACAGAGTATAGAAACCTAAGGGACAGAGTATACAAACCTAAGGGACAGAGTATACAAACCAAAGGGACAGAGTGTACAAACCTAAGGGACAGAGTGAACAAACTTAAAGGACGTATACAAACCTAAGGGACAGAGTATACAAACCTAAGGGACAGAGTTTACAAACCTAAGGGACAGAGTGTACAAAGCTAAGGGACAGAGTATACAAACCTAAGGGACAGCGTGTACAAACCTAAGGGACAGTGTATACAAACCAAAGGTATAGAGTGTACAAACCTAAGGGACAGAGTGTACAAACCAAAGTGATAGAGTGTACAAACCTAAGGAACAGAGTATACAAACATAAGGGACAGAGTGTACAAACCTAAGGGAGAGAGTGTACAAAGCTAAGGGACAGAGTGTACAAACCTAAGGAGCATAGTATACAAACATAAGGGACAGAGTGTACAAACGTAAGGGACAGGGTATAGAAACCTAAGGGTCAGAGTGTACATACCTAAGGGACAGAGGATACAAACCTAAGGGACAGAGTGTCAAACTAAAAGGACGTATACAAACCTAAGGGACAGAGTATACAAACCAAAGGGACAGAGTGTACAAACCTAAGGGACAGAGTATACAAACCTAAGCGACAGAGTATACAAACCTAAGGGACAGAGTGTACAAACCTAAGGGACAGAGTGTACAAAGCGAAGGGACAGAGTATACAAACCGAAGGGATAGTGTGTACAAACCTAAGGGACAGTGTATACAAACCTTAGGGATAGAGTGTACAAACCTAAGGAACAGAGTATAAAAACGTAAGGGACAGAGTGTACAAACATAAGGGACAGGGTATACAAACCTAAGGGACATAGTATACAAACCAAAGGGACAGAGTATACAAACCAATGAGACAGAGTATACAAACCGAAGGGACAGAGTGTACAAACCTAAGGGACAGAGTACACAACCTAAGGGACAGAGTGTACAAACCTAAGGGACAGCGTGTACAAGCCTAAGGAACAGATTATACAAACCGAAGGGACAGAGTGTAGAAACCTAAGGGACAGAGTTTACAAACCTAAGGGACAGAGTGTTCAAACCTAAGGGACAGAGTGTACAAACCTAAGGGACAGAGGATACAAACCTAAGGGACAGAGTATACAAACCAAAGGGACAGAGTGTAGAAACCTAAGGGACAGAGTATACAAACCTAAGGGACAGAGTACACAAACCTAAGGGACAGAGTGTACAAACTTAAAGGACGTATACAAACCTAAGGGACAGAGTATACAAACCAAAGGGACAGAGTGTACAAACCTAAGGGACAGAGTGTACAAAGCTAAGGTACAGAGTATACAAACCTAAGGGACAGAGTGTACAAACCTAAGGGACAGAGTGTACAAGCCTAAGGGACAGATTATACAAACCTAAGGGACAGAGTGTACAAACCTAAGGGACAGAGTGTACATACTTAAGGGACAGAGGATACAAACCTAAGGGACAGAGTGTCAAACTAAAAGGACGTATAGAAACCTAAGGGACAGAGTATACAAACCAAAGGGACAGAGTATACAAACCTAAGCGACAGAGTATACAAAACTAAGGGACAGAGTGTACAAACCTAAGGGACAGAGTGTACAAAGCGAAGGGACAGAGTATACAAACCGAAGGGATAGTGTGTACAAACCTAAGGGACAGTGTATACAAACCTAAGGGATAGAGTGTACAAACCTAAGGAACAGAGTATAAAAACGTAAGGGACAGAGTGTACAAACATAAGGGACAGGGTATACAAACCTAAGGGACATAGTATACAAACCAAAGGGACAGAGTATACAAACCAATGAGACAGTGTATACAAACCGAAGGGACAGAGTGTACAAACCTAAGGGACAGAGTATACAACCTAAGGGACAGAGTGTACAAACCTAAGGGACAGCGTGTACATGCCTAAGGGACAGATTATACAAACCGAAGGGACAGAGTGTAGAAACCTAAGGGACAGAGTTTACAAACCTAAGGGACAGAGTGTACAAACCTAAGGGACAGAGGATACAAACCTAAGGGACAGAGTGTACAAATTTAAAGGACGTATACAAACCTAAGGGACAGAGTATACAAACGAAAGGGACAGAGTGTAGAAACCTAAGGGACAGAGTATACAAACCTAAGGGACAGAGTATACAAACCTAAGGGACAGAGTGTACAAACTTAAAGGACGTATACAAACCTAAGGGACAGAGTATACAAACCAAAGGGACAGAGTGTACAAACCTAAGGGACAGAGTGTACAAAGCTAAGGTACAGAGTATACAAACCTAAGGGACAGTGTGTACAAACCTAAGGGACAGTGTATACAAACCTAAGGGATAGAGTGTACAAACCTAAGGGACAGAGTGTACAAACCTAAGGGATAGAGTCTACAAACGTAAGGAAGAGAGTATACAAACCTAAGGGACAGAGTATACAAACATAAGGGACAGGGTATAGAAACCTAAGGGACAGAGTATACAAACCAAAGGGACAGAGTATACAAACCTAATGGACAGAGTATACAAACCTAAGGGACAGAGTGTACAAACCTGAGGGACAGAGTATACAACCTAAGGGACAGAGTGTGCAAACCTAAGGGACAGAGTGTACAAGCCTAAGGGACTGATTATACAAACCTAAGGGACAGAGTATAGAAACCTAAGGGACAGAGTATACAAACCTAAGGGACAGAGTATACAAACCAAAGGGACAGAGTGTACAAACCTAAGGGACAGAGTGAACAAACTTAAAGGACGTATACAAACCTAAGGGACAGAGTATACAAACCTAAGGGACAGAGTTTACAAACCTAAGGGACAGAGTGTACAAAGCTAAGGGACAGAGTATACAAACCTAAGGGACAGCGTGTACAAACCTAAGGGACAGTGTATACAAACCAAAGGGATAGAGTGTACAAACCTAAGGGACAGAGTGTACAAACCAAAGTGATAGAGTGTACAAACCTAAGGAACAGAGTATACAAACATAAGGGACAGAGTGTACAAACCTAAGGGAGAGAGTGTACAAAGCTAAGGGACAGAGTGTACAAACCTAAGGAGCATAGTATACAAACATAAGGGACAGAGTGTACAAACGTAAGGGACAGGGTATAGAAACCTAAGGGTCAGAGTGTACATACCTAAGGGACAGAGGATACAAACCTAAGGGACAGAGTGTCAAACTAAAAGGACGTATACAAACCTAAGGGACAGAGTATACAAACCAAAGGGACAGAGTGTACAAACCTAAGGGACAGAGTATACAAACCTAAGCGACAGAGTATACAAACCTAAGGGACAGACTGTACAAACCTAAGGGACAGAGTGTACAAAGCGAAGGGACAGAGTATACAAACCGAAGGGATAGTGTGTACAAACCTAAGGGACAGTGTATACAAACCTTAGGGATAGAGTGTACAAACCTCAGGAACAGAATATAAAAACGTAAGGGACAGAGTGTACAAACATAAGGGACAGGATATACAAACCTAAGGGACATAGTATACAAACCAAAGGGACAGAGTATACAAACCAATGAGACAGAGTATACAAACCGAAGGGACAGAGTGTACAAACCTAAGGGACAGAGTACACAACCTAAGGGACAGAGTGTACAAACCTAAGGGACAGCGTGTACAAGCCTAAGGGACAGATTATACAAACCGAAGGGACAGAGTGTAGAAACCTAAGGGACAGAGTTTACAAACCTAAGGGACAGAGTGTTCAAACCTGAGGGACAGAGTGTACAAACCTAAGGGACAGAGGATGCAAACCTAAGGGACAGAGTATACAAACCAAAGGGACGGAGTGTAGAAACCTAAGGGACAGAGTATACAAACCTAAGGGACAGAGTATACAAACCTAAGGGACAGAGTGTACAAACTTAAAGGACGTATACAAACCTAAGGGACAGAGTATACAAACCAAAGGGACAGAGTGTACAAACCTAAGGGACAGAGTGTACAAAGCTAAGGTACAGAGTATACAAACCTAAGGGACAGTGTGTACAAACCTAAGGGACAGTGTATACAAACCTAAGGGATAGAGTGTACAAACCTAAGGGACAGAGTGTACAAACCTAAGGGATAGAGTCTACAAACGTAAGGAAGAGAGTATACAAACCTAAGGGACAGAGTATACAAACATAAGTGACAGGGTATAGAAACCTAAGGGACAGAGTATACAAACCAAAGGGACAGAGTATACAAACCTAATGGACAGAGTATACAAACCTAAGGGACAGAGTGTACAAACCTGAGGGACAGAGTACACAACCTAAGGGACAGAGTGTGCAAACCGAAGGGAAAGAGTGTACAAACCTAAGGGACAGAGTACACAACCTAAGGGACAGAGTGTACAAACCTAATGGGCAGCGTGTACAAGCCTAAGGGACAGATTATACAAACCGAAGGGACAGAGTGTAGAAACCTAAGGGACAGAGTTTACAAACCTAAGGGACAGAGTGTTCAAACCTAAGGGACAGAGTGTACAAACCTAAGGGACAGAGGATACAAACCTAAGGGACAGAGTATACAAACCAAAGGGACAGAGTGTAGAAACCTAAGGGACAGAGTATACAAACCTAAGGGACAGAGTATACAAACCTAAGGGACAGAGTGTACAAACTTAAAGGACGTATACAAACCTAAGGGACAGAGTATACAAACCAAAGGGACAGAGTGTACAAACCTAAGGGACAGAGTGTACAAAGCTAAGGTACAGAGTATACAAACCTAAGGGACAGAGTGTACAAACCTAAGGGACAGAGTGTACAAGCCTAAGGGACAGATTATACAAACCTAAGGGACAGAGTGTACAAACCTAAGGGACAGAGTGTACATACTTAAGGGACAGAGGATACAAACCTAAGGGACAGAGTGTCAAACTAAAAGGACGTATACAAACCTAAGGGACAGAGTATACAAACCAAAGGGACAGAGTGTACAAACCTAAGGGACAGAGTATACAAACCTAAGCGACAGAGTATACAAACCTAAGGGACAGAGTGTACAAACCTAAGGGACAGAGTGTACAAAGCGAAGGGACAGAGTGTACAAACCAATGAGACAGAGTATACAAACCGAAGGGACAGAGTGTACAAACCTAAGGGACAGAGTACACAACCTAAGGGACAGAGTGTACAAACCTAAGGGACAGCGTGTACAAGCCTAAGGGACAGATTATACAAACCGAAGGGACAGAGTGTAGAAACCTAAGGGACAGAGTTTACAAACCTAAGGGACAGAGTGTTCAAACCTAAGGGACAGAGTGTACAAACCTAAGGGACAGAGGATACAAACCTAAGGGACAGAGTATACAAACCAAAGGGACAGAGTGTAGAAACCTAAGGGACAGAGTATACAAACCTAAGGGACAGAGTATACAAACCTAAGGGACAGAGTGTACAAACTTAAAGGACGTATACAAACCTAAGGGACAGAGTATACAAACCAAAGGGACAGAGTGTACAAACCTAAGGGACAGAGTGTACAAAGCTAAGGTACAGAGTATACAAACCTAAGGGACAGTGTGTACAAACCTAAGGGACAGTGTATACAAACCTAAGGGATAGAGTGTACAAACCTAAGGGACAGAGTGTACAAACCTAAGGGATAGAGTCTACAAACGTAAGGAAGAGAGTATACAAACCTAAGGGACAGAGTATACAAACATAAGTGACAGGGTATAGAAACCTAAGGGACAGAGTATACAAACCAAAGGGACAGAGTATACAAACCTAATGGACAGAGTATACAAACCTAAGGGACAGAGTGTACAAACCTGAGGGACAGAGTATACAACCTAAGGGACAGAGTGTGCAAACCTAAGGGACAGAGTGTACAAGCCTAAGGGACTGATTATACAAACCTAAGGGACAGAGTATAGAAACCTAAGGGACAGAGTATACAAACCTAAGGGACAGAGTATACAAACCAAAGGGACAGAGTGTACAAACCTAAGGGACAGAGTGAACAAACTTAAAGGACGTATACAAACCTAAGGGACAGAGTATACAAACCTAAGGGACAGAGTGTACAAACCTAAGGGACAGAGTGTACAAAGCTAAGGGACAGACTATACAAACCTAAGGGACAGCGTGTACAAACCTAAGGGACAGTGTATACAAACCAAAGGGACAGAGTGTACAAACTTAAAGGACGTATACAAACCTAAGGGACAGAGTATACAAACCAAAGGGACAGAGTGTACAAACCTAAGGGACAGAGTGTACAAAGCTAAGGTACAGAGTATACAAACCTAAGGGACAGTGTGTACAAACCTAAGGGACAGTGTATACAAACCTAAGGGATAGAGTGTACAAACCTAAGGGACAGAGTGTACAAACCTAAGGGATAGAGTCTACAAACGTAAGGAAGAGAGTATACAAACCTAAGGGACAGAGTATACAAACATAAGGGACAGGGTATAGAAACCTCAGGGACAGAGTATACAAACCAAAGGGACAGAGTATACAAACCTAATGGACAGAGTATACAAACCTAAGGGACAGAGTGTACAAACCTGAGGGACAGAGTATACAACCTAAGGGACAGAGTGTGCAAACCTAAGGGACAGAGTGTACAAGCCTAAGGGACTGATTATACAAACCTAAGGGACAGAGTATAGAAACCTAAGGGACAGAGTATACAAACCTAAGGGACAGAGTATACAAACCAAAGGGACAGAGTGTACAAACCTAAGGGACAGAGTGAACAAACTTAAAGGACGTATACAAACCTAAGGGACAGAGTATACAAACCTAAGGGACAGAGTTTACAAACCTAAGGGACAGAGTGTACAAAGCTAAGGGACAGAGTATACAAACCTAAGGGACAGCGTGTACAAACCTAAGGGACAGTGTATACAAACCAAAGGGATAGAGTGTACAAACCTAAGGGACAGAGTGTACAAACCAAAGTGATAGAGTGTACAAACCTAAGGAACAGAGTATACAAACATAAGGGACAGAGTGTACAAACCTAAGGGAGAGAGTGTACAAAGCTAAGGGACAGAGTGTACAAACCTAAGGAGCATAGTATACAAACATAAGGGACAGAGTGTACAAACGTAAGGGACAGGGTATAGAAACCTAAGGGTCAGAGTGTACAGACCTAAGGGACAGAGGATACAAACCTAAGGGACAGAGTGTCAAACTAAAAGGACGTATACAAACCTAAGGGACAGAGTATACAAACCAAAGGGACAGAGTGTACAAACCTAAGGGACAGAGTATACAAACCTAAGCGACAGAGTATACAAACCTAAGGGACAGAGTGTACAAACCTAAGGGACAGAGTGTACAAAGCGAAGGGACAGAGTATACAAACCGAAGGGATAGTGTGTACAAACCTAAGGGACAGTGTATACAAACCTTAGGGATAGAGTGTACAAACCTCAGGAACAGAGTATAAAAACGTAAGGGACAGAGTGTACAAACATAAGGGACAGGGAATACAAACCTAAGGGACATAGTATACAAACCAAAGGGACAGAGTATACAAACCAATGAGACAGAGTATACAAACCGAAGGGACAGAGTGTACAAACCTAAGGGACAGAGTACACAACCTAAGGGACAGAGTGTACAAACCTAAGGGACAGCGTGTACAAGCCTAAGGGACAGATTATACAAACCGAAGGGACAGAGTGTAGAAACCTAAGGGACAGAGTTTACAAACCTAAGGGACAGAGTGTTCAAACCTAAGGGACAGAGTGTACAAACCTAAGGGACAGAGGATACAAACCTAAGGGACAGAGTATACAAACCAAAGGGACAGAGTGTAGAAACCTAAGGGACAGAGTATACAAACCTAAGGGACAGAGTATACAAACCTAAGGGACAGAGTGTACAAACTTAAAGGACGTATACAAACCTAAGGGACAGAGTATACAAACCAAAGGGACAGAGTGTACAAACCTAAGGGACAGAGTGTACAAAGCTAAGGTACAGAGTATACAAACCTAAGGGACAGTGTGTACAAACCTAAGGGACAGTGTATACAAACCTAAGGGATAGAGTGTACAAACCTAAGGGACAGAGTGTACAAACCTAAGGGATAGAGTCTACAAACGTAAGGAAGAGAGTATACAAACCTAAGGGACAGAGTATACAAACATTATTGACAGGGTATAGAAACCTAAGGGACAGAGTATACAAACCAAAGGGACAGAGTATACAAACCTAATGGACAGAGTATACAAACCTAAGGGACAGAGTGTACAAACCTGAGGGACAGAGTATACAACCGTAGGGACAGAGTGTGCAAACCTAAGGGACAGAGTGTACAAGCCTAAGGGACTGATTATACAAACCTAAGGGACAGAGTATAGAAACCTAAGGGACAGAGTATACAAACCTAAGGGACAGAGTATACAAACCAAAGGGACAGAGTGTACAAACCTAAGGGACAGAGTGAACAAACTTAAAGGACGTATACAAACCTAAGGGACAGAGTATACAAACCTAAGGGACAGAGTGTACAAACCTAAGGGACAGAGTGTACAAAGCTAAGGGACAGAGTATACAAACCTAAGGGACAGCGTGTACAAACCTAAGGGACAGTGTATACAAACCAAAGGGATAGAGTGTACAAACCTAAGGGACAGAGTGTACAAACCAAAGTGATAGAGTGTACGAACCTAAGGAACAGAGTATACAAACATAAGGGACAGAGTGTACAAACCTAAAGGAGAGAGTGTACAAAGCTAAGGGACAGAGTATACAAACCTAAGGGACAGCGTGTACAAACCTAAGGGACAGTGTATACAAACCAAAGGGATAGAGTGTACAAACCTAAGGGACAGAGTGTACAAACCGAAGTGATAGAGTGTACAAACCTAAGGAGCATAGTATACAAACATAAGGGACAGAGTGTACAAACGTAAGGGACAGGGTATAGAAACCTAAGGGTCAGAGTATACAAACCAAAGGGACAGAGTATACAAACCAAAGGGACAGAGTACACAATCTTAAGGGACAGAGTGTACAAGCCTAAGGGACAGATTATACAAACCTATGGGACAGAGTATAGAAACCTAAGGGACAGAGTGTACAAACCTAAGGGACAGAGTGTACAAAACTAAGGGACAGAGTATACAAACCAAAGGGACAGAGTATACAAACCTAAGGGACAGAGAATACAAACCTTAGGGACAGAGTGGACAAACCTAAGGGTCATAGTGTACAAACCTAAGGGACAGAGTGTACAAACCTAAGGGACAGAGTATACAAACTTAAGGGACAGAGTCGACAAACCTAAGGGACAGAGTATACAAACCTAGGGACGGAGTGTACAAACCTAAGGGACAGAGTATACAAACCTAAGAGACAGAGTATACAAACCTAAGGGACAGACTGTACAAACTTAAAGGACGTATACAAACCTAAGGGACAGAGTATACAAACCTAAGGGACAGAGTGTACAAACCTAAGGGACAGAGTATACAAACCTAAGGGACAGAGTATACAAACCTAAGTGACAGACTGTACAAACTTAAAGGACGTATACAAACCTAAGGGACAGAGTATACAAACCTAAGGGACAGAGTGTACAAACCTAAGGGACAGAGTGTACAAAGCTAAGGGACAGAGTATACAAACCTAAGGGACAGAGTATACAAACCTAGGGACGGAGTGTACAAACCTAAGGGACAGAGTAAACAAACCTAAGGGACAGAGTATACAAACCTAAGGGACAGACTAGACAAACCTAAGGGACAGGGTATACAAACCTAAGGGACAGCGTGTACAAACCTAAGGGACAGAGTGTACATACTTAAGGGACAGAGGATACAAACCTGAGGGACAGAGTGTCAAACTAAAAGGACATATACAAACCTAAGGGACAGAGTATACAAACCAAAGGGACAGAGTGTACAAACCTAAGGGACAGAGTATACAAACCTAAGCGACAGAGTATACAAACCTAAGGGACAGAGTGTACAAACCTAAGGGACAGAGTGTACAAAGCGAAGGGACAGAGTATACAAACCGAAGGGATAGTGTGTACAAACCTAAGGGACAGTGTATACAAACCTAAGGGATAGAGAATACAAACCTAAGGGACAGAGTGTACAAACCTAAGGACTAGAGGGTACAAACCTAAGGAACAGAGTATAAAAACGTAAGGGACAGAGTGTACAAACATAAGGGACAGGGTATACAAACCTAAGGGACAGAGTATACAAACCAAAGGGACAGAATATACAAACCAATGAGTCAGAGTATCCAAACCTAAGGGACAGAGTGTACAAACCTAAGGGACAGAGTATACAACCTAAGGGACAGAGTGTACAAACCTAAGGGACAGCGTGCACAAGCCTAAGGGACAGATTATACAAACCTAAGGGACAGAGTATAGAAACCTAAGGGACAGAGTATACAAACCTAAGGGACAGAATGTTCAAACCTAAGGGACAGAGTGTACAAACCTAAGGGACAGAGGTTACAAACCTAAGGGACAGAGTGTACAAACCTAAAGGACGTATACAAACCTAAGGGACAGAGTATACAAACCAAAGGGACAGAGTGTACAAACCTAAGGGACAGAGTATACAAACCTAAGTGACAGAGTATACAAACCTAAGGGACAGAGTGTACAAACTTAAAGGACGTATACAAACCTAAGGGACAGAGTATACAAACCAAAGGGACAGAGTGTACAAACCTAAGGGACAGAGTGTACAAAGCTAAGGTACAGAGTATACAAACGTAAGGGACAGTGTGTACAAACCTAAGGGATAGAATGTACAAAGGTAAGGAAGAGAGTATACAAACCTAAGGGACAGAGTATACAAGCATAAGGGACAGGGTATAGAAACCTAAGGGACAGAGTATACAAACCAAAGGGACAGAGTATACAAACCTAATGGACAGAGTATACAAACCTAAGGGACAGAGTGTACAAACCTGAGGGACAGAGTATACAATCTAAGGGACAGAGTATGCAAACCTAAGGGGCAGAGTGTACAAGCCTAAGGGACAGATTATACAAACCTAAGGGACAGAGTATAGAAACCTAAGGGACAGAGTATACAAACCTAAGGGACAGAGTGTTCAAACCTAAGGGACAGAGTCTACAAACCTAAGGGACAGAGGATACAAACCTAAGGGACAGAGTATACAAACCTAAGGGACAGAGTATACAAACCAAAGGGACAGAGTGTACAAACCTAAGGGACAGAGTATACAAACCTAAGGGACAGAGTATACAAACCTAAGGGACAGAGTGTACAAACTTAAACGACGTATACAAACCTAAGGGACAGAGTATACAAACCTGAGGGACAGAGTGTACAAACCTAAGGGACAGAGTGTACAAAGCTAAGGGACAGACTATACAAACCTATGGGACAGCGTGTACAAACCTAAGGGACAGTGTATACAAACCAAAGGGATAGAGTGTACAAACCTAAGGGACAGAGTGTACAAACCGAAGTGATAGAGTGTACAAACCTAAGGAACAGAGTATACAAACATAAGGGACAGAGTGTACAAACGTAAGGGACAGGGTATAGAAACCTAAGGGTCAGAGGATACAAACCAAAGGGACAGAGTATACAAACCAAAGGGACAGAGTACACAAACCTAAGGGATAGAGTGTACAAACCTGAGGGACAGAGTATACAACCTAAGGGACAGAGTGTACAAACCTAAGGGACAGAGTGTACAAAGCTAAGGGACAGAGTATACAAACCTAAGGGACAGCGTGTACAAACCTAAGGGACAGTGTATACAAACCAAAGGGATAGAGTGTACAAACCTAAGGGACAGAGTGTACAAACCGAAGTGATAGAGTGTACAATCCTAAGGAACAGAGTATACAAACATAAGGGACAGAGTGTACAAACGTAAGGGACAGGGTATAGAAACCTAAGGGTCAGAGTATACAAACCAAAGGGACAGAGTATACAAACCAAAGGGACAGAGTGTACAAGCCTAAGGGACAGATTATACAAACCTAAGGGACAGAGTATAGAAACCTAAGGGACAGAGTGTACAAATCTAAGGGACAGAGTATACAAACCTAAGGGACAGTGTGTACAAACCTAAGGGACAGTGTATACAAACCTAAGGGATAGAGTGTACAAACCTAAGGGACAGAGTGTACAAACCTAAGGGATAGAATGTACAAACGTAAGGAAGAGAGTATACAAACCTAAGGGACAGAGTATACAAACATAAGGGACAGGGTATAGAAACCTAAGGGACAGAGTATACAAACCAAAGGGACAGAGTATACAAACCTAATGGACAGAGTATACAAACCTAAGGGACAGAGTGTACAAACCTGAGGGACAGAGTATACAACCTAAGGGACAGAGTGTGCAAACCTAAGGGGCAGAGTGTACAAGCCTAAGGGACAGATTATACAAACCTAAGGGACAGAGTATAGAAACCTAAGGGACAGAGTATACAAACCTAAGGGACAGAGTGTTCAAACCTAAGGGACAGAGTGTACAAACCTAAGGGACAGAGGATACAAACCTAAGGGACAGAGTATACAAACCTAAGGGACAGAGTATACAAACCTAAGGGACAGACTGTACAAACTTAAAGGACGTATACAAACCTAAGGGACAGAGTATACAAACCAAAGGGACAGAGTGTACAAACCTAAGGGACAGAGTGTACAAAGCGAAGGTACAGAGTATACAAACTTAAAGGACGTATACAAACCTAAGGGACAGAGTATACAAACCAAAGGGACAGAGTGTACAAACCTAAGGGACAGAGAATACAAACCTAAGTGACAGAGTATACAAACCTGAGGGACAGACTGTACAAACTTAAAGGACGTATACAAACCTAAGGGACAGAGTATACAAACCAAAGGGACAGAGTGTACAAACCTAAGGGACAGAGGATACAAACCTAAGGGACAGAGTGTACAAACTTAAAGGACATATACAAACCTAAGGGACAGAGTATACAAACCTAAGGGACAGAGTGTACAAACTTAAGGGACAGAGTGTACAAAGCTAAGGGACAGAGTATACAAACCTAAGGGACAGTGTGTACAAACCTAAGGGACAGTGTATACAAACCTAAGGGATAGAATGTTCAAACCTAAGGGACAGAGTGTACAAACCTAAGGGACAGAGTGCAGAAGCCTAAGGGACAGATTAGAGAAACCTAAGGGACAGAGAATAAAAAACCTAAGGGACAGAGTGTACAAACCTAAGGGACAGAGTATACAAACCTAAGGGACAGAGTGTACAAACCTAAGGGACAGAGTGTACAAAGCTAAGGGACAGACTATACAAACCTATGGGACAGCGTGTACAAACCTAAGGGACAGTGTATACAAACCAAAGGGATAGAGTGTACAAACCTCAGGGACAGAGTGTACAAACCGAAGAGATAGAGTGTACAAACCTAAGGAACAGAGTATACAAACATAAGGGACAGAGTGTACAAACGTAAGGGACAGGGTATAGAAACCTAAGGGTCAGAGTATACAAACCAAAGGGACAGAGTATACAAACCAAAGGGACAGAGTACACAAACCTAAGGGATAGAGTGTACAAACCTAAGGGACAGAGTATACAACCTAAGGGACAGAGTGTACAAACGTAAGGGACAGAGTGTACAAAGCTAAGGGACAGAGTATACAAACCTAAGGGACAGCGTGTACAAACCTAAGGGACAGTGTATACAAACCAAAGGGATAGAGTGTACAAACCTAAGGGACAGAGTGTACAAACCGAAGTGATAGAGTGTACAATCCTAAGGAACAGAGTATACAATCATAAGGGACAGAGTGTACAAACGTAAGGGACAGCGTATAGAAACCTAAGGGTCAGAGTATACAAACCAAAGGGACAGAGTATACAAACCAAAGGGACAGAGTACACAAACGTAAAGGACAGAGTGTACAAACCTAAGGGACAGAGTATACAACCTAAGGGACAGAGTGTACAAACCTAAGGGACAGAGTGTACAAGCCTAAGGGACAGATTATACAAACCTAAGGGACAGAGTATAGAAACCTAAGGCACAGAGTGTACAAACCTAAGGGACAGAGTATACAAACCTAAGGGACAGTGTGTACAAACCTAAGGGACAGTGTATACAAACCTAAGAGATAGAGTGTACAAACCTAAGGGACAGAGTGTACAAACCTAAGGGATAGAATGTACAAACGTAAGGAAGAGAGTATACAAACCTAAGGGACAGAGTATACAAACATAAGGGACAGGGTATAGAAACCTAAGGGACAGAGTATACAAACCAAAGGGACAGAGTATACAAACCTAATGGACAGAGTATACAAACCTAAGGGACAGAGTGTACAAACCTGAGGGACAGAGTATACAACCTAAGGGACAGAGTGTGCAAACCTAAGGGGCAGAGTGTACAAGCCTAAGGGACAGATTATACAAACCTAAGGGACAGAGTATAGAAACCTAAGGGACAGAGTATACAAACCTAAGGGACAGAGTGTTCAAACCTAAGGGACAGAGTGTACAAACCTAAGGGACAGAGGATACAAACCTAAGGGACAGAGTATACAAACCTAAGGGACAGAGTATACAAACCTAAGGGACAGAGTATACAAACCTAAGGGACAGAGTATACAAACCTAAGGGACAGACTGTACAAACTTAAAGGACGTATACAAACTTAAGGGACAGAGTATACAAACCAAAGGGACAGAGTGTACAAACCTAAGGGACAGAGTGTACAAAGCTAAGGTACAGAGTATACAAACTTAAAGGACGTATACAAACCTAAGGGACAGAGTATACAAACCAAAGGGACAGAGTGTACAAACCTAAGGGACAGAGTGTACAAACCTGAGGGACAGAGTATACAACCTAAGGGACAGAGTGTGCAAACCTAAGGGGCAGAGTGTACAAGCCTAAGGGACAGATTATACAAACCTATGGGACAGCGTGTACAAACCTAAGGGACAGAGTGCAGAAGCCTAAGGGACAGATTAGAGAAACCTAAGGGACAGAGAATAAAAAACCTAAGGGACAGAGTGTACAAACCTAAGGGACAGAGTATACAAACCTAAGGGACAGAGTGTACAAACCTAAGGGACAGAGTGTACAAAGCTAAGGGACAGACTATACAAACCTATGGGACAGCGTGTACAAACCTAAGGGACAGTGTATACAAACCAAAGGGATAGAGTGTACAAACCTCAGGGACAGAGTGTACAAACCGAAGTGATAGAGTGTACAAACCTAAGGAACAGAGTATACAAACATAAGGGACAGAGTGTACAAACGTAAGGGACAGGGTATAGAAACCTAAGGGTCAGAGTATACAAACCAAAGGGACAGAGTATACAAACCAAAGGGACAGAGTACACAAACCTAAGGGATAGAGTGTACAAACCTAAGGGACAGAGTATACAACCTAAGGGACAGAGTGTACAAACCTAAGGGACAGAGTGTACAAAGCTAAGGGACAGAGTATACAAACCTAAGGGACAGCGTGTACAAACCTAAGGGACAGTGTATACAAACCAAAGGGATAGAGTGTACAAACCTAAGGGACAGAGTGTACAAACCGAAGTGATAGAGTGTACAATCCTAAGGAACAGAGTATACAATCATAAGGGACAGAGTGTACAAACGTAAGGGACAGCGTATAGAAACCTAAGGGTCAGAGTATACAAACCAAAGGGACAGAGTATACAAACCAAAGGGACAGAGTACACAAACGTAAAGGACAGAGTGTACAAACCTAAGGGACAGAGTATACAACCTAAGGGACAGAGTGTACAAACCTAAGGGACAGAGTGTACAAGCCTAAGGGACAGATTATACAAACCTAAGGGACAGAGTATAGAAACCTAAGGCACAGAGTGTACAAACCTAAGGGACAGAGTATACAAACCTAAGGGACAGTGTGTACAAACCTAAGGGACAGTGTATACAAACCTAAGGGATAGAGTGTACAAACATAAGGGACAGAGTGTACAAACCTAAGGGATAGAATGTACAAACGTAAGGAAGAGAGTATACAAACCTAAGGGACAGAGTATACAAACATAAGGGACAGGGTATAGAAACCTAAGGGACAGAGTATACAAACCAAAGGGACAGAGTATACAAACCTAATGGACAGAGTATACAAACCTAAGGGACAGAGTGTACAAACCTGAGGGACAGAGTATACAACCTAAGGGACAGAGTGTGCAAACCTAAGGGGCAGAGTGTACAAGCCTAAGGGACAGATTATACAAACCTAAGGGACAGAGTATAGAAACCTAAGGGACAGAGTATACAAACCTAAGGGACAGAGTGTTCAAACCTAAGGGACAGAGTGTACAAACCTAAGGGACAGAGGATACAAACCTAAGGGACAGAGTATACAATCCTAAGGGACAGAGTATACAAACCTAAGGGACAGAGTATACAAACCTAAGGGACAGAGTATACAAACCTAAGGGACAGACTGTACAAACTTAAAGGACGTATACAAACTTAAGGGACAGAGTATACAAACCAAAGGGACAGAGTGTACAAACCTAAGGGACAGAGTGTACAAAGCTAAGGTACAGAGTATACAAACTTAAAGGACGTATACAAACCTAAGGGACAGAGTATACAAACCAAAGGGACAGAGTGTACAAACCTAAGGGACAGAGTGTACAAACCTGAGGGACAGAGTATACAACCTAAGGGACAGAGTGTGCAAACGTAAGGGGCCGAGTGTACAAGCCTAAGGGACAGATTATACAAACCTAAGGGACAGAGTATAGAAACCTAAGGGACAGAGTATACAACCTAAGGGACAGAGTGTGCAAACCTAAGGGACAGAGTGTACAAACCTGAGGGACAGAGTATACAACCTAAGGGACAGAGTGTGCAAACCTAAGGGGCAGAGTGTACAAGCCTAAGGGACAGATTATACAAACCTAAGGGACAGAGTATAGAAACCTAAGGGACAGAGTATACAAACCTAAGGGACAGAGTGTTCAAACCTAAGGGACAGAGTGTACAAACCTAAGGGACAGAGGATACAAACCTAAGGGACAGAGTATACAAACCTAAGGGACAGAGTATACAAACCTAAGGGACAGAGTATACAAACCTAAGGGACAGACTGTACAAACTTAAAGGACGTATACAAACCTAAGGGACAGAGTATACAAACCAAAGGGACAGAGTGTACAAACCTAAGGGACAGAGTGTACAAAGCTAAGGTACAGAGTATACAAACTTAAAGGACGTATACAAACCTAAGGGACAGAGTATACAAACCAAAGGGACAGAGTGTACAAACCTAAGGGACAGAGTATACAAACCTAAGTGACAGAGTATACAAACCTGAGGGACAGACTGTACAAACTTAAAGGACGTATACAAACCTAAGGGACAGAGTATACAAACCAAAGGGACAGAGTGTACAAACCTAAGGGACAGAGGATACAAACCTAAGGGACAGAGTGTACAAACTTAAAGGACATATACAAACCTAAGGGACAGAGTATACAAACCTAAGGGACAGAGTGTACAAACTTAAGGGACAGAGTGTACAAAGCTAAGGGACAGAGTATACAAACCTAAGGGACAGTGTGTACAAACCTAAGGGACAGTGTATACAAACCTAAGGGATAGAATGTTCAAACCTAAGGGACAGAGTGTACAAACCTAAGGGACAGAGTGCAGAAGCCTAAGGGACAGATTAGAGAAACCTAAGGGACAGAGAATACAAACCTAAGGGACAGAGTGTACAAACCTAAGGGACAGAGTATACAAACCTAAGGGACAGAGTGTACAAACCTTAGGGACAGAGTGTACAAAGCTAAGGGACAGACTATACAAACCTATGGGACAGCGTGTACAAACCTAAGGGACAGTGTATACAAACCAAAGGGATAGAGTGTACAAACCTCAGGGACAGAGTGTACAAACCGAAGTGATAGAGTGTACAAACCTAAGGAACAGAGTATACAAACATAAGGGACAGAGTGTACAAACGTAAGGGACAGGGTATAGAAACCTACGGGTCAGAGTATACAAACCAAAGGGACAGAGTATACAAACCAAAGGGACAGAGTACACAAACCTAAGGGATAGAGTGTACAAACCTAAGGGACAGAGTATACAACCTAAGGGACAGAGTGTACAAACCTAAGGGACAGAGTGTACAAAGCTAAGGGACAGAGTATACAAACCTAAGGGACAGCGTGTACAAACCTAAGGGACAGTGTATACAAACCAAAGGGATAGAGTGTACAAACCTAAGGGACAGAGTATACAAACCAAAGGGACAGAGTGTACAAACCTAAGGGACAGTGGATACAAACCTAAGGGACAGAGTGTACAAACTTAAAGGACGTATACAAACCTAAGGGACAGAGTATACAAACCTAAGGGACAGAGTATACAAACTTAAGGGACAGAGTGTACAAAGCTAAGGGACAGAGTATACAAACCTAAGGGACAGTGTGTACAAACCTAAGGGACAGTGTATACAAACCTAAGGGATAGAATGTTCAAACCTAAGGGACAGAGTGTACAAACCTAAGGGACAGAGTGCAGAAGCCTAAGGGACAGATTAGAGAAACCTAAGGGACAGAGTATACAAACCTAAGGGACAGAGTGTACAAACCTAAGGGACAGAGTATACAAACCTAAGGGACAGAGTGCACAAACCTAAGGGACAGAGTATACAAACCTAAGGGACAGAGTATACAACCCTAAGGGACAGACTGTACAAACTTAAAGGACGTATACAAACCTAAGGGACAGAGTATACCACCCTAAGGGACAGAGTGTACAAACCTAAGGGACAGAGTGTACAAACCTAAGGGACAGAGTATACAAACATAAGGGACAGTGTGTACAAACCTAAGGGACAGTTTATACATACCTAAGGGATAGAGTATACAAATCTAAGGGACAGAGAGTACAAACCTAAGGGACAGAAAATACAAACCTAAGGGACAGAGTGTACAAACCTCAGGGACAGAATATACAAACCTAAGGGACAGACTAGACAAACATAAGGGACAGAGTATACAAACCTAAGGGACAGATTATACAAACCTAAGGGACAGAGCATAGAAACCTAAGGGACAGAGTGTACAAACCTAAGGGACAGAGCGTACAAACCTAAGGGACAGTGTATACAAACCAAAGGGATAGAGTGTACAAACCTAAGGGACAGAGTGTACAAACCTAAGGGACAGAGTATACAAACCTAAGGGACAGACTAGACAAACCTAAGGGACAGAGTATACAAACCTAAGGGACAGAGTGTACAAACCTAAGAGACAGAGTGTACAAACCTAAGGGACAGATTATACAAACCTAAGGGACAGAGCATAGAAACCTAAGGGACAGAGTGTACAAACCTAAGGGACAGAGTGTACAAACCTAAGGGACAGAGCGTACAAACCTAAGGGACAGTGTATACAAATCTAAGGGACAGAGTATACAAACCTAAGGGACAGAGCATACAAACCTAAGGGACAGAGTATACAAACCTAAGGGACAGAGTGTACAAAGCTAAGGGACAGAGTATACAAACCTAAGGGACAGCATGTACAAACCTAAGGGACAGTGTATACAAACCTAAGGGATAGAGTGTACAAACGTAAGGGACAGAGTGTACAAACCTAAGGGATAGAGTGTGCAAACCTAAGGAACAGAGTATACAAATATAAGGGACAGAGTGTACAAACGTAAGGGACAGGGTATAGAAACCTAAGGGACAGAGTATACAAACCAAAGGGACAGAGTATACAAACCAAAGGGACAGAGTACACAAACCTAAGGGACAGAGTGTACAAAGCTAAGGGACAGAGTATACAAACCTAAGGGACAGTGTGTACAAACCTAAGGGATAATATATACAAACCTAAGGGATAGAGTGTACAAACCTAAGGGACAGAGTGTACACACCTAAGGGATAGGGCGTACAAACCTAAGGGATAGAAAATACAAACCTAAGGGACAGAGTGCACAAATCTCAGGGACAGAGTATACAACCTAAGGGACAGAATGTGCAAACCTAAGGGACAGAGTGTACAAGCCTAAGGGACAGATTATACAAAGCTAAGGGACAGAGTATACAAACCTAAGGGACAGCGTGTACAAACCTAAGGGTCAGAGTATACAAACCAAAGGGACAGAGTGTACAAACCAAAGGGACAGAGTACACAAACCTAAGGGATAGAGTGTACAAACCTAAGGGACAGAGTATACAACCTAAGGGACAGAGTGTACAAACCTAAGGGACAGAGTGTACAAAGCTAAGGGACAGAGTATACAAACCTAAGGGACAGTGTGTACAAACCTAAGGGACAGTGTATACAAACCAAAGGGATAGAGTGTTCAAACCTAGGGAACAGAGTGTACAAACCGAAGTGCTAGAGTGTACAATCCTAAGGAACAGAGTATACAAACATAAGGGACAGAGTGTACAAACGTAAGGGACAGGGTATAGAAACCTAAGGGTCAGAGTATACAAACCAAAGGGACAGAGTATACAAACCAAAGGGACAGAGTACACAAACGTAAGGGACAGAGTGTACAAACCTAAGGGACAGAGTATACAACCTAAGGGACAGAGTGTACAAACCTAAGGGACAGAGTGTACAAAGCTAAGGGACAGAGTATACAAACCTAAGGGACAGTGTGTACAAACCTAAGGGATAATATATACAAACCTAAGGGATAGAGTGTACAAACCTAAGGGACAGAGTGTACACACCTAAGGGATAGGGCGTACAAACCTAAGGGATAGAAAATACAAACCTAAGGGACAGAGTGCACAAATCTCAGGGACAGAGTATACAACCTAAGGGACAGAATGTGCAAACCTAAGGGACAGAGTGTACAAGCCTAAGGGACAGATTATACAAAGCTAAGGGACAGAGTATACAAACCTAAGGGACAGCGTATACAAACCTAAGGGTCAGAGTATACAAACCAAAGGGACAGAGTATACAAACCAAAGGGACAGAGTACACAAACCTAAGGGATAGAGTGTACAAACCTAAGGGACAGAGTATACAACCTAAGGGACAGAGTGTACAAACCTAAGGGACAGAGTGTACAAAGCTAAGGGACAGAGTATACAAACCTAAGGGACAGTGTGTACAAACCTAAGGGACAGTGTATACAAACCAAAGGGATAGAGTGTTCAAACCTAGGGGACAGAGTGTACAAACCGAAGTGCTAGAGTGTACAATCCTAAGGAACAGAGTATACAAACATAAGGGACAGAGTGTACAAACGTAAGGGACAGGGTATAGAAACCTAAGGGTCAGAGTATACAAACCAAAGGGACAGAGTATACAAACCAAAGGGACAGAGTACACAAACGTAAGGGTCAGAGTGTACAAACCTAAGGGACAGAGTATACAACCTAAGGGACAGAGTGTACAAACCTAAGGGACAGAGTGTACAAGCCTAAGGGACAGATTATACAAACCTAAGGGACAGAGTATAGAAACCTAAGGGACAGAGTGTACAAACCTAAGGGACAGAGTGTACAAACCTAAGGGACAGAGTATACAAACCAAAGGGACAGAGTATACAAACCTAAGGGACAGAGAATACAAACCTAAGGGACAGAGTGGACAAACCTAAGTATCAGAGCGTACAAACCTAAGGGACAGAGTGTACAAACCTAAGGGACAGAGTATACACACTTAAGGGACAGAGTAGACAAACCTAAGGTACAGAGTATACAAACCTAGGGACGGAGTGTCCAAACCTAAGGGACAGAGTATACAAACCTAAGGGACAGAGTATACAAACCTAAGGGACAGACTGTACAAACTTAAAGGACGTATACAAACCTAAGGGACAGAGTATACAAACCAAAGGGACAGAGTGTACAAACCTAAGGGACAGAGTGTACAAAGCTAAGGTACAGAGTATACAAACTTAAAGGACGTATACAAACCTAAGGGACAGAGTATACAAACCAAAGGGACAGAGTGTACAAACCTAAGGGACAGAGTATACAAACCTAAGTGACAGAGTATACAAACCTGAGGGACAGACTGTACAAACTTAAAGGACGTATACAAACCTAAGGGACAGAGTATACAAACCAAAGGGACAGAGTGTACAAACCTAAGGGACAGTGCATACAAACCTAAGGGACAGAGTGTACAAACTTAAAGGACGTATACAAACCTAAGGGACAGAGTATAGAAACCTAAGGGACAGAGTGTACAAAGCTAAGGGACAGAGTATACAAACCTAAGGGACAGTGTGTACAAACCTAAGGGACAGTGTATACAAACCTAAGGGATAGAATGTTCAAACCTAAGGGACAGAGTGTACAAACCTAAGGGACAGAGTGCAGAAGCCTAAGGGACAGATTAGAGAAACCTAAGGGACAGAGTATACAAACCTAAGGGACAGAGTGTACAAACCTAAGGGACAGAGTATACAAACCTAAGGGACAGAGTGTACAAACCTAAATGACAGAGTATACAAACCTAAGGGACAGAGTATACAACCCTAAGGGACAGACTGTACAAACTTAAAGGACGTATACAAACCTAAGGGACAGAGTATACAAACCTAAGGGACAGAGTGTACAAACCTAAGGGACATAGTGTACAAACCTAAGGGACAGAGTATACAAACATAAGGGACAGTGTGTACAAACCTAAGGGACAGTTTATACAAACCTAAGGGATAGAGTATACAAATCTAAGGGACAGAGAGTACAAACCTAAGGGACAGAAAATACAAACCTAAGGGACAGAGTGTACAAACCTCAGGGACTGAGTATACAAACCTAAGGGACAGACTAGACAAACCTAAGGGACAGAGTATACAAACCTAAGGGACAGATTATACAAACCTAAGGGACAGAGCATAGAAACCTAAGGGACAGAGTGTACAAACCTAAGGGACAGAGTGTACAAACCTAAGGGACAGAGCGTACAAACCTAAGGGACAGTGTATACAAACCAAAGGGATAGAGTGTACAAACCTAAGGGACAGAGTGTACAAACCTAAGGGACAGAGTATACAAACCTAAGGGACAGACTAGACAAACCTAAGGGACAGAGTATACAAACCTAAGGGACAGAGTGTACAAACCTAAGAGACAGAGTGTACAAACCTAAGGGGCAGATTATACAAACCTAAGGGACAGAGCATAGAAACCTAAGGGACAGAGTGTACAAACCTAAGGGACAGAGTGTACAAACCTAAGGGACAGAGCGTACAAACCTAAGGGACAGTGTATACAAATCTAAGGGACAGAGTATACAAACCTAAGGGACAGAGCATACAAACCTAAGGGACAGAGTATACAAACCTAAGGGACAGAGTGTACAAAGCTAAGGGACAGAGTATACAAACCTAAGGGACAGCGTGTACAAACCTAAGGGACAGTGTATACAAACCTAAGGGATAGAGTGTACAAACGTAAGTGACAGAGTGTACAAACCTAAGGGATAGAGTGTACAAACCTAAGGGATAGAAAATACAAACCTAAGGGACAGAGTGCACAAATCTCAGGGACAGAGTATGCAACCTAAGGGACAGAATGTGCAAACCTAAGGGACAGAGTGTACAAGCCTAAGGGACAGATTATACAAACCTAAGGGACAGAGTATACAGACCTAAGGGACAGAGTGTACAAACCTAAGGGACAGAGTATACAAACCAAAGGGACAGAGTGTACAAACCTAAGGGACAGAGTATACAAACCTAAGGGACAGAGTATACAAACCGAAGGGACAGAGTGTACAAACTTAAAGGACGTATACAAACCTAAGGGACAGAGTATACAAACCTAAGGGACAGAGTGTACAAACCTAAGGGACAGAGTATACAAACCTAAGGAACAGAGTATACAAACATAAGGGACTGGGTATAGAAACCTAAGGGACAGAGTATACAAACCAAAGGGACAGATTATACAAACCTAAGGGACAGAGTATACAAACCTAAGGGACAGAGTATACAACCTAAGGGACAGAGCGTACAAACCTAAGGGACAGGATGTACAAGCCTAAGGGACAGATTATACAAACCTAAGGGACAGAGTATAGAAACCTAAGGGACAGAGTGTACAAACCTAAGGGACAGAGTGTACAAACCAAAGGGACAGAGCGTACAAACCTAACGGACAGTGTATACAAACCTAAGGGACAGAGTATACAAACCTAAGGGACAGAGCATACAAACCTAAGGGACAGAGTATACAAACCTAAGGGATAGAGTGTACAAAGCTAAGGGACAGAGTATACAAACCTAAGGGACAACGTGTTGAAACCTAAGGGACAGTGTATACAAACCAAAGGGATAGAGTGTACAAACCTAAGGGACAGAGTGTACAAACCTAAGGGATAGAGTGTACAAACCTAAGGAACAGAGTATACAAACATAAGGGACAGAGTGTACAAACGTAAGGGACAGGGTATAGAAACCTAAGGGTCAGAGTATACAAACCAAAGGGACAGAGTATACAAACCAAAGGGACAGAGTATACAAACCTAAGGGACAGAGTGTACAAACCTAAGGGACAGAGTATACAACCTAAGGGACAGAGTGTACAAACCTAAGGGACAGAGTGTACAAGCCTAAGGGACAGATTATACAAACCTAATGGACAGAGTATAGAAACCTAAGGGACAGAGTGTACAAACCTAAGGGACAGAGTGTACAAACCTAAGGGACAGAGTATACCAACCAAAGGGACAGAGTATGCAAACCTAAGGGACAGAGAATACAAACCTAAGGGACAGAGTGGACAAACCTAAGGGTCAGAGTGTACAAACCTAAGTGACAGAGTGTACAAACCTAAGGGACAGAGTGTACAAGCCTAAGGGACAGATTATACAAACCTAAGGGACAGAGTATACAAACCTAAGGGACAGAGTTTACAAACCTAAGGGACAGAGTATACAAACTTAAGGGACAGAGTAGACAAACCTAAGGGACAGAGTATACAAACCTAGGGACGGAGTGTACAAACCTAAGGGACAGAGTATACAAACCTAAGGACAGAGTATGCAAACCTAAGGGACAGACTGTACAAACTTAAAGGACGTATTTAAACCTAAGGGATAGAGTATACAAACCTAAGGGACAGAGTGTACAAACCTAAGGGACAGAGTATACAAACCTAAGGGACAGAGTATACAAACCTAAGGGACAGACTGTACAAACTTAAAGGACGTATACAAAAATAAGGGACAGATTATACAAACCGAAAGGACAGAGTGTACAAACCTAAGGGACAGAGTGTACAAAGCTAAGGGACAGAGTGTACAAACCTAAGGGACAGTGTGTACAAACCTAAGGGACAGTGTATACAAACCTAAGTGATAGAGTGTACAAACCTAAGGGACAGAGTGTACAAACCTAAGGGACAGAAAATACAAACCTAAGGGACAGAGTGTACAAACCTCAGGGACAGAGTAAACAACCTAAGGGACAGATTGTACAAACCTCAGGGACAGAGTGTAGAAGCCTAAGGGACAGATTATAGAAACCTAAGGGACAGAGTATACAAACCTAAGGGACAGAGTGAACAAACCTAAGGGACAGAGTATACAAACCTCAGGGACAGACTAGACAAACCTAAGGGACAGAGTATACAAACCGAAGGGACAGAGTGTACAAACCTAAGGGACAGAGTGTACAAACTGAAGGGACAGATTATACAAACCTAAGGGACAGAGTATAGAAACCTAAGGGACAGAGTGTACAAACCTCAGGGACAGAGCGTACAATCCTAAGGGACAGTGTATACAAACCTATGGGACAGAGTATACAAACCTAAGGGACAGAGCAAACAAACCTAAGGGACAGAGTATACAAACCTAAGGGACAGAGTGTACAAAGCTAAGGGACAGAGTATACAAACCTAAGGGACAGCGTGTACAAACCTAAGGGACAGTGTATACAAACCTAAGGGATAGAGTGTACAAACCTAAGGGACAGAGTGTACAAACCTAAGGGATAGAGTGTACAAACCTAAGGAACAGAGTATACAAACATAAGGGACAGAGTGTACAAACGTAAGGGACAGGGTATAGAAACCTCAGGGACAGAGTATACAAACCAAAGGGACCGAGTATACAAACCAAAGGGACAGAGTACACAAACCTAAGGGACAGAGTGTACAAACCTAAGGGACAGAGTATACAACCTAAGGGACAAAGTGTACAAACCTATGGGGCAGAGTGTACAAGCCTAAGGGACAGATTATACAAACCTAAGGGACAGTGTATAGAAACCTAAGCGACAGAGTGTACAAACCTAATGGACAGAGTGTACAAACCTAAGGGACAGAGTATACAAACCAAAGGGACAGAGTATACAAACCTGAGGGACAGAGAATACAAACCTAAGGGACAGAATGTGCAAACCTAAGGGACAGAGTGTACAAGCCTAAGGGACAGAGTATACAAACCTAAGGGACAGACTAGACAAACCTAAGGGACAGAGTATACAAACCTAAGGGACAGAGTGTACAAACCTAAGGGACAGAGTGTACAAACTGAAGGGACAGATTATACAAACCTAAGGGACAGAGTATAGAAACCTAAGGGACAGAGTGTTCAAACCTAAGGGACAGAGTGTACAAACCTAAGGGACAGAGTATACAAACCCAAGGGACAGAGTTTACAAACATAAGGGACAGATTATACAAACGTTAGAGTACACCGACTGATAAGGCTAGACATTTTGAAAACAATAAACAAGTAAAAGCGAAAGAGAAAATGTCAACAAGTCATTGGACTCATAACGTTCGCTCTTTTCTCTCCCTACAGATGCTGCCAGACCTGCTGAGATTTTACAGCATTTACTCTTTCGTTTCAGAGTCCAGTATATGGTGTAATTTGGTTTTAAACAAGTATAAGCACTCTATCTGAGTGCATGTAACATTTACAATGAGGAAGATGAATTGATGGCCCATATAGAAGTCAACAGAGCTGCTCATTTGCTGTTACGGAGACTTGGCTGCAGGGTGACAAAGGCTGGGGACTGAATATTTAAGCTTGTTCAACATTTCGAAATCATAGGCAAAACAAAAAGAGGTGGGGTAGCACTGTTAATGAAGGATGAGATCAGTCCATTACTGAGCTTCGATCAGAAGATGAAGGTGTAGAATCATTTTGGTGGAGCTCAGAAACAGCAAGGTGCAGCAAACACTGGCAATGCAGGATATGGAAATATCAGGAAATTAGAGGCACATGTAACACGGGTAATATAATAGTTAGGGGAGACTTCCAGTGACGGGGATGTGCTGAGTCGTCGCACATCAGATGACTCACCTCCTACAAATCCGAAAACAAGTACCTTATCTTGAAATTGCCCATTAAACAAGGAAAAACGTATCCCCGCACCTCAACCAACACCAATGAAAAACGAGATGCCGAGCACAGCCACTCCAGAGGCCGTGTAGAGAAAAGAAGTGGAAAAAGTCAGAAGAAGCAAAAGGTTGATCCAGCAGATGCACGAGGCGATGAAGCTCGGGCCTCGCCAGAGCGAGAAGGACCAACCCGCCGCATAAGGAGCAGCCGCCCCCCTCCCCTTCCTCACCAGTGTGTGGTTGGAGTATGTTCCTCTCAAGGAAACTGAGAGAACATAGAGAATAGATGAAGACCGATATCCAGGCTGTGATCAGGGTGGCGGTCGCACAAGCTCTGGTGACCATGCAGGTGGCCCTTGACAAGACAGAGAGGTGTTTGGAAGCCCAGGAAAGCACCATAAAGGAGCTACAAAAGGCCTCAACTGACCTCAGCAACTGGACCGCAGCCCAGGAAAAGGCAATAACAAGGCTGGTAGTGAGGCTGGGGAGTTTGACAGGGAAGATAGATGATCAAGAAAACAGATCAAGGCACCTAAGCTTACGGATTGTGGGTCTGTTGGAGGGGATTTAAGGCAGGGACCCCACAGACAATGTGGGTCAAATGCTGGGAAATCTGGTGGGAATGAATAGCTTCTGCAACCCACCAGAAATAGACAGAGCTCACCGGTCACTCCATCCTAAACGGAAGGCTGGGGAGCAACCGAGGGCAATAATCGCTAAAATGCACCGTAACAAGATCGGGAAAGAATCCTGTGCTGGGCAAGACAATCGAAAAAGCGTAACTGGAAAAGTCACTCGATCAGGATCTACCAGGACATTGGGGCTGACCTCGGCAAGTGCCGGGCAGAGTTCAACAGGGTGAAATCAGCCTGTACAGGGACGGCGTAAAATTTGGGATGCTGTATCGGCCAAACTCTGGGTCACATTGCAAGGCAGGGAGCATGTCTTCACAGTCCCTGTGAACGTGAACAAACTTGTCCTGGAGAACGAGCTGGAGAAATGGCAGCAAAGACAGTGGTGAAAACACCATCCAAAGATTTGCTGAATAAATCAGCCAACTTGGTGAACATTTTGCGCGGGACTGCACTGCCTCGTTCTGAGAACGTAAGGTGCAACAGAGGAAGGAAAGAGCGAGGGCAGCAGAGCACAGGAAAGGGTGAGGGGAGTGGCAGGTAGGGAGAACAGATAGCGGCAGACAGGTGGATACGTAACCAACCCCGGGAGGGGCAGCCACCACACTGGTAGGGAAGCTAGCAGCAGGAAGCCTGGGAGAAAGCGGGACCGCGACCCCTGGCCAAGGGGGGATGTATGCATCAGTAACAGTTGGAAAACTAGGGGAAGAAACAGAGGAAAGGGGACATGGTGGGGGGGGGGGGGGGGGGCAGCTCTGAGGGTGGGGGAGCAGGAGTGTAGGGAGGGAAGAGGGCATGGGGAGGAGGGAAAAAGTACCATGGGGAACATAGGAGCAATAATAGTAATGGCATTAGGCTGGCTACAACAGACCATACGTGGCCACTTGGAACACAAAGGCACCGCAAGCACCCACTTTGAAGGGTCCCTGAACAAAGTGAAACCCCAGAGTGCAGGAAGACACCCACATGGCGTTCACACAGTTGGCGGCCATGTCGGGTGGCTCCTGGACAAAGAGAAATTCTGGAGCACAGGGGCCGGCCTCATGGTGAGAACAGGGACCGTGGCCATTTTGGACGGCCCCGTAACAAAGGGAAACCCCAGAGTGCAGGGGCGCATCCACAGGGTAAGTACGGTTGGTCCCACAGGAGGAGGGGTGGACAAACCCCCCCCCCCCCCAACCCCCCCCCCCTTAGAATAGTCCCCTGGAACGTCAGGGGACTTAAGGGCCCAGTGAAAAAAATCTTGAATCTTCGCCCACCTGAAAAGTATGAAAGCCAGCATAGTATTCCTCCAAGAGATGTAACTGAGGGAGAAGGACTGATTGCGGGTAAGGACGGGCTGGGGAGGACAGAACTATCATTCCTGCTATGGGACGAGAGCCAGGAGGGTAGCCATGCTGTTCAAAAGGAGGAGGATGTTTTCTCCGGACTCAGGGGATGATACGTCATGGTCAGTAGTGTCGTGGATGGGTCACCGGTGGTCCTTGTTAATGTGTATGCTCCCAACTGGGACGACACAGAATTTATAAAGAAGACCATGGCGGAAATCTCCGACGCCGACACACACCAACTCATCATGGTGGGGGGAGGGTTGAACAGGTCCCACGGACAGACAGAGTTCTCCTTCTTCACCAGGTACATGTGGTGTGCCACGTATGGCTGCGTAAGGCTGTTGTATATATTGTCATGTGAGGGTACCTTTAAGAACTGGATGTTTAAGCAATGTACCTTTAAGAAAACAGTGGCGTCATAGAGTGGTGGAGCTCAGCTCAGTTCAGCCATTTTGCAGTTTTGGTTTTGCAGTTGGAAAAGTGCCTGGCTGGTTTTGCTGAGAGCAGTTTAAAAGTGCCTGGCTGTTTTGCTGTGAGCAGTTTCAAAGTAGAAAGCCAGTTTGAGACAGCAACTTGGGTGTGTCTGTGTGTTTCCAGAGAGTTTGCAGAAAGAAAGCAAGGTGCTGGAGCTGAAATCAACCAAGCTAATATATTTTTGCCATGCTACAGAAAATATATATCCTTTAACCTGATGTGATACTGTTTAAAGGTGTTAAGTCGGAGGACTGGAGAATAGCCAATGTTGTTCCTCTGTTTAAGAAGGGTAGCAAGGATAATCCCGGGAATTACAGGCCGGTGAGCCTTACTTCAGTGGTAGGGAAATTACTGGAGAGAATTCTTCGAGACAGGATCTACTCCCATTTGGAAGCAAATGGACGTATTAGTGAGAGGCAGCACGGTTTTGTGAAGGGAAGGTCGTGTCTCACTAACTTGATAGAGTTTTTCGAGGAGGTCACTAAGATGATTGATGCAGGTAGGGCAGTGGATGTTGTCTATATGGACTTCAGTAAGGCCTTTGACAAGGTCCCTCATGGTAGACTAGTACAAAAGGTGAAGTCACACGGGATCAGGGGTGAGCTGGCAAGGTGGATACAGAACTGGCTAGGCCACAGAAGGCAGAGAGTAGCAATGGAAGGATGCTTTTCTAATTGGAGGGCTGTGACCAGTGGTGTTCCACAGGGATCAGTCCTGGGACCTTTGCTCTTTGTAGTATATATAAATGATTTGGAGGAAAATGTAACTAGTCTGATTAGTAAGTTTGCAGATGACACAAAGGTTGGTGGAATTGCGGATAGCGATGAGGACTGTCAGAGGATACAACAGGATTTAGATTGTTTGGAGACTTGGGCGGAGAGATGGCAGATGGAGTTTAATCTGGACAAATGTGAGGTAATGCATTTTGGAAGGTCTAATGCAGGTAGGGAATATACAGTGAATGGTAGAACCCTCAAGAGTATTGAAAGTCAAAGAGATCTAGGAGTACAGGTCCACAGGTCATTGAAAGGGGCAACACAGGTGGAGAAGGTAGTCAAGGAGGCATACGGCATGCTTGCCTTCATTGGCCGGGGCATAGAGTATAAGAATTGGCAAGTCATGTTGCAGCTGTATAGAACCTTAGTTAGGCCACACTTGGAGTATAGTGTTCAATTCTGGTCGCCACACTACCAGAAGGATGTGGAGGCTTTAGAGAGGGTGCAGAAGAGATTTACCAGAATGTTGCCTGGTATGGAGGGCATTAGCTATGAGGAGCGGTTGAATAAACTCGGTTTGTTCTCACTGGAACGAAGGAGGTTGAGGGGAGACCTGATAGAGGTATACAAAATTATGAGGGGCATAGATAGAGTGGATAGTCAGAGGCTTTTCCCCAGGGTAGAGGGGTCAATTACTAGGGGGCATCGGCTTAAGGTGAGAGGGGCAAGGTTTAGAGTAGATGTACAAGGCAAGTTTTTTGCGCAGAGGGTAGTGGGTGCCTGGAACTCGCTACCGGGGGAGGTGGTGGAAGCAGGGACGATAGTGACATTTAAGGGGCATCTTGACAAATACATGAATAGGATGGGAATAGAGGGATACGGACCCAGGAAGTGTAGAAGACTGTAGTTTAGTCGGGCAGCATGGTCGGCACGGGCTTGGAGGGCCGAAGGGCCTGTTCCTGTGCTGTACATTTCTTTGTTCTTTGTTCTTTGTTGTCTCTTGGAAGTTTGAAGAAACATTTTAAGGAATTATTTACTGTTGCAATATTTTCTGAGTTATCTTTGAAGTAACGGGTGTTAAGAGGTCCAATGTTTATTTAAGATGTTGGATTCATGGAATAAACAGCGTTTTGTGTTTAAAACCCACGTGTCCATAATTGTAATCCCACACCTAGGGAAAAGCCGTGTGCTAGGAAAAGCAACAAATACATTAAAGGGAGAGGTTGGTTGAACTCCATGATGCATTTTGGGGTTCTGAAAACACCTCACCCATAACAATATGTTCACTATTGTCCTTCTATTCTATAGTATCATTATCTCCACTGTTGTATATACTTATTGTTATTGCTGTTCTGTTATTGGTTGTTGCTGTTGGAATGTTACTATGGTGCTGCTGTTGGCTCCGCCTGTGGCTCAGCCCAGCTGTGGAGGTATAAAGCCTGCTGATCTGGGGCAGTCTTGCAGTGTGGGAGGAGCTCTAGGTCACTGCTTCTCAGCGTCTCGTCTGAATTGGTGCCTATCAGTACACAATGTATATACATGGACCTACTTCTTTGTGGAGAAATAAGTGCTTCCAGGGTTAATAAGTGGAAAATTCCGCGATTGTAATCTCCGAACATGTTCCGCATTATAGGGATGTGAGGTTGGAGATGGGCCATTGGCAACACCCCCCCCCCCCGCCCCCCCATGGAGGTTGGACATGGCCCTCCTGGCCAATAAGACTTTCTGTGAGAAAATATCACAGGCCATAAAGTATATTACTAATAACTAGAGAGGGCAGATCTCAGCCTCCAAGTTCTGGGAAGCGCTGAAGGCTGTAATCAGGGGTGAAATTATTGCCGACAAGTCATGTAGAGGAGGGGAAGAGACGGTGGTCTCGCCATTGCCTCTTCATCGATGGACTGAACATACACCTTAAGGGGGAAAATAGGATACAGGGGCTGGAAGCACCTTTTGAACTGGGAGAAGTCCTGCAGAGCATTAACTCCATGCAGGCAGGGAAGGCGCCGGGACCAGAGGGATTCCCTGCGGACTTCTGCACTTGCGGGGGATGTTCACAAACTCGCTGGAGAGGGGCACCCTGCTGTCTATGCTTGCACAAGCCTCAATCTCGCTGATCCCCAAGAAAGACAAAGATCCAACACAATGTGGCTCCGAAAGACATTTCGCTGCTAAACGTGGACGTTAAAATAATGGCCAAGATCCTAGCCAGGAGACTAGTGGAATGTGTCCCAGAGGTGGTAGCAGAAGACCAGACAGACTTTGTTAAAGGGCAGACAGCTGACATCAAATATCAGGCGCCTGCTGAACGCGATCATGACCCTATCTGGGGAGAGAACACCCGAGGTGATCATCTCCCTGAACGCAGAAAGGGCCTCCAACAGAGTTGAATGGATACTGACCAGTCTGGTGGAGGATGCAAAAAAAGGACCTGCAGAGGTAGTAAACACTTCCACTCTGCCTGATAGGGAGTGCAGGCGATCAAAATGAACGTACTGCTCATGTTCCTCTTCCGGTTCAGATCCATCCCGATCTGCACCCCAAGGCCATCTTCAACTCATTTGCAAAAATGAACATGGTGTTTGTGTGTGTGGGGATGGGGTGAGCGGAACCCGAGGATCCCCAAAAAGATGCTGGAAAGAACGAGAGCCATGGGGGCCTAGCCCTTCCTAACCTGCAATATTATTATTGTTACCACTGGGCTGCAACTGTGGAGAGTGTAATGGGATGCATAAAAGAAGCGGAAGCGGAATGGGTGCGAATGGAGGATGGCTCCTGCACGGGACCTCCCTCCGGGCCCTAACCATGGCTGCACTCCCATCCCCACCGAACAAATATCGACAAGCCCAATGGTGATAGCAACACTCCGGTCGTGGAACCAACTGCGACAGCACTTCAGGTTAATCAAAATGTCCATGTGCCAGCCATAATGGATGCCACCTTCAAAAGGTGGAGACAGGACAGGTGGAAGCTGACAGTTAGGGATTTCTACACACACAACAGACTGACAACACTTGAGGAACTAACAGAGAAGTTCTGGCTGACAGGGAGAAACATGCTATCACCGAGGGGGTTGGAGGCGGAGGGTGGTCGGGGTGGGGGGGTTGGAGTGAGGGGGTATGGGGGTGGATGCATTGTTCGTACCCCTGGCCAGTTCCCCCATCAATCACCGCCCCACTAGTTGGTGAACCTGGAGGCGATCAGAGCATCCCGTACGTCTTGGCCCTGACACGCACGTCGTGCAGCGTCCCTGACTGGGGCCCCATATCCTGCCCATACTTGGCCTTCTCTGCATCCTCCTCATGGGACGATGCCTGACGTTCCTCTTCCTGCCCCAGCACGTCGCCCCTCTTCTGTGCAACGTTGTGGAGGACGCAGCAGACTGCCACAAAGTGGCCAACCCTCTCAGCTTCATTATGGAGGGCTCCTCCAGAATAGTCCAGGCACCTGAACCGCATCTTCATGAGGCCGAAGCACTGCTCGATCACGGACCCGGTCGATGCATGGGCATCATTGTAGCGGGTCTCCGCATCAGCCTGTGGCATCCGGATAGGGGCCATGATCGCAGTGGATAATCCCTTTCACCCAGGAACCAACCCCCCGGCCGGGGGAGGCATCTCCAACATGACAGGAATTGTCGAGTGTGCCAGGATGAAGGTGTCGTACACACTGCCTGGGTATCGGGGCAGACGTGTATGATATGCAGCTGATGATCACATATTATTAGCTGCATGTTAATCAAGTGGAACCCCTTTCAGTTTGTGTAGAGCGGCCTGTTATCCGCATGTGCTCGTAGAGGGGCATGCATCCTGTCGCTCACCCCCTGAACGCGGGACATCGCGGCGATAGCGACGAACCCCGCTGCCCGTGCAGCCTGGTGGGCCCGGTCCACATTGAAATTGATATATTGACCCGTGTGGGCATAGAAGGCCTCCGTGATGGCAAGGTTGCACCTGTGCACCAAGGTCTGTGAAATCTCGGACAGGTCCACATTCGGTGCCTGGAAGGATCCCGTGACGTAAACGTTGAGGGTGACCGTCGCCTTGAGGGCCACCAGCAGCGGGTGTCCTTCCCCCATACCCCCACGGTGCCAGTTGTGCCATCATCTGGCAGATACTATAGCTATCTGGGATGGCCACCTGCAACCAGGAACAGGGAAAGTCGCAAAGCAAAGTAGGAAAAATGGACAATGCGAGATTCAGGCAGGCTCAGAGCCTGAATGTATATTTGCGAATGAGGAATCCAAAAGGTATTGAAACCCCCAACCGATTAGCCTTTGATGGCCCATCTCTGCCAGACAAAGGACTGATACTTGAGCGACCGATAAACCCCAGACATTTTGGCGTCACTCCCTGTACTAGGGAAGCGTAAACAACAGGGTCAATGACCGCTTAGGACACGCCCAGCCATCAAGACACCCGCCCCTTTTTGGTTCGAATCGAAAACAGTGATCAGGAATTACCCAATTAATGGGATCCAAACTGAAGGACCGCCCAAAAGAGCGCGAAAACCCCCAAGAATAAAAAGAGAGACCACCATGTGTTCAGCCTCTCTTGGACTCCGGCAACGACCACTTCCAAGTGTAGCACCACCAGAAGCAAGTTCAAGTTCAACGCCCACTATCAAACGGATAAGCCCAGCTGAGCTGCAGTTACTTCTACAGACCTGATAGATACAGATCCGAACAACGGCCACTGTTCCTCTGACCTAAGCAGGGTGCCTGAAGTTAAGTACAGGTTGTCATAGTCGATAGGTGTAGTTTAACTAGTAGCGTTTATGTTGCATGATTAATTGTGTGTGTAAATAAAGTACCCTTGATCTTGAACTAACTAACTGGTGTTTGGCCCTTTGATCGATAGCCGGTTGAACCTTGTGGTGGTATCATTTGATACCTGGCGACTCTGAGCAATAGAAAAATGAAATGAAATGAAAATCGCTTATTGTCACAAGTAGGCTTCAAATGAAGTTACTGTGAAAAGCCCCTAGTCGCCACATACCGGCGCCTGTTCGGGGAGGCTGGTATGGGATATTGAATATTGATATCCAAAGGAAGGAGGGCAACCTCATTGACTGCCATATTTACAGCAGGTAAAAAAGGCAACAGTTATTGGCGACATCTGACGGGACGCGACCCAGAAGTGACCGTGTCACTCCGAGAGAACCCACGAAACGATTGAATTAGAAATCCAAATTGGCAAAGTAAAAGAAACCACAAGCGAGACCAGCATCGATCAATCCTCCAAAATTCGGAAGTGTGTAATTTGCATGCGTACTAACAAGGGACATAAGGTAACCTCGATAGATTTTGTTGCGTGAAACTTTCGATAGTTGGGAAAACTGGAAAATAGCTTGAGCCGTACCGTGTTTGCACCATCGCTTTACTCCCCCTTGTCCCAAATTCCCTATAGAGACAGAGATAATCGTAGGGATGGCAATGAAGGCAATGGAACGCCTTATGCATCCACAAGAGCCCGAGGTCACAGCGACCAACAGAGCAGAACAGTGTCCCATATAGGAAGAAGAGATGAGGAAATACCTAAAGGGGAAAGGATGGCCCCTATGGTCGGACGTTTGTGCGAATGAGGAAACAGGTCCTGCCAGCATAGGACAAACTTGGTTGGACAGCCTGACCGAGATCCACAAGAAAAATTTGAGTAAAGTTCGCAAGCCGATGGCAATCGTTTCCTGCTTGGCACAATTGCGAGGCACAGAGGAGGTTGTGAGGATGCTCCGTAGACAGCTTGAGGAGAAGGAGAGAAGTAGAGAGGGAAATGTTAGCGAGTGTGAGAGATTAAACGAGCAACTCCGGGAGCAGCTAGCGGCGAAGGACAAGGAGATGGATGATGTCAAGAGGGCACACCAATCTTGTCTCGCCCACCTCAGCAGCTTCCAGATTGAATATGATAAGGCCTACCAGGACACGCAACGTGCTGTAATGGTAAGAGAGGAAACAGAGAACCAGGTAGAACAGTTGAGAAACAATGTGAGGATTTGAAGGCAGCCCTCCGAGCACTCCACAGTTCCACCCCAGAACAGAGGCAGAGTTTGGTGGATCATGCCAAGTGCAGGCAGCAAATTGCAAGATTGCAATCACTGCGATCCATTCAGAATGGGTTCAGAGATACCTTTGGCCCACAGCTAGATCATGAAGATGGCCCCGATTGGCAGGAACTTAGTGAAAGGGCCCAACAGTACGTGAATGAGACAGAAAATCAGAAAAGAGCCCCCAGGCACCGAAAAGAAAAGCACCCGCACCACCGACTGCACAGGCAGCACCCAACCCAATGAACCCCATCACCACGCAGTGCAGGGTAACGACAGAAGACCAACGCGATTTTGTGTACACCACCCCATTAATCATCACCCAGTTAAGAGATGCCCGTGTTAAAATTGAGACTTTTCACCCCACGTCAGACCCACACCACTTTTTCGAACGGGTTAGGCAACAAACCCTCATGTACGGTCTGGACGAGCAGGAAGAAGTAAAGCTCATAGTGATGAGCCTTGACCCGTTGGTTAGTTCAGCCCTTCCCGACCCACAAAATGTAGGAGGAGGTAGCCTCCAAGATATGAAAACAGCCAATTTAGACGCCATTGGCTACAATAGAGGAGATCCGGTAGATGGACTCAACAGGTGCAGACAGAAAAAGGGAAAGCATCCAACAGCATTTGCTGGACGCCTCTGGATCCACTTTCCCGCTGTATTCGGTGAGTTAGCCCGCGCCCAGTTATCGGTAGACAATATGGCCAAAAGGACCCGTATTCTAGTATCCCATGCCACGGAGGCAGGACAAAAGGCATGTGCCAACTACGACCCCTCAGACCCGGCACACAATGAAGTGTGGGTACTGAAGCGATTATCGAGAGCTTGAGAACAGTCCCTACAGAGAAAGACAGACCAAGAAAGAGTAGACGCCACCATGAATCTAGTAAGGGCACACCAAGCCCCCGCATGGGTAAATAAAGGCAGAAGTAACTCACAGCACCCTAAAGCGCAGGGATGCTACAATTGCAGACACAAAGGACATTATGCCCGAGAATGCAATGCCCCCCCGAAACAGCAACGGAATCAGCACACAAATTCCCCAGCTAGAAACAATGCCAGACCCATCCACAGCATTGGCGCCCGAGCAGATAATTTGGCCATAAACGGCACCAATTGATGGTGTTCGGGCTCCCCTACTTGGGGATACCCTTTGGGATAAGTCTGGAAGACCGGTAGTTGCAAGCACAGTCCGGGGACACCCAGTAGAGTTCCTTTGGGGCACAGGAGGGTCCCGAACCACGTTAAACTCCTCCACGATGTACCAGCGAGGTATATGGCCCACTACACATACCATTACCCTCAGTGACTTTACAGGTCACCTCTAGCAGGGACACATTACAGCCCCTGTGGATTTTCAGATTGGCAACATTAAAACGAAAAACTCAGTTGTTTTGGTAGATTTACCCCAGACAGCAGAACACACCTTGGGAATAGATTTTATGAGTGCCAACAAACCTTTCTTTCGACCCCGTAAATAAATGTATGTGGAAAATAGCGAGACCAGCACGCATCTCTGCCATGCTCACATTAGGAGACTGATGCATAAAGCATCGTTTGCCCAGCACAAGCACGACTGCGGCAAAATTCCAGAAGTGGTTAACAATACAGGTTCCGATCCTAAGCCCCAGAAACAATACAGCTTTCCCCAGCAAGCCGAGGGAGAGATAGCCAAAGTAATCCAGAGTTTATTGAACCAAGGAGTGATTTGGCTCGTAGCATCAACGACCAATGCCCCAATTTGGCCCGTAAGGAAACCAGATGGGTCATGGCGACTGACCATCGATTATAGGGAATTAAACAAAGTAACTCCATTAGCAGCCCCCACCATTGCCACGGGTCCCGAGACCATGTTAAACCAGGGACTCCAGTCGAGGTTTTTCATGGTATTGGATATTAGCAATGGCTTTTGGTCCATTCCACTGGACAAAACGTGCCAGTATACATTTGCGTTCACTTTCCAGGGACAGCAGTACACGTGGACGTGCCTTCCACAAGGCTTCCATAACTCCACCTCCATTTTTCACAGACAATTGGCGAACGGATTATCAAAATTTTCCTGACCTGAATGCCTTGTTCAGTATGTGGACGACTTGCTCCTGCAGACTGACACCAAAGAAGAGCACATTTCGCTTCTTTCGGAATTATTAGGACTCCTCAAAGAAATGTAATGCATAATTAACCCTAAGAAGGCCCAAATTCTCCAGGAAAATGTCACTTATTTAGGTACGGTCATCATGCATGGAAAGCGTGAAATAGAACACAAATGGATAGATTTGATTATAAAATTGCCCTTGCCCCAAAATGTTACAGCACTCCGGTCATTTTTAGGACTGGTTGGTTACTGCAGGAACCACATAGACGGTTTTGCCACAAAAGCAGCTCCACTTTCAGAGCTCCTTAAGAAACAGGCCCCATGGAATTAGCTTCCACAGCACACGGATGCTGTAGACACATTGAAACGCGCCCTGAGCACAGCCCCCGCTTTGCAGGCCCCAGATCCACACACCCCATAGGAGATGGAGGTAGCGACCACCGACCGAACACTTTTGGCCGTACCCCTACAGGAACGGCATGATCATTTAGGACCCATAGCCTATGCCTCACGAGCTTTAGATCCAGTAGAGCAGGGATTTTCAGCTTACGAAAGGCACCTCCTAGCAGTTTTCTGGGCGGTACAGTACGTCTCGTACATAACCGGACTCAACCCCGTAACCATTTTGACCGAGCACACCCGACACAGCTTTTATTAGACGGTAGATTAAAAGACGGCACGGTGAGCCAAATTTGATCAGCGCGCTGGACCATACTCTTACAAGGAAGCGGCATTACGGTAAAACGGACAAAGGTGCACACGTTTCTGGCCGACAATTTACACTATGCAGGAATCCCACATGAGTGTGAGATCATAGCACTCAAGCACAGCACAGGCCCCTTTGTTCCCAAGTCGGCACCGAAAAAGACATGCATCCGACCACAGACAACCCAGACAAAGCTTTGAAAATTTATATAGATGGCCCCTCCACAGTTCTTGATGGAAAAAGAATCACAGGATGTGGAATTTACGTCGAGGACATGCAGGGGCGCGCTTTAGAAGAGATCACATTAAAGTTGCCTGGACATTTAGGTTTGCAGGCAGCCGAGTTAGGAGCCATTGCTTACATTATCCATCACCCCGATTCGTTCCCGACCCCAGCAGACATATATTCAGACAGTTTGTACGTCTGCAACAGCCTGACAGAATTCCTGCCCCTGTGGGAATCTAGAGAATTTATATCCGTGACGGAAAAACCCTACCTGCAGCGCCATTACTCAAACACATCCTCCAGACAGCGGAAGGTAGAAAATACGGAATAGTTAAAGTTAGAAGTCACCACAGTTCCTCCCCACCCGGTAATGTGAAAGCAGACGCCATAGCGAAAGCAGGCTCATGACATGGCCACTTTTGGCAACCCCCCGAGAGTGCCCCTGTACACGCGGTTCAGGTCTCACAGACCAACATTCAAGACTTAGCCCAAGCACAAAAAGATGAGGCACGAAAGGAAATTTTAAAAGGAGACTTCCCAGACCCTATGATAAATTTAAAGATTCTTTGACGATCCATGAGGGAATCTTTTAAAAGGACGGTATTTATGTGGTCCCCACTGTTGTAATCTTGTATTTGAAAGAATGTTAACCTGCCGAACTACGCCAAGTTTGGGGGAAGCTTAGTTGATGAATCAAAGTCCTGGCGCACTACAAGTTGTAAGATTTGTAATATTTCTGGACTATGCCAAGTTGTTGGATTCCAAGTATTATTCAAATGTGTAAAGTTGAAGGAATTTATATTATCTCTGCTATTCGGTTACCAGTAGCACTTTGCGAATACTGGGACTCAGCAGAAATTTGCAGTTAAAACTTCTCAGGTGCCAATAAGAATTGTTTTATTTGTCTTTTATTGATTACGATTTGAAAGTCATTTAAAAGGCAATTCGTAGACAATTCGAAGCTTTCAGAGAATTACAGACATTATCTTTTTGCTGAGGCAGACAGCTCGAAAGTAACTTTTAAAAGGTCAAAGTCTGGAAATGAAACATGTAGTGAGAGAGAGAGCTAATCTTCAGCTAAACTCAATCTCAAAGTCAAAAGTACACTACAGGATGGTCTACATCTGGACCTGAGGGGCACAAATATCCTGGGGGGGAGATTTGTTAGTGCTCTTTGGGGGGGTTTAAACTAATGCAGCAGGGGCATGGGAACCTGGATTGTAGTTTTAGGGTAAGGGAGAATGAGAGAACAGAGGTCAGGAGCACAGATTTGACGTCGCAGGAGGGGGCCAGTGTTCAGGTAGGTGGTTTGAAGTGTGTCTACTTCAATGCCAGGAGTATACGAAACAAGGTAGGGGAACTGGCAGCATGGGTTGGTACCTGGGACTTCGATGTTGTGGCCATTTCGGAGACATGGATAGAGCAGGGACAGGAATGGATGTTGCAGGTTCCGGGGTTTAGGTGTTTTAGTAAGCTCAGAGAAGGAGGCAAAAGAGGGGGAGGTGTGGCGCTGCTAGTCAAGATCAGTATTACGGTGGCGGAGAGGATGCTAGATGGGGACTCTTCTTCCGAGGTAGTATGGGCTGAAGTTAGAAACAGGAAAGGAGAGGTCACCCTGTTGGGAGTTTTTTATAGGCCTCCTAATAGTTCTAGGGATGTAGAGGAAAGGATGGCGAAGATGATTCTGGATATGAGCGAAAATAACAGGGTAGTTATTATGGGAGACTTTAACTTTCCAAATATTGACTGGAAAAGATATAGTTCGAGTACAATAGATGGGTCGTTTTTTGTACAGCGTGTGCAGGAGGGTTTCCTGAAACAATATGTTGACAGGCCAACAAGAGGCGAGGCCACGTTGGATTTGGTTTTGGGTAATGAACCAGGCCTGGTGTTGGATTTGGAGGTAGGAGAGCACTTTGGGGACAGTGACCACAATTCGGTGACGTTTACGTTAATGATGGAAAGGGATAAGTATACACCGCAGGGCAAGAGTTATAGCTGGGGGAAGGGCAATTATGATGCCATTAGACATGACTTGGGGGGGATAAGGTGGAGAAGTAGGCTGCAAGTGTTGGGCACACTGGATAAGTGGGGCTTGTTCAAGGATCAGCTACTGCGTGTTCTTGATAAGTATGTACCGGTCAGACAGGGAGGAAGGCGTCGAGCGAGGGAACCGTGGTTTACCAAGGAAGTGGAATCTCTTGTTAAGAGGAAGAAGGAGGCCTATGTGAAGATGAAGTGTGAAGTTTCGGTTGGGGCGATGGATAGTTACAAGGTAGCGAGGAAGGATCTAAAGAGAGAGCTAAGACGAGCAAGGAGGGGACATGAGAAGTATTTGGCAGGAAGGATCAAGGAAAACCCAAAAGCTTTCTATAGGTATGTCAGGAATAAGCGAATGACTAGGGAAAGAGTAGGACCAGTCAAGGACAGGGATGGGAAATTGTGTGTGGAGTCTGAAGAGATAGGCAAGATACTAAATGAATATTTTTCGTCAGTATTCACTCAGGAAAAAGATAATGTTGTGGAGGAGAATGCTGAGCCCCAGGCTAATAGAATAGATGGCATTGAGGTACGTAGGGAAGAGGTGTTGGCAATTCTGGACAGGCTGAAAATAGATAAGTCCCCGGGACCTGATGGGATTTATCCTAGGATTCTCTGGGAGGCCAGGGAAGAGATTGCTGGACCTTTGGCTTTGATTTTTATGTCATCATTGGCTACAGGAATAGTGCCAGAGGACTGGAGGACAGCAAATGTGGTCCCTTTGTTCAAAAAGGGGAGCAGAGACAACCCCGGCAACTATAGACCGGTGAGCCTCACGTCTGTAGTGGGTAAAGTCTTGGAGGGGATTATAAGAGACAAGATTTATAATCATCTAGATAGGAATAATATGATCAGGGATAGTCAGCATGGCTTTGTGAAGGGTAGGTCATGCCTCACAAACCTTATTGAGTTCTTTGAGAAGGTGACTGAACAGGTAGACGAGGGTAGAGCAGTTGATGTGGTGTATATGGATTTCAGCAAAGCGTTTGATAAGGTTCCCCACGGTAGGCTATTGCAAAAAATACGGAGGCTGGGGATTGAGGGTGATTTAGAGATGTGGATCAGAAATTGGCTAGCTGAAAGAAGACAGAGGGTGGTGGTTGATGGGAAATGTTCAGAATGGAGTACAGTCACAAGTGGAGTACCACAAGGATCTGTTCTGGGGCCGTTGCTGTTTGTCATTTTTATCAATGACCTAGAGGAAGGCGCAGAAGGGTGGGTGAGTAAATTTGCAGACGATACTAAAGTCGGTGGTGTTGTCGATAGTGTGGAAGGATGTAGCAGGTTACAGAGGGATATAGATAAGCTGCAGAGCTGGGCTGAGAGGTGGCAAATGGAGTTTAATGTAGAGAAGTGTGAGGTGATTCACTTTGGAAGGAATAACAGGAATGCGGAATATTTGGCTAATGGTAAAGTTCTTGAAAGTGTGGCTGAGCAGAGGGATCTAGGTGTCCATGTACATAGATCCCTGAAAGTTGCCACCCAGGTTGATAGGGTTGTGAAGAAGGCCTATGGAGTGTTGGCCTTTATTGGTAGAGGGATTGAGTTCCGGAGTCGGGAGGTCATGTTGCAGCTGTACAGAACTCTGGTACGGCCGCATTTGGAGTATTGCGTACAGTTCTGGTCACCGCATTATAGGAAGGACGTGGAGGCTTTGGAGCGGGTGCAGAGGAGGTTTACCAGGATGTTGCCTGGCATGGAGGGAAAATCTTATGAGGAAAGGCTGATGGACTTGAGGTTGTTTTCGTTGGAGAGAAGAAGGTTAAGAGGAGACTTAATAGAGGCATACAAAATGATCAGGGGGTTGGATAGGGTGGACAGTGAGAGCCATCTCCCGCGGATGGATATGGCTGGCACGAGGGGACATAACTTTAAACTGAGGGGTAATAGATATAGGACAGAGGTCAGAGGTAGGTTCTTTACGCAAAGAGTAGTGAGGCCGTGGAATGCCCTACCTGCTACAGTAGTGAACTCGCCAACATTGAGGGCATTTAAAAGTTTATTGGATAAACATATGGATGATAATGGCATAGTGTAGGTTAGATGGCTTTTGTTTCGGTGCAACATCGTGGGCCGAAGGGCTTGTACTGCGCTGTATTGTTCTATGTTCTATGTTCTATCACTGACACAGACTAACAAACTAACAGAAAGACAACACAACAACACAACACAAAGACTAAAATGGCAGGGGGGGGAACTTTTCAGTTCTCCACTTTCATATCTGTCTTAAGTCATCTAATAACACTCCAATATAATCCTAATTGGTTTGGGTTAGACTCAAACACATTTGATTTGGTGGCAAGCCGTCCATCTTCAATGTGCAACATTAGCTTTTAATTGTTTCATGTCTGCATGTTATGGAATGTGATATTCTGCTAATCTTTACCGACAAAAACTGGTCTTCTGCTGACTTAGCTGTTATCTGCATTGTGAACAATGTTGCCTTCATGTTGCTATGCTGTCTGCTTCGTCCTTGATCTGATTACTGGTACAGCTTGTGTTTTAATGTCACACTGACTTTGAAAATATGCATTTGCCAGAACAACGGACCTCAGTAAAAGTGAATTATGCTGTATAAATGGGTATTTAAAACTGGGGCTTAATATTTATGCTTAAACAGCTATCTTTTACCTATATTATTTGTATTAGAAATACCTGGCTTCTACACCCACCCAGGATAGGAACGAGATTATTTGCAAATTCCATGACAGACATGGACATCAAGGGATAGAATCCACCCTTGCCCACCTCAGACTTCTCTGCTGGTGGCCTGATTTAAAAACCAACGTTAACCATTACGTTGAGAATTGTTTGATTTGCGCACAGAACAACCCGGACGGATATGCAAAGAAAGGCCAGCTAAGGCACACCCGCCCTGTAAATGGCCCATGGACAAACTTGCAGTTAGACTATATTGGTCCCCTCCCCCACTGCAGAAAAGGATTTAAATATGTGTTGGTTGTCATCGACACTTTCACGAAATGGGTAGAAGCTTTCCCTTCAAGAACAAATACGGCCAAAGCCACGGCAAAAATTCTAACTGAGCAAATTTTTACTCGATGGGGACTTCCCCGTAGTATTGAGTCGGACCAAGGCTCGCACTTCACAGGTAGAGTCATGAAAAATGTCATGACGATTTTTGGCATAAAACAGAAGTTTCACATTGCTGATCACCCGCAGTCCAGCGGCATTGTGGAACGCATGAATGGGACACTAAAGGCCACACTTAGGAAAATGGTACAGCAGCGTAACACGGCATGGGACACAGTGCTCACATTCGCACTGATGTTTATTAGAAACACGGTGTTGAGTTCGACAGGTTACACCCCCCACACCCTTATGACCGGACGACCCATGAAGGGTACCGAGTATTTATTTGAACTTGATTTGGCCAGCCCCGCAGTCACCGCCCTTCCCACGAAAAAGCGGTCCAAAACATGTTGGAAAATATTAAAGCAGCACACCTCGCTGCAGCTGTTCGACTAGGCGCTAGACAAAAGCAGAGTAAGGACTGCTTTGATAAGACAGTACACCCGACAGGGTATACAGTTGGACAGCAAATTATGATCTCCCTGTACAATCCCAGTTCATTCCTCTCCCCTAAATTTGCAGGACCCTACTCAATCTCCGATAAAGTAAGCCACTCAGCTTACAAAATCACACATCCTAATGGAAAGTCAGGATGGTTCCATATAAATCAACTTATGGTTTATGGAATGCAGTGCAGCCACTCGCATCACCTCTCATTGGCAATGGCAGACAGCGGAGACCCACCCACTGACAACCCAATCCTGCCCTCCCCCAGCAGTGACAGCAAGTCCACAGACACGACCTTTACCCCGCCCCCAGAGTCAATTTTCACCCTAACACTTGATTCGGCTGCTAGCGACAGCGACAGCACAACTGATGCCCTTGATAGACCTGAACAATGGAAACACAGATCAGGCCCCAGTCACTATGGCCCCAGTGACACCGGCCACGATATGTTCAGCCCCTTAGAGACAATTTATTTGCGGTTACCAGAACCTGACCCACCACCCGACGATAGCAACACCCCCCTTGCCCCTACCGCCCTACAGAATGCAAAACATTGGCACTGCAATAATTCCTGTCGTCTGACACGGAACTATGAGATGGACCCCACATCGGCCCACACCGAATTGGCACTCAAACTCCAGGCATGAGTTTGGCACCCGGGAGATGGTGATGACTCAAAGTCTTAATAAGCCATGACCAGGGACTGCCAGGTTTGCACGGAGTGTAAACCACACTTCTATCGGCCCGACAGAGCACACCTGGTAAAGGCTTCCCGCCCAATTTGAGCGCCTCAGCATCAACTTCAAAGGGCCCCTCCCCTCCACTGACCGTAACGTGTACTTCCTCAACGTTGTTGACGAGTACTCACGATTCCCCTTTGCCATCCCGTGCCCTGACATGACCTCTGCCACCGTCATCAAGGCCCTGCACAGTCTCTTCACTTTGTTCGGTTTCCCCACCTACATCCACAGCGATCGGGGTTCCTCCTTCATGAACGACGAGTTTCGTCAGTTCCTGCTTAGCAAGGGCATCGCCTAAAGCAGGACGACCAGCCATAACCCCCGGGGAAATGAACAGGTGGAGAGGGAGAATGCGACGGTCTGGAAGGCCGTCCTCCTGGCCCTACGGTCTAGAAGTCTCCCAGTCTCCCGCTGGCAGGATGTCCTTCCCGATGCGCTCCACTCCATCCGGTCGCTCCTGTGCACTGCCACCAATGAGACCCCTCACGAACGTATGTTTGCCTTCCCTAGGACATCCACCTAAGGGGTCTCGCTCACGTCCTGGCTGACAGTCCCAGGGCCCGTCCTCTTCTGGAAGCATGCAAGGCGTCATAGATCGGATCCCCTCGTTGAGAAGGTCCTGCTCCTCCATGCCAACCCACAATATGCCTACGTGGCACATCATGACGGGCAGCAGGACACAGTCACCCTCCGGGATTTGGCACTTGCAGGTTCCCCAGCGACCATCACCATCACCCCCGACCCTACATCGTCTCCCTCCACCACTACCCGGCTACTTCGAGATTTGGTACCCGCAGGCCCACCGGCGACCATCACCACCACCCCCGCCCCTACACCGCCCCCCCCCCCCATCGACTCAACTACTGGGCGAAGACGAAAACAACATGCTCCCGGACGCGCAGGTCTCGACACCAGTGCGCACACCACAGCTAGGACTGAGGCGATCACGGCAGAAGGTCAAGGCCCCCGACAGACTCGACCTTTAAGTCCACATCACCCCCACTGGACTCTTTTTTAACAGGGGGTGAATGTGGTAAACCACTGTTAGTGTATTATATGTATTGTGGTAAACTGTTACTGTACTACATGTATTGTGGTAAACCACTGCCTGATGGCTCTGCCTATGGTTCCTCCCCTCGGGATCGGTATAAAGGTGGCTGACCTCCGGCCCTGCCCCAGTTTGGGTTCAGTGGCCAGGAGGCTTCCTGTTTAGCTTAGTTTCGTTCACTACTCGTCTTGTATTAATTGATGGCACATCATAACCCCATTGAGACCCTTTTTGGAATGGAACCTTGAGGTGTCCAGATGATGAGAGAAAGGAACCGATTGAGATTTACTGTGTCCTACTCCATGATGGAACCTGCCTGCTTTCTTCTTTAGTTTGTGTTTTTAATGATGAATCCTCTCTCTCTTGTATGACATTGTGTGTCGACCTCAGACACGTTTCTTGATACAGTTGTGACAACCCTTCTGATGCCACATGGCAGTTAAAGGTACAGGTTTGCTGAAGCCCATATATCCTCAAATCCTTACCGCTCTCGGAAGGTCACTCAGGCAGTGGAGTAACGGCACTGATCCCCGCCCTGCCTGAGGACCCCCTATACATTTGGTCAGCCAAGCTCGAGTAGTGGAGCAACGGCACTGATCACCACCCTACCCAGGGATTCCACCCATTCTTGCCCTGCCGCGGATCATATGCACCCATTCGGAGAATTATTTTCAAAATTCTTTTGATGTTCTTTTTACAATTGTGGTTTAAAGAATGCACTTTTGTCCCCTTTCCGGTGACCCTTCGGTTGCTGACCCCCACCTGCTATTTACATGTTCAAATCACTTGACTGAAACGAGTTTGCAGAGGATGGAGAAATTGTCCGCCCACTCAGCCCATCAAACACAGGCTGCGAGTATGCTTGCACTGTGACAGAATTTTTTTTTTCCAGATGTCTGGTCTCCCAAATAGTTGTTCGAAAAAAAAAAGGGGAGTCACATATGGTGATGATTCTAAATGGGAAATTGATTAAGGAGAAACAGACAGACAAATATTAAGCAACAAGATAATAACAGATATTATGCTTGTACCCCCAGGAAGATACGGATATACCTGAAGACGGAGAAAGACATGGACAAGATGAAGACGAAACTGATGACCTGCATCATGATCATTGTTGGATCAATACAGTTGCGCGCGTTATCCGCCCTTACACCCCTCACCACACAGGCCCTAAACATGACCACCCAACACGACACCCCTAGCCCGGACACTACACCACGCATAGACACAGCCACTGATACCCCCACATGGTGTGAGAATATCATAAAATGGTATTCCCTTTCGTACACAGTAGAGGCCCTACTGGTTATAGCTATACTTTGCAGTGTCATCCAGACGATCAAACTTTGGAAATGGCGAAGGAGAGCCTCCCGCCCTCCAGTATACACACTTAGAGCCCTTTTCCTCAGACTCCAGCAAACCCCACACTCTTTCTGAACCCTTCCTCCCTCATAAATTCTGCGGTTGTTTTTTTAATAAAGTTACTTTTTTGTACATGGACATTAGTGATAAGTAGGAATGTGATGCTGCTATTGTGTATTTTGTATTGTAATATGAGTTCTTTGGTTATTAGATAGCAGCATGAGTGGAGTCTAGTCAGAGACAGTTTGGGTTTCCCTTTTGTGTAAAGAGACTGAAGTGTATGTTTGAATGTTAAGTGCCCCCTTAGAATTTTTAGAGATATCTGTTATAACAGGGAAAACTTAGGTAAATACGTCGGCCCAGAGGACAGAATAGGACAGAACCTGTCCTTGATTGAGGTACCCGGCATGTCAGAGAACAGGAGAAGGTCCAGTAGTGTGATCCTTCACGCTGCGCGTTGTGGATCAAGAGGACGGAATGTAGCCATCTGGGATGGCCAATTGCAGCCAGGAACAGGGAAGGTTGCAAAGCATAGCAGGAAAAATGGACAATGCGGGATTCAGGTAGGCTCAGAGCCTGAATGTGTATTTACAAATGAGGAATCCAGATGGTATCGAAACCCCCAACCGATTAGCATTTGATGGCCCATCTCCGTCAGACAAAGGACTGATACTTGAGCGACCGATCCAACCCCAGACATTTCGGCGTCACTCCCTGTACTCGGGAAGCATAAACAACAGGGTCAATGACCGCTTGGGACACGCCCAGCCATCAAGGCATCCACCCCTTTGTTGGTTCGAATCGATCACAGTGATCAGAAATTACCCAATTAATGGGATCCAAACTGAAGGACCGCCCAAAAGAGCGCGAAAACCCCCAAGAATAAAAAGAGAGACCACCATGTGTTTGGCCTCTCTTGGACCTGGCGCTCCGGCCACTTCCAAGTGCAGCACCACCAGAAGCAAGTTCAAGTTCAACGCCTGCTACCAGACAGATGAGCCCAGCTGAGCAGCAGTTACTTCTACAGACCCAATAGATACAGATCCGAACAACGGCCACTGTTCCTCTGACCTAAGCTGGGTGCCTGAAGTTAAGTACAGGTTGTCATAGTCAATAGGTGTAGTTTAACTAGTAGTGTTTATGTTGCATGATTAATTGTGTGTGTAAATAAAGTACCCTTGATCTTGAACTAACTGCTGTTTGGCTCTTTCATCGCTAGCCGGTTGAACCTTGTGGTGGTATCATTTGATGCCTGGCTACTCTGAGCAATAGAATATTGATGTCCAAAGGAAGGAGGGCAACCTCATTGACTGCCATATTTACAGTAGGCAAAAAAGGCAACAATACGTTGCACTTTCCTCCTGCTCAGCCGGAGTCCACGAATAAGAGGCACTGCCAGTACACAAGAGGCCACATGCGGTGCCTTCTTTGCATCTCCTCCTCCTTGGCCTGTTGGACAGCTCACTTTCCATCCTGGGCGACTGCCACCTATCCCTCTGTGGCACACTCTGCTTTTGCCTGCTCCGCTACAGCACGCTCTGCTGCTGCAGCTTCCTCCCCCTTGAGCAGCTCTGGGTTGGATAGCCACAGGGTATCCCCCAGGGCTGTGACAACTAGCAGGAAGGCCACCATTGCTGGATGAATTCCAATATCCATTGTCTGCATTGGTGAAAGGCCAACATGTCAGCATGGTGCTTACTCCATGCCCAAATAGGTCCAACGGGCTACATGATGGCCCCGGTTGGCACCACGGGCTTTGCCCCTGCATGTCCCTCCCCCCTCACATCCCCATATCTCTAGTACCATCGGTGGCCGGCACTGTGGGCTCCCTGGACTGGCGCTCATCTCTGATGGCAGGTGTACCATCGGCTGGCACTGCCCACGCCAGCATTATGCACCATAGGGGTTACTATGGCTGTTGCCCTACGTGGGCCGTAGGCAGGTGGCAGCTGGGTTGGGCAGGTGTAGCAGGGGTGTGGGGTGTGGCGGAGGGTGGGGTGTGGAGGTTGGGGCACCCATACGACTGGTGTCCCTCTGCAGAACAAAGGGCCAAAGTGGGTGGTCAGTTATTGCGCAGCAAGGTGGCTGCGGTAATGGCAGTCCATGCCTGGGCACTGTCCCAGCCCCGTGGGGGTCACCCTGGCTGCTTGACCTGTTCCCCCGTCATCCACATCTGCAGCCCCCCCCCCCCAATCGGCCCTGGCCGGGACCCCCCACACAATCAGAGTCCAGCTCGGCAACCCGCAGTCCCTTCTCTCTGTGTCCTACCTCCTCTCTCCCACGCCTTCATCAGCCATGGTGTCAGTTTCATGATTTGTAAATGCACAAATCAACCATACCATCGGGAACTCTGCCCATCGCAGGAGAGGAATCCTGGAGGACCCAGAGGATATTGGGTCAGATCCGCTAATGATATGCAAATTGTGAATGCTGTATGTGCCTTCCGGTAAGCATTGATGTCGCTGTTGAGGTGATGAAGAATCACGATTTAGCATCAAATCAGTGCCCGCCCCGATTTTGTCAGCGGAACCTATTCTCCGGCCAAACGATTTCGGAATCAGCAAGCGGAGAATCCCGCCCATGATTTGGATAACTGTCCAACAAAATAACTTGGAACGTCTGCCCTTTGTCTGATGATAGTATGGCTGAGGGTGGGTTGTGAGGGTGGTGGTATGGAGGGTGGGGGCTGTTGTGCGAGGGTTGTGGGTTGGGGGCATCCATACAGCCGGTGGTACTCTGCAGAACCGGGGGCAAAGGAGGGTGGTCAGCATGGGGCACGCAGCAAGATGGCTGCCTTGCAGGCCATGGCAATGGCAGCCCATGCCGTGTGGGGGGTCCCCCCGGCACCATGCCCACCCTCCGGTCACCCCCCCACCCGGCCCTTGTCATGTGCCTCCCCACCCCAGCCAGCCCGGCCAGTGTCAGGACCAGCAGCCCACAGTCGGGCCTCTCCTTTCACACCTCCTCTCTCTCCCTCATCAGCCACGGCGCCTGTTTTTAGAAACACAAGTGAAACTCGCTGCCGGGAATTTGCCCCAGTGGAGGCGGAGAATCGCGGAGACCTGAAGAATACCGGGTCAGGCCCGCTAATGATATGCCAACGTCGTTTACTGTATGTGTAGAGTGGAACGCATTGACAATGTGATTAAGCGTGAACCCGGTGCCCGCCAGGGTTTTGGTGTTAAAACAGTTTCTCCGCCTAATCGCCTTTCCCGATGTTGCTGCGGCCGACAGAATCCCGCCCAATATATAGTTGAACGGGTTTTACTCCCCATGTCCTGTTGACGGGACGGCCCATTAGCGGACTAGAACCCTTGTTGGGATCAGAATTGTCAGAAGCAGAATTGATAGCTGTCAGTCACGAAAAGGTGTACAACAATGATGGATAATATCCAAGCCGCCCATGGTCGATGCAGTTAAAATGGGACAGAAAAAGAAGGGGAGCGAAGCAAATTTTGATGAGAAGGTCAAACCTGTAAAAATATTGGAAGGACATGCAAAACCAATTAACCAGATACTAAAAGAGAAGACTATTGATTCAGACCAGAATCAGAATCGAATTCTTTGCAGTATTTATGGAAATTGGATGTTTGAGCTGAACGTTTGGAAGAAGTGAATAAAGAATTAGTTTGGAAAGGGAATGAAAATTTGTTTAATTTGAACTGCTGTGAGTCTCTGTTTAAATGAAATTTGAGCCGTACTAAAATTCAATAGGTCTGTCTATTCTAAAACAAAGCTAAGACAAATTTGGCAGCAATCCAATTTGATACTTTCAAAACACTTGAATTGGAAACAACAATTCTTACTGTTCTCACCCCAGTCCAATGCCGGCATCTCCACATCATAACAATTTGAGAGTCAGTTAACAACCCATTTCACCAAATATCTCTTAACTTTGATTAATTACCAAAAATTGGAAATTGAAATTGGTTATAAAAAGCATAAAGTGATGAAATTTGAGCAAAATTGAAGGAACAGAATGAAATAAGTTTTTTAATCACATAAAAGGACTCGATTGCATGCCAAGTTTCTCCGCCCACTCTCCGTCCCTTTAGGTTCTGTAGGAAAATTAGTCATTTCAGCAGACGGCTGATTTGTTCTAAATCGCACGGAAAATTGTGCTTCTACGATGTGTTGTTCTATGTTAATTTATATGAGGTTTAATTGTGAATTTGTGGGAATTCAATAAGACCATGAATTGTGAAGTTTTTAAGCATATTTCAGAGGAATTTTGAATATGTGACAATTATATTGGGCTGGATTCTCCGTTTCAGCAGCTAATTGCTGGCTCGAACGGAGAATTCGCGGGTGTTTTACGACCAAAACATCAGCACTGACACCTCATCGATTCTGGGACCGGTGAGGGGCTAGCAGCGGTGCGGGGTGAAACTCCTGGCTCCCGCACCAAAATCGGCCGGAGAATAGCCGGGTCCCTGGCTGCACATGCGCACGGCGATGACCTTCAGCGGTCGCACCATGCAACGTGGCGCCGGCCGTGCAAGGACCCGACCTGCCATCTGTGACCCCACAGGCCACCTCCTTGCCACCCCCACCAGTCCCCCAAGCACCCACAGAAGCCTCCCTGGCATGGATCCCGGCCGAGTGTCGCATCGCTGGACACTGTCAGCAGCTGCTACGCTGGGTTCCCAATCGCTGAGTGGAGGAAGGGTTCAGCAATGATACCTCTTAACACTAAATAGCTAGCATGCGACTAGATTAGTTTTACTAAGGATTGGGATGAATTATAGGAAGAGTACCGAGTAATCATTATTAACCATTAAACATGTATTTTTAGGACACAGCAGTAATAAGTAATCAATAGTGAAACAATCCACGGTGCTGGTTCTGTTGTTCTGTTTCTCACAAACAAACAGCACAGGATATTGCAATTGTACATAGCTGTCAGGATGAGGGACCTGGCATCAATCATGGGTTGCTTGCGATTCTATTGGGTGAAGTTTAAACATTGCTTGCAATTCTATTGGGTGAGTTTAAACATAGCAGCTTCAAGGATACATACAACTGGGGAGGGCTATTGATTTTTGAATGCTGTATATGTACTGAGTTTGTGTCTTTGTTCTGTAGAAGGACTTTGGCAGCTTTCCAGGTCTTATCTCTCATGTACATGAAAGCAAGCTGGTAGAATATTAAACGTCTTCAAATTGTTGATGTATCTGATGCTCTTTGTACTGAATTGAGCCACAGGAGAAAAGCCCACATGGAAGCTGACTCAATACACAGGCCTTGAAACCGCTCCAAAATTATTTGGAGCTGCGAGCATTATTGTCCACAGGATTCTGACCAAAATAATATGCCTCCCCGGGTGAGTACATTTTCATTTACCACCCAGTAGATAGAGGTTGTGTATCACACAGTCGGATCCATAAGTTGTGCGATTCGGACAAGGGGTGCAAGTTGCGAGTAAGTAGCGGCAGACATAAGCAACACTGAGAACGCGCTAACATTGGGTGGACAAAGGCGGACTTTTGTACCACGCCAAGGAGCAGTGCAGGATAAACCACCGCGCGTTTTAAAAAAAGACTGGAAAGGGTAGGGCCCCGCAATGATTCGATGGAGTCCAAAACAGGGAGCCCCTAGGGGGGACCTGATGGCAGTATGATGCAAACCATTGTTATTGAGCATAGGAAGTTGATAAAAAAGATGGTTGAAAAAGGATATGATTCAGAAGCGCCCGAAGCTGAGCAAAAGGCTTGGTGGCAAGGGCAGACTAAAAATAAGGCAGAGATGACAGCTGTAATACTTGCTGCTCTGCTGAGAAATCGCCTCAACACTGAGTCAGAGCAGGAACAAGCAGCCTCTATCAGAAAAGCGCAGGAGGAGGGACTTAACAAACCACAGGGAAGGATGGTGGCTGAGCCACTATATCCCTCCCTCCCTGAGGAGGAAGGAGAACAGGCGGAAATAGACAGGGACAGTTTAGCTGACGAAGCAGCCCAGTATAATGACTATCCACCCCCCGTATAATTCAAAAATCTCTTCCACTCCCATGGCACCAATACGAACTACATTCCCAACCACCGCGGGTGGGAGAGGGGCCATGGCGGCCACTCAAGCAATGCCGCTGACTGCAGCGGAGAAACAAATGTTCATGGACAAACTCAGTCCATTGCGCAGAAGCCGTACAAATTCAGCCTTTTGGGAAACCACGGATGAATGAAGGGAAACCCACGATCTAACCCTGGATGATGTGAGACTGTTAACAAAGGGGAAATGACCTGGTCCGGCCTGGCCCCCAATGTACAAAGCAGGAGCTGAATAACAGAACAGACCAGCAGAAATATGATCATGTTAAAGGGGACCTGGGGCGAGCCGGAGGACATGGTAGTGCTAATTGGACAAAGGTGACACTCGTTAAACAAGGTCCCAAAGAAACAGCAGCCGATTATCGGGAACGGAAATTCCGAAGTTATGTAGATGAGGGGGGTATAGTCAACCCCCAGAAAGACGATGAGATTTTGAAAATATGGTAAAGGACGGATTCAGTCCAGCCCTCACTAAAATAGAAGAAATGGGTCTCCCGGTAGGAAATACATATCAAGAAATTATGAATTGGGACATGAAAGCTGAGGCAAATTGCCAGAAAAACTCCAAATTAGCCGCAATTCAAACTGGGGAATCCCAACCCAAAGCAAAAGGGGAATGTTTCTTTGGTGGGAGGAAAGGACACTTTGCGAGGGAATGTCAGAATAGGGCCGCCGGGAGGGTAATTCGATGTACTAACTGTTGGAGGAATGGCCACGAGAAACGGGACTGCTGGGCGAAAGAGGGAGGAAAGGAAGGACAGGGACCCAAATGATCAAAGACTGGCATGGAGTTCCTCCCTCGCAGCCTCGTCTCAGCGCAGCCTCAGCCAGTGATTCAAATCACAGCGTCCGAATTACAGAAGTTGCTGGGACAGAAATGACAATTAGCAGCCCTGGGAACCCAGGGCAGGGACCCCCGGATGTATGTGGACATGGTGTTGAGGATTCAGCATTGTACAATGCTGATTGACACCGGGGCAGCCGTGTCCATTACAGATTTACCCTTGCCAACAACAAATCATAGTATGCAACTACAGGGAGTGACTGGAGGAACACGAACGGCAATCTTAAATGAACCGATCGTTTTAGAAATAGGGTGTCAAGCAGAACAGGTTCAAATTTGGAAATGCTCGACTGGGGAAGGCAGCATTCTGGGGATAGATTTATTAGAACAGCTGGGGGCTGTAATTGACACAAAGGCAGCCTCCATAACGTGGAACAAACCCCACAGACGGGACCGGTGGGGGCAACGCAAAGGCATCATTGCTGATCTGGACCAGCAATGGATTGCAACTAAAACTTCCTCCAGTACTAATTCACCTATATGGCCCATTAAAAAAACGGATGGCAGCTACTGACTGACCATCGACTACACTGTCCTAAATAGGCATGCAACTAGGGAATACCCCATAGTAGCAAACTCGGCGAGTATTCCTAATACTATAGGGGCCGAACATTGATATTTACAGTTCTAGACACAGCTAACGGTTTTGGTCAATCCCCGTGGCTGAGGAGCATCAGTACAAGTTTGCTGTTACAGTGGGGAACCAGCAGTACACCTGGACCCGCTTACCACAAGGGTACCACAATAGCCCCGCTATATTTCATTAGAATATGGCCCAGATAATCGAACCCCTACATTGTGTCGGGACCACTATTTTACAATATCTGGATGATATTTTAATCGCCTCAAACAGTTCAGCGTCATGCTGCCTGGCCCTCCACCAGGTGGCGCAGGCGATCCAAGATGCTGGACTTGAACTAAATCCGACCAAAGTAAAGCTTGGACAGAGTCAGGTGACATATTTAGGACATATTATTGCTCAAGGAAAGAAAAAATTCCCGGAAGACAGAAAGAAAGCCATGCTCTGCATGCAGAGACCCCACACGGTGAAAGGGGTCAGACAAGTGCTGGGATTATTTAACTATTGCAGGAACTTTGTGGAGGGATACGCAGCCATCGCGAAACCCCGATAGGATTTAACGAAGGGACGAAAGGCCAGCAAAGACAAGATCGAGTGGGGGGAGGAGGAGACTCAGGCTTTTCCCAATCTAAAACAAGCAATGGTGAAGGTGCCCGCCCTGGGGTTGCCGGACCTCAGTAAGCCATTCCACATCTTCTGCCAAGAAGATAGTAGAATGCAGGCCGCTGTCGTAGCCCAGTGGCATGGGGATAAATTTAGACCAGTCGGATACTACTCCGCCCAAATGGATGCGGTAGCCACAGGCATGCACTGATGTGTGCAGGCCTTGGCGTGTGCTTCATGGGCAATAAATGTATCAGAACCCATCACCTTGATGGGTAAGATAATCCTCCATAGCCCGCATACCATTGTTCAACTCTTAGAGGCAGGAAGACTGAAGGGTGTCTCGGATAGGAGATGCTCAAAGTGGGAAGCTATTATTTTACCTGGGGATAGACATGTGGAAATCTGTCCAGATATGAAGGAAAATCCCGCGATAGGGTTAACGATACGAGGAACGGAGCATGAATGCGTTGTGGAAGTAGAGGAGGACACGAGTGGAGGCTTGGCAGAAGAGCCATTGGTGGGAGAGGGAATGAGCAACTTTTCTGTGGATGGAGCAAGGAAGTATATAGGAGGAGAGTCCCGTCCAGCACGGGTTGTATTGGATAGTGAAGGTGAATTGATTGCAGCCGTGAAGGCCGCAGGCAATGCTGATATTGATGTACGGCAGGTGCAAGAACGAGCACGAGTGGAGGAAAAGGAGGGGTGTAGAAATAACGGGGGACAGATAGGCCATAATGGAATATGGAGGAGAGAGGGAAAGATAATAGCCCCTGAGGCTGTGCAACAATCCCTGTTAGACATATATCATGGACAAGTGCACACAGGGAGGGACTATATGATCAAACTATTCAAGGAATGTTGGTGGTGTAAGGGAATGGGCAGGGATGTGACCAAATTCTGCCAGCGATTCATACAGTGCGCCCTGGTGGAACCAGGCCGTCCCTGCAAGATAGAAATGGGAAGTCAGCCCTGGCCCAAAGGGCCACGGGAAAATTCGCAATTGGATTTTACTGGACCATTGCCTCGGGTACAGGGTAAAACAAACTGTTTGGTGATTGTAGATCAATTCACCGATGGATGGAAGCATTCCCGTGTAAGGACGCCACCTCTAGTACCGTGGCTTTGATATTGGCGAACTAAATAATACCAAGGTGCGGGGTGCTCCTCCAACTGGATTCTGACCAAGGGGCCCATTTCATGGGAAAAGTCATGAAGGAGGCTTGTAAGGTTTTGGGGACCGGCAAAGATTCCACATCCCATACCATCCTCAAAGCTCGGGAATGGTAGAGCGAATGAATCAGAACTTAAAAAACAGCCTGGCCAAAGCTATATTGCAGGAAGGGAATAATTGGGTACAGGCCCTGCCGGCAATATTGTTGCATCAAAGAGCCACCCCCACCTGGGGGACGGGTCTAACCACTTTTCAGTTAATGACAGGGAGAGCAATGCGCCTCCCGGAGGAGGTGATAACTGGAGGGGCAGAACTTGAGATAAACAAAGGAACTGTACTCCAATGCATGCAAGATCTGGTGAACCGCCTGCATGCCCTTAAGGGTCAGGTAATTGCACAGCAACAACATAGTGTCACGTGTTTAAGAAATGTACCTTTACGAAATGGAGCTGCTCATGTTACTGCAGTGATGTCAGAGTGAGGGTGGGGCTGAGCTCTGCTTCTGCTTTTTTAGTTTCAGTTTGAGAAGAGCTTGAGTGTGTCTGTGTTCTTTCAGTGAGCTGCACTGCTGTTGAACTCTGCCACGCAAAGACTATCTATGGATCATTTGGCAAACTCGGAATTATAAAAAGGTCTCAGTATTAAATGTAACCCTAATGTGTTCCTGTTTGAAGGTTTGTTAAGTCTTTTGGATGATAAAAGGACAGCATACAGGTTACTTAGTGTTTTATTCTTTGGGGGGTGTATTTGAATTAATGGTTGCAAAGATATTCACTGTTTGTTTTAAAAAGGTTAACTTGAGTTCATAGAATAAACATAGTTTTGTTTTAAAAACCACTGGACCATTTTTTGCTGTACCATACCTGTAGAGTGGGCCCTGTGCTCCCCATACCACAATCTATTAAAAGTTGTGGGTCAGGTGAACTCCATGATACACTTTGGGGTTCTCTAAACCCTGACCCATAACAATAGAGATTGGACCAAACTGACTGCTAAGGATACCTCAAAACTACCAACACCAGGGGATAGGGAAAGGTCAAACTCATGACTGGTAAAAAGGGACTAGGGGTTCGATGGGAGGGACCCTATGCAGTAATCATTGCTGGATAAACATGTGCCCTAATAGACAAGAAACTGGTCCGCGGTGGAGGCACTGGTTGCAGTTGAAACCATATCCTCATGAGTATTCCCATAGTCACAAGAATTGAGAGATCCCTCCAGTAGGTTGGCGAACCCAAGGAGCGGGGGGGGGGGGGGGGGGGGGGAGGGGGGGAGAGAGGAGGGTAGCCATGGTATTGCCAGCTGCGGCACTTGTAATGGGAATTATCTGAATTTGTAGATGGGCCACCAGAGTGGTTCAGGATGTTGGACAAATACGAGGGAGGAGTGAAGATGATGAGAATGATATCATGCTAATTGAGCGCCGGAAGGTGTTTGTTTATTCCCATAGGATTCTATTGCTAGTACATGTTGGATCCCCACTTCATTTTTGGTTGCAGCCATCAACATCGACCACCGCAAAAGGCGTCGGATATTGCGGATAGAAGAACCAATGATTGCATGTATACTAATGTCACGCGGGTGCGTCGGGCTGCAGTAAATGTTATGAGAGATGCAAAGGGGAGGAGTGGTATAGGTTTTTATTATGATGGGACTCAGGACGTATGTACAAACGGGACTCTATATGTTCCTGCGGGGCAGCTTATACAAAGTACTTGCAATTCCAAAATACCTAGGCCCTGTATCAGTTGGGAACCCAGGATCAAGGGAATTACAGGTGATACGGAAAGCTGGGATGCAGGACCTTTGCCCCTAGGCATGATCATGACATTGTTTTTTTATAATGACCGATCAGAGAACGTTAAATGCCATCGATGGCCCAAATCGCCCAATTGTGAAATATCAAGTAATAGGGGACCATCTGGAAATTCACTGCATAGATCCCTACCGGCACCTAACTGTACTGAAAATCATGAGATGATATGTGACAGATTAACAGCTTTGTATTAGGGAAGTGCGGTAGGCAGCCAGTCAGCACAGGAGCCCGAGAATCGGGTGTGATATTGTAGGAAGCAGGGACCCCACCTGGTACAGGTGGCGACCGTGCAGAAGCCTACTACCACCACTGTGACACCGGCGAGCTCCGGCTCGAGTACAACCACGAGTCCAAAGTCAACTCCTAAGCCCGAATGTGATGAGCATATCACTAGCCACACGATGGGACACGGGTTAGTTCTGACCCCCTCTGATGAATTAGTGACGATAGTACCTGGACATGAACATGTGAACGTTATGGTTAATCTCACCAGTCTACACTTACCAGCCTATTGCTATGGGCAAGGATTGTTTGAAGCCTTGGAGAGGGCGATTTTGGATGGGAGTGGATTGGCAACACGTAAGCGACGACAGAGAGGCATAGTGGAACTGGCGGTGGCAGATTACAGGGCAGGAGTTTCAACTGTCAATGCCCTTGACATTGCTGAGATAAGTGAGGAGATTGAGGTTATGAAAGGGCAAATGAGAGCTACAGTTAAGGACAGATACCAGGATGCCAAAACGGCTACAGACCTTAGCCAGCAAGTCAATCAGCATGTGTGGAGAGAACTTAAACAGTTGTAACCATATCAGACCACGATTAATGAGTTAATTGAAAGACAGAGTGCTATCTTGAAGGAGGTGAACCGCGTGCACGCATGTAATATGTATGCAACATACTTATTACAAGTCTTCAGGCCAACCTACTCCAGCTGGCTGCACAGCGAGTGCCTAATTGGGTGAGCAATGATCAATTGATGGCTTGGGTCAAAACTGCCCACCAAGCTCCTGAACACCTGAGGGAGTTGACATTGGCCAGTCGCGTTCCCTTTGCGAATGATAACCATACCCTCCTAGTGGGAATGATGGTGCATATTCCCAGGGCAGGGGAGAACAGTACTCATGAACTTCTTCAGGTGAACAACTTGGGACACTATGGGACTGGTGTGTTAGTTAAACTGAAGGATGCCCCTGCACATGCAATCCAAAGGGCAGGTAGGATATTCTCTATCTACCTCCAGGTATACAAAGGGGGTGAAAGAAATAACTGGTTATGCCCAGAGAGAGCCATTAGTACGGACGATTGCTGCGGGTATACTACGCATGAGAACTGCACGTTAGCGGTCGAATTAACCAATCAGACAGTGTTTAATCGTGCTCAATACTTGGACAACAACTACATTGTGACGTCATACCACAATTATACCAAGCATGGCATTGTGTGTGAATTGCTTGGACATAATGTTGTTCTAACCAATTTATCCGAGTCTCTTACCATTGGCCGACATCCCATATAGGAATGTGTCCATCGTGGAAGCAGATGACCTCGAGCGAACTGTCGATGACCATCGGATTCACCAATACGATGAGAAGGGGCTTTCATGCATCCCGCACTTGCGGGCCGACTGGGAAGGACTTAAGAAGGAGGTGATGCGAATTGACCACCTCTGGAACAAGGAGCGGGAGCTCATCCAGACTCACGCCGAGAAGGAGGTGGAACAGTTTCAGTCACAGAACTTTTTCTCTAAAATATGGAATTGGGGACTGAATACCAATATCCATCCATGGATACGTATTATATCACACGTTATTGTAATTTTGCAGCTGTTTATATTGCTTGTCTTTTTTATCATGCTCTGTTGCTTCAGGCGCCGAATTAGGGAATGGCAGACAGACTGCCGCCCCCTAGTTAAAGAGGAACTGTTACGGCTCTTGCCTGTTGTCCATTCCACACCAAGGTCAGACTCCAATAAATTCTGTATGTCTCTTTAGTGGCCTGTTATTGGGCGAGCCAAAGGCCAAAAGGGGGGATTGAAGGGGTGTTCAGCGGTGATACCACTTAACACTATATAGTTAGCATGCCGCGAGATTAATTGACATAAGTTATTTTATTAAGGAATGGGATGAATTATATGAAGAGTACCAAGTAATGATGATTAACCATTAAACATGTATTTTTAGGACATAGCAGTAATAAGTAATCAATAGTGAAACAATCCACGGTGCTGGTACTGTCGTTCTGTTTCTCACAAACAAACAGCACAGGATGTTGCAATTGTACATAGCTGTCAGGATGAGGGTCCTGGCATCAATCGTGGGTTGCTTCCGATTCTATTGGGTGAAGTTTAAACATTGCTTGCAATTCTATTGGGTGAAGATTAAACATTGCTTGCAATTCTATTGGGTGAGTTTAAACATAGCAGCTTCAGGGATTGGATCACATCCAACTGGTGAGGGCTATTGATTTTTGAATGCTGTATATATGCTGAGTTTGTGTTTTCGTTCTGTAGAAGGACCTTGGCAGCTTTCCAGGTCTTTTCTCTCATGTACATGAAAGCATGCTTGTAGAATATTAAACTGTCATCAGATTGTTGGTGTGTCTGCTGCTCTTTGTACTGAGTTGAGCCACAGGAGAAAAGCCCATGTGGAAGTAGACTCAATACACAGGCCTTGAAACCTCTCCTACACTGAGACCACACGTGTCACGCGCCGATGGTAACTCGGCACAGCTGGGGTGGAGCATCGCAGGAGGGCCTGCTGATGACGCAACAAAGCTGTTGCAGTGGCGCGCGGCGCAGTTATGTCTTTTCCGAGGGGGCCAACATGGCTGATGTACAAAACGGTATCAAAACGACACAGGCCCCGATTTGGGCATCGGAGTCGATTCTCTGCCTGATCGCCGATTACAATATCGGCGTCGGGCCAAGAAGATTCCTGCCCATTATGTTTGTCACATCCCCCTAGAACGGAACAAAACTTGAGTGGGAACTATGCTGGACAAATGTCAGCCTTCCAGCAAAATTATAGTCTGTCCATATCTAATATACCCCCCTAACTTGAAGGTGTACCTGTGCAAGAGACCCTAGCTGTTCAAGTGAAGACAAACATCCATCAGAGGGCAGTAGAGCGGAGCTGCTGATTGGCTGTTGCAGGGGAAATTTGCATTCGTCCATTGTGGTCACCCTAACGCGAAGGTGGTTTGTGGAGGAGCTGTTGTCAAGTGACACTTAAACCCGAAACACTTCTTCAGTGTTTCCCTCCCTACCCCCTCCTCTAACCAAAAAAAACCAACCACTGTAAAGATCAAGAGGAAGGCTCGAGGGCAGGTAGAAGTAGAAAGAATTTGAACCGTGACATCACAGCCTGCAGGTAAGGGATTAGCTGGTGACTGCAAGTAGTTTTTCTTTGATTTTCCCTCAGGTGTTATCGTGCGGGCGCAGAGGTTGCTGAATGAGTGCTTGCTGAGAAGGGGAGTGAATAACAGGTAAGCTCTTTCTTTTTTTATCTAGAGGGGATGGCAGGGAAGGTAGTGCAATGTTCCTCCTGCAGAATGTTTGACGTGAGGGACGCCGTTAGTGTCCCTGCTGATTTCATCTGTGGGAAGTGCACCCATCTCCAGCGCCTGAGAAACTGCGTTAGGGAACAGGAGCTGGATGAACTTCGGATCATTCGGGAGGCAGAGGTGGTCATAGATAGAAGCTTCAGGGATGTAGTTACTCTGAAGAATAAAGATAGATGGGTGACGGTGAGAGCGGCTGGGAGGAAGCAGTCAGTACAGGGATCCCCTGTGGTCGTTCCCCTTAGTAACAAGTATACCGTTTTGGATACTGTTGGGAGGGGGGACCAGGGGTAAGCCATGGGGTACAGGTCTCTGGCACAGAGTCTGTCCCTGTTGCTCAGAAGGTAAGGGGGGAGAGGAGTAGAGCATTAGTCATTAGAGACTCCATAGTTAGGGGGACAGATAGGAGATTCTGTGGGAACGAGAGAGACTCGCGGTTGGTGTGTTGCCTCCCAGGTGCCAGGGTGCGTGATGTCTCGGATCATGTTTTCGGGATCCTTAAGGGGGAGGGGGAGCAGCCCCAAGTCGTGATCCACATAGGTACCAACGACATAGGTAGGAAAAGGGATAGGGATGTAAGGGAGGAATTCAGGGAGCTAGGGTGGAAACCTAGATCAGAGTTATTATCTCTGGGTTGTTACCCGTGCGACGTGCTAGCGAGATGAGGAATAGGGAGAGAGAGGAGTTGAACACGTGGCTACAGGGATGGTGCAGGAGGGAGGGTTTCAGATTTCTGGATAATTGGGGCTCATTCTGGGGTCGGTGGGACCTCGACAAACGGGATGGTCTACCACTGGACTAGAGGGGTACCAATATCCTGGGGGGGAAATTTGCTAATGCTCTTCAGGAGGGTTTAAACTAGTTCAGCAGGGGCTTGGGAATTTGAATTGTAGCTCCAGTACCGGAAGTTGAGAGTAGTGAGGTCATGAGTAAGGTTTCAAAGTTGCAGAAGTGTACCGGCTGGCAGGAAGGTGGTTTAAAGTGTGTCTTCTTCAATGCCAGGAGCATCCGGAATAAAGTGGGTGAACTTGCGGCATGGGTTGGTACCTGGGACTTCGATATTGTGGCCATTTCGGAGACATGGATAGAGCAGGGACAGGAATGGTTGTTGCAGGTGCCGGGGTTGAGATATTTCAGGAAGCTCAGGGAAGGTGGTAAAAGAGGGGGAGGGGTGGCATTGTTAGTCAAGGACAGTATTACGGTGGCAGAAAGGACGTTTGATGAGGACCCGTCTACTGAGGTAGTATGGGCTGAGGTTAGAAACAGGAAAGGAGCGGTCACCCTGTTAGGGGTTTTCTATAGGCCTCCGAAAAGTTCCAGAGATGTAGAGGAAAGGATTGCAAATATGATTTGGGATAGGAGCGAAAGCAACAGGGTAGTTGTTATGGGGGACTTTAACTTTCCAAATATTGACTGGAAATGCTGTAGTTCGAGTACTTTAGATGGGTCCGATTTTGTCCAATGTGTGCAGGAGGGTTTCCTGACACAGTATGTAGATAGGCCAATGAGAGGCGAGGCCATATTGGATTTGGTACTGGGTAATGAACCAGGACAGGTGTTAGATTTGGAGGTAGGTGAGCACTTTGGTGATAGTGACCACAATTCGATTACGTTTACTTTAGTGATGGAAAGGGATAGGTATATACCGCAGGGCAAGAGTTATATCTGGGGGAAAGGCAATTTTGATGCGATGAGGCAAGACTTAGGATGCATCGGATGGAGAGGAAAACTGCAGGGGATGGGCACAACGGAAATGTGGAGCTTGTTCAAGGAACAGCTACTGCGCGTCCTTGATAAGTATGTACCTGTCAGGCAGGGAGGAAGTGGTCGAGCAAGGGAACCGTGGTTTACTAAAGCAGCCAAAACACTTGTCAAGAAGAAGAAGGAGGCTTATGTAAAGATGAGACATGAAGGTTCAGTTAGGACGCTCGAGAGTTACAAGATAGCTAGGAAGGACCTAAAGAGAGAGCTAAGAAGAGCCAGGAGGGGACATGAGAAGTCTTTGGCAGGTAGGATCAAGGATAACCCTAAAGCTTTCTATAGATATGTCAGGAATAAAAGAATGACTAGGATAAGAGTAGGGCCAGGCAAGGGCAGTAGTGGGAAGTTGTGCGTGGAGTCCGAGGAGATAGGAGAGGTGCTAAATGAATATTTTTCATCAGTATTCACACAGGAAAAAGACAATGTTGTCGAGGGGAATACTGAGATTCAGGCTACTAGACTAGAAGGGCTTGAGGTTCATATGGAGGAGGTGTTAGCAATTCTGGAAAGTGTGAAAATAGATAAGTCCCCTGGGCCGGATGGGATTTATCCTAGCATTCTCTGGGAAGCTAGGGAGGAGATTGCTGAGCCTTTGGCTTTGATCTTTAAGTCATCTTTGTCTGCAGGAATAGTGCCAGAAGACTGGAGGATAGCAAATGTTGTCCCCTTGTTCAAGAAGGGGAGTAGAGACAACCCCAGTAACTATAGACCAGTGAGCCTTACTTCTGTTGTGGGCAGAATCTTGGAAAGTTTTATAAGAGATAGGATGTATAATCATCTGGAAAGGAATAATTTGATTGGAGATAGTCAACACGGTTTTGTGAAGGGTAGGTCGTGCCTCACAAACCTTATTGAGTTCTTTGAGAAGGTGACCAAACAGGTGGATGAGGGTGAAGCAGTTGATGTGGTGTATATGGATTTAAGTAAAGCGTTTGATAAGGTTCCCCACGGTAGGCTACTGCAGAAAATACGGAGGCATGGGATTCAGGGTGATTTAGCAGTTTGGATCAGAAATTGGCTAGCTGGAAGAAGACAAAGGGTGGTGGTTGATGGGAAATGTTCAGATTGGAGTCCAGTTACTAGTGGTGTACCAAAAGGATCTGTTTTGGGGCCACTGCTGTTTGTCATTGTTATAAATGACCTGGAGGAGGGCGTGGAAGGATGGGTGAGTAAATTTGCAGATGACACTAAAGTCGGTGGAATTGTGGACAGTGCGGTAGGATGTTACAAGTTACAGAGGGACATAGATAAGCTTCAGCGCTGGGCTGAGAGGTGGCAAATGGAGTTTAATGCAGAAAAGTGTGAGGTGATTCATTTTGGAAGGAATAACAGGAAGACAGAGTACTGGGCTAATGGTAAGATTCTTCGCAGTGTGGCTGAGCAGAGAGATCTCGGTGTCCATGTACATAGATCCCTGAAAGTTGCCACCCAGGTTGAGAGGGTTGTTAAGATGGTGTACGGTGTGTTAGCTTTTATTGGTAGAGGGATTGAGTTTCGGAGCCATGAGGTCATGTTGCAGCTGTACAAAACTCTGGTGCGGCCGCATTTGGAGTATTGCGTGCAATTCTGGTCGCCGCATTATAGGAAGGATGTGGAAGCATTGGAAAGGGTGCAGAGGAGATTTACCAGAATGTTGCCTGGTATGGAGGGAAGATCTTATGAGGAAAGGCTGAGAGATTTGAGGCTGTTTTCGTTATAGAGAAGAAGGTTAAGAGGTTACTTAATTGAGGCAGACAAGATGATCAGAGGATTGGATAGGGTGGACAGTGAGAGCCTTTTCCTCGGATGGTGATGTCTAGCACGAGGGGACATAGTTTTAAATTGAGGGGAGATAGATATAGGACAGATGTCAGAGGTAGGTTCTTTACTCAGAGAGTAGTAAGGGTGTGGAATGCCCTGCCTGCAACAATAGTGGACTCGCCAACACTAAGGGCATTCAAATGGTCATTGGATAGACATATGGACGATAAGGGAATAGTGTAGATGGGCTTTAGAATGATTTCACAGGTCGGCGCAACATCGAGGGCCGAAGGGCCTGTACTGCGCTGTAATGTTCTATGTTCTATGTTCTAATTCAGCCAAGCATGGATATAAGGCAAATGAGAATATAACTTGTACCCGAGATGTTAGAACCCTAAAACCTGAGATTACAAGATTAAAGGCGAATATGAATAAAGAAGAATATTGTGTTACCACCTCACTGGAAAGATATCGGGATGGGAGCAGAATAATCCCCGTTGAGAAACCGACATTGTGCGTAAAAACCCAGGGTTCAGCTAGAATTGGTAAAATTGAGTTTGTTGATATTCATAAATGAAGGCAAGAGCGAATTGATGTCACGGAGGAAATTAAAGCTGAACTTGAGGATTTTGGGAGAAATATGTGACAAATATACAACTGTTACCAGAAATGTTAAGAAATATTAAAAAGTGCGTTAAATATGACATATCAGATAATGTTACAAGAAATAAGTGTAATCAAAACCCATATAAATTAAATTAAAGAAATGAGTTGGCGGGATGATATTTGGAGCTGGAGAATAAATGTACAGCTTCACCCATGGGAACAAATTATCGCCATGCTTATTGTTTTATTGTATCAAACTTATATTATGATAATGTTAATGCGCTGGAATGTTAAGAAGGAAAATACATCAGAGATGGAGTTGTTTTTGCAAAATTGGGAAAGATTGATGGGAAAATGATGTGCCAATGAATAATTATCTGTCTATGTATGATGAATGTTGTTTCTTTACGTAGTTATGATTAGTTGTAACATGGTTTGGACCTGAATATCTGCCCAATGGGAAGATCTGGCTACGGTTTTTTGTGATTCACTTTGCCTTGTTCAGCATTCAAAAGGGAGAATGATGGGAAAGATGGCCAACATTGTGCCTTGAGGAATGATGGTAAAAGAGGCCAACAGATTTGCTTGTGTGAAAAACTGCCTTTCTGCAGAAAGAACATCACGGGAACAGAGAGACTACTTGCAACTGGAAATTTCACTGATAACACTTTATTTTGGACCATCGAGAACAAGGCGCTCTCAAGGTTGAATGATGCCTGGCAACTAAAGGATTGTTGAACTTAAACCTTGCAAAATAGCAGGGACTCCCAATATTCAACAGCAATAACCCCAGGGATCACCCTTCGCAAGAGCAGACCTGACTTTAAAACCTCACAGCCATGCAGCTTCCAGACCAAGCCTGGCCAAGTTCTCTCTACCTAGCTTGTATATTTTTCTTCAAGTCGTGAGTATTGAAACTTACATAACTGTTTAAATGAACACACAGTCAAAGTCTGAGTTAAATAACAAAACTGTATTAATTCAACTGGCAATAAGTATTAAATTTTGTTTGTGTCCTTTGTTGGTGCCAGAAGACGGCAGCAAAACTACACCTCAGGTTATTCCATTTTACATTTGGTATTGTGTCCTTTATCCCTAATTCTGTCTCTTGCACTCAATCTTTTCCTCATCAATTTCCTCATATTGTTTTGCACACGCAATAGTTCCCATCATATCTCATTAATGAACCTTGGAGAATCTTTACAGTCGAACAAAATGTTTTCATAATATCTATAAAACAGAAATTAAGGGCTGGATTCTCCGATTGCCGATGACGGAATCGCATGCGGCAATTGGCCAGAGAACCCGTTTGGCGCCAAAATCGGGGCGGGGCGGTTTTTCGGATGCTCTGCACCCTCCAAAACGGCATCTTTGGTGAACACGCCGGACACATTGATGGTCTCAGGACATCACCTGAAGGCACCCCTTGATGCTCAATCCCCGATGGGCCGACTTCCCGACCACATGTGGTCTGAGGTTTTGTCAACCTCGTGTGGTGGCTGCGGACCGTGTCCAGTGCCGCACAGTCAAATAAAGAACAAAGAACAAAGAAATGTACAGCACAGGAACAGGCCCTTCGGCCCTCCAAGCCCGTGCCGACCATGCTGCCCGATTAAACTAAAATCGGCTACACTTCCTGGGTCCGTATCCCTCTATTCCCATCTTATTCATGTATTTGTCAAGGTGCCCCTTAAATGTCACTATCGTCCCTGCTTCCACCACCTCCTCCGGTAGCGAGTTCCAGGCACCAACTACCCTCTGTGTAAAAGACTTGCCTCGTACATCTACTCTAAACCTTGCCCCTCTCAGCTTAAACCTCTGCCCCCTAGTAATTGACCCCTCTACCCCAGGGAAAAGCCTCTGACTATCCACTCAGTCTATGCCCCTCATAACTTTGTAGACCTCTATCAGGTCGCCCCTCAACCTCCTTCGTTCCAGTGAGAACAAACCGAGTTTATTCAACTGCTCCTCATAGCTAATGCCCTCCATACCTGGCAACATTCTGGTAAATCTCTTCTGCACCCTCTCTAAAGCCTCCACATCCTTCTGGTAGTGTGACGACCAGAATTGAACACTATACTCCAAGTGTGGCCTAACTAAGGTTCTATACAGCTGCAACATGACTTGCCAATTCTTATACTCTATGCCCCGGCCAATGAAGGCAAGCATGCCGTATGCCTTCTTGACTACCTTCTCCACCTGTGTTGCCCCTTTCAGTGACCTGTGGACCTGTACTCCTAGATCTCTCTGACTTTCAATACTCTTGAGGGTTCTACCATTCACTGTATATTCCCTACCTGCATTAGACCTTCCAAAATGCATTACCTCACATTTGTCCGGATTAAACTCCATCTGCCATCTCTCTGCCCAAGTCTCCAAACAATCTAAATCCTGCTGTACCCTCTGACAGTCCTCATCGCTATCCGCAATTCCACCAACCTTTGTGTCGCCTGCAAACTTACTAATCAGATCAGTTACGTTTTCCTCCAAATCATTCATATATACTACAAACAGCAACGGTCCCAGCACTGATCCCTGTGGAACACCACTGGTCACAGCCCTCCAATTAGAAAAGCATCCTTCCATTGCTACTCTCTGCCTTCTATGACCTGGCCAGTTCTGTATCCACCTTGCCAGCTCACCCCTGATCCTGTGTGACTTCACCTTTTGTACTAGTCTACCATGACGGACCTTGTCAAAGGCCTTACTGAAGTCCATATAGACAACATCCACTGCCCTACCTGCATCAATCATCTTTGTGACCTCCTCGAAAAACTCTATCAATTTAGTGGGACACGACCTCCCCTTCACAAAACCATGCTGCCTCTCACTAATACGTCCATTTGCTTCCAAATGGGAGTAGATCCTGTCTCGAAGAATTCTCTCCAGTAATTTCCCTACCACTGAAGTAAGGCTCACCGGCCTGTAGTTCCCTGGATTATCCTTGCTACCCTTCTTAAACAGAGGAACAACATTGACTATTCTCCAGTCCTCCGGGACATCACCTGAAGACAGTGAGGATCCAAAGATTTCTGTCAAGGCCTCAGCAATTTCCTCTCCAGCCTCCTTCAGTATTCTGGGGTAAATCCCATCATGCCCTGGGGACTTATCTACCTTAATATTTTTTAAGACGCCCAACACCTTGTCTTTTTGGATCTCAATGTGACCCAGGCTATCTACACACCCTTCTCCAGACGCAACACCTACCACTTCCTTCTCTTTGGTGAATACTGATGCAAAGTAATCATTTAGTACCTTGCCCATTTCCTCTGGCTCCACACATATATTCCCTTGCCTATCCTTCAGTGGGCCAACCCTTTCCCTGGCTACCCTCTTGCTTTTTATGTACGTGTAAAAAGCCTTGGGATTTTCCTTAACCCTATTTGCCAATGACCTTTCGTGACCCCTTCTAGCCCTCCTGACTCCTTGCTTAAGTTCCTTCCTACTTTCCTTATATTCCACACAGGCTTCGTCTGTTCCCAGCCTTTTAGCCCGAACAAATGCCTCCTTTTTCTTTTTGACGAGGCCGACAATATCTCTCGTTATCCAAGGTTCCCGAAAATTGCCGTATTTATCCTTCTTCCTCACAGGAACATGCCGGTCCTGAATTCCTTTCAACTGACACTTGAAAGCCTCTCACATGTCAGATGGTGATTTGCCCTCAAACATCCGCCCCCAATCTAGGTTCTTCAGTTCCCGCCTAATATTGTCATAATTAGCCTTCCCCCAATTTAACACATTCATCCTAGGACCACACTCTTATCCTTGTCCACCAGCACTTTAAAACTTACTGAATTGCGGTCACTGTTCCCGAAATGCTCCCCTACTGAAACCTCTACTGCCTGGCCAGGCTCATTCCCCAATACCAGGCCGAGTACCGCCCCTTCCCTAGTTGGACTGTCTACATATTGTTTTAAGAAGCCCTCCTGGATGCTCCTTACAAACTCTGCCCCGTCTAAGCCCCTGGCACTAAGTGAGTCCCAGTCAATATTGGGGAAGTTGAAGTCTCCCATCACCACAACCCTGTTGTTTTTACTCTTTTCCAAAATCTGTCTACCTATCTGCTCCTCTATCTCCCGCTGGCTGTTGGGAGGCCTGTAGTAAACCCCCAACATTGTGACTGCACCCTTCTTATTCCTGATATCTACCCATATAGCCTCAATGCCCTCTGAGGTGTCCTCCCGTAGTACAGCTGTGATATTCTCCCTAACCAGTAGCGCAACTCCGCCACCCCTTTTACATCCCCCTCTATCCCGCCTGAAACATCTAAATCCTGGAACGTTTAGCTGCCAATCCTGCCCTTCCCTCATCCAGGTCTCTGTAATGGCAACAACATCATAGTTCCAGGTACTAATCCAAGCTCTAAGTTCATCTGCCTTACCCGTAATACTTCTTGCATTAAAACATATGCACTTCAGGCCACCAGACCCGCTGTGTTCAGCAACTTCTCCCTGTCTGCTCTGCCTCAGAGCCACACTGTCCCTATTCCCTAGTTCTCCCTCAATGCTCTCACCTTCTGACCTATTGCTCCCGTGCCCACCCCCCTGCCATACTAGTTTAAACCCTCCCGTGTGACACTAGTCGGTGGGGGGAGCCGTTCCACTTGCTGGGGGGCTTCGGCGGGGGCCGGGAGGACTGGTGGGGGGTGGTCCAGGAGTGGTGAGGGGGTTTACAGGGGGACACTATCTGGCAGGCCTCCGCAATTCTCCGCTGTGCGCATTCGCGGCCACAGACCCGGTAATTCTCTGTCCGTATCTGCAGGGGGCTTTACGTGGCGCAGCTGCTAGGCCCCACCAGATGGAGCATTGGTGCGCGATAGGTGCCGACCTTTTGGTCGTAAGACTAGACACTTCCTCCGGACATAGCCACAAAATCGGAGAACCCAGCCCTGAGTTTTTCTATTTGATTCCATACATGAACAAATTTTGCTTGTTTGTTATTTCAATTAAACAACGTTTGATCTTCTCGAATGTAACCCAGTAGGGTTGCCTGACGTTTTCCATGTAAAAAATTATCCCAAGTTGAAATAACAATGTTGTTTGGCTGACAGTTTTTGTTCGTGTTCACCTTATTCCTTTTTTTGATACCAAGAAATCTCTGGGCTGTTTCTCTGTTAACCTTTTTGAACCTTAGTTTTCCCCTTAAACGTCAGGAATATTCCGTTTGAATGCTTGGAATAGCAACTCCCGTCCAGTGATTTTATTAATTCCAATTTCAGAAACAATTTGGCTCCGGCTTCGTAGTTTCACATCAGAAACAAAGGCAGGGATTCTCTGCTGTTTGCTGATGGTCCCGCCGCTCCTGCACACGTTTCACAGCGGTGAGGGGTGATTTCAATGGAAATTCTCACTGACAGCGGCAGAACAGAGAATCCCGTTGCCAGTGAATGGCGCTCCGTCTCCCGCCACCAAGAAACATGCGGCTTGGAAGAGGCTGGAGAATCCAGCCCATAAGTGTTTGCAATCAGTTCGAGGTCATGTCTACATCACCTGTACTCCAACAGTATGGGGTAAATTTTCCAGTCAAACCTTCTGCTAGAATTGTCACGGACAGGACGGAAGATTCAGGCAATAATTTCCAATCTTAGGGCGTGCGCGACTGGATAATCCCGCCCTTTGTCTCGAAAGATAGCAATGGTAATCAATCGCCTGATTGAAAGCCAAATCTCTGAAAGGCAAAGCATTTGTTCTGTTCTTTAATTCTCAAAACTGCTGGCTTCACTCGGAGCTGAACACCACAGCACCTGTTTAATTTAAAAAAAACACTACATTGTGGCTCTGGCCAAGATCCCAATGTGATTAATGTGTCCAATCATATCTGAAAACTTAGAAAGTTAAAATCCAATAATGCCCAATATACATTTAGTAATCTCTGCTGCTTGCTGTTTTATTGGGAGATGGAAAATTCGTGGCACATTGATGGGGCGAGGGATGCGGGGATGAGGGGACGGGGATGGGACATGCGAGGGCAGACCCCGCAGTGCCAAATGGACCCACCATGTAACCTGGTGGACCTGGTTGGGAATGGGGGTACGCACAATGCTAACATGTCAGCCCTTCACTCCCTGCAGACAATGGATATTGGAATTCAACCAGCAATGATGTCCTTCCCACCAGACGGCGCAGCACTCGGGGATGCCCTGCGGCTGAATGAGTTGCCGCTGACTTGAGGAGGAGGAAGCTGCAGCAGCGGAGCGTGCCACAGAGGGACAGGTAACCGCCCTGGATGGAGAGCCAGCCACCCTACAGGCTGATGAGGAGATGTCAAGGAGGCGCCGCATGAGGCCTCGTGTGGTGTCGGCAGCGCCTGTTATTCGAGGACCTACCGGGCCGGGCTTCACGTCGAAAACTCCCGCTGAGCAAGGAGACAGTACGACATATCTGCCAGATCATGGCATATCTGGTACCGCAGGGATATGGGGGAGGTTACCCACTCCCAGTGGCCATCAAGGTGCCCTTAACCTCTACGCCACGGGGTCCTCCCAGGCGCCGAGTGAAAACCTGGCCGTGATCTCACAGGCCTCAATGCACAGGTGCATCCGCGCCGCCATGGAGGCCCTATAGGCCCAGGCAGCTCAATATATCCAGTTCAATGTGGACAGAGCCTACCAGGATGCCTGGGATGCTCTGCATCATTTGACATCCTGCCCACAGTAGCACTTTCCACCGTCCACCTGGGTGATTCCTGCATGCGAGCTGGCCATTCCATCACATGGCCCAATTGAATCACTGGAGTAACGGTGATGGGAATGGTAGGGGGGTTAGGGTGGAGAGCCCAGGCTAGCCCACCCCTCACACTCATCTGACAGAGCAGGTGTTTAATGTGACAATGTATATACAGATTTAATATGACAATGTTTAAGTATAACTAAACTGTGCACTGCACCCGTGCCAAGTTAACTGGTGTCTAACTTTCTGGTCTTACAGGCCCTAAAGATACGTCAGGGTAGGTCCCCAGACGGTACAGCAGGAATGGAAGTGGCTTGTTGTGTTTCCCACCCTGTGACCTGTGACCGGGCCTGGATGGGCCCGGCTGCTGCTCGGGAGTCCCAGGTGGTGTGGTGCCACCCTGTTCTGCCCGCTGCTCACCAAATGTGTCAGGAACAGGAGGGTGGGGGAAGGTGGGGGGGGGGCACCCGAGGTTCATCTCCCCTGCAGGAGTCACCGGCAAAGGCCCCATCATCTCCTTCTTCCCTCGGGGTTCCCAATGGAGCCCAGGCTACTCGGGGGACGGGGGTGAAAGCAGAGCTATCCCTGAGGCTCCCCTTATACTTGGTGCTGTCAGTTATGGAGGCCCACTCTAGTCTCAAACATGTTCTGCACGCTCGTGGCCATGGAGCACAGGGAATGTGGAGGATGATGACATCCTCCTGGGACTGCACCATATCACCCATTGACTGTGCCACCGCCTTCTGGGCCTGTGTCACTTTTACCAGTGACTGCGCCATCTCCCTCTGGGACTGGGCCATCTCCCTCTGTGTCTACGTCACATCGGCCAGCGCCTGGCAATGGTGCCAATGTTCCAAGCATGGCCTGCTGTGAGTGGGCCACGCTCAGAAGCGCCGCTGCAATTTTCAGGTGGTTCTCACACATGGTTGCTTGTGAGGCGGCAACACTGCCCTGGGCTTCGGCCAGTGACTGCACAGAATGCCCCAGGCCTTGGACATGCTGATCCATATTTGAAATAATTAGCCCCAAGGCCTCCACCATGGAGGTGTTGGCCTGGGTGGCACGCATGGTGAGCACCACCTCCTACTCCTGCACAAGGCTGGACTCCTCAAACTGCACCCGATTTGGCAGATAAGTTGCACTGTCTCTCTGCTCAGCCGGAGTCTTCGATGGCATGGAGTCTTGGTGGCCGAGTGGGCAGAGGGTGGGGTGCGGGGGTGGGATGGTTGGGTGGGCGCCCATATGGCCGGTGTCACTTTGCAGAACCAGGGGCCAAGATAGGTGGTCAGTGGGGTGCGTAGCAACATGCCCACGGTAATGGCGGTCCATGCCTGGGCACCGCCCTAGTCCACTGGGGGGGTCAACCTGGTCACTCGGCATGTTCTCCCCATCACCCCCCTTCCCCCGGCCTGGCAGGGTCCTCCACCCAAATCAGCCCAGCCAGTGTCCGGCCTGGCAGCCCACAGTCGCTCCTCTCTGTGTCCTATCTACTCTCCCCCTCATCAGCCATGACGGTTTCACGATTTTTAAAGGCACAAATGAACTGCGCCACCCGGAACCCAACCCATCGGAGGCGGAAAATCGCAGAGGCCCTGGAGAATACCGGGTCGGGCCCCTAATGATATGCAAACTGTGTTTACGATACATGCGTTCCGGTACACATTGATGCCGCTGTCGAGGTGACAGAGAATTGCGATTTGGCTTCAAATTGGCGCCTGTCACGATTTTGGCATCGGAACCGATCCTCCGCCCAATCATGTTTCGCGATTTCAGCGTTGGCCAACAGAGAATCCCGCCCAAGGTCTCTTTGTATGCAGACAACCTCCTACTGTACATTTCTGACCTGGCGGCGAGTTTTGATAGGGTCATGGGGTCCTGGGGTGTTTGGCATTTCTCAGGGTATAAATTGATAATGGGGAAAAGCGAGGTGTTCCCAGTAAGGTCCAGGGGGCAGGGGAGGAGACTGGGAGAGGTGCCATTCCGGGTGCTGGGGGTGACTTTCCGCTATCACGTGATACAGGTGCAGAGTTGCGGATAGCTGCACAAGTTGGACCTAGCGTTATAGGTGGAGGGTATGAAGGCAGATTTCAAGAGGTGGGGTGTATTGCCCTTGTCTTTGGCAAGGTGTGCACAGATGGTGAAGTTGACGGTGTGGTGTTTGTTGTGTTGCTAATACTCAGGATGGATTCTGGGTGCAGTGTACACAAAGACCACAAAAAGCTAAGTCAAATAAACAAATCTAAATTTATTACACTACTCATTATATAGTTCGATCACTGTTCCGAAAACAAGCAATATTTTAACTAAACTACAATCTACACTATACTAACACCTGTCTTATGTACACTATCTTAAATTGTCCTCTGCTCTGCTCCTGTTCTCTCCCGCCTTCTCTACACACTCTCCCAGAAGCCTGAGAGACATTCCTTTTTATAGCTCTGCTCCCCAGCTCTATCTAGTAGCCGGCTGGAGGATTACATTAACTCTTTATGTGCTAGACATTATACATAATGAGTGGGAGTCATCATTCCCCAATACCAATATCGTAATCGACGATCATGCGGAGAATCCCTTCAGACGCCAAATCGGGGGCAGCGCCAGTTTGACGCCGGTTTTCTATTCTCCACCCCCTGTGAAATGACGTCATCGCATTGCGTGCTGCACACCATTGGAACGGCATTGGCATGTCACCTGAAGCCCCCCAGTGTTCTGAGTTCCTGACTGCATGGGGGACTGTGTCCAGCGCCGCCACAGTCGGCCGGGAGCCGTGCTGCTGGCTGGTGGGGTGGGGGGGCTTCTTCAAGGGCTGGAGAGATTGCTGGGGGCTGGCCAGCGGGGGCACTATTTGGCAGGTCGGGTCACCGCACTGCCAGCGCCATATATTACGGCATGACCGCTGCAGGTCGTCGCCGTGCGGATGCGCAGCCACGGACCCGGCCATCCTCCAGTTGTTTAAATCGTGGGAGGCGGGAGTTTTACCCGGAGAGGCTGCTAGCAGGATCGGTGAGGGTTCGGCGGCAATTTTGGCATCGTAAAATGACACAGTTCCCACGCCGGCGTCGGCAATTAGCCTCAAAAACGGTGAATCCGACCCGATGTCAACGACGGCGCGGCCCAAGTTTTTGTTTGCATTTCAGAACCTTGCCATCTTTGTTCCTGATTTATTTTTTAGAAAGGCGAATGGGATTATTTTGAAGTTTGTGTGGATTGGGAAGGCCCCACGGGCTAGGAGGTTTTTTTTGGAAAGGGATCGTCGACAGGGATGACGGCTGGCTTTGCCGAGCCTGTTGAATTACTACTGGGCAGCAAACTCAGCAGTGGTTAGGAAATGGGCAGTGGAGGAGGGGTCGGTCTGGGGGCGAGTGGAGGTGGTGCCATGTAGGGAAACAAGTTTGAGGGCACAATTGATGGCACCCCTACCGTTCTCGCCAGTCTGATACTCCGAGAGTCCGGTGAATGTTTGAAACCAGTGTTCTGTGTAAGGCATGTCTCTGCGGGCGCCAATATGTGACAAGCATTGATTTGCGCCAGCAGTGCTGGATGCGAGGTTCTGGGATGGCGGCAGGTGGTGAAAAAGTACTTCAGGAAATTGTTTATGGTGGAGGGTGAATGCTTCCTCTTCATGTGCAAGGTTATTCATCCAATTTAAGGTGGTGCACAGAGCACACATGAAGGTCTTGACGATGAGCCGGTTCATTTTGGGGGTGAAGGATAGGTCTGGGCGGTGTGCGGGGAGGGGGGGTGGTGGTGCCGGCAAACTATGTGCATCTGTTTTGGGTGTGTCTGAGGTTTAGGGGGTTTTGGAAGGGGTTTTCGGATGCAATGTCTGAAATTCTGGGCATAGAGATGGCTCTGAGTCCAGAGGTGGTGATATCCGGGGTGTCGGACGATCCGGGAGTTCAGGTGGGGAGAGAGACCAAATTTTTGGGTCTGGAAAAAGTCAAGTTCACCATTTGTGGGGTGGAAAAGGGGTTCACCCTGAGCTGAGGTGGAAGCCATTTATCGACTTCTTTAAAGTGAATTGAGGTATCAGCGGGGACGGGGGGTGGGAGTTATGGATGTTTTGCTTTGTTTGGTAGGGGAGAAAAGAAAAAGAAGGATGTAGGCTTGGAGGTGACCGGTGGGTTGAGGGCCGAAGGATGGGGGGGGCTATGGGGAGGCTGGGTTGTTAATTTTGTTTCCTGGCGCTGAGGTTTGGCTTTTGTATATTTTGTTTTTATGAAAAATGCTTTCAATAAAAATAGGTCTAAAAAAAAAACTGATGGGGCGGGCACAGGACTTTTATGCTTCCCTGCCAAAGCGGGTGTCTAAGAATTATGAGATGGTAAAAAAGACTATTCTGGGTGCATATGAATTGGTTCCCAAAGCATATGGGCAAAAGGTCTGGACTTTAAGGGGACAGCTAGGACAGACATATGCCGAATTCGAAAGGGTTAAGTAAAACAATTTTGATAAATGGGTATGAGCATTGAGAGTTGCAACTACCTATGAGGCTCTGAGAGGGGTCATTCTCTGAGAGGAATTTAGGAATTCTCTACCTTCTATGATAAGAACCCATGTTGAAGACTAGAGGGTGAAGACTGCAAAACAGGCCGCGATAATGGATGGCAATTATGAGGTAACCCATAAATTTAAACCTAACCAGGTTCGATCCTGGCCCAGGGTCATTATCCGTGTGGAGTTTGCACATTCTTCCCATGTCGCTGTGGGTTTCACCCCTACAACCTAATGCTGTGCAGGATAAGTGAATTGACCACATTAAAATGCCCCCTAAATGGGCTAAAAAGAATTGGGTACTCTAAATTTAAAAAAAAAAAAATCACCCCCATAATTCTGAAAAAGATAGATTGTGGGAGAGTGAAAGGAAGGCATGTAGCCAAGGTAAGGAATAGATAGCTGGGAATGCGCCGAGATCGCCTCCTCAGACCAGAAAAGAAGGAATGTGGTTGGAGGTGAGAATTGGAAGCCTAGGTGTTACCATTGCAAGAAAATGGGACATGTTTGGTCAGCCTTTGGAAGATGCAATGGGACTTGTGGGAGTTCATCAGAAGAATTCCTGAAAAGGAACACAAGTGGAGAATACGGTAGGGCAGACTGTAGCTTTAACTGGACTTCGGAGACCTGAGGTAAATACTGCTGTGGAACTAGTGTCATGAATGGAGTAGAGGAGAGATTTGCAGGGATTTTGTCTCAGGGGAAGATGATCCAATTTTCTTCAACTAATGTAGCCAAACCCAAAGCTATTTTAAGGGACACAGAGGCTCAAACTCTCTTACTGGATTTGATATTCCCTCCAGAGAACTCAATGAAAGCTAAGGCATTAGTGAATGGGATAAGTGGAGATTATATCCCAGTTCCAGTATATAAAGTACAATTGGAGCATGATTTAATGTCAGGCCTATTAGTTGTCAGTGTGGTTAAGAAATTCTGAGTCGACAAGAGTAGACAAAGCTTTGGGGAATGATTTGGTGGGAGTGAAGGTGATAGCTTCACGCATGATTACAGAGAGTCAGATGGAAAATAAGGAGACAGAACAGTTGCAGTAATAATTTACAAAGATTTTTCCTCAATATTCGAGACCTTAGGGTGCCACATAAACATGTGAAAGAAATACTGTCATAGGGAGGAGAATGGAAAGGGACAAGTGTGTCAGGTGGTACAAGCAGTGGAAGAAGGCAGCAATGGAAAGAGTGAGGTAGAAGAAGAGGGAGACAGTCCACAGAATTACCCTCTGGTAGTAAAATTAACAAATACAGACATCTCAGGACAATTAGATGCCCAGTTCGCCTACTTAGAAAGACAGTGGACTTCCGGTGGCGGCCATGGTGTGAATGGTGGCACATTTGGCAGCTCCCACTCGAGGCTGTTTTTTTCGGACCTTTTCCTCATTTGGAGGGCGGGTGTGTGGCTGAAAAAGGTGTAGGACACGTCTGAGGTAAGTCTGATTCCACTGGTGGGACTGGTGGATGTACCCAAGGACCTGTAGTGGGTCATAGAATCAGAGAATGTACAGTGCAGAAGGAGTCCATTCGGCCCATCTAGTCTACATCGGCCCTTGTAAAGAGCACTGAAGGTAACTTGCTATTTCTGATAGGTAAAAGGATCATTGATTTAGCCATTTTGTTATAAACATTAAAGCCCAGTTCAAAAATCATTTTAAAATGGATCCCATCATAGCACTGCAAATATGATCAAACATAACCTCAGTTTGCAAAAGCACATATCTTGCAGAAATAAAAGCACAGTATTTGAAACATTTGCAGTCGAACTAGAAGCAAATGCAACATTTCTACTGAGGGTCCAATTGACATGATAGTTCATATGAACTCTCCATTGTTCAAAAGAAAGGAATTGCAGACTTCAGCACATACCAGTTCAATGATAAGAGCTGAGTTTGCATTCCAATACACATTTAAGTATTCCACATGCAACATTTATATCAACTTTAAAGTTCAACGAGATAATGTTGCACATTGAAGACTGCAACCCAATCATCAAATCAAATGTATTTGGAAACTCACCCAAACCAATCAGCATGTTACAGGGGTAGAAACAGATTGACTCAGATTAATAACAAATTCCTTAAAAAATAGAGGTGATGCAGCTATTTTTCATTCTGGAATCACTCTATACTATATGCTTGACTATCTACTATCTTTATTTCGTATTTCTACTCTACCGCTAAGTCTGGCAAGCTGTTTTGTTTTGAGCAAGAAACCATTACTGTATTTTGAAAGTTTAAGTCGTTTGTAAGCTCCTAAGTTTAATTATCTCGGTAAAGCCTTCTGCAGGCGCTTTCTTGAGAACATTTGATTTGTAACCACTAGTGGAAGCAGGGACGATAGGGACATTCAAGGGGCATCTTGACAAATATATCAATAGGATGGGAATAGAAGGATACGGACCCAGGAAGTGTAGAAGATTGTAGTTTAGTCGGGCAGTATGGTCGGCACGGGCTTGGAGGGCCGAAGGGCCTGTTCCTGTGCTGTACATTTCTTTGTTCTTTGTTTGTTTGTTCACAAGAAGATTTCAAACTCTCAATTATAATCAATAGACACCCAATAAAGATTTCATTTCGCATCTGAGACAAGTAGTGCAAATTTCTACTTAGTTAGGTGTATTCGAGACTACACTTAACCACAGGTAGATTTCATCAAGCACCCTACTCAAGCCTACACCTTTACTCTATCCCCATAACCCAGTAACCCCACCTAATCATTTTGGACACTAAGGGGCAACTTAGCATGGCCAATCCACCGACCCTGCACATCTTTGCATTGTGGGAGGAAACCTGAGCACCCGGAGGGAAACCACGCAGACACGGGGAGAATGTGCAGACTCCATACAGACAGTGACCCAAGCCGGGAATCGAACCTGGGACCCTGGGGCTGTGAAGCAACAGTGCTACCACTGTGCTACGGGCAGCAATGGGCAGCACGGTAGCATAGTAGTTAGCACAGTTGCTTCACAGCTCGAGGGTCCCAGGTTCGATTCCCAGCTGGGTCACTGCCTCTGTGGAGTATGCACATTCTCCCCGTGTCTGCGTGGGTTTCCTCCGGGTGCTCCGATTTCCTCCCACAGTCCAAAGATGTGCAGGTTAGGTGGATTGGCAATGCTAAATTGCCCATAGTGTCCAAAGAATGTTAAGTGGGGGTTACTGGGTTACGGGAATAAGGTAGATACGTGGTCTTCAGTAGGGTGCTCTTTGTAAGGGCTGGTGCAGACTCGATGGGCCAAATGGCCTCCTTCTGCACTGTAGATTCTATGATTCTGTGATTCTACCATCAAGAAGGTGGGAGCAGCTTGGCAGGAGAATCTTCGTGCGCAACAGCTTAAGGCGGTGGAGGGTACAGAGCCTGCATTGCCTATCCAATGTTTGATGGACCAACCGGTGGACTTCGTAAATGAGAAGTTCAGTCAGTTGAGAACAGAGGCCCAGCGGACCTTGTCAAGGCTGTAGACCTGCTGAAGTCGGGAATCGACCGAGTGGAGCAGAGGCTGGAGTCCCAGGGTCAGGCCCTCCGGAAAATGAAGGAGGCTGTGGGGAGCACGAGGCGCAGTTGGCTTCGTTGGCGGGCGAGGAAAGTAATGTGGGAGACCCAGAAGCGGCTGCAGGAGAAGGTAGAGGACCTTGAGAACTGCTCCCAGAATGTGGGCAGAATGCTGGAAAAGCTGATGGGAGAGGGGGCTTTTGACCGCCCCTGGAGGTCGACTGAGTGCACGGGGCACTGATGAGGAGGCCACAGGCGAACGAGCCGCTGAGGGCAATGGCGGTGCGTCTTCACCGGTTCCTAGATCAGGAAAAGATCCTGAGCTGGGTGAGGCAGAAGAGGAGATGTACCTAGGAGGGGAGTGAGTTGTGAGTGTATCAGGACCTGGGCCCGGATTTAGCGAAGAGGAGGACCGGTTTAATTGGATGAAGGCTGCCTTATTTAAAAGGGGGGTGAAGTTTGGAATGCTGCACCCAGCCTTCCTCTGGGTGATCTTTAATAATAAAGAGCACTATTGTGGAACCAGAGGATGCGATGGAGGTTTTGAAGGACAATGGACTGGCAAGTGAAGGAGGACATTGAACTGTGGAGGAGGGGTGTGGAGAGGAATGTGGTTTCTTTTGTCCTGTTCTTTGGTAATTTTTGTATTATTTGTTCGGTGGGTGGTTGGGGAACACTTCTCCGAGATGTTTTGAGTTGAGTGCGCCTTTTTGACTGTTGGGGGTTCTTTTGTTTTTTTCTTGTTGTTTATTGTTGCACTTTTGTGAGGGAAGCGAGCTGGAGGAGGGGGTGAATCAGTGGGGGGTAAGAGGCAGTGGCGCCTTGCCAGGGGCTGTCAGCCTGGCTGGGCGGGTTAGTTAAGGGGAGCGCAGTGGGGGGTGATCAGGTGGGCAGTGTAGCAGTGGGGGACAGGATTGTTGTTTTGTTTAGTTTTCTCGTTGCCTTTTCACACATCATCTGAACTTGAATGTGGGCTATGAACTCAATTTCTTCCCCTTTCCTAATTAACTTAACCTTAGGTTATGTGAGGGTACCTTTAAGACATGGATGTTTAAGCAATGTACCTTGAAGAAAACTGTGATGTCAGAGAGTGGGTGGAGCTGAGGTCAGGTCAGCCATTTTGGAGTTTGGTTTTGCGGTTTGAAAAGTGTCTGACTGGTTTTGCTGAGAGCAGCTAAAAAGTGCCTGGCTGGTTTTGCTGAGAGCAGTTTAAAGGTAGAAAGCCAGTTTGAGACAGCAGCTTGAGAAGTTCTGGTTTGCTGTGATCTGCTTGAAGGGAGAAAGCCAGGTTTGAGAAATAAGCTTGGGTGTGTCTGTGTGTTTCCAGGGAGCTGGAGGAAGAAAGCAAGGTGCTGGAGTTGAAGTCAACCAAGCTAATATATCTCTGCCATTCTACAGAAAAAATATATATATCCTTTAACCTGATGTGGTACTGTTTAAAGGTGTTAAGTCTCTTGGAAGTTTGAAGGAACATTTTAAGGCAGTATTTACTGTTGCAATATTTTCTGAGTTATCTTTGAAGTAAGGGGTGTTAAGAGATCCAATGTTTATTTAAGATGTTAAGTTGAGTTCATGGAATAAACAGTGTTTTGTGTTTAAAAACCCATGTGTCCATAATTGTAATTCCACACCTAGGGAAAAAGCCGTGTGCTAGGAAAAGCAACAAATACATTAAAGGGAGAGGTTGGTTGAACTCCATGATACATTTTGTGGTACTGAAAAGGCCTCGTCCATAACACTAACTTGTGACGAGATGGGATTTGTTTCCTATTCCTAATTCCCCTCGCAACGTCATTATAACTTAAATTATTTTGTGCCATTTCAGTAAATTTTCAATTCCTGATTTTATAGGGAATGGGTTTCCCATCCTTTGTTGATTCAAAATCTCAGTCCCATTCTCAACTAAATAAATTACCATCTGCAACAATGTCCTTTATCTGGGAGATGTGACAAACAGAATGGGCGAGATTCTCCGTTTGAGAGTCTAAGGATGGGAATCGGGCATCGGGGCAAAATTTGGACTCCCACAGGGACCCCTGTAATTGTGAGAAACCCACAGGAACCCCTATGATAGGGGATCATCCCACAGGGACCCCTGAAGATGGGAAACCCCCCACAGGGACCCATTGCCTAAAGGGATCCCCCCCCCCCCCCACAGAACCCTCCCCACTCCTCTCCCCCACCCCTCAGAAAAGAGACCCCTTTCTGGAAGCTCAGTGAGAAGGGGCGAGAAACTGACATCACCTCTTTTGCATTCACTTTAATCTCATTAGCGAGATTAAAGTCAAATGCAGCAGCAGCCCGGGAGTCCCCCCCCCACCCCCTCAATCTCCAACCCCCCCAACCTCCCAGCCCCCACCCCCTCACCCTCCACCCACGCCCCCCCACCCCCACATACACAAAATGATTTAACACTAAGTAAACAAACTAAATCCAATCTTCTCTTGCAGCTCAGTGGTTGGTATCTCCACGTCCGATGAACCTTGGATCTCCCACAAATGTGTCAGCTGGAAATGGGCCACACGTGCACGGATCAGACACACGGGCATGGGCCTAACCGATGTTAAAGAAATTTGGGCTGGGATTCTCCGTCCCGCCAGCCCCGTTGTCCGGCGCTCTCGCCCCCGCCAGCAGCAGGATTCTCCGTTCCCACAGCCGGCCAATGGGGTTTCCTATTGTGGCCACCCCCATGCCGTCGGGAAACCCGTGGGTGTGGGTGCATTGCCAGCAAAGCGGAGGATTCCGCCGATGGAGAATCCCGCAGCAGAACTGAGCATGCGTGGCCCTTTCCCGACCGCTGCACGCACGGTTCAAATTACCAACAAAAACATTCCAACCGAGCATGTGCAGCCCTTTCTTGATTGATGCATGCACAGAAGATCCCAGGTTCTTTGGGAATTGGAGATGCCAATCACAGAGATGAAGACAAAGGCATTTGTGCGCCTGTGCAAAAACACGAAAAGGGCATAAAAGCATTGAGGGAAGCAGGGAGAAGTTGAAAGAGAAGAGAGGGAGAAGTAAAACAAAATAAAACTCCCAGTAAGGGAAGAAGGCAGAGCGAAAAAACAAAAACCAATAAAGTTCAGAAAAGGAGGAAAACCCTTTTTAACAAAGACAGTAGGTTTGAATTCTCTACAGAAACAGGTATTACTTTGAAAACATCAAGTGATCTGGAGACATACTTTAGAGAGAGAGATATACAGCTTCTTGTTTGAATGCAGCTCTCCAACTGAAAGCGAAACTGAAACACAGAGCCAAAAAGAGCTTCTAGCTCAAAACGAAAGTACAAAACAAAGTCACACTCCAGCTCCACCCACACAATGACATCACTGCAGCCATTTGATGAAACACACTTTTCTTCAAGGGACATTCACATGACACTTGCCCCCAAGAAAAAATAATAGACCATCAATTTCAAGATGGTTTCATTTTTCACCTTTTCACTTTCCTTTAAGAAATATTGACAGTAAATATATGTTTTTATTTCCCAAAACAAAACACACAAACATTTATAACAACAAAGTCCATTTTAGTTCTTCTTCCTCCAACTAGAATCCCTCTTGATTGTCAGCCTCTTTGGAAAAGCAGGTCTCTGCACGATCCATCCATTTTTCTGCACCTTGGCATTTCTCTTTGAGGTCAGCTACTTTAGTTCAATCCGATCACAGAACCCCTTGTAATTCTCCAACACAGGAGCATTGGTTAACACAGCTTTCAGGTAGTCAATTGCCTGTTGACACTCTGCCGTCCACTGAAATTTGCTACGCTTCTTGAGCAAGTCCATCAGTGGAGCGACCACACTGCTAGCATTCGGCATAAATTTCCGGTAAAATCCACTCATGCCAAGAAATCGCATTATTTCCCTTCATCTCGAGGGTATTGGAAACTCCTCAATAACTTATGTTTTCACATCCCGTGGGACCATTCGACCCTGTCCGATTGTATGGCCAAGGAAAGTGACTTGGGCTTTTCCAAATTCACTTTTGGCTAGGTTTACCACCAAACCCGCCTCCTGAAGTCAATGAAATAACTCCATCAGATGCTTCAAATGTTCTTTCCATGTCTGACTGAAAATTACCAGATCGTCGATGTATACCGCACAATTGGGTAATCCGGAAACGACTTTGTTGGTTAACCGATGAAATATGGCTGGGGTGTTTTTAATGCCAAATGGCATAACTTTGAATTGGTATATACCATCTGGAGTCACAAAAGCTGAAATCTCCTTCGCCCTTTCGGATAACGGTACCTGCCAGTAACCTTGAAGTAAATCCAGTTTGGAAATAAAAACTGATTGTCCCACCTTCTCAATGCAATCCTCCAAACATGGGATAAGATAAGAGTCCGTTCTTGTAACTGCATTAATCTTTCTATAGTCCACACACAACCGTTGGGTACTGTCCGGTTTCGGTACCATCACTATGGGTGAGCTCCATTGGCTGCAGCCCACTTCAATTATGCCATTTTTAAGCATAGTATCATTTTCCTTGTTAGCCTGTGCCAATTTTAAAGGTCTATATGGATGTTGTTTAATTGGAATAGCATTTCCCACACCTACATCATGTATAGACATTGTAGTACTTCCCAACTTATCTCCACAAACTTGCCCATGTGATATCAATAACTCTTTCAGGTCATTCCATTTTACCTCTGGAAGGTAACTCAACAAATTAGCCCAATGTTTAAGAACATCCTCGTTTTCCAATTTAATTTGAGGGATGCCAAATGGATTTGGTGCATCACTTTGAGCTAGAATCATTAAAACCTCCTCTTTTGCTCTCCTTCCCTTTCAAAGTATTTTTAAAGCATATTCACAAGACACACTCGGTGAATTTTCCTTCTATCCGGCGTTCTTACCACATAATTCACCTCACTTAATTTCCTTTCAATCTGAAAAGGTCCTCAAAACCTTGCTTTTAAAGGTTCAACTACCATTGGTAACAATACTAAAATGTTATCTCCACTGGCAAAACTACAAACTTTTGCTTTCTAGTACGAAGCCTTACAACACCAGGTTAAAGTCCAACAGGTTTGTTTCGATGTCACTAGCTTTCGGAGCGCTGCTCCTTCCTTAGGTGAATGAAGAGGTCTGTTCCAGAAACACATATATAGACAAATTCAAAGATGCCAAACAATGCTTGGAATACGAGCATTAGCAGGTGATTAAATCTTTACAGATCCAGAGATGGGGTAACCCCAGGTTAAAGAGGTGTGAATTGTCTCAAGCCAGGACAGTTGGTAGGATTTCGCAGGCCAGATGGTGGGGGATGAATGTAATGTGACATGAATCCCAGGTCCCGGTTGAGGCCGCACTCATGTGTGCGGAACTTGGCTATAAGTTTCTGCTCGGCGATTCTGCGTTGTCGCGGGTCCTGAAGGCCGCCTTGGAGAACGCTTACCCGGAGATCAGAGGCTGAATGCCCTTGACTGCTGAAGTGTTCCCCGACTGGAAGGGAACATTCCTGCCTGGTGATTGTTGCGCGATGTCCGTTCATTCGTTGTCGCAGCGTCTGCATGGTCTCGCCAATGTACCACGCTTCGGGACATCCTTTCCTGCAGCGTATGAGGTAGACAACGTTGGCCGAGTCGCACGAGTATGTACCGCGTACCTGGTGGGTGGTGTTCTCACGTGTAATTGTGGTATCCATGTCGATGATCTGGCACGTCTTGCAGAGATTACCATGACAGGGTTGTGTGGTGTCGTGGTCACAGCAAACTACCCAGTCTTCAGAACAGTGACCACGACACCACACAACCCTGTCATGGTAATCTCTGCAAGACGTGCCAGATCATCGACATGGATACCACTATTACACGTGAGAACACCACCCACCAGGTACGCGGTACATACTCGTGCGACTCGGCCAATGTTGTCTACCTCATACGCTGCAGGAAAGGATGTCCCGAAGCGTGGTACATTGGCGAGACCATGCAGACGCTGCGACAACGAATGAACGGACATCGCGCAACAATCACCAGGCAGGAATGTTCCCTTCCAGTCGGGGAACACTTCAGCAGTCAAGGGCATTCAGCCTCTGATCTCCGGGTAAGCGTTCTCCAAGGCGGCCTTCAGGACCCGCGACAACGCAGAATCGCCGAGCAGAAACTTATAGCCAAGTTCCGCACACATGAGTGCGGCCTCAACCGGGACCTGGGATTCATGTCACATTACATTCATCCCCCACCATCTGGCCTGCGAAATCCTACCAACTGTCCTGGCTTGAGACAATTCACACCTCTTTAACCTGGGGTTACCCCATCTCTGGATCTGTAAAGATTTAATCACCTGCTAATGCTCGTATTCCAAGCATTGTTTGGCATCTTTGAATTTGTCTATATATGTGTTTCTGGAACAGACCTCTTCATTCACCTAAGGAAGGAGCAGCGCTCCGAAAGCTAGTGACATCGAAACAAACCTGTTGGACGTTAACCTGGTGTTGTAAGACTTCGTACTGTGCTCACCCCAGTCCAACGCCGGCATCTCCACATCATTTTTGCTTTCTTGACCACTACCCGTTTCATCACATTTTGTGCAACTTTCAAATGTTGTCCAGCCAACTGCCCTCCTCCATTTAATTGTTCCCCAAAATTAGACAAGCAATCCAATAACGTAAGTTCTGACTGCTCACTCACCAATTTATCCTGAATCAATTTAAGTGTCCTCTTACCTCATGACCAAAAATTAGTTCTTAAGGACTGAATTTGGTTGACTCATTAGGTGCATCCCTAATTGCAAACAGTACGAATCGAATTCCTTTATCCCAATCCTCTCGATAATCTTGACAATAAGTCTTCAACATTGTCTTTAATGTCTGATGCCACCTTTCTAACGCTCCCTGCGATTCTGGATAGTGGACAGTTGATTTAAATTGTTTTATTCCTAAGCTATCCATAACTTCTTTGAATAACCTTGAGGTAAAATTTGATCTTTGATCTGATTGTATTTCTGTGGGTAGTCCATGTCTAGTAAAGAATTTAAGTAACTCCTCCACAATCTTTCTAGCTCTAATATTGCGTACTGGAATGGCCTCTGGAAATCCATTACAGTCAAAAGATATTGATTCCCACTTTTTGTTTGAGGAAGTGGTCCTACGCAATCAATTAAGACTCTTGTGTAAAAGGTTACTCAAATGCTGGAATGGGTATTAAGGGCATTGGTTTTATCACTGCTTGAGGTTTCCCTATCACTTGACATGTGTGACATGACCGACAAAATTTAACTACATTTATGTAGTCCAGGCCAATAAAAATGTTTTTTTATTTAACTTGAGATTTCCTTATTCACAAATGACCCCCACTTGTACCTCATGTGCTACTCGCAACACCTCCTTTCTATACCCTACCGGCAATACCACTTGATGAACTTCTGCCCACTTTTCATCCGCCTGCATATGTAAAGGTCTCTATTTTTTCATCAAGCCATCACTTCTACAGTGATAACATTCTGGTATACACTCAGATTCCTCTTCCGTGTACACTTTCTGATATATCCGTTTTATTTCTATATCTTCCTGTTGTAACTCCACCAATTTACCTGAACTAAAAATATCCGCCTCATCCTCCACCTGTTCTTGTTCTTTTCCAACCATCTGATCAAAAATCGTTTGTGATAATTGAACTTCAACTTTATCTTCACTTTGATTTCTCCTCTTGTTTTAACCTGCGACTTTGCGACCTTGTTACTACACAATCCGGAGAAATCCCAGGATATTCGTCCTTCAACACTTCAGTTGTCTGATTTTCCACTGGCTTATCAACCACAGTCGGCATCACTCCCACCTGCAATCCAGCTATGTCATTACCCAAGATAAACTGTATTCCTGGTCAAGATAGTTTCTCTATTACTCCTACTAACACTTCACCACTCTTCACTGAAGATGACCTTATATAATGGAACACTACTCTTCTCACCCTGAATTCCACATATTACTACCTTTTCTGGCAATATTCCTCCCAAACTACAGAACTCCACATCTCTTACCATCAAAGATTGACTAGCTCCCATATCTGTTAAAATTGTGACTTCTTTACTTGCTCCTCCTGGTACACATGAGTAAACTTTACCCACACAAGTCAATTCTTTAAAGAGATCTGGCAGCTTCTTATCAATCACCTCTTGATCAGGCTGTATAATATTTTGCACTTCCTTCACTTCACTTGAGCTTTCCTTTACCACTTTAATGAACCCCACTGACTTTTCCTGTTTTATCACATCAGCCTTCCCACTGCTTTTCTGCAATCACCAACACTGTGACTTTACATGGCCTAGTTGATGACAGTGAAAATATTTGAAACTTTTCATTTCTCTTCTACCCTCCTAGATTTCCTTTTAAAACTGAGGTGCACGCTCCTTATTATCTCCCATCAGATCACCTTTACTTTTACCATTTGAGTATTTCTCTTTTCCCCAGTTTCTATCCCTCACAGATTGAAACTGATGTCAGAAACCAAACTTTGATTTATGAACTAATTCATAATCAATTGCCATTTCTGCTGCTCACCTCACAGTTTTAACCCTCTGCTCTTCCACATGAGTGCTCACTACATCAGGAATTGAATTTTGAAACTCCTCCCAAAGTATAATTTCTCTGAGAGCTTCATACGTTTGGTCTATTTTCAAAGCCCTTATCCACCTATCAAAATTACTCTGTTTGATTCTTTCAAACTCCATGTATGTTTGACCAGGTTCTTTCCTTAAATTTCTAAACATTTATCTGTAGGCTTCAGGTACTAGCTCATGTGCACCTAAGATGGATTTTTTCACCTCCTCATAGGTCCCAGATGCCTCCTCTGATAGTGATGCAAACACTTCACGAGCCCTACCTACCAGCTTTGTTTGAATTAGTCAAACCCACATGTCTTGTGGCCATTTCATTTGTTTAGCCACCTTCTCAAATGAAATGAAAAGGCTTCTACCTCCTTATCATCAAACCTTGACAATGCTTGGACATATTTAAATAGATCCCACCAAGCCTTCGACTATGACGCTCTTTCTCTTTATCCTCATCACTACCCTCAAACTGTAAGTTTCCCTTTACGTCCACCAATTTTAACTGACTGTCATGTTTCATGGCCATTTTCTGAAGTTCAAACTCTCTCCCGTTCTCCCTTTCCTCTCTCTGTTTTTCTTTTTCCCTGATCTGTACCTCCCTTTCTCTTTCTTTTTGTTCTGCCAGGGCTATTCTTTCTTTTTTCCTTTCTTCTCTCTCCTTTTCTCTCATTTCATATTCAAGCTGCTTTAATTCTTATTCATGTTCAAGTTGCTTGATTTGCAACTGAATTTTTACATTTCCAATGAGTCTTCTTGTACATAAGAACATAAGAAAAAATAACTAGGAGCAGGAGTAGGCCTTCTGGCCCCTTGAGCCTGCTCTGCCATTCAATGAGATCATGGCTGATCTTTTGTGGACTCAGCTCCACTTTCCACCCCGAACACCATAACACTTAATCCCTTTATTCTTCAAAAAACTATCTATCTTTATTTTAAAAACATTTAATGAAGGAGCCTCTACTGCTTCACTGGGCAAGGAATTCCATAGATTCACAACCCTTTGGGTGAAGAAGTTCCTCCTAAACTCAGTCCTAAATCTGCTTCCCCTTATTTTGAGGCTATGCCCCCTAGTTCTGCTTTCACCCACCAGTGGAAACAACCTGCCCGCATCTATCCTATCTATTCCCTTCATAATTTTATATGTTTCTATAAGATCCCCCCTCATCCTTCTAAATTCCAACGAGTACAGTCACAGTTTACTCAACCTCTCCTCGTAATCCAACCCCTTCAGTTCTGGGAGTAACTATATCTGGCAATTTGAAATGCTCAGTGTTGGGGGACATTTTCTGATACTGGACTATGATATAAATTATAGGTGGCTCTGTAACTACATTTTTGCTCCTATATTACTTTTGAATACCTCTGCTGGGACAACAGGTACTCATTGACTTAGATGCCTGTTTAGAAGATGCAATTTGTAGAAATAGATAGTGTATACACAATGCTTGTTAATATCAGAAAGGACACAAAATGGCTGTTAGCTATTAAAGCAATACTAAAGACACAAAATGGTCAAACCAGCCACATTCCTGAACAATAAGTTACAAACTGTGTAAGCTACCTCATGAGAACCTAGGGAGTATCAACAGCTGCTGAAAGCAGCTTCACAGAACAAGGAATGCAATGTATAAGCTCAAGGTCCCACGCTGTAGACAGGACATATTCGTTTTGAATGACTTCTGTATGAAGTTAGGGGCAGGTAAGACAACACCCACTTTAACCATGTATGTGATAACTGGGATGCTAAGAAAATTGATTGACTGCATGTAATGGATTGTGACGCGAATATAGTTGATTGATTGTATGTAAATGAGAATACAACAAATTCCGCCCCTTGAATCTGTATATTAACCCAATGCGAACCTTAGCTCAAGTGAGAAAGAGGATTGCGAGACTGCGTAGTCTCCAAATCTTTCTCCCAGATCTGAAATAATAAACTGCTTCTTTACTTACTTAAACAGGCCTACATGTGAATATTTTCACCCCTAACACTCAGCTACCACCATAAGTACCTCATCATTTTGTATTCTGTCAGGTAATGTTAACTACAGTGTTTTTGCCAAATCTAAAAGACTGTTTTTAGTCTTTTTTTGTAAGGTACTGCGTGTGACCTTCTCCATGCCCCAAAACATCAGAGCCTGTGAAAGAGCCATTGTCCACAACTCACTCGCGACTTAAACTGGAATACCACACCTGGGGCGAAATTCTCCGACTCCCCCGCTGGGTCGGAGAACCGCCGGGGGCTGGCGTGAATCCCGCCCCCGCCGGTTGCCGAATTCTCTGGCACCGGAGAATCGGCGGGGGCGGGCATCGCTCCGCGCCGGTTGGCGGGCCCCCCTCCCCGCGATTCTCCGGCCTGGATGGGCCGAAGTCCCGCCGCTAAAATGCCTGTCCCGCCGGCTTAGATTAAACCACCTACCTTACCGGCGGGACAAGGCGGCACGGGCGGGCTCCGGCGTCCTCGGAGGGGCGCGGGGCGATCTGGCCCCAGGGGGTGCCTCCACGGTGGCCTGGCCCGCGATCGGGGCCCACCGATCCGCGGGCGGGCCTGTGCCATGGGGGCACTCTTTCCCTTCCGCCTCCGCCACGGTCTCCACCATGGCGGAGGCGGAAGAGACTCCCTCCACAGCGCATGCGCGGGAATGCCGTCAGTGGCCGCTAATGCTCACGCGCATGCGCCGCCCGGAGATGTCATTTCCGCGCCAGCTGGCGGGGCACCAAAGGCCTTTTCCGCCAGCTGGCTGGGCGGAAATTCATCCGGCGCCGACCTAACCCCTTAAGGTTGGGGCTCGGCCCCCAAAGATGCGGAGCATTCCGCACCTTTGGGGCGGCGCGATGCCCGATTGATTTGCGCCGTTTTGGGCGCCAGTCGGCGGACATCGCGCCGTTTCCGGAGAATTTCGCCCCTGAAAAGCAAACACAAATATGCTCACCCCTCACTGTCTTTAAATTCACTAAGCCAACCCAATCATGAAAGATTGACTTTTATCCCAGACGATCCCCAATTTGTTATGGGCCAGGGTTTAGAGAACACCAAAGTATATCATGGAGTTCACCTGACCCACAAATTTTAATCGATTTTGATTGTGGGGAGCACAGGGCCCACTTTACAGGTGTGATGCAACAGAGATCTTAAGTATTTTTAAAACAAAACAATGTTTATTCTGTGAATCCAGTTAACATTTTTTAAACACACAGTAAACATCTTATCAACTACCAACACTGATAACCCCTTACGACATGGCGCCGGCAGTGCGCAGATCTGGCCTGTGACATAGTGCCCCACTGTAACCGCCCTCGCCACCCCAGACCACACCCCATCAGTACCCCCAGCACGCGCCAAAACACCCCCGGCCAGCGGAACACCTCCGCCCCCGACTGTGGCGGTGCTGGACACAGTCCGCAGCCGCCACACGATGTCCTCAAAAACTGTGCGCTTATGTGACGTACGCCGTCGAAAAGTCAGCCCATCAGGTGGGGAGCATCGGGGGAGGGCCTCAGTTGACGTGCTGACGTTGTCCCAACGGCGTGCAGCGTACTCAGTGATGACGGCAGTTTTGAGGGAACGGCGCCCCCGAAAATCGGCGTCGCCCCCCCCCCCCCCCCCCCCAATTTTGGCGTGCTAACTGATTCCCCAGTCAATCACCGAACGCGATTTCACCGTTGGCAATCGGAGAATCCGGCCTGTTGTATTTGACTTGAACTGTATTTGACTGTAAACTAATGCAAATTACTGTAAATGGTGGCTGGACGTGTGTTTAGTAGGTTTTCAAGATAAAAGGTTTTTTACATCTTGAGGCTTTTATCCTGAGAGCATTCAGTTGGAGAAATAGGAGGCGTGCCTCAAATATCTTTATGGTATGAAGGTGTGCCATGACGTATAAAAGGGTGGGAACTACTGCTCCAGGTGAATTAGCACCGTACAGCAGCGTTTTTCAAACTTTCTTTTCCAGACCCACTTTTGTCAATCTGCTGAACTTCAGAGCGGTGTCGCGTTGTCTTACATTTAAAGTGACAGGTAAGCCTGCTTAGTCCTCACGATCTCACTCCAATCAGAATTATGCGTTGCCTCCTGCCTACCCAGCTTTGTGTAATTTCCTGTCAACAACCTTCCATTGAATTTCAGGCTTCTTCCACCGACATCTTCCAGTATCTGCTCCTGCCATCGAGTAAAACCTGCCAACTCACCTCGAACTTTTTTTGTGTCTTGTATTTATTCCGCTCTTGCGTTTAATTGTGATTTTCGATTGTAAACACAAAGGGCAGGATTCTCTAATCCCACGGCAGAGTGTCCACGCCATCATAAACACCGTCGTGTTTTACGACAGCGTGAAAGGGCCTCTGGCAGGCCTAATTCTGGCCACGGGATCCGCGCATGCGCAGTGGTGCCAGCGCCAACGCGCGCATGCGCAGTGGCCTCCTTCAGCGCGTCAGCCCCAATTGCAACATGGCGCAGGGCTACAGGGGACGGCCCGTAGGAAAGGAGGCCCCCATCTAGAGAGGCAGGGCATATCTGAGGCTCCCCCCCCCCCCCTGGGGTCGGACCCCCCTCTTCCCCCCACAGGCCGCCACCCGACCCTTCAACGCCGAGGTCCCGCCGGCTCAGAGCAGGTTAGAACGACACCGGCGGGACTCAGTTTTTTTTTCACTGCCGCTCGGCCCATCCAGACTCGAGAATTGGCGGGCTGGCCGCTTGTAGCGGGCCGCGACCGGCGCCACGCCAACCACGCCAGCGCCAATGGCACCGATTCTCTGCTCTGCAGAGAGTCGCGTGCCGGCGACAGGGCGGCATGGCCCAGTCGCAGCGATTCCCCGGCCCGGCCCAGGGCTGGGAGATCCCCGCCCATTGTTATGGAACACGTTTTACAGCTTGGCCAGAGAGAGAGATGGTGCAGCGAGCAGAAAGCATTTGGAACTTGGGAAGCGATAAAATAACATGATTGTTCCATCCGGCACTGCTCACATTTCTATGAAATTATTGATCTGAGGTCAGGAATGCCAGGGTTTGCTCTGAAGCTTCATGTAATACTTTAATTCTTCGTTCTGTGGGATTTTATACAGGTTGTAACACGAAGTAACAACAGCATTAGGGTGGAATCGTTGACAATCTGTCCTCGCAGGCTGGACTGTCTACGATGTTTACCATTATGTGGAGATGCCGGCGTTGGGACTGGGGTGGGCACAGTAAGAAGTCTTACAACAGGTGTCTTAAGACTCATAAAGCTGGAGGCTTTTTTCTGTGTTGTTCTGTTTCTGTTTCCATTTTACCCGCCCCCAAATGGCAATATTTTACAAAACATTTGCGCTCTTCCGCCTTGCCTAATCTCCGGGGATGTGGGAATTTAGTTAAACGGAGAGCATACGGCCGGAATTGTTCGCTTTACATTTTCCCTAAGTCCCTAGTGGAGGAATAGTCAATTAAACCTGCAGTTAATTGTTGAAAAGTCAGTGACTTGAACAGATTTCTTGCCCATTCCCCTAAATATAGCCACCGTTTAACATTGTAAGTTGGTTAAAAATTAGAATGTGCTTTGTATGGGAATTATTATAAATGGCAGATTATCTGTGGGGGGTGTAGCATCCGTTGTTGGAACAGCCTTGCCTTGTAATACTCCGTACGAAGTCTTACAACACCAGGTTAAAGTCCAACAGGTTTGTTTCGATGTCACTAGCTTTCGGAGCGCTGCTCCTTCCTCAGGTGAATGAAGAGGTCTGTTCCAGAAACACATATATAGACAAATTCAAAGATGCCAAACAATGCTTGGAATGCGAGCATTAGCAGGTGATTAAATCTTTACAGATCCAGAGATGGATCCAGAGACCCCGGGCGTCATTCTCCGACCCCCCAGAGGGTCGGAGAATGGCCGTTGGCCGCCGTGAATCCCACCCCCGCCCCCGCCGAAGTCTGCGAAGGGAGAAAAGTCGGCGGGGCGTTAATGTCGCCGCTGCCGCGGAGAATGTCACGGGTCTGCGCAAGGCAGCCGATTTTCGGCCTGCCGATATTCTCCCTTCCGGATGGGCCGAAGTCCCGTCGACGTGATGACCGTTCACGTCGACGTGAATCAAACCTCCTTTTCATCGGCGTGACCCGGTGCTCCAGGCTCACGCCGACCAGCGTGGAGGTGAGTGACGGCCTGGGGGGTTGGCTGTGGGCAGGAAATGGCGTGGCCGCATTCTGATTGCGTGAGGAGAGGTGTGTCTCGGGTTGTGTGTGTGTGTGTGCGGCGGGGGGGGGGATGGTTAGAGTAGGCTGGGCTCCGGGGGAGTGCCGGGAGGGGGGTCTGTGCCGGGGAGGGGGATGGGGGGGGGGTCCGTGCCGGGGTGGAGGTTGGGGGGGGTCCGTGCTGGGGTGGAGGTTGGGGGTTGGGGGGGGGTCCGTGCTGGGGTGGAGGTTGGGGGTTGGGGGGGGTCCGTGCTGGGGTGGAGGTTGAGGGGGGTCCGTGCCGGGGTGGAGGTTGGGGGGCGGGTCAGTGCTGGGGTGGAGGTTGGGGGTTGGGGGGGGTCCGTGCTGGGGTGGAGGTTGGGGGGGGTCCGTGCCGGGGTGGAGGTTGGGGGGGGGGGGTCCGTGCTGGGGTGGAGGTTGGGGGTTGGGGGGGGGCGGTCCGTGCTGGGGTGGAGGTTGGGGGGAGTCCGTGCCGAGGAGGGGGATGGGAGGGCAAGTGAGTTGGTCCACCTGGCCAGGTGCCAGCCTCCAACAGTTGGACCCATGCGGTCCATGCCACCTGGCTGGGGGGAGGAGGGAATATGGGCAATGATGACATGTCGTTGTTCCCCTCCCCCCCACCAGGCCGTCATGTTTTCAGATCATCCAGCGATGTTGGCCGCCGTGGTGGCAGCCGCTCATGTCTATGTTGCCCTGGATGAGGAGGAGGATGAGGAGCGTGCCAGAGAGGCGGCGCAGTCAGCCGCAGAGGGGCAGGCGGCAGCCGCCCAGGCTGGAGGGACACCTGACTGACAGGACGAGGAGGGGGAGGAGGACGTCGCGGCCCCACGGCAACGGAGGCACCCGAGGGCGCCCCGTGTGTACCGGCCCCGGCAGTCATACCAGGACCTCACGGACCGGGAATGCAGGAGGAGACTCCGGATGAGCCGGGAAACCGTGGCACACATCTGCCACCTGCTGGCACACCTGTCACCGCGTGGCACTGGCGGGGGACACCCTCTCCCCGTGTCCGTCAAGGTTACGGTGGCCCTGAACTTTTATGCAACGGGGTCATTCCAGGCACCGAGTGGGGACCTGTCCGGCATATCGCAGACATCGGTGCACCGGTGCATCCGGGCAGTGACAGATGCCCTATATGCCATGGCGCACCGTAGGTGTAACATTGACTTTAATAACGAAAGGAGTTCATGCACGTGCCCCAGCCCCTAAAACTCATCTGTGCCCTGCACCCGTGCCAACTTACTCAGTATCTAATTGTTTGGCCTTACGGGCCCTTTGACTACGTCTACGTGGTTCCCCAGACGGTACAGCAGAACTGGAGGTGGACTCCTGTGATTCCTGCCCTCTGACACTGGATCCCTTTGGCAGCCATTTCCTGGGGCGTCCTGGCCTAGATGGGCCAGGCTGCGGCACGGGTGACTGGGATGGCGAGCTGCCAGCCTGTCCTGCCCGTTGCCCACCCGATGCACCTGGGACGGAAGCGGGGGAGTCCGAGGTGTCGCGGTGTACCGGGACCTCCCCTACAGAGGGAGCCGGGACGGAACACACCACCTCCTCCTCCCTCGGGGTGCCCGATGGCCCCCAGGCCTCTACATGGATGGGGGATGCGAACGGACTGGCCATCCGACGCCCCCCCGACATCTGGCGCTGCCAGTCCTGGAGGCCCGTGCTGGTATCGACAGGGGTCTGCAGGTTTGCAGCCATGGAGCCCAGGGGGTTGGCAAACCCTGTCTGTGACAGTGCGACGCCGGCTCGCACATGGCCACTGGCGCCGATGCCCTCAGCGATGGCCTGCAGAGACTGGGCCATGGCCTGCTGAGACTGGGCCATGGCCTGCAGAGACTGGGCTATGGCGTTGAGCGCCTCTGCCATCTGGCGCTGGCACTGGCTCATGGCCTCCTGTGGGAGGGCAGCCATTTCCTGGGCCACAGACGCCGCCTGCACGGAAGGCCCCAGGCCTCGCAAACTGTTCCCCATGTCTGACACCGTCGCACCCGTGCGGTGTCAGCCTGGGTGGCACGCATGACCGGCACCACTCCCAGCTCCTGGACGCGGGTGGACTCCTCCACCTGCGACCCCAGGTCCTCTTCGCTCGTCTCTGGGTCGTGGTTGCATCGGATCTATGTGTGGGTGTGGTAACTGCAGGAACCCGGGATCCATCTGGGCGGCAGATGTTCGCTTGGGCTGGGCTGCCCTCCGACCGCCCGGCTCCTCTGCTATCGACCCATTTTTCCGACGTGACGTAAGTCGGATTTGCGCCGTTTTTTGCGCCGATCGGCGGACTTTCAGCCGATAACGGAGAATTTCGCCCCCCATCTCTGGATCTGTAAAGATTTAATCACCTGCTCATGCTCGCATTCCAAGCATTGTTTGGCATCTTTGAATTTGTCTATATATGTGTCCGTGCCGGGGAGGGGGACAGGGGGGTCCGTGGCGGGGGGGGTCCGTGCTGGGGGGGGGTGTCCGTGCCGGGGAGGGGGACGGGGGTTCCGTGCCGGGGAGGGGGGGGTCCATGCCGGGGAGGGGGACGGGGGCGGTCTGTGCCGGGGAGGGGGGAGGGGGACGGGGGGGGGTCCATGCCGGGGAGGGACGTGGGAGGTGTCCGTGCCGGGGAGGGGGGGTGTCCGTGCTGGGGAGGGGGACGGGGGTCCGTGCTGGGCAGGGTGAAGGGGACGGGGGGTCCGTGCCGGGGAGGGGGACGGGGGGGGTCCGTGCCGGGGAGGGGGACGGTGGGGGGTCCGTGCCGGGGAGGGGGACGGGGGGGGGGGTCCGTGCCGGGGAGGGGGACGGGGACGGGGGGTCCGTGCCTGGGAGGGGGACGGGGTGGGTCCATGCCGTGGAGGGGGACGGGGGGGGGAGTCCCCTGCCGGGGAGGGGGGCGGGGGGGTCCGTGCCGGGGAGGGACGTGGGAGACGCCGACGGCGGGGTGGTCCGTGCCGGGGAGGGTGATGGGGGGGGGGGGTCCGTGCCGGGGAGGGGGGAAGTCCGGCCCGGGGAGGTGGACGGGGGGGGATGGGTCCGTGCTGGGGAGGGGGACGGGGGGTGTCCGTGCCGGGGAGGGTGACGGGGGGGGGGGGGGGTTCCGTGCCGGGGAGGGGGACGGGTGGCGTCCGTGCCGGGGAGGGGGGAGGGGGGGTCCGTGCCGGGGAGGGGGGGGGGTCCGAGACGGGGAGGGGGACGGGGGCGGGGGGGTCCGTGCCGGGGAGTGGACGGGGGGGCGGGGTCTGCGCCGGGGAGGGAGATGGGGGGGGGTCCGTGCCCGGGAGGGGGGGGGGTCCGTGCCGGGGAGGGGGACGGGGGGGGGGGGGGTCCGTGCCAGGGAGGGGGACGGGGAGAGCTCCGTGACGGGGAGGGGGACGGAGGTCGGTCCGTGCTGGGGAAGGGGACGGGGGGGGGGGGTGAGTCCGTGCCAGGGAGGGAGGGTGCGAGGGCAAGTGAGTTGGTCCACCTGGCCAGGTGCCAGCCTCCAACAGTTGGACCCATGCGGCCCATGCCACCTGGCTGGGGGGGAGGAGGGGGTATGGGCAATGATGACATGTCGTCGTTCCCCCCCCCCCGCACAGGCCGTCATGTTTTCCGGTCAGCCAGCGATGTTGGCCGCCGTTGCGGCAGCCGCTAATGTCCATGTTGCCCTGGATGAGGAGGAGGATGAGGAGCGTGCCAGAGAGGCGGCGCTGGCTGCCGCAGAGGGGTAGGTGGCAGAAGACCAGGCTGGAGGGACACCTGACCGACAGGACGTGGAGGGGGAGGAGGACGTCGCGGACCCACGGCAACGGAGGCACTCGAGGACGCCCCGTGTGTACCGGCCCCGGCTGTCAGACCAGGACCTCACGGACCGGGAATGCAGGAGGAGACTCCGGATGAGCCGGGAAACTGTGGCACACATCTGCCACCTGCTGGCGCACCTGTCACCGCATGGCACTGGCGGGGGACACCCTCTCCCCATGTCCGTCAGACGCCCCATATGCCATTGTGCACCGCTACATCCGCTTCCCTGTGGACCGGGCCATTCAAGATGCCCGGGCCGTGGGCTTCTCTGCCGTGGCCGGGTTCCCCATGGTTCAGGGCGCGATTGATGGGATGCACGTCGCCGTGCGGCCACCTGCAGATAACAGGGCCGTGTTCACCAATAGGAAGGGGACCTATTCGATGAACATACAGGTGGTCTGCGACTACCGCATGATGATCCTGCTGGTATCGACAGGGATCTGCAGGTTTGCAGCCATGGAGCCCAGGGGGTTGGCAATCCCTGTCTGTGACAGTGCGACGCCGGCTTGCACATGGCCACTGGCGCCGATGCCCTCAGCGATGGCCTGCAGAGACTGGGCCATGGCCTGCTGAGACTGGGCCATGGCCTGCTGAGACTGGGCCATGGCCTGCAGAGATTGGGCTATGGACTGCTGAGACTGGGCCATGGCCTGCAGAGATTGGGCTATGGACTGCTGAGACTGGGCCATGGCCTGCTGAGACTGGGCCATGGCCTTCAGAGCTGTGCCACGGAGTTGAGTCCCTCTGCCATCTGCCGCTGGCGCTGGCTCATGGCCTCCTGTGAGAGGGCAGCCATGTCCTGGGCCACAGACGCCGCCTGCACGGAAAGCCCCAGGCCTCGCAAACCGCTCCCCATGTCTGACACCGCCGCATCCATTGCCTCCACCGCGGACGCCACCCGTGCGGTGTCGGCATGGGTGGCACGCATGACCGGCACCACTGCCACCTCCTGGACACGGGTGGACTCCTCCACTTGCGACTGCAGCCGCCGCAAGCTGGCCGTCACCCTCTTCGCTGGTCTCAGGTTCGGTGGTTGCATCGGACCTATGGGTGGGTGTGGTAACTCCAGGAACACGGGATCCATCTGGGCGGCAGATGTTCGCTTGCGCCGGGCTGCCCTCCAACCGCCCGGCCCCTCTGCTGCTCCTACCTCCACCTGCTGTATCGGGACGGCTGTGTTGTGCGCGCCAGTGAGTGTACCAGATGCCTCATCACTAAAGTGCCCAACCGAGGTGAGCGTATCTGCGATGGTGGAGGGTGTTGGTGACAGCAGTGGCGTTGTGTGGTGCGCATCGTCCGACTCTGAGTCCATGGCACTTTGGGGTGGCGATTCGTCTCCGCCCATCCAATCTGTGTCACTGTCCTGTATTTCAGTTTCCTGGGTAGTGGTGTCCTGGGTAGGGGTGTCCTGGGTTGTGGTTTCGTGGCTCGGCTGTGACGGGGGCCTGTGGCTGCCCCTCTCGCTGCTGGGTGGCATGAGACGGGGGCGCCGTCTCCCTGTTGCTCCAGGTCGCTCCGTCTCCCGTGGTCTCCGAGGGCCATCGTGTGGGCATCGCATGCCAGAGGGTCCGGGTCTCTCCGTCTCCCGTGGTCTCCGAGAGGCATCATGCGGGCCGTCTGCATCTGTGGGGATGGGTGCCCCGACGTTTGCTCCTGCGATACACAATGAAGCATGCATGGTTAGACACGCAGGCAGTGATCAGGTGATATGAGGTGGGGGGATATGGGGGAGGGGGGATTATGGGGGAGGGGGGATATGGGGACGGGCTGTCGGTGGCTCACTTGCTGGTGGGCCCCAGTCCTCTGCATCAGCAACCTCCCGGTCCTCAGGTCCGCCAGCCAGTTCCAGGGCCCTTCCCTCATGTTCGGTCAGTGGCCTCTCATCAGCTGGGCCTCCTCCAGTCCTCACATGCTCCCTGGTGTTGTGCGCGCGCTTCTCCTGTGGGGGTGGTGGCAGGGGTAAAAGGCAACAGTGTTAGACAGGTATATGAATGCACGGCATCAGTTGCGCGTGTATTGCAGAGGTTAAGGTTAGGGCTGGATTAACTTGGGGAATGGGGGATGGCGGATATGGGGGATATGGGGGAGGCGGGATATGGGGGATTTGGGGGAGGGGGATATGGGGGAGGGGGATATGGGGAAGGGGGGATATGGGGGAGGGGGTATGGGGGAGGGGGATATGGGGAGGGGGATATGGGAGGGGGATATGGGGAGGGGGGATATGGGGGAGGGGGTATATGGGGGAGGGGGATATGGGGGATATGGGGAGGGGGATATGGGGGAGGGAGGCTATGGGGGAGAGGGGATATGTGGGAGGGGGATATGGGGAGGGGGATATGGGGAGGGGGATATGGGGGAGGGGGGGATATGGTGGAGGGGGATATGGGGGATATGGGGAGGGGGGATATGGGGGAGGGGGATATGGGGAGGGGGGATATGGGGGAGGGGGAGATATGGGGAGGGGGATATGGGGGAGGGGGGATATGGGGATATGGGGAGGGGGATATGGGGAGGGAGGATATGGGGGAGGGGGATATCGGGAGGGGGGTTATGGGGGAGGGGGGATATGGGGAGGGGGGATATGGGGGATATGAGGAGGGGGATATGGGGGAGGAGGGATATGGGGACGGGCTGTCAGTGGCTCACTTGCTGGTGGGCCCCCGACCTCTGCATCAGCAACCTCCCGGTCCTCAGGTCCGGCAGCCAGTTCCAGGGCCCATTCCCTCATGTTCGGTCAGTGGCCTTTCATCAGCTGGGCCTCCTCCAGTCCTCACATGCTCCCTGGTGTTGTGTGCGTGCTTCTCCTGTGGGGGGTGGTGGCAGGGGTAAAAGGCAACAGTGTTAGACAGGTATATGAATGCACGCCATCAGTTGCGCGTGTATTGCAGAGGTTAAGGTGAGGCCTGGATTCACTTGGTGAAATGGGGGAAGGTGGATATGGGGGATATGGGGGAGGGGGGATATGGGGGATTTGGGGGAGGGAGGATATGGGGGAGGGGGGATATGGGGGAGGGGGGATATGGGGGGTATGGGGAGGGGGATTTGGGGGAGCGGGATATGGGGAGGGGGGGTTATGGGGGAGAGGGGATATGGGGGAGGGGGAATATGGGGGAGGGGGGATATGGGGGAGGGAGATATGGGGAGGGGGATATGGGGGAGGGAGGATATGGGGGATATGGGGAGGGGGATATGGGGAGGGAGGATATGGGGGAGGGGGATATCGGGAGGGGGATATGGGGGAGGGGGGATATGGGGGAGGGGGGATATGGGGGATATGGGGAGGGGGGATATGGGGGAGGGGGGATATGGGGACGGGCTGTCGGTGGCTCACTTGCTGCTGGGCCCCCGACCTCTGCATCAGCAACCTCCCGGTCCTCAGGTCCGCCAGCCAGTTCCAGGGCCCTTCCCTCATGTTCGGTCAGTGGCCTTTCATCAGCTGGGCCTCCTCCAGTCCTCACATGCTCCCTGGTGTTGTGTGTGCGCTTCTCCTGTGGGGGGTGTGGCAGGGGTAAAAGGCAACAGTGTTAGACAGGTATATGAATGCACGCCATCAGTTGCGCGTGTATTGCAGAGGTTAAGGTTAGGCCTGGATTCACTTGGTGTAATGGGGGAAGGCGGACATGGGGGATATGGGGGAGGGGGGATATGGGGATTTGGGGGAGGGGGGATATGGGGGAGGGGGGATATGGGGGAGGGGGGATATGGGGGAGGGGGATATGGGGAGGGGGATATGGGGGAGCAGGGATATGGGGGTATGGGGAGGGGGATTTGGGGGAGGGGGGATATGGAGGAGGGGGATATGGGGGAGCGGGGATATGGGGGAGGGGTGATATTGTGAGGGGGGATATGGGGAGGGAGGATATGGGGAGGGGGTATATGGGGGAGGGGGATATGGGGGATATGGGGAGGGGGATATGGGGAGGGAGGCTATGGGGAGAGGGGATATGTGGGAGGGGGATACGGGGAGGGGGATATGGGGAGGGGGGATATGGGGGAGGGGGATATGGTGGAGGAGGATATGGGGGATATGGGGGAGGGGGGATATGGGGGAGGGGGATATGGGGAGGGGGGATATGGGGAGGGGGGATATGGGGAGGGAGGATATTGGGGAGGGGGATATCGGGAGGGGGGATATGGGGGAAGGGGGATATGGGGGATATGGGGAGGGGGGATATGGGGGAGGGGGGATATGGGGACGGGCTGTCGGTGGCTCACTTGCTGGTGGGCCCCCGACCTCTGCATCAGCAACCTCCCGGTCCTCAGGTCCGCCAGCCAGGTCCAGGGCCCTTCCCTCATGTTCGGTCAGTGGCCTTTCATCAGCTGGGCCTCCTCCAGTCCTCACATGCTCCCTGGTGTTGTGTGCGCGCTTCTCCTGTGGGGGGGGGGGGGTGGCAGGGGTAAAAGGCAACAGTGTTAGACAGGTATATGAATGCACGCCATCAGTTGCGCGTGTATTGCAGAGGTTAAGGTTAGGCCTGGATTCACTTGGTGATATGGGGGAGGGGGGATATGGGGGATTTGGGGGAGGGAGGATATGGCGGAGGGGGGATATGGGGAAGGGGGGATATGAGGGGTATGGGGAGGGGGGTTTGGGGGAGGGGGGATATGGGGAGGGAGGTTATGGGGGAGGGGGGATATGGGGAGGGGGGATATGGGGGAGGGGGGATATGGGGGAGGGGGATATGGGGGAGCGGGGATATGGGGGGTACGGGGAGGGGGATTTGGGGGAGGGGGGATATGGGGGAGCGGGGATATGGGGGAGGGGGGGTATGGTGAGGGGGATATGGGGAGGGAGGATATGGGGATGGGGGATATGGGGGAGGGTGGGTATGGGGGAGGGGGGGATATGGGGGAGGGAGGATATGGGGAGGGGGTATATGGGGAGGGGGGATATGGGGAATATGGGGAGGGGTGATATGGGGAGGGGGGATATGGGGGAGGGGGATATGGGGAGGGGGATATGGGGAATATGGGGAGGGGGGATATGGGGGATATGGATATCGGGAGGGGGGCTCACTCTGGCTCCCTGACGAGGTCGTTCACCTTTATGTGGCACTGGGTGCCTGTCCGTGGTGTCAGGGCTACAGCGCTGACGGCCTCTGCCACCTCCCTCCACAGACGCCGGCTGTGGCGTGGGGCGACTCTAAATGCTTTCTGAATCAACGCTGAAACAAACTGCACATTTTCCACAGGCTGGATGCTCCCGGCTCATTCCAATTCTTTCCATTTAGAATGAAAGGAATTTTGATGGGATGTTTGATTCTGACCCTCAATTTACTGCCTCGTTTTCTTGTTCCACAGATGGAAAATTCTGGAATTGATGTGGCTGCAGCCACCAAGAACCTAATCACTTTATACGGCAAAATGGAAGTGGAAGAACAAGTGAACTTTTATGACTCTTGGGCTGACGACTATGAGCAGGTAGAACATTCCCGCTCTCATTTTACCATCCGGAACTGACCACTGGGGAATGAATTACATCTCACACCTGTTGTGACCATTGTTGCCATGGTTACTCTGTTTGGTGCCTCCACATATCCATTCTAACTGTATTTATCATTTTGCACCAGGTGGCCACTAGAAAAAACATTCTTGTTGTAGTTGTGGAGGCATCCCCCAGAGGAACGGGAAGAGATTTTCCCCTCATATGCTATTTCTCTTCATTCCTGGGACATCGTCTTCCTTAGCTCGGTCAGAGTTTCTTGCCAATCCCTAATTGCCCTTGAGAAGGTGTTACTGAGCTTTCTTCTTTTACAGTCCATGTGGTGTAGGTACTGTCATAATATCCACTCATGTATATAATGAGATACAGATAGGCAGTGACTGACACACAGAATAACCAATAAACACACAGGACACAGAACAACCAATCACCAGCCAGGACACTGCAGGGGACACCACCACTATAAAACACACAAGGCATCAAGACTCTGCCTCTTTTCACTGGATACAGCTACAGAGATAGTCAGGGTGCACAGTGCAGTGAGCACCGTCTCCATGGGACAGTGAGCCAGTCTGGTCAAGCCAGATAGAGGTTATCAGTTTAGATTAATAGAGTGTCAACCCACAGCAGATTATGTACAGCAATCAGCAGGGTTAATAAACAGTATTGAACCATTTCCTGTGTCGGAAGCCTGTTTCCCGTCTTACTGCATCCAGTTGCAGTCAGTGTTAAACCAACTCATGTAACAGATCAGGTACATCCACAGTGCTGTTAGAAATGGACTTCTTGGATTTTGACCCAGCGACACTGAAGGATCGCCGATATATTATGGAATCTTTACAGTGCAGAAGGATCTTATATGTTTTCACTAAGTCAGCTCTTACCGTTCTAAACCCCAGCAGATATAAGCCGAACCTGTCCAATCTTTCCTCATGAAGGCAACCCACCAATTGAGGTATTAGTCTCGTCAACCTTCTCTGAACAGATTCTAAAGTGTTTACACTTTTCCTTAAATAAGGAGACCAATACTGCAGACGGTACTCCAGATGTGATCTCCCCAATGCCCTGTACAACTGAAGCTAAACCTCCTTACTTTTATATTCTTTGAATAAACAATAACAATTTAAAAGCTTTCTTAATTATTTACTGCCCTTGCGTTTTGAGATTCATGCACGAGGACACCCTGATCCCTTTGCACCTCAGAGCTCCTCATTCATTTAAATAATGAGCTTCTCTTTCATTCTTTTCCCACATTTTATTCCATTTGCCAGATTTTTGTCCACTCAGTTAACCTGTCTGTGGCCCTTTGCAGCCTCCTTAAGTCCTCTTTACATCTTACTTTCTTACCTGTCTTTGTGTCATCACCAAATTTGGCAACCATACCTTTCGTTCCTTCATCCATGCCATTTATATCAATTGTGGGGGCAGCACGGTGGCACAGGTGCCGGAATGTGGCGACAAGGGGCTTTTAACAGTAACTTCATTGCAGTGTTAATATAAGTCTACTTGTGATAATAAAGATTATTATTATGGTTAGCACTGCTGCCTCACGGCAGAGAGGACCCGGGTTCGATTCCAGCCCCGGGTCACTGGCAATGTGGAGTTTGCACAATCTCCCCATGTCTGTGTGGGTCTCACCCCTGTCATAATATACATCTATGTATATAATGGAGTGCAGCCAGGCAGTGATTGACACACAGGATGACCAGTAAGAACACAGAACAGAGCAGCCAATCACCAGACAGGACATGACCACTATAAAGCCAGAGGGCACCAGTTTTCCCGCTCTCTCCGGACCCAGCCTCTGAGACAGTCAGAGTTCGTGAGCTGGCCAGTGCAAACACCATGTGGTAGCTAGTAAGTCTGGTTAGGCTAGTATCAGGTCTCCAGTCAAGTCAGCATAGTATCAACCCACAGTTGAACATGTATAATAGTTTAGATGTTAAATAAAATTGTGTTGCATCTTATCAAGTGTTGGAGGCCTGTCTCTCGCTACACTGCATCAGTGGCAGTCCACATCGACCCAGCCTATCCAACATATCATGGTACCAGTGAGTGATGCTGAAAATTGACGGACCTACCTTGAGTGAATCAGCGTTGACCAGCAAACAGCCATTCTGTAACATGGAAAACGTCCGCCCTCTCCGCAGCTCCGCATCGCCGGCAACCTCGATGCAAATTGGAAGATCTTCAAACAAAAGTTCTAACTCTATCTAGAAGCCACCGACCTCGAGGCCACATCGGACGTCAGGAAGATCGCACTGTTCCTCTCCACAGCCGGGGACCACACCAACCACATCTACAACTCCCTTACATTCGCTGAAGGCGAAGACAAGACAAAATTTAAAACAGTCCCACTGAAGTTCGACAGCCACTGCGACATTGAGATGAATGAGAGCTTTGAATGGTATGTTTTCCAGCAGAGGCTTCAGGGTAAGGATGAACCTTTGCAATCCTTTCTGACCCACGAGCGGAACGGGTGCAGGCCATCACACAAATGCAGGGCCTAAGTATTGACGAGAGTGACCATTCCGCGCGCTTTTCCCGGGACCCTGCGCATGCGCACCACGACCGAGGGGACGGCGAGACCAACGACCAGACTGCGCAGGTGCCTACGTCGTTCGACCGCACTGCGCATGCGCGATGGCGCATGGAACGCGCTGATGTTGGTGTCATGATGTGTCCGAATTGTGGCTCCGCCCATTTAAAGCAGCAAAATCATGACGGTGTCTACAGTATGGCAAGCTTGGCCACTACGCAGCCCTTTGCAGATCTGCTCCACTGCCCAGCATCCAGCGAACCGAGCCACAGCGCAGAAGCGTCCGTTCAATACAGCAGGCCATGCCAGACTCCGAGCCCGACAGCCCAACAGATCCTGATGCTGCGTGCCGCAAATCTCCATACCGGGTGGGCATCATTACGAAGCATGCGCTGTCTTTCTCCAAGACAGCGAAGCACCTCCCGATCCTCAGCGCGGATCTCGACGATGAGTGGTGTGCTGTCCTCACAGTCAACAAGGCTCGCACCCGGTTCAAACTGGACACCCGGCGCATTGGCGGACCTCATCTCGAAATCCGATCTCGACAACATCCACGTCAGACCAAGCATTCTTACATCGGCCTGCCAGCTCCTTGACTACAATGGCAATGCCATAGCTGCCAGTGGCTCATGCCAACTCGGAGTTTCCAATAAGTCATTTAAAGCGACACTGCGATTTGAGATTGTGGGACCTGACAGAGCATCCCTGCTCGGTGCTCGGGCCTGCAAACTCCTGAACTTGGTTCAGCGAGTCCACACCATGTCATCCTCACAGGCGACGGCCTCACCTGCTGAGAGCTTCCAGGCTGAAATTGATGACATCATCACACAGTACCACAGCGTGTTCGACGGAATGGACACACTCACACACCGATACAAAATCCTGCTCAAACCAAACGCCACCTCTGTGATCCACTCACCATGTTGGGTGCCGGCACCCCTCAAGGACCGCCTCAAGCAGCAGTTACAGGACCTCCAGGACCAGGGTATCATATCAAAGGTCACAGAACCCACGGACTGGGTCACCTCCATGGTCTGCATCAAGAAGCAGTCAGGAGAACTTTGAATCTGCATCGACCCCAAGGATCTAAACCGCAACATCATGAGGGAACATTACCCGATACCAAAACGAGAAGAGTTGACCAGCGAGATGGCTCATGCCAAACCCTTTACGAAGCTGGACCCCCTCCAAGGGGTTCTGGCAAATACAGCTGGATGCATCCAGTCGCAAGCTGTGCACATTCAATACCCCGTTCGTTCGCTACTGCTACAACCGGATGCCTTTTGGCATCATCTCTGCCTCAGAGGTATTTCACCACATCATGGAACAGATGATGGAGGGTATCGAGGGGGTGCGCGTGTATGTTGACGATGTCATAATCTGGTCCACAACTCCTGAAGAACACATCGATCGCCTCAAGCAGGTATTCCACAGAATCCATGAGCATGGCCTCCGACTCAACAGAGCCAAGTGCTCGTTCGGTCAATCAGAAATCAAATTCCTTGGAGACCACATCTCGCAGCAAGGCGTGCGGCCAGATGCTGACCAGGTCTCGGCGATCAACGCCATGTAGATCCCAGAGGACAAGAAAGCGGTCCTCCGCTTTCTAGGGATGATCAACTTCCTCGGGAAGTTCATTCCCAACATGGCGTCACACACCACAGCCCTCCGCCATTTTGTCAAAAAGTCGACGGAATTCCAGTGGCTGCCCGCTCATTAGAACGAATGACATGAGCTGAGGGCAAAACTCACCGCAGCCCCGGTTCTGGCTTTCTTCGACCCGAGCTAAGAGACCAAAATATCCACTGATGCGAACCAGGACGGTATTGGGGCGGTGCCCCTCAAACGGGAAGACTCCACCTCATGGGCCCCAGTTGCGTATGCCTCCAGAGCCAAGACGCCCACTGAGCAACGGCACGCTCAGATTGAGAAGGAATGCCTTGGCCTCCTAACGGGAATCGACAAATTTCACGACTATGTGTATGGCCTCCCAAAATTCACGGTTGAGACGGACCACAGGCCATTAGTCCACATAATCCAGAAGGGTTTGAATGACATGACACCTCGGTTACAACTAATCCTTCTCAAGGTACGCCGCTACGACTTTGAACTTGTCTACACGCCAGGCAAAGAACTCATTGTTGCAGATGCCCTTTCCAGGTCTATCACCACACCGTGTGAACAAACTGACTTTGTCTGCCAAATCGATGCGCAGGTGCAATTGTGTGCCTCTAACCTTCCGGCCTCTGATTAGAGAGTCATCCAAATTCGTGAGAAAACGGCTACAGCGTGTGATGCAGCACCTCACGAATGGCTGGCAGAAGGAAGTGTCCCCAGTTTTACAATGTCAAGGACGACCTGAAGGTGATGGACGGCATCCTCATGACGCTCGATAGGATTGGGATTCCGCAGAGCATGCTCTGGTACTCGGCCAACTACATGAGGGTCACCTGGGGGTCGAGAAATGTCGACGCAGAGCTCGAGAGGCAGTCTATTGGCCGGGCATCAGCCAGGATGTTGCCAACACGGTCCTCAACTGCCCCACATGTCAGAAATTTCAGCCAGCTCAACCCAAAGAAACTCTGCAGCAACATGAGATGGTGACCTCCCCATGGTCCAAAGGCGATGGGGGGTGACTATATCCTCTTGGTCGACTACTTCTCCAATTGCCCAGAAGTGGTGAAACTGTCCGACCTCACAGCGAAGGCGGTGATTAAAGCATGCAAAGAAACATTTGCCAGGCATGGGATACCGCTCACAGTGATGAGTGACAACGGTCCCTGTTTTTACAGCCAGGAATGGTCTGATTTTGCCCGCCTATACAACTTTCATCATGTAACCTCCAGCCCCACTACCCGCAGTCAAACTGGAAGACTGAAAAACGGGTCCATATTGTCAAGAGATTACTAGGCAAGGCTGCAGACTCAGGCTCCCACTTCAACCTGGCGCTGCTGGCATACAGAGCATCCCCGCTGTCCACTGGGTTGTCTCCCGCACAGATGCTCATGAATCGCACTCTGCGAACCATGGTTCCAGCCATCCATGTTCCAAACCTTGACCACCTCACGGTCATACAAAAGATGCAGCAGTCTCGGGCCCAACAGAAATCAGCATACGGTGCTCATGCCACGGATCTCCCCGAGCTGGTCCCAACTGATCGTATTCGTGTGCAGTTGCCTGACGGCGGCTGGTCCGCCACAGCTGTGGTGGTCAAGCAAGTGACCCCGAGATCGTTCCTCATCCGCATGGCTGATGGCTCCTTCCTACGATGCAACAGACAGGCGCTGCGCAATGTTCCACGCCCACCACCTAACCATGATGTCCCACCTCAAACAATGCCTCCTCCGGACATGCCTACCACGAGGCCACCGATCTACCAGCAATCCTGACGACCTCTGAGACGACCGCATTGGCGGCGGTCCCGCCTATCCAAGCGCAGGCGACCCCTGATCCATCCTTGAGGCGGTCAACCAGAATTTGTCGCCCGCCGCAGAGACTAAACTTATAGATTGAACATTTGCACAACCTTATCGTTTTGACCTCTGTAAATATCGTTTTTACCATTTCATCTGCCCTATATTTGCACTAGCGACACCTTCCTCTGTATTTAAGTTCATTTTAGCACATTCTGTATGTAGTCACGCACACACATAAACACATCCACACACACATGCACCTTCATATTTATTATCTCCACACACACAAAAAAAAGGGGGTAGATGTCATAATATACATCTATGCATATAATGGAGTGCAGACAGGCAGTGATTGACACACAGGATGACCAGTAAGTACACAGAACAGAGCAGCCAATCACCAGACAGGACACGACCACTATAAAGCCAGAGGGCACCAGTTTTCCCGCTCTCTCCGGACCCAGCCTCTGAGACAGTCAGAGTTCGTGAGCTGGCCAGTGCAAACACCATGTGGTAGCTAGTAAGTCTGGTTAGGCTAGTATCAGGTCTCCAGTCAAGTCAGCACAGTATCAATCCACAGCTGAACATGTATAATAGTTTAGATGTGAAATAAAATCGTGTTGCATCTTATCAAGTGTTGGAGGTCTGTCTCTCGCTACTCTGCATCAAGTGCTGTCCACATCGACCCAGCCTACCCAAAACATCAACCCCCACAACCAAAAAAGATGTGCACGGTAAGTGAAATGGACACGCTAAATTGCCCCTGAATTGGAAAAAATGAATTGCAGATATATATTTAAATTTACATAAATTGTAAAAGGTTGATGCCCAGCAATGATCCACTTGTTACATATAGCAAGCAACTGCTGGTCGGGGGGTTTCTGCCAGGGCTGGGGGGAATTGTGGGGGCTGGCCAGGATGTGGGCTGTGGGGTCGGGGTGGACGGACAGGAAATACCATTGCCACAACCGGAATGTCAGCCATGCAGCTGCGCAAGCCGCTAACAGACCACTGTGAACTTAGGGCCACGGGTAGTATTGGTGTCCCAGTCCACCCCCTAGATGCCCTTTGGCCCGTGATGACCCATCAGCTGTATAGGTGAGCCCAGTACAACCATTGTCATCTTGTTGGAAGGGATGGTGTGTGTGGGGAGTGGTGTTTATATGTGTCCACAGCTTGTCAGCCTGCTGAGTGTCAATCACGCACCCGGCGAATCCCGCACCGCTTTTCATTGGAACCGATTGTGTTCCACATTGCGCCTTTGCTCGCTCCTTCGCAGTTGTTGAATCGATCCAGGTTCGCCACCAGTTTTGCTGTTGTGAAAGTCCATGAATCCTGCATTGGCATCAACACTTATTCTCATAAATGGAGAATACCGTCCAGGGAATTTTGGAAAATTATAACCAATCTTCAACTATCTCACTGTTCCAGACTCAGCCCCTCTCACTCTTTGCTCTAAGATACAAACTGTACAGAACAAAACTCTTCAGTGACCAGGTTGCATGAATGAAATCTCTTTCTACTCACAGCACATAAGTGTGATGGGTTACCAGGCTCCCAGGTTCGGTGTGGAGACTGTGGACTCTGTATATCTGGGAGATCGAGAGAATGCGCTGGTCCTTGATGTGCCTTGTGGAACAGGACTAGTGGCTGACGGGGTAAGAGATGATTAAACTGCATTTAAATACACAAAGACATCAATACAAACCAGTGCAAACTGCTCTCACCATTCATTGTTCTGTGAGTGAGAAGTTTCTAGAATGCTTACAGCTGGGATTTTCTAGCCTCACCATAACAAGAGTTGCCGCGGGAGTTTTGGTGGCCCAGCCAGAAGTCAATTGGCTTTCGGCAGGACTGGACAATCCAGCAGCCGGCGGGGCTGGAATATCCCACCCTCTGTTTCCTGTAAATATCAGTGTTGTTATTGTTGGTGTGGTGGAGGGAGAGAAACTGTGTGTGGTGTTGGGTGCTCTGGTGCACAGATGAGCCAACACAGTTGTATGTGGTACAACTCTATTTTATTTTAACTCTTATAATACAGTTCGTTCTGGATACTCTGCACGTGCTGTCTCCCTGAGTGTGTTTGGTGGCAGATGTGTCCTGGTCCTCCTCTGCAGCTAATACTGACCACCGGGGGTCGTGTCTGTGCTTTTATATCTTTCTGTCATTGGTTGTGGTGTTGTGTGTTCTGATTTGTCTGTTGGTGTGTCTATCATGATGTGTGTGTTTGAATATCATGACACTGTGAAGTGTGAAGTTTTGGTGTGGATCTCTGTGCAGGTGAGCACTGTGACAGGTCTTCTTCAAATGGACCATCAGCATCTTCGAGGTGATCTGGGGCTGGGGATTATGTTGGATGTACTGGTGTGTCTGGGCCTACTGCTGCCTATAAGAGATAAGAGATAGAGTAAGTTCATGTACAGGCTGAATACAACAACTGTGAATATCAGGATGTGACCTACTCATGCAGGGCTTGTTTGCACTGGCTTCTGGGAGAGGCCTATCTCGCCTTCCCCACAGGAGCGATCTCTGCCTTCCCCTCTCACACAGCAGCATCCTCCTAGAATTTGGAGAGGTCCTGGAAGTCCACATTCCTTCCTCCAGTCTGGGATCTCTCCTCCCTGTTGTGAGCAAGCTTGGCTTCCATTAAGACAAGGGGATGGGATGTGGTGAGATGTGAGGAGGAGAGGTTGGGAAGCTTGCATGCCTGCTGTGTGTACTGAGCTCTGCCCAGTAAGGGCTGAGGGTGGAGTTTGTGCAGAATGTTAAGATTCCACCCATCCCCACTGCTGATAATTTGATAGATCCCTGAGCTGAATGATGCTTTGAGTGCATGATGGCATTCTGAGAGTGAGTGTTTGAAGTGAGCTGAATGATGACTCACACTCGAGCTCCAGATGTGATCACTGCACTGGATGCTGTTTCTCAGATGGTTGCACATAGAGCTGACCTCCCTAGCAACCACCTCCCAGGTTAGTGAGGTGAGGTTGGTGGACCTCCTGGATCCATCCCTGGAGTAGTGGGCATTCTGGTGTAGGTGCACACCACAAATAAGAGCCTCCAGGGAGTCATTGCTGAGTCTTGGCAATGCCTTCCATTTACTTGGAGCCATCTCAGCCTTTATTATCCATATAGCTGGGCTGCTGAGAGAATTGTGTGCGTTCAGCTGGCATTTATAAATGACGTTGTGATCTCCCACTCCATTAGATTACAGCAGGGTGGACAAACCATGTGATTCGGAGGGAGCTGCTCGCCAATGCATAATTAATGAGCTTCCAAATGTAAGATCGGGGGAGATTTCCCGAGTCCCTGATCAGCAAGGGACCTTCACTAATCCCTTCCAGAGCAGAAAATTCCACACCTAGTATCCCCACAGTTAATTATATTAATCATGACTGGTTATGCGGGCCAGACTGGGTGGGAGGAACAGACCTCCCACTATCTAGTATCCGGAGGTTTACCAGGATGTTGCGTGGTTTGGAGGATATTAGCTATGCAGAGAGCTGAATATACTTGGACTGTTTTCATTAGAACAAAGGAGGTTGAGGGTGGCTGATAGATTATGAGGGGCATGGATAGAGTGGATGGGCATGCACTCTTTCCGAGGATGGAGGGGTCAGTCACCTGGAGGCATAGGTTTAAGGTCTGTGGGGCAAAGTTTAGAGGAGATGTGCGAGGCAGGTTTCTTACTCAGAGGGTGGTGAGTGTCTGGAACGCGTTGCCAGGGGAGGTTGTGGAAGCAGATACATTAATGGCGTTCAAAAGGCTAATACCTTCCCCCCCCCCCCCCGCCGCGCCCCCCCGCCCCCGCCGCGCCCCCCCCCCCCCTCCCCCCCCCACCCCCCCACACCTCTTGCATCTAGAAGTGGAGATGAACAAGCCAAGATGGGATACAAGTAAATACAGCATAGATGGGAAATTGCATTAGGAGATGCGAAGAGTTGAATTGTTAGCTGCTGGAGTTCAAAGAGAAATAAAAGAAAAATTTACAACTGGTAATGATCATAAATGAATAAGGTGATGTTAAGTTTATTTTTCCTGAAAGTAATGGCCATAAAGACATGAAGGATTTTTATATTCTGGAAAAGGTAACTTCCAAAGATGGTTGAAACAAAGGACTTCAAAATGAAAGAGAATTTAAACATATTTCTGTAAAGATTGAAGGCTACATGTGAGGAATGGCTGAATGAGATCATCGAATCCCTAGTGCAGAAGGAGGCCATTCAGCCCATCAAGTCTACACCGATCCACTAAAAGAGCACCTTACCTAGGCCCTCTCCTCTGTAAACCCGTACCCCTACCTAACTTTTGAGCACTGAGGGACAATTTACCATGGTCAATCCACTTAACCTGTACATCTTTGGACTATGGGAGGAAACTGGAGAACCCGGAGGAAACCCACACAGACACGGGGAGAAAGCGCAAACTCTACACAGCCAATTACCGGGAATTGAACCCGGTCCTTGGCTCTGTGAGGCAGCAGTGGTAACCACTGAGCCACCATGCCACCCTTTTTTCGAAGAAGGCCACTTGGCCTCGGGTATGCACTGAGATCTTGAAGAATGTGCTGTTCTGAGGCAGATTTGTCAAGTAAGCAGTCTCTCCCCACCTCCAACGAAGTGTCCAATAGTTCCAGGAAGCTGGAATTTATTACTGGTATTTTAAAGGTTAAGAATTTATAGGGACTGTTGTATGGTTGTTCATTTGTAAGCCAAAGTAGAAGTGTTTGTAAGATTTGTTTTAACTGTGTAAATGTAATTGTGTGTTTAAGTTTTCTTTTAATTTGTTAATAAATGTTTTAGTTTATATTTAAAAATTCCAAACCTGGTAGTGGAACTTTTACACCTGACTTCAATATACGTACCGTCTCATAATAGAATACATATTGCAAATTGTTGTGATAGCTCAATCAAGTTTCCCTTTGGGAATTTGGGAATTGGTCAACCCAGAAACTACCATCTGCCTAATCAGAACAGTTTACACACAGCCATTACAATAACATCATAAGACATTGTGTGTTACATGTTGTATTTTGAGAACAGATCCAGTACTTACTAAAAAAACATCTTAATGCATTTACTTGGTGTATTATTCTCCCCTCTTCCTCCTGAAATAATTGATGCCCTTCTGGGGCTAACAGTTACATCAGTTGATCAAGAGCCATCCGATTTTGTAAGGCCACAGTACGGATAGCTAGCATGTCAGTGGAAATCTTGAACAGGGCTATGGAGGTATCATTAGCTTTTAGAAAACAAATTGAATGAATGAAAATCGCTTATTGTCACAAGTAGGCTTCAAATGAAGTTACTGTGAAAAACTCCTCGTCGCCACATTCCGCCGCCGATTCGGGGAGGCTGGTATGGGAATTTCTATAAAGATTATTGACTTATTAAACTCTCTGGCTACCTTGGTATCCCAATAAAAAGGAATGAACTGAGCAAGAAATCTATCACGTGTAGTAATGGCACATTTACTTCTTACCCCTGTTACCTCTAATAGAGAAGGAAAATAACGAATAGCGGTTATCACATCCCCCAGATGACATGATCCTTTTAAAAATATATTTTTTTATTCTCCTCCTTTATCACATTTTCATCAAATTTACACCAATCAACAAATAATCAACAGTAACAAATACAATGGGAATCCCCTGGCCAGCAATGCCTTCATCCCACTCACCCCCAAACCCTCAATATTCTAAATACAAACACCAAAGAAAAAGAATCAGGAATCCACCATCACCCCACACATAATCACCAACAATATATACATGTACATTCCAAACCTCCCCCCCCCCCCCCATCCCCCCCCCCCCCCCCCCCCACACCTAATGTTCAATGTCATCCAATTATTGAAAATGCATAATAAACAAAGCCTGTGAATAGTAGAACCCTTCCATCCACCCCTCAACTCGAACTTCACTTTCTCGAGTGATAAGAACTCCAGCAGATCCCCTCGCCACACCAGGGCACAGGGTGGAGAAGCTGACCTCCAACCCAACAGGACCCGCCTTCGGGCGATCCACGAGGCAAAGGCCAAGAGATCTGCCTCCGCACTCGCTTCCAACCATGGCAATCCGACACCCCGAATATGGCTTCAAGGGGATCTGGTTCGGGTTTCACATGTACCACCTTCGAGATTACCTTGAAGACCTCCCTCCAATACCCCTCCAATTTTGGACAGGACCAAAACATATGAACGTGATTTTATGGGCCCCCCCACAGCGTTGACAAACATCCTCTACCCCTTAATGGGTTGGCTCATCCTTTTTTTTGTGAGGTGTGCCCTGTACATCACCTTCAGCTGTATCAGCTCCAACCTCGCATACACCACAACCCCTCCTCCATGCCTCTCCCAACTCTTCCTCCCACTTTGCCTTAATCCCCTCCAGTGATACCTTATCTTCTTCAAATTCACCCCATAAATCGCCGACACCACCCCTTCTCCATTTCCCCTGTCGTTAATACCTCTTCCAACAGTGTGCGTGCCAGTGCCACCGGAAAGCTCTGTGCCTCCTTCCTAGCAAAATCCCGGACCTGCATATACCTAAACATCTCCCCCTGCCCCAACCCATATTTCGGCCCCAGCTCCTCCGTTTTCACAAACCGGCCTCCCCAAAACAAATCCTTTAATGCCCCAATTCCCCTCTCTTCCCATCTCCGAAAACTCCCATCCCACTTCCCTGGCTCAAATCTATGATTCCTCTGAATCAGCATTTCCCTTAACCCCACCCACAACCTAAAGTGCTGGCGCAATTGCCTCCAGATTTTCAATGTCGCCACGACCACCAGACTCCCCTAATATTTCCCCGGGGCCATCAAGAGTTTGCATATATAACGAGGTGATCATCTTTTCAACTTCCTTAAAAAATGCCTTTGGCAGGAAGATCGGGAGGCACTGAAAAATAAACTAAAACCACGGCAACCCATTCATCTTAATTGCTTGTACCCGACCTGCCAGTGACAGAGGAAGACCATCCCACCTTGTCAAATCCGCTCTCACCGTCACCCACCAGACTAGTAATATTATACCGACTGAGCCTCCCCCAATCCCATGCCACCTGCACCCCAGATATCTAAAGTGGGTCGATGCCTACAGAATAGCAGCCCCTCCACCCCCACCCCCATTCCTGACCGAGACACCACAAAATATTCACCCTTGTCTAAATTTAGCTTATACCCCGAAAAAGTCCCAAACTCCCGAAGCAGCCCCAATGTACCACCCATCGACACCTCAATTCGGATACATACAATAACAAGTCATCCACGTACAAAGAAACCCTATGCTCCCCCAACACCCCCCTGCCCCCGCACTAGCCCCTCCACACCTCCAAACTCCTCAACGCGATGGCCAAAGGCTCAATCGCAAGCACAAACAACAGGAGGGACAGAGGGCACCCCTGCCTGGTCCCTCGGCGCAGAGCAAAATATCCCAAATTCACGTTATTCGTGCGGACACTTGCCCTCGGCTCCCGATACAGCAGTCTTACCCACTCCACAAATCGTGGCCTAATCCCAAACTGCTCCAAAACCGACATCAAATACTCCACTCTACTCAGTCAAACGCCTTCTCGGCGTCCAACGCCACCACCACCTCTGTCTCCCACCCCTCCGCTGGTGCCATAACTACATTCAAAACCCTCCTAGTGTTCAAAAAGAATTGCTTCCCCTTCACAAACGCCGCCTGATCGGCAACACCTTTGCATCTACATTCAAGAGTGATATGGGCCTATACGACCCACACTCTGTCGGATCCTTATCCATCTTGAGCAACAGGAAGATCGATGCCTGTTCCAAAGTCTATGGCAAGACCCCCTTCCCTGTCGCCTCCGCAAACATCCCACCATCAACGGCACCAACGTATCTCTACATTTCTTGTAGTACTCGACCGAAAACCCATCCGGCCCTGCTCCCTTCCCCGACTGCATCCTCCCAATCACATCCTTTATCTCCTGCTCCACTATCACCCCCTCCAATGTGGCCCTACCTCCCTCCTCCAACCTCGGGTATTCCAAACCATCCAGGAATTCCAACATCTCCCGATCCTCCCCCGGTGGCTCCAACCTGTACAACCTCTCATAAAACTCCTCAAACACCCTATTAATCTGGTCCGGAGCCACCACCAACTTCCCTGTCCTATCCCGCAGCTGAACAATTTCCCTCACCGCTGCCTCCCTCCGAAGTTGGCCTGCCAACCTGCTTCCTGCCATCTCTCCATACTCATAGACTGCTCCCCTTCCCCGCCTCAGTTGGCACACCACCTTCCTTGGGGACAGCCGATCAAAGCTCACCTGCAACTCCTTCCACTTTTCCAACAGTGCTGGATCCCCGTCTTCTGCATACCTCCTGTCTACCTCCAACATCTTGTCTATTGCCCTTTGCCGCTGCTCCCTCTCCTCCCTATCCACCTTTGCCTTAAACAAAATCACCTCCCCCCTCGCCACTGCCTTCAGAGCTTCCCATACCATCGCCTGCAAAACTTTCTCCGTGCAATTAAACCCCACGTTCTGCTCAATTACTTTCCCAATCTTATCACAAAACCTTTGGTCCCCAAACAGCCCCAAATCGAATCTCCAACCTCGGCATCTAATCTGCACTGCCCTCTTCTCCAACACCATATCCACCCAATGCGGTGCATCATCCGATATCGCAATTGCCGAATATTCTGACCCCCTTGACCCAAGCCAACAGCGTTTTCCCCAGCACAAAAAAATCAATCCGTGACTAGACCTTATGAACCAAAGAGGAAAATGAATACCCCCCGCTCCCATGGGTGCTAAAACCTCCAAGGATCCACTCCTCCCATTTACATCATTAGCCCAGCCAACGCCTTCGCCACCCCTCCTGACGGGACAAGCGAGCGCGGCCATGATCTGTCTAATCTTGGCTCCTGCACCAAGTTGCAGTCTCCACCCACTATCAATTCATACAAATCCAAGTCGGGATGGCCTCACGCACCTTCTTTACAAACCCCACATCATCCCATTTGGGACCTTACATGCTTACCAGCACCAACAGACTCCCCTCCAATGCCCCTGTCACTATCACGCACCTACAGCCCTGGTCCGCCACCACTATCTCCATTTGGAACCGTACTATTTTGCGATCCAGGACCGCTATCCCCCGTGCCTGCCATCAAATCCCGAGTGAAATATCTGACTAACCCAGCCCTTCCTAAGCCTCACCTGATTCTTCACCCTCAAGTGTGTCCCCTGCAGCATCGCCGCATCAGCCTTCAAACATTTCAGATGTGCAAGAACCCTCGATCTCTTGACTGAGCTTTCTAACACCCTCACATTCCACGTAACTATCCTAATCGGGAGTCTCTTACCCCCCCTCTATCCCTTCCTATCTACCATCACCATAACTCCGGGCCCTGCCCATGAGCCTGACCTGTCCCTATCCATTGTTAACATCAAACCCTCTCCCCACTCCCAGAATCTCCCCCTGCATATCCTCTCGAAAACCCTCACCCAGTATTGATCCCCTCCCTCCCACTTTTCACACCTCCTAGGCCCATTGAAACCTGCTCGTCAGGCTCCAATCTCCGCAGCCCCTCCCCCCACCACACCTCCGTTCACTAGCCGACTTAAGTTTACTGTTGTGAAAGCCCCCGACCAGGTGTTCCCTCCCCTCCCCTCCCGTCCAGTCCCATGAAAAACAATCAAACACAAACATCTCAGCAAAATAAAACTTGCAACAAAGAATAACAATAAAAAACTTGATGTGGAGATGCCGGCGTTGGACTGGGGTGAGCACAGTAAGAAGTCTTACAAAACCAGGTTAAAGTCAAACAGGTTTGTTTCGATATCACTAGCTTTGGGAGCACTGCACCTTCCTCAAAACTTAACCTCTGTAACAACATGAAAATAACGATATAGGTCAAAACTACATTTATACACTCTCCCAACTCCCCTTTCGCAGTCCACACCCCTCTTCAGTCCCATTCTCCATTTCTGTCCCAAGCCTTCTGCTTTCCCAAAAGCCTCCGCCACCTCCACCTTCTCAAAATAGAATTCTCTGGCGTTGTAGGTCACCCTCAGCTTCGCTGGGTATATTACTCCAGACAGCACCCCACTGTTGTACAATCCCATCTTCACTCAGCCGAAAGCCGGCTCTCCTCTTTGCCAGCTCCACCGTCCATTCCTGATAAATGCAAACACGAGCACCAGCCCACTGCACCTCCCACTTCTGCTTTGCCCAGTTCAAGACCTTCTCCTTCATGTGGTACCTGTGAAAACAGATGATCACTGCCCTTGGCTCTTCGGTTGCTGAGGCCTAAACCAATGTTTGTCCAACATAGCCCTCAGCCACCGATGAGCTCGGTCCAGTTCATACCGAGAGGATTCGTCTCCCTCCCCCAACAATTCCGGCAACACCTAGGCAAAGTACTCCGTCGGACTCGAGCCCGCCATAATGCTCAGATTTTGCTGCCTCGAGAGGATCTCCAAGTCCTCCAGCTTTGCTTGCAGCCCCTGATTGTCTTCAACCGCCCTCCGCAGCTCATCCCTCTGAGCTGATCGCTGTGCTGCAACATGGCCTCCTCAACTCCCTTCATCTTCTCGCCCTGCTCCCTCACCTCGGCCGATGTCTTCGCCACAGCCACCCTCACCGGGGCAATTGCCTCCTCCTCCAACATCTTCAATGCCACCGCCATCTCCTTTCTCAACACCTCCATATGTTTTGAGAACTGTTTGTTCAGCTCCAAGGACATCACCTCAGTCATCTTCTCTGCCGTAAGCAGTGAGGCCTCACCCAACAGACCAGCCTCCACCGTCTCACTCGACGGTGAACTCTCACTCCCTCCCTACTTCACGGCTGTTTCCTTTGACTCTTTGACATTCTTTGCCTTCTTTATACCTTCCTGCACCCAATCATTCGCAAATTGTCCCCAGGACCAGACATTAAAACTCCTAAAAACACGCCTCAAGCAGGAGCCACCCAACGTGCGACTAAACCTCTACATGCCGACACCGGAAGTCAACTGCCAGATAACATATCCTGACCAAAAATGTGAAAGCCAAGGATAGGCCCTGTGGTTACAAACAAAACAAGTACCATTACAAGAAGTAAAGTGAGCAACATCTTCTGGGTACCAGTGGTCTGAGAAATTCCCACTGCCGGTAGAAATGTGTAGGCCTGTCAACAGGGAGGAACCAAGAGCGGCCTCTATTAACGTTGGGGTACATTTATAATCCCTAATTACATTAAAATAGTGGGTGCAATTACTATATCCCATTTCCAGTCCCTTGGGTTATAACATGTCAAGCATACTGATCCCTCCTGAGTGAAGGTGGTTGGGAGGTTTATTTGGGGAGGATTCTGTTCCCTGTAGTAATTGGGTTGGTGCCACCCTGAAAAGGTAGTCAGCAGGTAACCTGCAGACCTCCATAACTGAGCCCTCTTTCTCAGGTAGAACCAAAATTTGGTTCCCCCAAAATGTATTAGCTCCCTCACGAGCTTGGGAAGAACGGGTGATGCTTATAAAAAATGTACCATTCTGCAGTCTCCTAAGTACTAAAAGGGATAGACAAAAAGGGAATACCTTCCACTGAGTGGATGGGAATCGTAATACATACACAACATTTGGAAACATTGACATTTTTGGCACATACCTTGGACATATAAAGAGCAGTGTTATCATTTAACTCCTAATGAGCTTTTGTGGGCTGGCAATGGTCTGTTCAGCTAAAAAGTCTACCAAAAATCAAAATGGCGGCAAACATTTTACAGAAATTAATTTTAACCATTATGAACTCGTTTAAATGTGAGGAATGGCGGGCAGCACGGTGGCGCAGTGGGTTAGCACTGCAGCCTCACGGCGCCGAGGTCCCAGGTTCGATCCCGACTCTGGGTCACTGTCCATGTGGAGTTTGCACATTCTCCCCGTGTTTGCGTGGGTTTCGCCCTCACAACCCAAAAATGTGCAAGCTTGGTGGATTGTCCATGCTAAATTGCTCCTTAATTGGAAAAAATGAATTGGGTGTTCTAAATTTAAAAAAATGTGAGGCATGGATCCAGGACTTCTTTCCTTGGACCTTCACAGCCGCTGGGGTTTTGAGTAGCACCTGATAGGATCCCTCCCACTTGGACCCTGTCATGATATTCAAACACACACATCATGATAGACACACCAACAGACAAATCAGAACACACAACACCACAACCAATGACAGAAAGATATAAAAGCACAGACACGACCCCTGGTGGTCAGTAAGAGCTGCAGAGGAGAACCAGGACACATCTATTGCCAAACACACTCAGGGAGACAGCACGTGCAGAGTATCCAGAACGAACTGTATTATAAGAGTTATAATAAAATAGAGTTGTACCACATACAACTGTGTTGGCTCATCTGTGCACCAGAGCACCCAACACCACATGGTACAGGAGTGGATCGATACCTGCCGGCATACCTCAGTGTACAGAGACAACCAGCAGTGCCCAGGCATGATGTACGAGCTCCCGGTTCCGCAGGCGCTCCAGTGCGACGGCGACCTCCACGAAAACTGGCGGCGATTCCGGCAAATGTTCGAGTTGTTCCTGGCGGCAGCTGAACTCAAGGACCTGGATGATAAGGAAAAAATTGAATTTCTCCTCACCGTCGCCGGTGCAAGGGCAAGAGCAATGTTCAGAAGGTTCAGGTTCTTCAGGAGGCAGCAAAGGCACGATTACCAGGCAGTCATGGGCAAATTCGCCAAGTACTGTGAAGAATACGCAATCCAATGGGGACTTAAAGGTAAGAAAAGCTGCAGTACTCACCTCGTGGCTGGGATCCCGGAGCCCGAAATCCCAGAGGCCGAAATCCCGGGCCTGAGAAAAGGCTGGGTCGAGGTCGGCGGCCATCTTGCTAAAGGTATCACGCTAGCACAGTTGCGTGAGCAGTGCGCAGAACCGGAAGTTTCGTTTGTGCATGCGCGAAATGCTGCGCATGCGCAGTCAAGAAAACGGCCATCGGTAAAGGAACAGCGATCTGAGCATGCGCAGTCGCTTCCTACGTGCTACATACCGAGCGTCAGGATGTCAGAGGCCCCAGACTGCACCAATTTAAAAGGGAAATGTCCCAAATCCAATTTAAAAGGGAAACGTCCCAAATCAAAAAAACAAAAATCTGTTAAAGCTGTAAAACAACCTTCCTTCACCTGGAATGACAGCACAGTGCCGCAAATTGACCCAGGAGATGAATTTAACCTCCGAAGAACCCTCCGACAAGCAGTTACCTACGCACAAGCCGATGATTCCGACCTTGAATACTTCGATGACGATTTTTACAGTGTTTCCGGACCTCGCGAGCCCAATGATAGCTCCGTGGTCCTATATGACTATGACTCGGACGAACCTTTCGTGTTGCACATTGGCGGCCCCCACATTGAATCCGACGCAGATGCGGATTCATTTTTCGGATTTGAGGATCTTCAATCCAGCAGATATGACGTTCCAACTTATCAGTACCGGATGATGCTGCAGCCTGACATTAACAGACAGGGAGCGGTGCAAGCACACGGAGAGTGCCCTGCTGCCACACAGAGCGTGGTCCACGTCCCGCTCAACGTTCCCGACTCTATGAAAGAAGACATGCAAGACTCCAGAGTGCAGTCCTCGCATGAACCAGAAGTGACTCCAGTGTCACAAGCTTCCACAGCAAGCTCGTGGACAGACTCCACAATTGCAGAAATGCAAGACTCCAGAGCGCAGTCCTTGCACGAACAAGAAGTGACTCCAGTGTCACAAGCCTCCACAGAGAGCTCGTGGACAGCCTCCACGATAGAAGCAACGCAAGACTCCAGAGCGCAGTCCTTGCACGAACAAGAAGTGACTCCAGTGTCACAAGCCTCCACAGAGAGCTCGTGGACGGACTCCACGATGGAAGGAACGCAAGACTCCAGAGCGCAGTCCTTGCAGGAACAAGACCATGAGGGTCTAGCAACCTCTCCTGACCAACCAGCGGCAGACGATGCAAGTCTGCCATGCTCCCGTGAACAGCAAGAATGCTATAACAGCCTACCATGCTCCACTACACAGCAGCATGACCATGACGGTCTCTCATGCTACAATAAAGGGCACAGCGCTGAAGACTGTTCAAGCCCAACTGAAGACAAGCCAAAGGAATCGCCTCGTCCAAGCCCGAAGAAAAAAGGTTTATGCGCTGACCTTCAGGATCATTGTAGCCGAACAGAGATTAATAATGCTGCACGGCCACAGAAGGATGCTGAGGATTTGCTAACAAAATTAATTGAATGTTTAACTTGCAAGGAGCAGACTGAGAATTGCCAGTGTTTTAGTACGGATCGAAAAAATGGACAAGACATTGATCCTCAGGTAATGGAAATAACACAACCTGAATCATATCTACAGCAGGGACAAATGTCTCCCTTCAACACAATGCCGCAAAATCCCAACTTCGGAGACCAGCAGTTAGTCAGTAATGACTCTTCAAACCTGGAGGGGAACATTAATTGCATTGAACCTATACACACTCCACTGATTATTGAGCAGAACATTGGAGCAAGAATCCTGAGGACACCGACATCGAGTAGCCAGATAACGAATTTAAAACCCACAGCAGTTTCAAGTGAACCAAGTGTGCTTTCCACTAATGGTGAAGATGCAGATAAGGTCGACCCGATTGTCCATTGTACCACACTAACCCCAGTGATTAAGCAGTTATGTATGGGGAGTATAATGTGGGCAATTGAGAACAGTAAAAGAGAGACTGTGACCATGCCAGTCCCAGCAAAATCAGACCCAGAGACCATGAAGGCATGTACATTAAACAAAGTTACATATGAGGTACCTGAGAAGAAAAGTGAAACGGAATGTTCTTTGGAAAATGGTACAATGTCGATAGAAACAGTGGATCCTATATTCGAGACCATACATATGGGAGAATTTGGGGGTAATAAACAAGGTTCTGCAATGTCTGGGGGAAGATTTAAAGTTCCAAAGAAGAAAAGCCCAAATGAAGGACAATGGCAAGACAATGACAGTCCACCGACATGGTGTGCACCACCAGATGAAAACTCTGACAATTTACCCAACCCTAGTGAACAGCAAGCTGCTAATGACGATCTATCCACGGGATGTGAGACGAGTGACGACAGCATCCCACTTCCCATGCAAAAGGTGCAAGGTGACAGACCTCGCCTAGTGCGTACCGAGGCACTCAACGATCACGGTGGGACCACTGACGACTGCGGTGGCGGCGCACCGCTTCCACCCTCGATGGCTCGAGCCTCTCCACTGGTTGGTGCATTCCTGCATGTTCCGACTCCAGAAGTGCAGCTTCAGGGAATCTCGGCTGCCTCCAGTGAACCTGTTGGGACTCCGGACGGGGGGCATCGACGGAAGGCAGACCGGACTCCAGATGGGGAGCAGCCAAGCGCCGACTCTGATTTGCGCACGCCAGACCTTGCTCCGGACGGGCGGTGTCGCGGCCTCGTTGATGGCACGCTCAGGGTGACGGCAGATACCACGGCGACAGGGAATGGATCGCGTGGCAGTCCCACTGGGTCGGCAGTGGCAACCAGCACCGGCGGTCCAAGATGGACACACCAACTCGCGCCATCGCCAGACGTTGATGCGAGCAACAATTCTCTCTCCAAGGCGACATGCTTCGACGTTTCTCTGCGGAGTCGCCCTTCCGGCACAGCAGGTGGCCGGAACCAGCGTACACGGTCTTGGCCAACTTCCACATCTGGCACAGTCATCGCCTTGCATGATATTAGTGATGGTGCTACTTCGATGGCAACGACCCATCGGCTACAAGATGCCGTCCACCACAAACATAAAAAGAAAACAGACTCCACCTTGTTCCTGGCATGCAGGGCGGATGGATTGGTGCGTAGGCGAAATCAGCGGGCTTTGTGCCGCCTTCCACGCTCGCAACTGCACCGTACGCACACGCCGGATCCTCCACTGGTTCCCAAGGATGACTTCGTGGAGATGCCACGGATCATGCCCCTTCCATCGCCACCAGAACCAAACCACAGCCAGGGCACCACTAACAAAGATGTTGAATGTTATATTTGCACGAATGAAAAAACCAAGCACTGCACGAAGTACAACAAATGGTAAAGTAGAGACTTCGGCAACAGCATCACCTCCAACAGTCCAAGGTGAACCAGTGTGACCCCAAATCTCCACAGCTGAACCGGCTTGAGGACCAGCCCATTCTTGAGGCGGTCACCCATTAGACTGGACTTATAACGCTGTTAATACGTTCAAAAAGTCAAACACTTCTGTATTATAACCTGTTGTTGTTTATTGTTCCAGATATCGTCTGACCGGACCAATGTTCAAGTTTTTTTTTTTCTCTCGCATCCAAGTTTTGTTATGGTACAACCTTGTTAGTGTGACGCACCCGACATCGCCCCATGTAAATAGTTACGTCACAAACACACGCTGTACACAACACAAACGCACACTCTTAGATGCACTCACGACACAATTATATTTATAACCACGTAGGCACTTGTCTTTGTAAAAAGGGGGGATGTCATGATATTCAAACACACACATCATGATAGACACACCAACAGACAAATCAGAACACACAACACCACAACCAATGACAGAAAGATATAAAAGCACAGACACGACCCCTGGTGGTCAGTAAGAGCTGCAGAGGAGAACCAGGACACATCTATTGCCAAACACACTCAGGGAGACAGCACGTGCAGAGTATCCAGAACGAACTGTATTATAAGAGTTATAATAAAATAGAGTTGTACCACATACAACTGTGTTGGCTCATCTGTGCACCAGAGCACCCAACACCACAGACCCCAACAGTTCCTTCCGCAGTTTCTTTACATAGACTCCAACACCTGGTACAAAGTCGTGTCCGCCTTAAGGAGGGTCACCCCAAGCTACCAATACCTGCAAAGAAGCAGAACTGATGGCATTCGTTAGATCTTGACAATATTTAAGTAATGCATCACTCATCAAATAACAATCAGCTTATCGTAAGTCAACAGTCCCTGGCAAGGACATGTGCCTGCCAGTAATTACTTCAAATGGACTCTAGCCCGTTGTTCTGGTTGTTGTTGCTGTGGTACTGCTCAGGACTAGTGGTAAGGCTTGAGGCCATGACATTCCACCTTGGTGGTACTTTGATAATCACTCTTTAAAGGTCCGGTTCGGGCGTTCCACTTGAGGATTGCGGGTGGTAAGGACAATGTAGCTCCCACTGGATATTCAATAGTTTATAAACCTCTTTGCAAACAGCGCCTTTAAAGTGGGTTCCATTGTCTGAGTCTACCCTAACTGGTATTCCCCATCTGGGAATTAAGGGCGGAACTCTCTGATAATGGGGCGATGTCCCCGTGCCCGGGTGAAAACAGGCGCAAATCACTCTGGACGTCCCTGGAGAAAGTCCAAAGTGATTCTCCGTTTTCCAGGGGGCGAGCAGGGCCCCGGAGTACTCCACGCAGCTCTGGCTGCCGATACGGGGCCCTGCACTTCTGGCCGCATGCGCGCGGCAACATGGCGGACCCACACAGCGGACCAGCCCTGACAATACAGGCCCCTCCCAGATCACGCGGGCCTGCTGATCGGTGGCCCCCGATCGCGCGCCGGGCCGTCCTGGAGGCCCCCCACCCTCCACTGAAGGAACCCCCTGCCTCCCCACCAGGGGGGCCGTAGACTGAGTCTGCAACCGCCACTCCAAGGCCCCGTCGGGTGGAACAATGAGTGAACCATGCCGGCGGGAACTCGGCCAGTTGCCGGTGGAGAATCGTCGCGGAGGCCTCTTTCAATGGCCCCCAACTGGCGCCGCTTCGGTCCTCGGTGAATCGCAGGAGTGGCGTCGGACCCGATCGCCCGCGTGATCTGGGAGGGGCCTATATTGTCGGGGCCGGTCCTCTGTGTGGGTCCGCCATGTTGCCGCGCGCATGCGGCCAGAAGTGCAGGGCCCCGTATCGGCAGCCAGAGCTGCGTGGATTACTCCGGGGCCCTGCTAGCCCCCTGCAAAATGGAGAAGCACTCTGGACTTCCACCAGGTAAGTCCAGAGTGATTTGCGCCTGTTTTCACCCGGGCATGGGGACATCGCCCCATTCTCCGCCCCTGCACCGAGGGCGATTGCGGCGCGTAGGCTCAGAGAATCCCGGCCATAGTATTTGCATAAAACCTTAGTCGTGTGGCTGACTGTAGCTCTTCTGGCCGGGAAGGCCTCTCTCCATCTGGAAACCTGTCCACTATTATCAGGATGTCAGTGCATCCCTGACATGGCGGAAGGGTAATGCAATTGACCTGCATATGCTGAAATGGTCCTGCAGGGGCAGAACCTCTTAACCGACGCATGAATATTATAGGTCCTGAATTGTTCTTCTGACTGGTGACACAACGGTCTGCTACCACCTGGGCATGTTTCTTGAATCCTTGACCCCACCAACTCTTCTGGAGCGAGCCAACATCTGTTGAGGGATGTTGATCTGTTCGGTCCCCATGAGTGGATCAGTTGGGCCAAATAGGGCATCAGTGACTGTGGTGCAACTGGTCTGTTGGTCTCGGCTTGTCTCCAAATGCAAACCTGACAGAATTTGATATCTACTTCCATCCAAATACATTTTTCTTCTCGTGAAAACCCACTCTGCATTTTACGTAGATCTTGTAGCAGGCTGCACACCCCCAATCTGTAGATTTGTTTCGGTTCCTCTGGAGGATTGCATTGTAAGGAGGCTTCTTTCACAGCCTGATCTGTAAAGGTGTTTCCTTGTGCTTCTGCGGTGTCTTCTTTAGTGTGGGCCTTGCATTTCAGAATGGCAACTTCGTTTGGTAGTTTTAAGGATTCTCGGAGATCCTGTACCTCGTTCCCATTTCGAATAGGTGTTCCTGCGGTGGCGAGGAATCCTTTTCTTCCATACGTGACCAAAGTCATGAGTTACTCCAAAACCATACCTTGAATCTGTATAGATGTTAGCTGTTTGATCTCTTGCCACATGACATGCTTGGGCAAGGGTCCTTAGCTCAGCTGGTTGGGCTGATGTACCTGAGGGCAAACTTCCCTTTACCACAATGGTGTACAGGCTCGTGACTGCCCTTCCTGCTTTCCGAATGCCATTTTCAACAAAAGGGGACAGTGACAGTCTGGATATTATATGGTGAATTAAGGGTTAACAATTTTATGTAAATACATCTAACCACCAACTGGTGATGAAGAGCAGTCACGTAGATCACGTGACACCCTTAATTCTGAGAGAAGGTGTTTAGGAGTGAGAGAGTGTAGTATTTTCAGGAGATCTATAGCTAGAGTTATAACATAGTTTATTTCGCAACCTTTGTACTGTTAATAAATTAGCTTTGTTCATCAACATAGCTTGACGTTGTTTGTTGAACTCTACACATCAAAGCCATTCTTATCAAGAAAGCAGAGAACATCACAGGGACCCATCTGGAAACAAAACTAAGCCTGGGGTTTGTAATAGATCTTCTATCAGGCGCGCCTCCTCCATTTCCTCTGTAATCTGAACACGGTCATGTTCTTCTCCTCCCCCCTTTTGCTCCTCGGGAAGTGGGAGCATAGATGATGGATTTACCGGGCTTGCCTTTTGGAAATGGAGGTCACGGGCTTCCATGTTGTCCATCTGTCTGAGGTGACTTTTGTGACTCTATTCATTGAAAGTAACGCATGAACTGTATGAGGGCATTTAATGGTCAGTTTTTGATCTAGGACAATGGTTGCAGTCACTATTATAGCTTTATATGTTGCCTCTATGGCTCTTAGGCAACTTCCCAATCCAAGGACGACTGAATAGTACCCAGTTGGTCTCTGTTGGTCCCCATGTTCCTGTGCTAAGATTGCTGTCACATATAATTCTTTCTCATGAAGAAATAAGGTAAATGGTTTCCCGATATTTGGAATTCCTAGAGCTGGTGCTAAACACAAGGCCTGTTTCCGATTCACAAAGGCTTTTTCTGTTCTGTTGTAAGGATGGTTTCCGATTTCCATTTAAGAGGTCATTCAATGGTTGTGCTAACTGTGTGTATGAATCAATCCAACTTCTGTTAAAGTTACACAAACACACAAACCCCCCAAAAATCTCACTTTCTGGACAGTGGTGGGCTCTTCTCCAGCACGAATTGCCTGTGTCCTGTCTTGGGTAAGTTCTCTTTTACCCTTTGAAATCTTCTGACCTAAATAGATAACTTCATGTTGAGCGATTTGTGCTTTGGCCATGCTGGCTTATGTTCCCTCCAGCTGAGATGGTCCAGAAGAACACGTAAATCTTTCTCATGATCCTATTCTTTAATGGTGGTGAACAGAATGTCATCTACATACTGGATAATGGTGAAGGGCAACTCAGGAAATTCCTTTAAATGGTTTTGGAAGACCATGTGAAATGCAGTTGGACTATTATGAAAACCCTGTGGTAGTCTTATCCAGGTGTACTGTTGCTGTTGAATGGTAAAGGTAAACTATGGTTGTACCTAGTGGTACCGACCAAAAGCCACTGGCCATGTCTATAACTGAAAACCATTTGAATTCTGGTGTTAGGGCATTAAAAATGGTGGAAGGGTCAGCCACCAAAGGGGCTTTCTTAGCAATACACAAGTTGCCTTGCTGTAGTCAATGGTGAGGCGCCTTATACCATTTGCGTTTTTTACAGGCCAAATTGAGCTATTCAATGAGCTGTGTGTTTTGATCAATACCCTCCTGTCCTCTAGTTGCTTTACTATAGTGTCACGTGAGAGTACCCTTTAAGAAATGGGTGTTTAAGAAACGTACCTTCAAGAAATGGAGCTGCTCATGTTACTGCAGTGCTGTCAGAGTGTGGGTGGAGCTGAGCTCTGGTTCTGCTTTTAAGTTTCAGTTTGAGAAAGCTTGGGTGTGTCTGTGAGCTGCACTGCTGTTGATCTCTGCCATCCAAAAAACTATCTATGGATCATTTAGTGAATTCAGAAGAAGTATAAATGTTTTCAATCTTGAATGTGCTCCTGTTTGGAGGTTTGTTAAGTCTTTTGGATGTTAAGAAAACAGCATACAGATTACTTAGTGTTGTATTCTTTGGGGGGGGGTGTATTTGATTTACTGGTTGCTAAGATGTTCACTGTTTGTTTTAGAAAGGTTAACTTGAGTTCATAGAATAAACATTGTTTTGTTTTAAAAACCACTGGTCTATTTCCTGCTATACCATACCTGTAGAGTGAGCCGTGTGCTCCCCATAGCACAATCTATTAAAAGTTGTGGGTCAGGTGAACTCCATGATACACTTTGGGATTCTCTAAACCCTGACCCATAACAATAGGCCGAATTCCTTCAATTGAGGACGGGGCGATAGGATATTGTTTGGTACATGGTGGGGCAGTTCCAGTGAATGATGCCGGTTCCATGTTCAGTAGGCCACAATCATTCTTATCTTTGGCCCACATTGGATGATCATAAAGCTGATCCTCCTGAAGGTTCAAATTGACCATGTTACTTTTCCATTTTCAAAGTTTAAAGAAGAATTTAGGCTAGAATATCCTGACCCAGAATGGCCTGGTCCACTGGGCCTATCCAGACTGGAGAAATCAATTCATGTTATTTTGATGATCAGTGTATCGACCCCTAAACCATGGGCTGCAGTTTTTTTTGTGATCCAAAGGAGACAATTTTGCACATTCAAGAGGAACACATGTTAACTCTGCTCCTGTATCCCAAAGATACGTCTTTACCGCCCACCCTCAATAATACATATAACCCATCCCTCCTGTTGTCAATCAAAGAGTGAAGAGAGGCAGGGTTAGGGAGACTGAGGACGGGCTTTTCTAATTTTTTGATAGCTGACAGCCTGTCGCTGCAGTGATAATTTCTTGAATGTATCCACTATACCAGCTCCTTTTCGGGCCTGTATGCAGACTCTCTGTATGGTGACAGTGGATGAGATAGAGGAGTAGAGATGGGAGCAGAGATGGGAGGAGACGGAGGCATATACATTTCTCCGTACGGCTCTCGTTAATACATTTCTCTGGGCGATGACAGTGGGCCGTACCTGTGTCCCAAGTGTCCTGTCCCTTCGGCAATTCAAATCCTGAGTGCTCTATCCATACTTTCCTCAACCTTTCTTCATATTCTGATACTTCCTCTGTCTTCTGAATACAAGCGGTAACCTTTGTCCAATCAGCTTTTGGCAGGTTATACTTTAACAGCCATTGCTTAACTACAGCCCTTCCCTCTTCTAGCTGTTGTTCGTCATCCCCTAGTGCTTCTTTAACCTCTCTAGAAAGCTGTCCGCTGTGATTAGGAATCATTACTGCCAAAACTTTGACATTGTCCAACGGGTGGAGATTGTAAATATGTCAGAATCGCTCAAGGCCTTCCCATGTCCCCATACCCCCCTTCTTGGGATTAGGTAATTCTTTAGACAATCTCTCAATCTTTTCCGGATCAACTGGTTTGTGGACCAACTGTTGGACATATTTGGCTCGGGTAATTCTTTGGTCCCCATCTCTCGAGGTTATTCTTAGTTTTTTCAATGCATTGTGACCTTATGCCATAGACCTTTGGCCTTATACCTCTTTGACTTTCAGAGGCTAACCATATGCCTTGAGTCCTTCGGGGCTTTGTTTTATCTTTTGGGGTATTTCCTCCTCCTGATTCATCTCTTCACCAGAGTCGCGCTAGGATTCCGAGGATTCCGACTCAGTTACAAACTCGGATTCTGTGGCCCCTTTTGGTGATTTCTTTTTCGAATGCTTATTATTTATTTATTTTTACTTCCACATGAAGTGAAGCTTCCGCGGAAGGGCTTGCGGTTACGGCTAACTTCTTTCTCATTGGGGCGGACTGTCTTACGTTAGGAGCAGTCTGTAATACCTCACAAACTGGGAGAGGTGGAGGAAAAGGCTGGGCTTCTGGGATCAAATCTACTGTTTCAGGGATGGGCCTCAGTCGCATGGTGTTGAGGGCACATTGAACAGACATTCCCCCAGGTCAGGAGTTCCTCCGGTATCTGACCTTTCAGTTCCCTATTCTGAATCAGAAGTCCTGATACTTCCATTTTAAGCTTCACATTTTCCAACGCTAACTCTTTTTTTCCTAATCGTAACTCATTTTCGATAAATTCAACTCATAGACTTCACGTTTAAGTCTGGCAACTTCTTGCTCTAAATTTTCTGGCTTTTCGAGCTTGGGCTTTTCTCTCTTTAGCTCTTCACCAACTGCCCGTAATTGCTCCTTTTGGTTTTTTTATTTCACAATCATAGTTGGTACTTGCTATGGTCTCATTTATCCTTCGGAACTGGCTCATTACAATCAGGGACCATTTGGTCTGGTCTTTATTTCTCAAACGGGTAGCTTTTCCCCAAACTTTCCTTATATCATCAAGGGACCATTGTCCTTTGGAAGTATCATATTTTAAAAATTTCTGTTCAATCCTGATACAAAATGTTACAAACCTGAAAGTAAATTTAAGATTTGCATTCGCATTCAGATTCAACTTTGCGAACAAAAGGAACAGTTTCTAACCCATTCCTGGATTGTAGAAACGGGTCTATTTGCTTGACCTCGATACAAGAATGAAATCACATACAGTTGAGCAGTCATTCTTATAAGTGCCAGAGAGAAATTAAAGCCGATTTTTTTTTCATCCCTGAATAAGTGCCTTACATTCTCGACAAACTATTTTCTCCTCTTTACCCCATTCTTTAATTTATTTCATCATGCGGCTCCAAGTAGTTTTTTCAATGCATTTTTAAAAACCAGACTCTTCAAGTAACAGCAAGTTCCAAAGCTCTGCCCAAGGGACTTGGGGAAAAGCAAGACAAAGATGCTCTGTGAAAATTCTGAGTCAAGCTTAGTTGCTCGCTAGCCAGGGGTTGTATAACAGGGAATCTCTGTGAAGCTGCCTCTCATTACCCAGTCGAGTAGAAACTTGCTTTTCACGGTTACCTGTCGTCAGATCTGACGAGTGGTTCTAGTCCAACAGCTTTATCTTAATCTACACTGTGAGGTGGAATGTTTGCCCGAGGGAGTTTTAATGTGTAGGTGAAGAAACATACTATTGTAGCTCAGACTTTGTGCCACTGTAGGAGCTCATATTTTATCTCCTAATAAGAGATGATTGTCCGGTTGATTGGAGGTGTCAAAATGCAACTTTATTTTTGATTATTGTTGTGCCTAAACCACAGCGTGTCTTTAACCCGTATACGACAGACAAATGCCCACAATTTGTTTTGTACAATAATACTTTTATTCACAAATTGTTAACAGTAGTCAATCACACACACATCAAGGTGAACTCTAAGCTAATACACACGAAAAAAACCTGAACGTAACTTCCAAGTGACTGGCAAATACCAGGTAGATATGGCCTTATCTGGGATCCGTTGTCTGGCTGTGTTGGAAGTCCGTTGCTCGTCGCTTTTGTCCTTGGCTCTGGTCCTTCCATCGATGGCGTGGATGACTTTCCTCTTGGCCGGTGAAGGGTTACCGTTGTTGGTGGCTGTTGAAAGCTGCAGTTGAGAGAGCGAGTGGTGGACTGCGCAGCATCTTTTATCCACAAGATTTTTTGCGCCCATTTGGGCGGTCCCAGGTGAATACCCAATCCATCGATGAGAGCTCTATCACCCTAATCGATAATGTCCAATTACAATCCACTACCTTGATTGCGGGGCATGTCCATACTGTCCGAGGCACGTAGGCCTTCCCAAATAAGGAAACAGACGCCACAGAGTCTGCCATTTAATTCAATTTCCATTTAAGCCCATTGTCGCGGGATAGCCTTTCAATGCCCTTTTTCCTGGGCTGTTAGAAAAGTCTGAGCTGCAGGTTTTTGTTTATTTGCAAGCTGCAGCCTGTTTGTCCCTGAACTTGGCCACTTTTCCCAGTGTCCTTTGCTGGACGCCATTTTAGGTGGCCATATTATTCACTTCAATACACTTACATACGAACTAAATCAAAACTTAGAAACAAAATAGCAAACAATACATGAGTTGATCAAATACATGGTAAAGGAAATCATTGATCATAAAAGCATAGAGAAATCACTTTTAAAATAAACGAATGGGATGATTCAGGAATTCAGAAAGTCAGAAGGCTAACCTCGGCCAAGGGGTCTTACTTTAAGGGAATCCTTATCGGTGGTCTAATCCCTCATTTGCTCTCATTGGTTTCTAATTCTCAACTGAAAACTCCTGATTGGTTCAAACAGAGGTGTCAGGGCAGCAAGGTGGCGCAAGTGGTTAGTTGCCTCACGACGCCGAAGCCCCAGGTTCGATCCCGGCTTTGGGTCACTGTCCGTGTGGAGTTTGCACATTCTCTCTCCCCGTGTTTGCACCCCTACAACCCAAAAGATGTGCAGTGTAGGTGGATTGGCCAAGGTAAATTGCCCCTTAATTGGAAAAAATAAATTGGATACTCTAAATTTATATATAAAAAAAGAATAATTCAGTGTCTACATGCGCAGTCTCATGAGAATAGGATTCTCACGCACTGCTGGGCATAGACCTTGCTGTAACTAATTAGTTGATACATTCTTATTGCTAAATGCACTGAAATACAATAGTCTATTCATTATATTGATCATTAGTTGAAACAATGTCGAAATTTCTGCAGACAAACCCTAAAGTTCAATAGTTAATTTGGTATCGGAAACAATGATTATCTTTTCACAGTCATGGCATGTTGAATAATTCCACTCTTTAGCTGTGCACTCAATCAGTACCTAAAATCATTAATAAATCAATGAATCAATAAATCAATAATCTATCAGTCACATTCACAAGCAGACTGATCATCCTCCAAATTCTCCGTTGGCCGACGCTGAACTTGGAAAAGACAATTGGGTGGAGAATTGGTCGTGAGGCCAAAATTGTCGTTGGTGCCAGGCATCAGTCAGAATGCCATGCTCCGGTGACTCAACTGAAACATTGGGTGGCACGGTAGCACAGTGGTTAGCACTGTTGCTTCATAGTGTCAGGGTCCCGGGTTCGATTCCCGCTTTGATCACAGTTTGTGCGGGGTCTGCATATTCTCCCAGTGTCTGCGTGGGTTTCCTCAGGTGCTCCAATTTCCTCCCACAAATCCCAAAAGACGTGGTGTATTCCGAACAGGCGCCGGTGTATGGCGACTTGGGGATTTTCACAGTAACTTCATTGCAGTGTTAATGTAAGCCTACCTTGACAATAATAAAGATTATTATTATCAATGTATTCTACTCCACACGTACAGTAAACATTGTCCGCATATCATTAGCGGGCCTGACTCGGTATTCTGGGAGGAATTATCGACGGCGTATTTCGCTTGTGGTTTTAAAAATTGGGAAAGAGGCGCTGTGGCTGATGAGGGAGAGATGGGAGGTGGGGCATACAGAGGCGCGATCGTGGGCTGCGAGTCGAGTCACACGGAGGGTTGGTGGGGTGATAAGGACAACATCTGCCATGCCCTGGGGGTGGGGGGGTGGGGGTAAATGGGGGTTGACCAGGGAGTGGGCAGTGGGGTCATGGTGGCCCTCCCATTGGATCAGGGGTCCAGGCAAGGATCGCCATTGCCACGGTTGCCATCTTGCTGCACACCCCACTGACCTCACACCATGGCCCGTGATTTCACAAAGTGACACCGGCTGTATAGGTGCCCCCCACCCCACCACCCCCGTATTTCACCCCCACCCCACCAACTCCCCCATCCCCCACAATTGGTTGCCACCCACCAGCAGGACAGAACGTGGCCCAGCAAAGCACATTGCTCACAGGGGCACCTGCAGGAGGGCACCGTGCGGGGACTGCAGGGCCAGCTAACGGCACCCCTAGCAGCAGGGACTGGCGCCATGGCCAGATTACCCCCACAGTGCTGGACACAGACAGGACCTGGTGTGTAATGGGAAGGGTCCCTGGGGGAAAGGCCGGGTGTGGGTGTGGGGATGAGGGAGGGAAGGAGACCTCCGGGGGACAGTGTGTGCTGTGCAGGCTGCGGCCACCGTGTGACCCGGTGGACCTGGTTGGGCATGGGAGTACACAGCATCCTGACATGTCTGACTTTCACCCCAACAGACAATGAACTTCAGAATCCAACCAGGAATGGTGGTCTTGATCCTAATCGCCACAGCCCTGGAGAATGCACTGAGGCTGTACTAGCTGGAGCTGCTCGAGGTGGACCCTGCTGCAGCGGAGCCTGCCCCAGGGGAACAGGAGGCAGCCGGTAGGATGGCGAGCCAACAGCTCAGCAGGCCAAGGAGGAGGTGGGAAGGAGGCCGCATCAGGCCTCGTGTGTACTGGCAATGCCTGGCATTCGAGGACCTACTGGACCAGGCATGCATTGAAGACTTTGGCTGAGCAGGGGGGCAGTGTGACATATCTGCCAGATCATGGCGCACCTGGCATCGCGGGAGTGTGGGGGAGGACACCCGCTCCCAGTGGCCATCAAGGTGACGGTTGCACTGAACGTTTATGCCCTGGGGTCCCTCCAGGCGCCAAATGGGGATGTGTCCGGGATCTCACAGACCTTGGTGCACAGGTGCACCCGTGCCGTCACGGAGGCCCTATATGCCCAGTCGGCACAATACATCAAATTTAGTGTGGACCGAGCCCACAAAGATGCTCGGACAAGCGGGGTCCACCACCATCGCCGAGATGCCCCGGGTCAAGGGGGTGATTGATGGGATATATGTCCCCGACGAGCACCGGCTCATGACAGGCCGGTCTTCACAAACTGAAAGGGATTCCGCTCGATGAACGAGCAGCTGGTGTGTGACCATGAGATCCACATCATGCACGCCTGCACCTGATACCCGGGCAATATGCACGACGACTTCACCCTGGCACATGCAACGGTTCTGATCTCTTCGAGGCGCAGACCTGGGTGAGCCACTACAACGACGTTCATGCCTTGACCAGAGGCATGATCGAGCGGTGCTTTGGCATCCTGAAGATGCGGTTTAGGTTCTCCAGTATAAGGTTAGGAGAGTCTCCCACATCGTGGTGGCCTGCTGCATCCTCCACAACATCACGCAGCAGAGGAACGTGTGCTGGAGGAGGAGGATGAACACCAGGCCAACAACGCACTTCCATGACCACCCCCCCGTGCCACCTCCAACCCCCCCCCCCCAAGAACCTTGCAACCCCTCCGTGATTTCAACCTGCCTCACCAGGTGGTGCACCAGAAGCCCTTTTACCAACATACCCAACCGAGATGAGTGTCTTTGGGATGGTGGAGGGTGATGGAAACAGGAAGTCAGTGTTGTCCCCGGACTGGTGTTCCGGGGTGCCTCAGGCTGAAGCCTGGGGCTCTCATCAGTGTTCCTGTCCTCCACACTGCTGCTATCCACTTGGGTTTGGGGGCTGGAGAGCACCAGAAGGGCCCTCCAGATGAAACACAAGATATGACACATGATTGGATCGTGCGATTAGATGGCAAGGGGATGGTGTGGCAGCGGAGAGGGTTGGTGTGGGGGTGATGAGGAAGCGGTAAGGGAGTGGTGCCACACATGCCATGGGAACTGCAACTCAGCGGCGGTTCACTTGCTTGCCCGATGCTGACCTCCGCCTCAGCGACAGCCCTCTCTCTGGGCCCACCGACCCGGTCCAGTGCCCGCCGCTGCACTGGGGTGAGGTGCTGCAGATCCAACAGTCCCTCTCCGGTCTTCTCTCGCTCCCGGCGTTTCTCCTGGACATTGCAGCTACGCGTCAAAGCTTGGCTCAGTCACAGAGGGTCATGGCTGAGGGCTTTGGTGGCATTGCCCAGGCACTGGCCAACCTGAGCCAGTCACAGAAGCAGGTGGCCTAGTCACTGGGTGATGTGGCACATTGCAGAGAGAGTTGGCCCAGGCCCAGAGGGACATGGCACACTCACTGGGTGATGTGGCACAGGCCCAGAGGGAGGGGGCCCAGTCCCAGGGGAACGTGGCACACTCACTGGGTGATGTTGTACTGAAGAATCGTTAATTTTGTTCCTTTGTTTAAGAAGAGTAGCACGGATAATCCAGTAAATTACAGGCCGGTCAGCCTTACATCAGTGGTAGGAAAATTATTGGGAGAGGATTCATCGAGACATGATTTACTCCCATTTGTAAGCAAGTGGACATATCAGCGAGGAGCAGCATGGTTTTGTGAACAGGAGGTCGTGTCTTACAAACTTGATCGAGTTTTCCGAGAAAGTGATGAAGATGATTGATGAAGGTAGGGCAGTGAATGATGCCTACATGGACTTCAGTAAGGTCTTTGACAAGGTCCCTCATGGCAGGCTGCTACAGAAGGTGAATTCACATGGGATCAGAGGTGAGATGGCAAGATAGATACAGAACTGGCTCAATCATAGAAGATAGGGTAGAGGTGGAAGGGTGCTTTTGTTAATGGAGGCGTGTGACTAGTGGTGTTCCACTGGGATCAGTGCGAGAATCTTTGCTGTTTGTAGTATATATGAATGATTTGGAGGAAAATGTAACTGGCCTGATTTGGAAGTTTACGGATGACACAAATGTTGGTTGATTTGCAGATAGTGATGAGGATTGTCAGAGGATACAGCTGGATATAGATTGGTTAGAGACTTGGGCAGAGAGTTGGAAAACGGAGTTTAATCTGGACAAATGCGAGGTAAAGCATTTTGGAAGGTTTAACACAGGTAGGAAATATACAGCAAATGGCCGAACCCTTAAGAGGATTGACAGAAAGAGGGATCTGGGTCCACAGGTCACTGAAAGTGGCAATGCAGGTGGAGAAGGTGGTCATTAAAGCATACGGCATGCGTGCCTTCATTGGCCAGGGTATTGACTATAAAAATTGGCAAGTTATGCTGCAGCTGTATAAAACCTTAGTTAGGCTGCACTTGGAATATAGTGAAACGAAAGAGAAAATGCTGGAAAATCTCAGCAGGTCTGGCAGCATCTGTAGTGAGAGAAAAGAGCTAACGTTTCGAGTCCGATGACTCTTTGTCAAAGCTTTAACACAGGTGTAACCTGTGACTTTCCGGTCGCAAACTCACAGGTTAAGACAAGAGGAGAAATTAAAGAGTGAGGATAAAGCTAAAGTTCATTTATCAGAAACGTTTTTTGATCAGATGGTTGAAAAAGAACAAGAACAGATGGAGGATGAGGCAAATATTTTTAGTTCAGGAAAATTGGGGGAGTAACAACAGATACAGATGTATCAGAAAGCATACACGGAAGAGGAATCTAAGTGTATACAAGAATGTTATTACCTTAAAATGATGTCTCAATGAGGAAATGAGGACCTTGACATATGCAAGCAGATGAAAAGTGGGCAGAAGTTCATCAAGTGGTATTGCCGGTAGGGTATAGAAAGGAGGTGTTGCGAGTTGCACATGAGGTTCCAGTAGAGGGTCATTTGGGAGGAAGGAAAACTCAAGCTACAATACAAAAACATTTTTATTGGCCTGGACAACATAAAGATGTAGTTAAATTTTGTTGGTCATGTCACACATGTCAAGTGATAAGGAAACCTCAAGCAGTGATAAAACCAGTGCCCTTAATACCCATTCCAGCATTTGAGGAACTTTTCACAAGTGTCTTAATTGATTGCATAGGACCACTTCCTAAAGCGAAAAGTGCGAATCAATATCTTTTGACTATAATGTTGTAGTCAACATTTTCCTGCTTCTGTAGTAGAAAGATTCAACAACGCTCGTTAAGACAAAATAACAAGGCTTTATTTACAAAGAGACTGCATGCAGTAATGGTTGAAACTTGAGGTCAGAGAGTAGTTAGTGAAACTGCTGATTCCTTCTCAAGTCCGCGCTTTTACAGAAAATCAGTTCAGTATTTATACATTATCATTATCAAGATTGCATGACTACAGCTTAGTAAGGAATTCGATCCGAAGTAAAAACGGAAGCAACCCTGCTGAATTTATTGGGCTCTTTGTCGCATCACTCATACCATTATCTTGTCCTTGGAGGGAACATTGAGAGGTCGGAGGAGACTTATTTCTTCCTGACCTTATCTTGTCTTATTCCTACGGCCCATGGTTATGACGAGTTAGTCTTATCAGGAGTTGCCGAGGTCCGGTATTTTGGAATGGTTTGACCTTCTCTGATCTTATTCATACTTCAGGTTATGCAGAGTCGGCCTTATTAGTCTTACAGGGGTCTGAAATGGTTCAGGCAGCATTTCTTACATTGTATCAAACTTTTTGACCAGTCTTCCCATTGACCAGTTTTCCCATCATGCCGTTATTTTGGTCGTACCATATCAGAATAATGGATGTGTATACTAGGTTTCCAGAGGCCATTCCAATACGCAATACCACAGCTAAAAAGATTGTGAGGACAGCACGGTGGTGCGGTGGTTAGCATAGCTGCCTCACGGCACTGAAGTCCCAGGTTCGATCCCGGCTCTGGGTCACTGTCCGTGTGGAGTTTGCACATTCTCCCCGTGTCTGCGTGAGTTTCGCCCCCACAACCCAAAAATGTGCCGAGTCGGAGGATTGGCCACGCTAAATTGCCGCTTAATTGGAAAAAATAATTGGGTAATCTAAATTTTAAAATAAATGAAAATAAAAATAAAAAGATTGTGGAGGAGTTACTGAAATTCATTACTAGATGTGGTCTACCCACAGAAATACAATCGGATCAAGTATCAAATTTTACCTCAAGGTTATTCAAGAAAGTGATGGATAGCTTTGGAGTAAAACAATTTGAATCAACTGCGTACCATCCAGAATCGCAGGGAGCGTTAGAAAGGTGGCATCAGATGTTAAAGACAATGTTGAGGGCTTATTGTCAAGATTATCCAGAGGATTGGGATAAAGGAATTCCATTTGTACTGTTTGCAATTAGGGATGCACCTAATGAGTGAACCAAGTTCAGTCCTTTTGAACTCATTTTTGATCATGAGGTTAGAGGACCAATTGAATTGATTAAGGAGAAATTGGTGAGTGAGCATTCTGAAATTACATGATTGGATTATGTGTCAAAATTTAGGGAACAATTAAATAGAGCAGGTGAATTGGCGAGACAACATTTAAAAGTTGCCCCACATGTGATGAAACGGGTAGCGGACAAGAAAGCGAATGTTTGTATTTTTGCCTGTGGAGATAAAGTTTTAGTATTGTTGCGAGTGGTAGGTGAACCTTTAAAAACAAGGTTTTGTGGACCTTATCGGATTAAACGGAAATGAGGTGAGGTGAATTATGCGGTAAGAACGGCAGATAGAAGGAAAACTCACCGAGTGTGTCATGTGAATATGCTTAAAAGGTACTTTGAAAGGGAAGGAGAGAAAAAGGAGGAGGTTTTAGTGATTCTAACTCAAAGTAGAGAACCAAATCCAGATGACTCTGAATTTGACATTCCTCAACTTAAATTGGATAACGAGGATGTCACAAATAGGGATAAATTGTTGAATTACCTTCCAGAGGAAAAACAAACTGACCTGAAAGAATTATTAATATCACATGTGCAAGTTCGTGGAAATAAATTGTGAAGTACTAAAATGGCTATACATGATGTAGATGTGGGAAATGCTGTTCCAATTAAACAACATCCATACAGACTTAACCCTTTAAAATTGGCACAGGTTAACAAAGAAATTGAAAGTATGCTTAAAAATGGTATAATTAAAGTGGGTTGCAGCCAATGGAGCTCACCCATAATTATGGTACCGAAACCAGATGGTACCCAACGATTGTGTGTGGCCTATAGAAAGGTTAATGCAGCTACAAGAACAGGCTCTTATCCGATCCCTTTCTTGGGGGATTGCATTGAGAAGGTGAGACAATCAGCTTTTATTTCCAAACTGGATTTACTTAAAGGTTACAGGCAGGTACCTTTATCCGAAAGGGCGAAGGAGATTTCAGCTTTTGTGACTCCAGATGGTATATACCAATTCAAAGTTGTTTGGCAAGAAAAACGCCCCAGCCACATTTCAACTGTGAACCAACAAAGTTGTTTTAGGATTACCCAATTGTGCAGTATACATCGCCGATCTGGTAATTTTCAGCCAGACATGGAAAGAACATTTGAAGCATCTGATGGAGTTATTCGATCGACTTCAGGAGGTGGGTTTGGTGGTAAACCTAGCCAAAAGTGAATTTGGAAAAGCCCAAGTTACGTTCCTTGGCCATACAATTGGACAGGGTCGAAAGGTCCCACAGGATGTGAAAACAAAAGTTATTGTGGAGTTTCCAATACCCGCGACACAACGGGAAATAATGCGATTTCTTGGCATGAGTGGATTTTACTGACAATTTATGCCAAATTGTAGCAGCGTAGTTGCTCCACTGGCGGACTTGCTGAATAAGCGTAGCAAATTTCAGTGGACGGCGGAGTGTCAAAAGTTATTTGACGGCCTGAAGACTGTGTTAACCAATGCTCCTGTGTTGGCCACCCCAAATTACACAAAACCATTCAAAGTGGCTGCCGATGCGAGTGATGTGGGCATAGGTGCTGTGCTCTTGCAAGAAGACAGCGAAGGATCACTGTCTGTGCGGAGTCTGCACATCCTCCCCGTGTGTGCGTGGGTTTCCTCCGGGTGCTCCGGTTTCCTCCCACAGTCCAAAGATGTGCAGGTTAGGTGGATTGGCCATGATAAATTGCCCTTAGTGTCCAAAATTGCCCTTAGTGTTGGGTGGGGATACTGTGTTATGGGGATAGGGTAAGGTGCTCTTTCCAAGAGCCGGTGCAGACTCGATGGGCCGAATGGCCTCCTTCTGCACTGTAAATTCTATGAAAATCTATGAATAGAACGGCCTTTCGGTTATTTTTCAAAGAAATTGAATAATTACCAGAGGAAGTATTCAATGAATGAGAAGGAGGCTTTGAGCTTGGTGCTGGCTTTGCAACATTTTCATATTTATGTTGCCAGCAATTCGCCTGAAACAATTATATATACAGTGTGAATTTCTGGCTGGTCTGCTGCTGGGAGCTGTGGGAAGGGGAGGGAGTGGCGGGTTGATTCAGATGCTGGTACCTCCTTTGTACTGTTGTTTGGTTCTTTTTTAATGTGTCTTTGTTTTTTTTTGAGTTGTTACACTGTTAAGGTTTTGCATTTGTCCTGATGTTTTATTATTTTGATTTGTGTATCGTACAGTGCCATTTCATAGTATCCCTACAATGCAAAAAAAATTCATTTGGCCCATCGAGTCCACACCGACCCTCTGAAAGAGCACCCTGCCTAGGCCCACTCCTCCGCCCAATCAACGTAACCTTATAACACCACCTAGCCTTTTGACATTAAGGGGCAGTTTAGAATGGCTAATTTACACACACTGCGCATCTTTGCACTGTGGGAGGAAATCGGAGTACCTGGAGGAAACCCACGCAGACATGGGATATGTGTGCAAACTCCACATAGACAGTGACCCAGGGCCGGAATTGAACCTGGGTCCCTGCAGCTGTGAGGCAGCAGTGCTAACCACAGTGCCACTGTGCCACCCTTGTACTTTTATAGTTATTGTGATATGTGAATTGTTATTGAACTAAAATATACCCAAGTGGCTGCAGGTTGCGTGTGCTCTGTGCTCTCCTGCTGTTTTGACTCAGGACTGATTGAAGATTTTAGTGTTTTGTTTGCTGGCTGCCTTTTCTACTCCTGAATCCTGGAAGTAAGCAAAGGAAAGCTGTGAAAAACCTACTGCCAGTCTGAAGAAGGGGAAGAGGTGCTTTCTCAGATTCAATTTCAAGCTTCAATTTCAGGACAACTTAACAAAAGTAGATGTGGCAGCATCTAATGCAGTGGTATGTACCCACTTGTGTGAGTGACAAGAGAATCGATGCTGTGTCAAATTTAGTTTTTAAAAAAATTTAGATTATGCTTTGAGTTCCTGTTCAGGTTCACCTGAAGAAGGAGCAGTGCTCTGAAAGCTAGTGATTTGAAACAAACCTGTTGGACTTTAACCTGGTGTTGTAAAACTTCTTACTGTGCTCACCTTAGTCCAACAACGGCATCTCCACATCTTGGGCGTCATTCTCTGACCCCCCGCCGGGTCGGAGAATCGCCGGGGGCTGCCGTGAATCCCGCCCCCGCCGGTTGCCGAAGTCTCCGGCACCGAAGATTCGGCGGGGGCGGGAATCGCGCCGCGCCGGATGGCGGGCCCCCCCGCTCGATTCTCCGGCCCGGATGGGCCGAAGTCCCGCTGATAAATTGCCTGTCCCGCCGGAGTGGATTAAACCACCTTTTGAACGGTGGGACAAGGCGGCATGGGCGGGCTCCGGGGTCCTGGGGGGGCGTGGGGCGATCTGGCCCCGGGGGGTGCCCCCACGGTGGCCTGGCCCGCGATCGGGGCCCACCGATCCGCGGGTGGGCCTGTGCCGTGGTGGCACTCTTTCCCTTCCGCCTCCGCCACGGTCTCCACCATGGCGGAGGCGGGAGAGACTCCCTCCACTGCGCATGCGCGGGAAACTGTCAGTGGCCGCTGACGCTCCCGCGCATGTGCCGCCCCGACATGTCATTTCCGCGCCAGCTGGCGGGGCAACAAAGGCCGTTTCCGCCAGCTGGCGGAGCGGGAATTCCTCTGGCATCGGCCTAGCCCCTTAATGTTGGGGCTCGGCCCCCAAAGATGCGGAGCATTCCGCACCTTTGGGACGGCGCGATGCCCGTCTGATTGGCGCCATTTTGGGTTCCAGTCGGCGGACATCGTGCCGTTTCGGGAGAATTTCGCCCCTTGAGTTCCTCTCAGGTACTGACTGTTCCTGTTCTGAAATTCTGCTGCTGGAAGCTGCCATCAAGGGAGAGAGAGGAGGGAGCCTGCCTGCTGCTGTAAATACTGGTCTTCTGCTTTTTTTGACCTGGAATGAGGCACGGGGAGGTTTGTGCTGACCTACTACCGGGCTGAAGCTGGAGGAGGGTTTGATCTTGCAGTTTGTTGATATATTTGCTGGAATGTTTGTTTATTGACTTTTAACTGTTTATTGACTTATGTCTGGAACTGTGTGCCTCTTGTCAATGAGACTAGCTGGCGACACAGAAGAAGTGGAGGGGCGGCGGCCCGGTTCGGCTTTGCAACTCAGAGGTTGTGTCAGGATGCCTTTATTGCCTACTGGTGACTTTTTGTCTTCGTGGCTATTTGCTGCTCTCGGTTTGGGAACCGTGCAGGTTGCTGATGGTTTCTGTTTTCCTTTTGTACTGTTATTGGCTTATGTTTAACTGGTGGGGAATTATATGCTTGATATCATGTTATTGTTGTTAATTGTTTTTCACCTTGCGGCTGTGTGCCTGCCAGTTGCAGCCCCTCCTGCTTCTGTGGCCCGCGGTTTGTGAGTTTACCCATGCTGGTGAAGAGGAGGGCTTCTCTCACTCTCTTGTCCTGTGGATGGTTTGGGGCTGGAGGGCCCCGTCTGACTTGACACCCTGTTCCGCATGCTGAACCAGAGACATGATGCTGTCAGGGCAGGGTGGACTTGGGAGAGCTGGGGACTGCCATCGCCACCCTGTAGGGAGGCTCTGGTTCGGCCTCCAGCGCTCCCTCCACCCAATCAGTGCCCGCAGAATCCTGGAGGTCACGTCGGGACAGAGGAACAGCTTGATTGGGTGTAGAATACCCCTGCATCATCTGGCTCTGCCAGCCCTGGCAATTTCTGCAGGATGGTGTTGATTCCCTCAGCGATGCCCCTCTGTGAGCGGGCCATGCTCTGCAGTGCCTCGTCAATGTCCACCTGCATCTGGGACATGGCCCTCAGCGATTGGGACATCTTCTGGTTCGCCTCAGCGATGCCTACCTGAGACTGGGACATGCTCCCTGGAACCTTAGGAGGTCCACCATCAGGGACGTGTCCCTCTGTGACTCGGACATGCTGTCGAGCCGTACTGTCATGGTCATCACTGACTGAACAACGCCTTGGATACCACCATTCATGCTGCTGACATTGTGCCCCACTGTGGTCACCACTAGCAGTGTTGGCCTCGGTGCCAAGCATTGCCAGCGGCATCTCCTGCAGCCATAGCCTTTGGGACTCCTCCAACTGGCTATGGATTCGTTGGAATGTTGCTGACATTACCCACTGAATTTCACAGCCGGCCCCAATCGATTCCATCGGCCAGGTCGACTTCACCGAATCGTGGAGCTGATCCCGTCCGTGATATTCCGGAGACAGTCATTTGCAGCTTGAAGCCAGTAGGGCATCATTAATTGCCCCATTTAGCTTTAAATACCGGTGACAGCCTTGCCAGGTCGGCTGTCGGGAAACACCAGCCAATTTCCACTCGCTGCCACACTTCGAATGAATTTGGTTAGATCGCGCCTTTTATTTTTCTCATCAATCTGCTTCCAATTAGTTGCAATTGGTTCAAGTGTTCAAGTCCTGACCTGCTGATCATATTGTGAAGCTGTGTAAATTCTGGCACTGCTACACGGTCGACCCTTCATGTGAAGCTTGATAAAATCCACCAGAGACAATTATAATGGACAATCAGAGGCTTGCTGAATAAAACCTAATGTGAAAAAGTCTGCTTTCTTTAGTTGCAGAAACTGGGATTTAAGAACTTTCATGGAATCGATGGCAGTGAGCGAATGTTGAAGATAGCAGAGTCCAAAGGCCTGTATCAGAGTTTGACACGTTGGATTCTAACGTCAGATGAACCCCTGCCGATAGAACCAGGTAACCAACAGAATCTACCTCAACTAATTTAGACCTGCAGACCCCAGGGAACAGGCCTGTTTATTCTCAATTTGTGATATGAGGTAATAGTTTTCCTGCAGAGTCTAACAAACCTCTTTTTTGCTGTTTGAATTGTTGAAGGTTCCTATGATTTAGTGATTGTTGTTGGTGGATTGGCTCAACAACACCTTCCCTGGGACATCCTTCCAGAAATGCTGAGAGTCACCAAACCAGGTGAGCAGAAAGATCCATTCCTGTCAGACCACTCGGCCCATCAGTACAGCACCCACAGGAAGTACCGACTAAACAAGATGGCTGCCACAGGGTAACAACAACAGGGGGCAGATAACATTCTAGGATGGTAACTCTTCAAACAGAAACAGAAATAGGAGGTGAAGGATGTGAGTTTTACAATCAAATTAGAACATAGAACATACAGTGCAGAAGGAGACCATTCGGCCCATCGAGTCTGCACCAACCCACTTAAGCCCTCACTTCCACCCTATCCCCGTAACCCAATAACTCCTCCTAACCATTTTGGACACTCAGGGCAATTGTTCATTTCCTTCAAAATGTGGGCAGGTTTTCACAGGTACCAGCTGTTGATGTATCCTGAGACTGCTTTACTGCCAGAAGGCTTGCAGTCTTACTGTGTCCTTGAGGAAATGGTTGTCTTCCCAGTGCTTATTTCACATCGAACTTGTAATGTTCTTGTTGGGTGGCCTGATTTATATTACAAGAACACTTGCAGCTAAAAGTATAAATGCTTTATTAACATTAATTGTGGGTCAACTATATACAAAACAAGAGATGAATAACAGTATGAACATGCACAAACGACTGCCTCTTTCCCAGATCCATTGTCAGACTGAGGTCACCTGATTCTAACATTCACTTATACACTAATGAGACTCCTAGTGGTCAGTTAGTGAATTACAAATACAACCATGATATCACGACAGACCTGTCGGTTCATTCCTCTTACAGGTGGCTTTATCTGTTTCACGCTGAGAGCTGAGGAGTCAGATCACAGAAGGAAATTACGTGCTTCAACCCAGGAGTTGGTGAACAAGGGGCTGTGGGAGAAGGTTGTCGAGCGATATGTGGAGAATTGGCAGAAGGATATGCTGGAGACAGGGTTGTCAGAAGAGTACGCTGATGGGGTAGTGGCTGTCTACAAGAAGAAATAATGATGCTGTCACCAATCCCTGAATAATCTGGGAGCTTCACATTGGAAAATTGTCAATTAAATGAGTTCAATATGAAATTAAATTAGTGAAAAGTCACCTGGTGCAAATAAACCAGAGAATTATCTTTCCTTTCCTTGTCTCTTTGTTCTTCGTTTGTATGGAATGTGTTGCTGATATTACACGGTTTGTGTAGAGAAAGAGACGGATTCATAAAAATGGGGAGAGAAATGATTACAAATGTTCGAAAAATCCATAGCCTCAAAATGCCTCGTTTTCAGGTGTTGAATGGATGGATTAGTGTCCAAGATGGTGGGTGGTATCACATATCGCACTGATGGAAAACCTGCCACCATTTTGCTCCAGGCAAGGATCCAGGTTCCACACATGAAACTGGCATAAAGCTTTTTGCCCATGGAAATAGGAGACTTTTTGTCAATTTAAGGCCCTTTATGTAACACTGTTGTGATCGGAAATGTAAGCTGGATGAAGCCTATAAAAAAACAGTGATCATTGTAGAATCCAATGGAAGAGATGCAGGAACGCACTGTAGGATAGGAATGAACAAAGGTTTATGACGGTATATGCAAAATCACAAAGCTACAACTCCTCTCCCCAGAGCCACCCTCCCTGACCTCCACCCATGTCAGGGTTTTTATACTGAGAGGTTCCTCCTTGTTGAGAGGAAACTCCGCCCCCAATAACCACAGGAGGTCATATGAGGTGAAAGTGGGGAATTAGAGCACAGTCCTTGGCCCCCCAGGGGGTCGCAACACCCATCATTGAGAAATTCAGGCTCCCCTCCCCCTTCTCAATTTTTCTCCATCCCAGTCGTTCATCTGTCTTCCATCACCACCCTCCCACAGGATCACTTCCCACCTCTCCTGGGTCCTACCTACATCAGCAATGCTGCGGCCCAGAGTAAAAATCCTCTCAGCCAATGAACACCCTGGAATAATCCAGATATCTGTTGTTCACCGGCCTTGAATCGACCCATCTGTGTTCCTGATTGTTCTCTGTGCACAGCTCTGGATGTTTGGCAGCTATGGTATGTGTGTATGTTGTTCATGAATCTGTCGACAAGTGATGTAGCAGCACAAACAGCCTCCCTGCTCTCTCACTGGTTGGGTGTGGTGTGGCCTGATATATCTGACACTCTCATGGGCTGTGCTTAGAGAACAGCAGTACATCATAGCTGACATACGGTTATAGTGGATTTTGTGAAGGCCACGAAGAATCCAGCACGAGTTTTAAGGATACAAAGTAATAACATATATTTACAATAACATATATATATATATAACAGCAGCAGCAACTTCCCTTGCTGCACACTCCTTCCTGCTGTTTCCAAACTGGCCAGCTTTATTTAAACTTGGAGTTTACTAATGGTTTCTCCGCCCCCTCATTGGGGAAGCTCATACTCCCACAGGATTGTGGGATTGTCATTAGTCCCCAGCCAATGGTAGGTAGGCAGGTTATAACATCCTTCCCCCCCCCCAAAGTCCAAGGAATCCACCGAAGACCCTGGCGAAGGAGGGCGTCGGACTCGTTTTGCCGCAGGCCGGTCACCATTTGCACGCGGCGCTGGATCAGGCGGCGTGTAACGAGATGGACACCGGCGCTTCCGTGATGAACGGCGCAACGGTTGTACATCCACGGCCAGTGGACCCGAGGATTCCCCCTCTGATGCACCCTGTGTCTCCATCTCGGAGTCAGAGTCTGCTGCCTCCGTCATGTCAGCGTCTCTATCTCCATTCGGTCCTGTAACGACCTGCGTTGGCTTCGAGTGAGGCACCAGTGGAATATTGTGAGGACTACCTTCCCTTGTCTCAGGTCTCTGCGACTGTAGAAATGAGCTCCGGGGGCGGGGAATCGTTTGAGGGGATAGTCTTCTGGGCCGAACGTGGTCTACATGTTTGCGCTTGAGACGACCCTGGGCTTGCACCTGGTAAGATATAGGGCCCGTTTGGCGAATGATTACACCAGGAACCCACTGGGCACCACCAGCAAAATTCCGAATGAACACTGGGTCACCGGGCGCAAACTGCCGAATCGGCCGATGCCGAGAAAATCCCTGTCCCTGCCGTTCTTGTGTGCGGCGTACTTTTGCGCCAATGTCCGGGAAAACCATACTAAGGCGGGTGCGAAGTCTCCGGCCCATTAGGAGTTCTGCGGGAGCTACCCCAGTCACCACATGGGGGGGTGGTCCTATACGTAAACAAAAAGCGAGCCAGTCTCGTGTCCATTGATCCGGAACACTGCTTCTTTAGGCCTCTTTTGAATGTCTGCACCGCGCGCTCTGCCAACCCATTTGAAGCTGGGTGGTATGGGGCAGTGCGGATATGGCGTATGCCGTTCATCTTTGTGAACCTCGCAAACTCCTCACTCGTGAATGGAGTGCCGTTATCCGTAACCAGCACCTCGGGGAGGCCATGCGTACTAAATGACAAACGCATCTTTTCAATTGTTGCGCAGGACGTTGTCCCCTCCAACTTATGCACCTCTAGCCATTTAGACTGGGCATCAATTAATAGAAGGAACATGGATCCTTGCAAAGGGCCTGCGAAATCTGCATGCAAGCGTGCCCAAGGCCGCCCTGGCCATTCCCAGTGATGTAGGGGCGCGGCCGGCGGAAGCTTCTGATGATCCTGGCAAATGGAGCAGTTTTGGGCCACCTTCTCAATGTTGGTGTCGAGGCCTGGCCACCAGACATAACTCCGGGCCAACATTTTCGTTCGGGTACAATAGATGGGTCGTCTTTTGTACAGTGTGTGCAGGAGGGTTTCCTGAAACAATATGTTGACAGGCCAACAAGAGGCGAGGCCACGTTGGATTTGGTTTTGGGTAATGAACCAGGCCAGGTGTTGGATTTGGAGGTAGGAGAGCACTTTGGGGACAGTGACCACAATTCGGTGACGTTTACGTTAATGATGGAAAGGGATAAGTATACACCGCAGGGCAAGAGTTATAGCTGGGGGAAGGGCAATTATGATGCCATTAGACGTGACTTGGGGGGGATAAGGTGGAGAAGTAGGCTGCAAGTGTTGGGCACACTGGATAAGTGGGGCTTGTTCAAGGATCAGCTACTGCGTGTTCTTGATAAGTATGTACCGGTCAGACAGGGAGGAAGGCGTCGAGCGAGGGAACCGTGGTTTACCAAGGAAGTGGAATCTCTTGTTAAGAGGAAGAAGGAGGCCTATGTGAAGATGAAGTGTGAAGTTTCGGTTGGGGCGATGGATAGTTACAAGGTAGCGAGGAAGGATCTAAAGAGAGAGCTAAGACGAGCAAGGAGGGGACATGAGAAGTATTTGGCAGGAAGGATCAAGGAAAACCCAAAAGCTTTCTATAGGTATGTCAGGAATAAGCGAATGACGAGGGAAAGAGTAGGACCAGTCAAGGACAGGGATGGGAAATTGTGTGTGGAGTCTGAAGAGATAGGCGAGATACTAAATGAATATTTTTCGTCAGTATTCACTCAGGAAAAAGATAATGTTGTGGAGGAGAATGCTGAGCCCCAGGCTAATAGAATAGATGGCATTGAGGTACGTAGGGAAGTGGTGTTGGCAATTCTGGACAGGCTGAAAATAGATAAGTCCCCGGGACCTGATGGGATTTATCCTAGGATTCTCTGGGAGGCCAGGGAAGAGATTGCTGGACCTTTGGCTTTGATTTTTATGTCATCATTGGCTACAGGAATAGTGCCAGAGGACTGGAGGACAGCAAATGTGGTCCCTTTGTTCAAAAAGGGGAGCAGAGACAACCCCGGCAACTATAGACCGGTGAGCCTCACGTCTGTAGTGGGTAAAGTCTTGGAGGGGATTATAAGAGACAAGATTTATAATCATCTAGATAGGAATAATATGATCAGGGATAGTCAGCATGGCTTTGTGAAGGGTAGGTCATGCCTCACAAACCTTATTGAGTTCTTTGAGAAGGTGACTGAACAGGTAGACGAGGGTAGAGCAGTTGATGTGGTGTATATGGATTTCAGCAAAGTGTTTGATAAGGTTCCCCACGGTAGGCTATTGCAAAAAATACGGAGGCTGGGGATTGAGGGTGATTTAGAGATGTGGATCAGAAATTGGCTAGCTGAAAGAAGACAGAGGGTGGTGGTTGATGGGAAATGTTCAGAATGGAGTACAGTCACAAGTGGAGTACCACAAGGACTGTTCTGGGGCCGTTGCTGTTTGTCATTTTTATCAATGACCTAGAGGAAGGCGCAGAAGGGTGGGTGAGTAAATTTGCAGACGATACTAAAGTCGGTGGTGTTGTCGATAGTGTGGAAGGATGTAGCAGGTTACAGAGGGATATAGATAAGCTGCAGAGCTGGGCTGAGAGGTGGCAAATGGAGTTTAATGTAGAGAAGTGTGAGGTGATTCACTTTGGAAGGAATAACAGGAATGCGGAATATTTGGCTAATGGTAAAGTTCTTGAAAGTGTGGATGAGCAGAGGGATCTAGGTGTCCATGTACATAGATCCCTGAAAGTTGCCACCCAGGTTGATAGGGTTGTGAAGAAGGCCTATGGAGTGTTGGCCTTTATTGGTAGAGGGATTGAGTTCCGGAGTCGGGAGGTCATGTTGCAGCTGTACAGAACTCTGGTACGGCCGCATTTGGAGTATTGCGTACAGTTCTGGTCACCGCATTATAGGAAGGACGTGGAGGCTTTGGAGCGGGTGCAGAGGAGATTTACCAGGATGTTGCCTGGTATGGAGGGAAAATCTTATGAGGAAAGGCTGATGGACTTGAGGTTGTTTTCGTTGGAGAGAAGAAGGTTAAGAGGAGACTTAATAGAGGCATACAAAATGATCAGGGGGTTGGATAGGGTGGACAGTGAGAGCCTTCTCCCGCGGATGGATATGACTGGCACGAGGGGACATAACTTTAAACTGAGGGGTAATAGATATAGGACAGAGGTCAGAGGTAGGTTCTTTACGCAAAGAGTAGTGAGGCCGTGGAATGCCCTACCTGCTACAGTAGTGAACTCGCCAACATTGAGGGCATTTAAAAGTTTATTGGATAAACACATGGATGATAATGGCATAGTGTAGGTTAGATGGCTTTTGTTTCAGTGCAACATCGTGGGCCGAAGGGCCTGTACTGCGCTGTATTGTTCTATGTTCTATGTTCTATTTTCATTTTGGTCACACCTGGATGCCCATTGTGCAAGTCTGTTAGTATCAGCTCCTGGCATTTTTCCGGGACAATCACACGCGTCCCCCACAAGAGGATGCCGTCTTCCACGCTGAATTCTGACAACTTGGAGGAAATGCCCGCAACTCGCCTGGGAGCTGTCTATGCTGCCCACCATACAGGACTATGTGCCGAACCTTTGACAGGACTGGCTCCGTCTGGGTCCACTCACAGATCTGTGATGCCGTGACAGGCAAGGTGTCCATAAAATTTAGGGTTGCAACCACCTCACCGGTCGTGGGGGTCGACATGGGGCCGGTCGATAAAGGCAATCGGCTCAGTGCGTCGGCATTTGCTATCTGCTTAACTGGTTTGTGCTCCAGAGAATACTCGTATGCAGCAAGCAACAAAGCCCAGCGCTGGATCCGTGCAGAAGCAATGGGCGGTATTGGCTTATCCTCTCTGAAAAGTCCCAGCAGAGGCTTATGATCAGTCACGATAGTGAAATGGCAGCCATACACGTACTGGTGGAAGCGTTTCACCGCAAAAACCACTGCCAGGCCCTCCTTCTCGATCTGGGCGTACTTTTTCTCCGCTGCAGTCAATGTGCGGGAGGCGAAAGCTATCGGTCACTCGGCCCCGTTCTCCATCTTGTGGGACAGGACGGCCCCAATACCATACGGGGATGCATCACATGTGACGAGCAAAGGCTTTCCAGGATCATAGTGGGTTAGTAACCCAGACGACGACAATTGTTGCTTTACCTGCCGGAAAGCGGTTTCTTGCGGCTGACCCCAAACCCAGGTGTGATTTTTCTTTCGCAGAAGGTGCAAAGGGGCCAGCGTAGTTGCCAGATTGGGGAGGAACTTCCCGTAATAATTTACGAGACCGAGAAAAGAACGAAGATGCGAAGTGTCAGTCGGGGCGGGGGCCTGTTGAATTGCACGCACCTTCTCTGCGACGGGATGCAAACCTTCGCGGTCCACCCGATAACCTAGGTAGACTACTTCCTTTGCCTGAAAGACGCACTTTGTGCGACGTAAACGGACTCCAGCCTCCGAAACGCGTCTAGCAACAGCCTCCAGATTTTCCAAATGTTCTTGCTCCAACGTCCCTGTAATCAAAACGTCATCTAAGTAGACAGCAACACGTGGTAAACCTCTCAAAATGCCCTCCATAACACGTTGAAAAATTGCGCAGGCAGAGGATACTCCAAAGGGCAACCGTGTATATTCATACAGGCCCCGGTGTGTATTAATCATTACATATGGTCGGGAGGCAGGGTCCAGCTCCAACTGCAGGTAGGCGTGACTCATATCTAATTTTGTGAACGAGAGTCCACCTGCAAGCTTCGCGTAGAGATCCTCTATGCGAGGCATTGGATATCGGTCGAGTCGGGAAGCCGTATTCACTGTAAGTTTATAGTCGCCACACAAGCGAACTGTGGCATCTGGCTTCATTACAGGTACAATTGGTGCTGCCCAGTCAGCAAAATGGACGGGCCTGATAATACCCAAACTCTCCAAACGAGTGAGCTCCCCTTCTACCTTCTCGAGCAAGGTGTAAGGCACTGGGCGCGCCCGGAAATAGCGCGGCGTGGCTCCTGGTTCGACTTGGATACGGGCTACGGCCCCTTTTATTTTCCCCAAACCAGGCTGGAATACATCTGGGTATCGTCCTAGCACCTCAGTCAACCCTTCAGAAACTGTTTGGAGGATGTGCTGCCATTGCAACCGCAAATGGCGCAGCCAGTCCCGACCCAACAGGCTGGGCCCATGGCCGCGCACCACAATAAGTGGGAAACGCCCCTCCTGGAAGGTACGGCCCCTGGGCTGGTCCCAGTTTCGGTCGGAACGACGGCTCCTCTGGTGCCCCCAGGACCGCCGTCCGCGACAGGGTCGGCGCCTACAAGTCTGACACGGACATGGCTCCTCATCCATTGGTTCTGGAGAAGGCTCCCTTCGGGGAGGAATGTCCGACGGCCACAGGCGGCGGTCCGGACGTTGCCTCACCCAAGGTACCGCAGGAGTGCGGGGGGACGTTTTCGGATGGAAGGGGTTGCGCCCCAAGGCATGCACTTCCATTCCCTGTAGCTCCTGCACTCCTCGTTCTGCGCTCCCTCGGGACAATACTATTTGAATGGCCTGTTGAAAAGTCAATGTTGGCTCAGCTAACAACTTTCTCTGGGTAGCCGCATTGTTAATACCGCAAACCAAACGGTCGCGTAACATTTCTGACAAGGTCTCACCATAGTCACAGTACTTCGCAATCCTGCGTAGCCTGGATAGAAAATCGGCAAGGGATTCTCCAGGGGTCCTCTCAGCGGTATTAAACTGGTAACGCTGGACTATCGTGGACGGGGTTGGGTTAAAATGTTGCCCCACTATATTCACAAGTTCACCAAACGTTTTGGTGTCCGGCGCAGCTGGGTACGGAAGGCTCCTAATCACCCCAAACGTTTGTGGGCCGCAGGCGGTGAGCAATATGACCACCTGGCGCTCGTTTTCAGTGATATTGTTTGCCCGGAAATAGTAACGCATTCGTTACGTGTACTGGTTCCAGCTTTCCAGCACAGTATCAAAAACATCCAAACGTCCGTACAGAGGCATGGTATAATAGAAAACAACTTCCAACCTGTATCCAACAAAAATCCAGGGAGGTGGCTTCAGCAGTGTAGACAGCTATTCACTTTAACCTTCGTCGCCAGTTTTATGAGGGCCACGAAGAATCCAGTACGAGTTTTAAGGATACAAAGTAATAACATTTATTTACAATAACATATATATATAACAGCAGCAGCAACTTCCCTTGCTGCACACTCCTTCCTGCTGTTTCCAAACTGGCCAGCTTTATTTATACTTGGAGTTTACTAATGGTTTCTCCGCCCCCCTCATTGGGGAAGCTCATACTCCCACAGGATTGTGGGATTGTCATTAGTCCCCAGCCAATGGTAAGTAGGCAGGTTATAACAGTGGAACACCGTGATGTGCAGAGCAAGACCTGGGAAGTGGTGTGGAAAAAGTTGGTGCGTATCAGTGAATTTGCAAGGCTATGCAACAATGATGATAACAACCATGTATGTAGTGAATGTAATATACTATCTCAAAGCTAGGGGCTAAATTAAGAGTTTAATGCCAAGCCAGATTTGGCACTGCATCACATGAAGAAACATTGGGCAGGTGGGATTCAAGGAGCATTTGAAAAAAAGCCAGAGGGTTTTGCAGAGAGAGTTCCCAGAGTGTAGGTAGCTAAAGGTACAGCCATCAGTATTGGAGCAATTAAAATTGGGGCTGTCAAAAGGCCAGAATTGGAGAAACACAGAGATGTCAGAGGTCATGCCAACTTAAGACCCCTCTTACTTGCCACCCTTTTCTCTTAAACCTTCCATGCCAACTCACCCAGGTACCATGGTACAGGACATCAGTCAAGTTGGGGAGGGGCGGTGTTAATAGGACAGGGGTGTTAACAGGCAGTCAGGGACAATATAGTCAGGGGGATAGGCACAGTATGCTGCAGCCAAGGCATATGGTCCAGAAGGCTGTGTTACCTGTCTGGTGCCAGGGTTGGGATATTTGATCTGGGCTGGAGAGCAGCTTGCAATGGGAGGGTGAATATCCTGTTCATGTGGCCCACAGAGGTACCAACAACACAGTTACAATGAGGAAAAAGCTTCTGCTTGCAGAGTACAAGCAGCAGGGGCTAAATTAAGAAGCAGAACCCCATGGGTAATAACATTTGGGTATTACCTGAGCCATAAGCAAATTTGTGTAGAGTAAGTTAGATGAGAGCGTTCAATGCTTAGCTCGGAGGTTGGGATAGGAGAAATGGGCTTTGAGTGGAGACGGCTTTAAATTGAATAGTCGGGGCGGGGGAACGTCTGAGGTAAGATGTGAGTAATTGAAGAGAGTAGAGAGAGCAAAGCAGCAAGGGAGCATTGCGGGAAATGATAATCATAGTGCGGCAGGGCGGCAAAGTGGCGCAGTGGTTAGCACTGCTGCCTCACAGCACCGAGGACCCAGGTTCAATCCCAGTCCCGAGTCACTGTCCGTGGCTGCGTGGGTCTCACCCCCACAACACAAAGATGTGCAGGGTAGGTGGATTGGCCACACTAAATTGCCCCGTAATTAGAAAAAAATGAGTTGGGTACTCCAAATTTTAAAAAAAAGAAGAGAAGGGGAACATCCTGGTCCAACCAACCAACCCCCCCCCCCCCCACGCCAACTAGCCATCTCCTTTTCTAGACCAGTCCCGTGTCCGCGCCACCCTCACCCTCCAGTCCCCCAGACGGGAGACCCCCCGCCCCGACCACCTCTTCTGTGTCCCATTCCCCTTTGGCCAGTGCAGCAGCAACCCTTTTTGCCCCCCTTCCCCCCCCTCCCCCCCGCTAGACCCGTGTCTAGCTTTTTTGCTCCCCCCATAACACTCCCGTAAGTCAGCTGACACCTGCTGACCCCGGCTTCCCCCGCCGTCCCGTTGACCTCCCCGTGTGGGAATCTCCCAATCAGTGTGCGTTCCTCCATTCCCCCTCCCGCCTGTCTTCCCTAGTGCGGGAAAAACCCCGCACTTTCCTAAGCCTACCCCGCCCCCTCTGGCGCAGCACCTGTCGTGGCCTTGTCTTTTTTCCCCCATCGCCATGCCCCTCTCTCCCCCAGCGCATTTAACATTTCCTGCGCGTGATTAACACCCTATATACAACAACCATCAAACATCAAGCATCCCCCCCACCCTCACAAACCCTCAGTTTGAGTCCAACTTTTCGGTTTGAATAAAGGTCCACGCCTCTTCAGGCGTTTCAAAATAATGGTGCTGATCCTTGTTGCGACCCACAATCGCGCTGGCTGCAGCATTCCGAATCTCACTCCTTTCTGGTGCAGCACCGCCTTGGCCCGGTTGAAACCCGCTCTCCTCTTTGCAACCTCCGTGCTCCAGTCCGGGTATATTCGGATCTCCGCATTGTCCCACCTGCTGCTCTGCTCTTTCTTGGCCCATTTCAAGACCCTCTCTCTGTCCGTGAAACGGTGAAACCTCACCATAATCGCCCTTGGCGGCTCGTTAGCCTTGGGCCTCCTCGCCAGCACCCGGTGTGCCCCATCCAGCTCCAAAGGCCTCGAAGGGGCCTCCGCGCCCATCATCGACTCGAGCATCGTGCTCGCATATGCTCCAGCATCGGCCCCTTCCACTCCTTCAGGGACACCCAGGATCCGCAGATTCTTTCTCCTCGACCTGTTCTCCAGGTCTTCGAATCTTCCCGCCCACATCTTGTGCAGCGCCTCGTGCTCCTCCACTCTCACCGCCAGGCCCAAGATCTCGTCCTCATTCTCATTGATTTTTTTCTGCACCTCCTGGATCTTTACCTCGTGGGCCTTCTGGGTCATCCCTAGTCCTTCGATCGCCGACAGCATAGGCGCCAGCATTTCCTTCCGCAGCTCCTCAAATCAGTGCTTGATGAACTCCTGCAGCTCCGGCCCGCATTCCGCTTTATCCCCGGCCGCCGCCATTTTGTTTTTCTTCCCTCGCTTCTCCCGCTGCTCCAATGCCGCTTTTTTGGCTGTTTCGCTTCTGGTCCGGTCCATAAAAGGTGAAGGGGGACCTCATTCTTCCCTTCCCCCACGGAACGTCTTCAAAAAATTCCCATTGGGGCTCCTCTGAAGAGCCCGAAAGTCCGTAATAGCGGGAGCTGCCGAATCGTACGGCTTAGCTCCGCATCGCCGCAACCGGAAGTCAGAGTGTACAAACCTAAGGGACAGAGTGTACAAACCTAAGGGACAGAGTATACAAACCTAAGGGACAGAGTGTACAAACCTATGGGACAGAGTGTACAAACCTAAGGGACAGAGTGTACAAACCTAAGGGACAGAGTGTACAAACCTATGGGACAGAGTGTACAAACCTAAGGGACAAAGTGTTCAAACCTAAGGGACAGAGTATCCAAACTAAGGGACAGAATATCCAAACCTAAGGGACAGAGTGTACAAACCTAAATGAGTGATTATACAAACCTAAGGGACAGAGTATACAAACCTAAGGGACAGAGTGGACAAACCTAAGGGACAGAGTGTACAAACCTAAGGGACAGAGTGTACAAACCTAATGAACAGAGTGTACAAACCTAAGGGACTGAGTATACAAGCCTCAGGGACAGAGTATACAAACCTAAGGGACAGAGTGTACAAACCTAAGTGGCAGAGTGTACAAACCAAAGGGACAGAGTGTACAAACCTAAGCGAGAGAGTGTACAAACCTAAGGGAAAGAGGAAACAAACCAAACGGACTGAGTATACCAACCTCAGGGACAGAGTATACAATCCTAAGGGACAGAGTGTACAAACCGAAGGGACAGAGTGTACAAACCTAAGGGACAGAGTGTACACACCTAAGGGACAGAGTGTACAAACCTAATGGACAGAGTGTACAAACCAAAGGGACAGATTGTACCAACCTAAGCGAGAGAGTGTACAAACCTAAGGGAAAGATTATACAAACCTAAGGGACAGATTATACAAACCTAAGGGACTGAGTATACAAACCTAAGGGACAGAGTGTACAAACCTAAGGGACAGAGTATACAAACCTAAGGGACAGAGGGTACAAACCTAAGGGATAGAGTTTACAAAACCAAGGGACAGTGTGTACAAACTAAAGGGACCTAGTATACAAACCTAAGGGCAGAGTATACAAACCTAAGGGACAGAGTGTACAAACTAAAGGGACAGAGTATACAAACATAAGGGACAGAGGATACAAACCTAAGGGACAGAGTATACAAACCTAAGTGACAGAGTGTACAAACCAAAGGGACAGAGTGTACCAACCTAAGTGAAAGAGTGTACAAACCTAAAGGAAAGAGTATACAAACCTAAGGGACAGATTATACAAACCTAAGGGACAGAGTATACAAACCTAAGGGACAGAGTGTACAAACCTAAGGGACAGAGTGTACAAACCTAAGGGACAGAATATACAAACCTAAGGGACAGAGTATACAAGCCTAAGGGCAGAGTGTACAAACCTATGGGACAGAGTATACAAACCTAAGGGACAGAACGTACAAACCTAAGGGACAGAGTGTACAAACATAAGGGACAGAGGATACCAACCTAAGGGACAGAGTATACAAACCTAAGGGATAGAGTGTACAAACCTAAGGGACAGAGTATACAAACCTCAGGGACAGAGTATACAACCTAAGGGTCAGAGTGTACAAACCTAAGGGACAGTGTGTACAAACCTAAGGGACAGAGTATACAAACCTAAGGGATAGAGTGTACAAACCTAAGGGACAGAGTGTACAAACCTAAGGAACAGAGTATACAACCTCAGGGACAGAGTGTACAAACCGAAAGGACATATACAAACCTAAGGGACAGAGTGTACAAACCTAAGGGAGAGAGTGTACAAACCAAAGAGACAGAGTGTACAAACCTAAGGGACAGAGTGTACACCCTATGGGACAGAGTGTACAAACTAAAGGGACCTAGTATACAAACCTAAGGGACAGAGTGTACAAACCTAAGGGACAGAGTATACAAACCTAAGGGGTAGAGTGTACAAACCTAAGGGACAGAGTGTACAAACCTAAGGGACAGAGTATACAACCTCAGGGACAGAGTGTACAAACCGAAAGGATGTATACAAACCTAAGGGACAGAGTGTACAAACCTAAGGGAGAGAGTGTACAAACCTAAGGGACAGAGTGTACAAACCTAAGGGACAGAGTGTACACCCTATGGGACAGAGTGTACAAACTAAAGGGACCTAGTATACAAACCTAAGGGACAGAGTGTACAAACTAAAGGGACAGAGTATACAAACATAAGGGATAGAGGATACAAACCTAAGGGACAGAGTATACAAACCTAAGGGACAGAGTATACAAACGTAAGAGTACACCGACTGATAAGGCTAGAGATTTTGAAAACAATAAACAAGTAAAAGCGAAAGAGAAAATGTCAAAGAGTCTTTGGACTCATAACGTTCGCTCTTTTCTCTCCCTACAGATGCTGCCAGACTTGCTGAGATTTTACAGCATTTACTCTTTCGTTTCAGATTCCAGTATCCGGGGTAATTTGGTTTTAAACAAGAAGAAGCACTCTATCTGAGTGCATGTAACATTTACAATGAGGAAGATGAATTAATGGCCCATATAGAAGTCAACAGAGCTGCTCATTTGCTGTTACGGAGACTTGGCTGCAGGGTGACTAAGGCTGGGGACTGAATATTTAAGCTTGTTCAACATTTCGAAATCACAGGCAAAACAAAAAGAGGTGGGGTAGCGCTGTTCATGATGGATGAGATCAGTCCATTACCGAGCTTCGATCAGAAGATGAAGGCGTAGAATCATTTAGGTGGAGCTCAGAAACAGCAAGGTGCAGCAAACACTGGCAATGCAGGATATGGAAATATCAGGAAATTAGAGGCACATGTAACACGGGTAATATAATAGTTAGGGGAGACTTCCAGTGACGGGGATGTGCTGAGTCGTCGCACATCAGATGACTCTCCTCCTACAAATCCGAAAACAAGTACCTTTACTTGAAATTGCCCATTAAACAAGGAAAAACGTATCCCCGCACCTCAACCAACACCAATGAAAAACGATTTGCCGAGCACAGCCACTCCAGAGTGTTGAGAAAAGAAGTGGAAAAAGCCAGAAGAAGAAAAAGGTTGATCCAGCAGATGCACGAGGCGATGAAGCTCGGGCCTCGCGAGAGCGAGAAGGACCAACCCGCCGCATAAGGAGCAGCCGCCCCCCTCCCCTTCCTCACCAGTGTGTGGTTGGAGTATGTTCCTCTCAAGGAAACTGAGAGAACATAGAGAATAGACGAAGACCGATATCCAGGCTCTGATCAGGGTGGCGGTCGCGCAAGCTCTGGTGACCATGCAGGTGGCCCTTGACAAGGCAGAGAGGCGATTGAAAGCCCAGGAAAGCACCATAAATGAGCTACAAAAGGCCTCAACTGACCACAGCAACCGGACCGCAGCCCAGGAAAAGGCAATAACAAGGCTGGTAGTGACGCTGGGGAGTTTGACAGGGAAGATAGATGATCAAGAAAACAGATCAAGGCACCTAAGCTTACGGATTGTGGGTCTGTTGGAGGGGATTTAAGGCAGGGACCCCACAGACAATGTGGGTCAAATGCTGGGAAGTCTGGTGGGAATGAATAGCTTCTGCAACCCACCAGAAATAGACAGAGCTCACCGGTCACTCCATCCTAAACGGAAGGCTGGGGAGCAACCGAGGGCAATAATCGCTAAAATGCACCGTAACAAGATCGGGAAAGAATCCTGTGCTGGGCAAGACAATCGAAAAAGCGTAACTGGAAAAGTCACTCGATCAGGATCTACCAGGGCATTGGGGCTGACCTCGGCAAGTGCCGGGCAGACTTCAACAGGAAGAAATCAGCCTGTACAGGGACGGCGTAAAATTTGGGATGCTGTATCGGCCAAACTCTGGGTCACATTGCAAGGCAGGGAGCATGTCTTCACAGTCCCTGTGAACGTGAACAAACTTGTCCTGGAGAACGAGCTGGAGAAATGGCAGCAAAGACAGTGGTGGAAACACCATCCAAAGATTTGCTGAATAAATCAGCCAACTTGATGAACATTTTGCGCGGGACTGCACTGCCTCGTTCTGAGAACGTAACGTGCAACAGAGGAAGGAAAGGGCGAGGGCAGCAGAGCGCAGGAAAGGGTGAGGGGAGTGGCAGGTAGGCAGAACAGATAGCGGCCGACGGGTGGATATGTAACCAACCCCGGGAGGGGCAGCCACCACACTGGTAGGGAAGCTAGCAGCAGGAAGCCTGGGAGAAAGCGGGACCGCGACCCCTGGCCAAGGGGGGATGTATGCACCAGTAACAGTTGGAAAACTAGGGGAAGAAACAGAGGAAAGGGGACATGGTGGGGGGGGGGGGGCACTCTGAGGGTGGGGGAGCGTGAGGGTAGGGAGGGAAGAGGGCATGGGGAGGCGGGAAAAAGTACCATGGGTAACATAGGAGCAATAATAGTAATGGCATTAGGCTGGCTACAACAGGCCATACGTGGCCACTTGGAACACAAAGGCACCGCAAGCACCCACTTTGAAGGGTCCCTGAACAAAGTGAAACCCCAGAGTGCAGGGAGACACCCACATGGCGTTCACACAGTTGGTGGCCATGTCGGGTGGTTCCTGGACAAAGGGAAACTCTGGAGCGCAGGGACCCGGCCTCATGGTGAGAACAGGGACCGTGGCCATTTTGGACCGCCCCGTAACAAAGGGAAACCCCAGAGTGCAGGGGCGCATCCACAGGGTAAGAACGGTTGGTCCCACAAAAGGAGGGGTGGGCAAACCACCCCCCCCCACCTCCCCCCCATCCCCTCTCCTCACCCCCCCCCCCCCTCCCACCCCCCATCAGAATAGTCACCTGGAACGCCAGGGGACTTAAGGGCCCAGTGAAAAAATCTAGAATCTTCGCCCACCTGAAAAGTATGAAAGCCGGCATAGTATTCCTCCAAGAGATGTAACTGAGGGAGAAGGACTGACTGCGGGTAAGGAAGGGAAGGGGAGGACAGAACTATCATTCCTGCTATGGGACGAGAGCCAGGAGGGTAGCCATGCTGTTCAAAAGGAGGAGGATGTTTTCTCCGGACTCAGGGGACGGTACGTCATGGTCAGTAGTGTCGTGGATGGATCACCGGTGGTCCTTGTTAATGTGTATGCTCCCAACTGGGACGACACAGAATTTATAAAGACGACCATGGCGGAAATCTCCGACGCCGACACACACCAACTCATCATGGCGGGGGGAGGGTTGAACAGGTCCCACGGACAGACAGAGTTCTCCTTCTTCACCAGGTACATGTGGTGTGCCACGTATGGCTGCGTAAGGCTGTTGTATATATTGTCATGTGAGGGTACCTTTAAGAACTGGATGTTTAAGCAATGTACCTTTAAGAAAACAGTGGTGTCATAGAGTGGTAGAGCTCAGCTCAGTTCAGCCATTTTGCAGTTTTGGTTTTGCAGTTGGAAAAGTGCCTGGCTGGTTTTGCTGAGAGCAGTTTAAAAGTGCCTGGCTGTTTTGCTGTGAGCAGTTTCAAAGTAGAAAGCCAGTTTGAGACAGCAACTTGGGTGTGTCTGTGTGTTTCCAGAGAGTTTGCAGAAAGAAAGCAAGGTGCTGGAGCTGAAATCAACCAAGCTAATATATCTCTGCCATTCTACAGAAAATATATATATCCTTTAACCTGATGTGATACTGTTTAAAGGTGTTACGTCTCTTGGAAGTTTGAAGGAACATTTTAAGGAATTATTTACTGTTGCAATATTTTCTGAGTTATCTTTGAAGTAAGGGGTGTTAAGAGATCCAATGTTTATTTAAGATGTTAAGTTGAGTTCATGGGAATAAACAGTGTTTTGTGTTTAAAAACCCACGTGTCCATAATTGTAATCCCACACCTAGGGAAAAAGCTGTGTGCTAGGAAAAGCAACAAATCAATTAAAGGGAGAGTTTGGTTGAACTCCATGATACATTTTGAGGTTCTGAAAACACCTCGCCCATCACAATATGTTCACTATTGTCCGACTGTTCTATAGTATCGTTATCTCCACTGTTGTATATACTTATTGTTATTGCTGTTCTGTTATTGGTTGTTGCTGTTGTACTGTTGGAATGTTACTATTGGTGCTGCTGTTGGCTCCGCCTGTGGCTCCGCCCAGCTGTGGAGGTATAAAGCCTGTTGATCTGGGGCAGTCTTGCAGTGTGGGAGGAGCTCCAGGTCACTGCTTCTCAGCGTCTCGTCCGAATTGGTGTCTATCAGTACACAATGCATATACACGGATCTACTTCTTTGTGTAGAAATAAGTGCTTCCAGGGTTAGTAAGTGGAAAATTCCGTGATTGTAATCTCCGAACATGTTCCACATTATAGGGATGTGAGGTTGGAGGTGGGCCATGGGCAACACCGCCCCCGCCCCCCCCCCCCCCCCCCCCCCCCCATGGAGGTTGGACATGGCCCTCCTGGCCGATAAGGCTTTTTGTGAGAAAATATCACAGGACAAAGACGAGTATATTACTAATAACCAGAAAGGGGAGATCTCAGCCTCCAAGTTCAGGGAAGCGCTGAAGGCTGTAATCAGGGGTGAAATTATTGCCGACAAGTTATGTTGAGAAAGGGAAGAGACGGTGGCCTCGCCATTGCATCTTCATCGATGGACTGAACATGCACCTTAAGGGTGAAGATAGGATACAGGGGCTGGAAGCACCTTTTGAACTGGGAGAAGTCCTGCAGAGCATTAACTCCATGCAGGCAGGGAAGGCGCCGGGACCAGAGGGATTCCCTGCGGACTTCTGCACTTGAGGGAGATGTTCACAAACTCGCTGGAGAGGGGCACCCTGCTGTCTATGCTTGCACAAGCCTCAATCACGCTGATCCCCAAGAAAGACAAAGATCCAACACAATGTGGCTCCGAAAGACATTTCGCTGCTAAACGTGGACGTGAAAATAATGGCCAAGATCCTAGCCAGGAGACTAGAGGAATGTGTCCCAGAGGTGGTAGCAGAAGACCAGACAGGCTTTATTAAGGGCAGACAGCTAACATCAAATATCAGGCGCCTGCTGAACGTAATCATGACCCTATCTGGGGAGAGAACACCCGAGGTGATCATCTCCCTGGACGCAGAAAGGGCCTCCAACAGAGTTGAATGGCTGTACCTCATAGAGGTACTGGAGCAGTTTGGGCTTGGAGCAGGATTTGCTGCCTAGGTGAAACTCCTGCATAGCACTCCCACAGTGAGCATACGGACAAATACCACCAGCTCTAAGTACTTCCATCTGCATAGAGGCACCAGGCAGGGATGACCGTTGTCCCCGCTGCTGTTCGCCTGAGCGATTGAACCACAAGTAATCGTGCTCAGGGCGGCAAAGAATTGGAAGGTGTTCTGGAGAGGAGCACAAAGTCTCACTCCATGACCCACTTCTCTAAATCTCGGACCCGCAAAGCAGCATTGAAGGAATCGTGGCGCTCCTGAAAGAGTTTGGAGCCTTACTGGGCTACAAACTCAACTTGGGCAAAAGTAAAATCTTTCCTGTGAACCTGCAAGGGGGAGGGACTGTCATTTAAACAGGCCCGGCTCAAATTCCGCTACCTGGGGATCCAAATCACATGGCTGGACACGGATCCACAAATGGATACTGACCAGTCTGGTGGAGGATGCAAAAAAAGGACCTGCAGAGGTAGTAAACACTTCCACTCTGCCTGATAGGGAGTGCAGGCGATCAAAATGAACATACTGCCCATGTTCCTCTTCCGGTTCAGATCCATCCCGATCTGCACCCCAAGGCCACCTTCAACTCATTTGCAAAAATGAACATGGTGTTTGTGTGTGTGGGGATGGGGTGAGCGGAACCCGAGGATCCCCAAAAAGATGCTGGAAAGAACGAGAGCCATGGGGGCCTAGCCCTTCCTAACCTGCAATATTATTATTGTTACCACTGGGCTGCAACTGTGGAGAGTGTAATGGGATGCATAAAAGAAGCGGAAGCGGAATGGGTGCGAATGGAGGATGGCTCCTGCACGGGACCTCCCTCCGGGCCCTAACCATGGCTGCACTCCCATCCCCACCGAACAAATATCGACAAGCCCAATGGTGATAGCAACACTCCGGTCGTGGAACCAACTGCGACAGCACTTCAGGTTAATCAAAATGTCCATGTGCCAGCCATAATGGATGCCACCTTCAAAAGGCGGAGACAGGACAGGTGGAAGCTGACAGTTAGGGATTTCTACACACACAACAGACTGACAACACTTGAGGAACTAACAGAGAAGTTCTGGCTGACAGGGAGAAACATGCTATCACCGAGGGGGTTGGAGGCGGAGGGTGGTCGGGGTGGGGGGGTTGGAGTGAGGGGGTATGGGGGTGGATGCATTGTTCGTACCCCTGGCCAGTTCCCCCATCAATCACCGCCCCACTAGTTGGTGAACCTGGAGGCGATCAGAGCATCCCGTACGTCTTGGCCCTGACACGCACGTCGTGCAGCGTCCCTGACTGGGGCCCCATATCCTGCCCATACTTGGCCTTCTCTGCATCCTCCTCATGGGACGATGCCTGACGTTCCTCTTCCTGCCCCAGCACGTCGCCCCTCTTCTGTGCAACGTTGTGGAGGACGCAGCAGACTGCCACAAAGTGGCCAACCCTCTCAGCTTCATTATGGAGGGCTCCTCCAGAATAGTCCAGGCACCTGAACCGCATCTTCATGAGGCCGAAGCACTGCTCGATCACGGACCCGGTCGATGCATGGGCGTCATTGTAGCGGGTCTCCGCATCAGTCTGTGGCATTCGGATAGGGGCCATGATCGCAGTGGATAATCCCTTTCACCCAGGAACCAACCCCCCGGCCGGGGGAGGCATCTCCAACATGACAGGAATTGTCGAGTGTGCCAGGATGAAGGCGTCGTACACACTGCCTGGGTATCGGGGCAGACGTGTATGATATGCAGCTGATGATCACATATTATTAGCTGCATGTTAATCAAGTGGAACCCCTTTCAGTTTGTGTAGAGCGGCCTGTTATCGGAATGTGCTCGTAGAGGGGCATGCATCCTGTCGCTCACCCCCTGAACGCGGGACATCGCGGCGATAGCAACGAACCCCGCTGCCCATGCAGCCTGGTGGGTCCGGTCCACATTGAAATTGATATATTGACCCGCGTGGGCATAGAAGGCATCCGTGATGGCAAGGTTGCACCTGTGCACCAAGGTCTGTGAAATCTCGGACAGGTCCACATTCGGTGCCTGGAAGGATCCCGTGACGTAAACGTTGAGGGCGACCGTCACCTTGAGGGCCACCAGGAGCGGGTGTCCTTCTCCCATACCCCCACGGTGCCAGTTGTGCCATCATCTGGCAGATACTATAGCTATCTGGGATGGCCACCTGCAACCAGGAACAAGGAAAGTCGCAAAGCAAAGTAGGAAAAATGGACAATGCGAGATTCAGGCAGGCTCAGAGCCTGAATGTATATTTGCGAATGAGGAATCCAAAAGGTATTGAAACCCCCAACCGATTAGCCTTTGATGGCCCATCTCTGCCAGACAAAGGACTGATACTTGAGCGACCGATAAACCCCAGACATTTCGGCGCCACTCCCTGTACTAGGGAAGCGTAAACAACAGGGTCAATGACCGCGTAGGACACGCCCAGCCATCAAGGCACCCGCCCCTTTATTGGTTCGAATCGAATACAGTGATCAGGAATTACCCAATTAGTGGGGTCCAAACTGAAGGACCGCCCAAAAGAGCGCGAAAACCCCCAAGGATAAAAAGAGATACCACCATGTGTTCGGCCTCTCTTGGACTCCGGCAACGACCACTTCCAAGTGTAGCACCACCAGAAGCAAGTTCAAGTTCAACGCCCACTACCAAACGGATGAGTCCAGCTGAGCAGCAGTTACTTCCACAGACCTGATAGATACAGATTCGAACAACGGCCACAGTTCCTCTGACCTAAGCAGGGTGCCTGAAGTTAAGTACAGGTTGTCATAGTCGATAGGTGTAGTTTAACTAGTAGCGTTTATGTTGCATGATTAATTGTGTGTGTAAATAAAGTGCCCTTGATCTTGAACTAACTAACTGGTGTTTGGCCCTTTGATCGATAGCTGGTTGAACCTTGTGGTGGTATCATTTGGTACCTGGCGACTCTGAGCAATAGAAAAATGAAATGAAATGAAAATCGCTTATTGTCACAAGTAGGCTTCAAATGAAGTTACTGTGAAAAGCCCCTATTCGTTACATTCCGGCGCCTGTTCGGGGAGGCTGGTACGGGATATTGAATATTGATATCCAAAGAAAGAAGGGCAACCTTATTGATTGCCATATTTACAGTAGGTAAAAAAGGCAACAGTTGTTGGTGATATCTGACGGGACTCGACCCAGAAGTGACTGTGTCACTCCGAGAGAACCCACGAAACGATTGAATTAGAAATCCAAATTGGCAAAGTAAAAGAAACCACAAGGAGACCAGCATCGATCAAACCTCCAAAATTCGGAAGTGTGTAATTTGCATGCGTACTAACAAGGGACATAAGGTAACCTCGATAGATTTTGTTGCGTGAAACTTTCGGGAGTTGGGAAAACTGGAAAATAGCTTGAGCCGTACCATGTTTGCACCATCGCTTTATTCCCCCTTGTCCCAAATTCCCTATAGAGACAGAGATAATCGTAGGGATGGCAATGAAGGCAATGGAACGCCTTATGCATCCACAAGAGCCCAAGGTCGCAGCGACCAACAGAGCAGAACAGTGTCCCATATAGGAAGAAGAGATGAGGAAATACCTAAAGGGGAAAGGATGGCCCCTATGGTCGGACGTTTGTGCGAATGAGGAAACAGGTCCTGGCAGCATAGGACAAACTTGGTTGGATAACCTGACCGAGATCCACAAGAAAAATTTGAGTCAAGTTCGCAAGCTGATGGCAATCGTGTCTTGCTTGGCACAATTGCGCGGCACAGAGGAGGTTGTGAGGATGCTCCATAGACAGCTTGAGGAGAAGGAGAGAAGTAGAGAGGGAAATGTTAGCGAGTGTGAGAGATTAAACGAGCAACTCCGGGAGCAGCTAGCGGCGAAGGACAAGGAGATGGATGATGTCAAGAGGGCACACCAATCTTGTCTCGCCCACCTCAGCAGCTTCCAGATTCAATACGATAAGGCCTACCAGGACACGCAACGTGCGGTGCTGTAAGAGAGGAAACAGAGAACCAAGTAGAACAGTTGAGGAAACAATGTGAGGATTTGAAGGCAGCCCTCTGAGCACTCCACAGTTCCACTCCGGAACAGAGGCAGAGTTCGGTGGATCACGCCAAGTGCAGGCAGCAAATTGCAAGATTGCAATCACTGCTATCCATTCAGAATGGATTCAGAGATACCTTTGGCCCACAGCTAGATCATGAAGATGGCCCCGATTGGCAGGAACTTAGTGAAAGGGCCCAACAGTACGTGAATGAGACAGAAAATCAGAAAAGAGCCCCCAGGCCCCGAAAAGAAAAGCACCCGCACCACCGACTGCACAGGCAGCACCCAACCCAATGAACCCCATCACCACGCAATGCAGAGTCACAACAGAAGACCAACCCAATTTTGTGTACACCACCCCATTAACCATCACCCGGTTAAGAGATGCCCGTGTTAAAATTGAGACTTTTCACCCCACGTCAGACCCACACCACTTTTTCGAACGGATTAGGCAACAAACCCTCATGTACGGTCTGGACGAGCAGGAAGAAGTAAAGCTCATAGTGATGAGCCTTGACCCGTCGGTTAATTCAGCCCTTCCCGACCCACAAAATGTCGGAGGAGGTAGCCTCCAAGATATGAAAACAGACATTTTAGACGCCATTGGCTACAACAGAGGAGATCCGGTAGATGGACCGGTGTAGACAGAAAAAGGGAGAGCATCCAACAGCATTTGCTGGATGCCTCTGGATCCACTTTCCCGCTGTATTCGGTGAGTTAGCCCGCGCCCAGTTATCGGTATACAATATGGCCAAAAGGACCCGTATTCTAGTATCCCATGCCACGGAGGCAGGACAAAAGGCATGTGCCAACTACGACCCCTCAGACCCGGCACACAATGAAGTGTGGGTACTGAAGCGATTATCGAGAGCTTGAGAACAGTCCCTACAGAGAAAGGCAGACCAAGAAAGAGTAGACGCCACCATGAATCCAGTTAGGGCACACCAAGCCCCCGCATGGGTAAATAAAGGCAGAAGTAACTCACAGCACCCTAAAGCGCAGGGATGCTACAATTGCAGACACAAAGGACATTATGCCCGAGAATGCAATGCCCTCCCAAAACAGCAACGGAATCAGCACACAAATTCCCCAGCTAGAAACCATGCCAGACCCATCCACAGTATTAGTCCCGAGCAGATAATTTGGCCATAAACGGCACCAATTGATGGTGTTCGGGCTCCCCTACTTGGGGATACCCTTTGGGATAAGTCCGGAAGACCGGTAGTCGCAGGCACAGTCCGGGGACACCCAGTAGAGTTCCTTTGGGGCACAGGAGGGTTCCGAACCACGTTAAATTCCTCCACGATGTACCAGCGAGGTACATGGCCCACTGCACATACCATTACCCTCAGTGACTTTACAGGTCACCTCTAGCAGGGACACATTACAGCCCCTGTGACATTAAAACGAAAAACTCAGTTGTTTTTGTAGATTTATCCCAGACAGCAGAACACACCTTGGGAATAGATTTTATGAGTGCCAACAAACCTTTCTTTCCACCTCGTAAATAAATGTATGTGGAAAATAGCGAGAGCAGCACGCATCTCTGCCATGCTCACAGTAGGAGACTGATGCATAAAGCATCGTTTGCCCAGCACAAGCCGACTGCAGCAAAATTCCAGAAGTGGTTAACATTACAGGTTCCGATCCTAAGCCCCAGAAACCATACGGCTTTCCCCAGCAAGCCGAGGGAGAGATAGCCAAAGTAATCCAGAGTTTATTGAACCAAGGAGTGATTCGGCTCGTAGCATCAACGAACACTGCTCCAATTTGGCCCGTAAGGAAACCAGATGGGTCATGGCGACTGACCATCGATTATAGGGAATTAAACAAAGTAACTCCGTTAGCAGCCCCCACCGTTGCCACGAGTCCCGAGACCATGTTAAACCAGGGACTCCAGTCGAGATTTTTCATGGTATTGGACATTAGCAATGGCTTTTGGTCCATTCCACTGGACAAAACGTGCCAGTACAAATTTGCGTTCACTTTCCAGGGACAGCAGTACACGTGGACGTGCCTTCCACAAGGCTTCCATAACTCCACCTCCATTTTTCACAGACAATTGGCGAACGGATTATCAAAATGTTCCTGACCTGAATGCCTTGTTCAGTATGTGGACGACTTGCTCCTGCAGACTGACACCAAGGAAGAGCACATTTCGCTTCTTTCAGAATTATTAGGACTCCTCAAAGACATGTAATGCAAAATTAACCCCAAGAAGGCCCAAATTCTCCAGGAAAAAGTCACTTATTTAGGTACGGTCATCACGCATGGAAAGTGTGAAATAGAACACAAATGAATAGATTTGATTATAAAATTGCCCTTGCCCCAAAATGTTACAGCACTCCGGTCATTTTTAGGACTGGTTGGTTACTGCAGGAACCACATAGACGGTTTCGCCACAAAAGCAGCTCCACTTTTAGAGCTCCTTAAGAAACAGGCCCCATGGAATTAGCTTCCACAGCACACGGATGCTGTAGGCACATTGAAACACGCCCTGAGCACAGCCCCCGCTTTGCAGGCCCCAGATCCACACTCCCCATACGCGATGGAGGTAGCGACCACCGACCGAACACTTTTGGCCGTACTCCTACAGGAAAAGCATGATCGTTTAGGACCCATAGCCTATGCCTCACGAGCTTTAGATCCAGTAGAGCAGGGATTTTCAGCTTGCGAAAGGCACCTCCTAGCAGTTTTCTGGGCGGTACAGTACGTCTCGTACATAACCGGACTCAACCCCGTAACCATTTTGACCGAGCACACCCCGACACAGCTTTTATTAGAGGTAGATTAAAAGACGGCACGGTGAGCCAAATTCGATCAGCGCGCTGGACCATACTCTTACAAGGAAGTGACATTACGGTAAAACAGACAAAGATGCACACGTTTCTGGCCGACAATTTACACTATGCAGGAATCCCACATGAGTGTGAGATCATAGCACCCAAGCACAGCACAGGCCCCTTTGTTCCCAAGTCGGCACCGAAAAAGACATGCATCCGACCACAGACGACCCAGACAAAGCTTTGAAAATTTATGTAGCTGGCCCCTCCACAGTTCTTGATGGAAAAAGAATCACAGGATGTGGAATTTACGTAGAGGACACGCAGGGACGCGCTTTAGAAGAGATCACATTAAAGTTGCCTGGACATTTAGGTTTGCAGGCAGACGAGTTAGCAGCCATTGCTTACATTATCCATCACCCCGATTCGTTCCCGACCCCAGCAGACATATATTCAGACAGTTTGTACGTCTGCAACAGCCTGACAGAATTCCTGCCCCTGTGGGAATCTAGAGAATTTATATCCGTGACGGAAAACCCCTACCCGCAGCGCCATTACTCAAACAAATCCTCCAGACAGCGAAAGGTAGAAAATACGGAATAGTTAAAGTTAGAAGTCACCACAGTTCCTCCCCACCCGGTAATGTGAAAGCAGACGCCCTAGCGAAAGCAGGCTCATGACATGGCCACTTTTGGCAACCCCCCCGAGAGTGCCCCTGTACACGCGGTTCAGGTCTCACAGATAACATTCAAGACTTAGCCCAAGCACAAAAAGATGAGACACGAAAGGAAATTTTAAAAGGAGGCTTCCCAGCCCCCTATGATAAGTTTAAAGATTCTTTGACGATCCATGTGGGAATCTTTTGAAAGGACGGTATTTATGTGGTCCCCACTGTTGTAATCTTGTATTTGAAAGAATGTTAACCTGCCGAACTACGCCAAGTTTGGGGGAAGCTTAGTTGATGAATCAAAGTCCTGGCGCAATACGACAAGTTGTAAGATTTGTAATATTTCTGGACTATGCCAAGTTGTTCGATTCCTAGTATTATTCGACTGTGTAAAGTTGAAGGAATTTATATTATTTCTACTATTCGGTTACCAGTAGCACTTTGCGAAGACTGGGACTCAGCAGAAATTTGCAGTTAAAACTTCTCAGGTGCCAATAAGAATTGTTTTATTTGTCTTCTATTGATTACAAATTGAAAGTCATTTAAAAGGCAATTCGTAGACAATTCGAAGCTTTCAGAGAATTACAGACATTATCTTTTTGCTCAGACAGACAGCTCGAAAGTAACTTTTAAAAGGTCAAAGTCTGGAAATGAAACATGAAGAGAGAGAGAGAGCTAATCTTCAGCTAAACTCAAACTCAAAGTCAAAAGTACACTACATCACTGACACAGACGGACAAACTAACAGAAAGACAACACAACAACACAACACAAAGACTAAAATGGCAGGGGGAAACTTTTCAGTTATACACTTTCATATCTGTCTTAAGTCATCTAATCACACCCCAATATAATCCTAATTGGTTTGGGTTAGACTCAAACACATTTGATTTGATGGCAAGCCGCCCATCTTCAATGTGCAACATTAGCTTTTAATTGTTTCATGTCTGCATGTTATGGAATGTGATATTCTGCTAATCTTTACCGACAAAAACTGGTCTTCTGCTGACTTAGCTGTTATCTGCATTGTGAACAATGGTGCCTTCATGTTGCTATGGTGCCTGCTTCGTCCTTGATCTGATTATTGGTACAGCTTGTGTTTTAATGTCACACTGACTTTGAAAATATGCATTTGCCAGAACAACGGACTTCAGTAAAAGCGAATTATGCTGTATAAATGGGTATTTAAAACTGGGGCTTAATATTTATGCTTAAACAGCTATCTTTTACCTATATTATTTGTATTAGAAATACCTGGCTTCTACAGTCGGCCCTTTGATCAATCGAAAGATTAAGTGAGATATATCACCATAAGATAAAAGACATCATTAATGCGATAGGATAGGTAAAAGCGCAAAGAATAACTCATTCATATTGTCATTGCAGTTTTAAACAATAGAATGGACACTTAGCATTGCAACAGGCATTTCAAAATAATTATTATAATTAATAAATTAATCAAATTTGATCACATTGGTATGTTATGTAAATGATGAATACAGCTACACAGGAGAATAGGATTATTCTTATTGTGGACATTCCAGTGTGTCAAAGCCACCCGCAAATTTTATCCCAGAGAGAGATAAATTGGGGTGGATCAAGTCTTTTTGATTTCTTTTTGGATCTGTAATGCCAAATCTTTAACTTCTTTAGAGTTATCGGGAATGAAAGTACAACATTCTGCACTAATCAGGGCGCAGGTGCCACCTTTTTCAGCTAGCACATAGTCAAGTGCCATTCGATTTTGTAATACTACGGTTAATCATTTTACAGATCTTAACATTGATATACTGATTGAAAATTGATATCATGATTACATAATTCAGCAATAAACAATTAATAATAACTTCATGTATACAAATAAAATGATTATACAATAAAAAGTTGAACATATGATCTAGTAATAAATGGTAAAATGATTATCAAAATTGATGTCAAGTCTTTGCCATCTTCTGGATTATACACAAAAGATTGTTGAAAGGGTTAATTTTCTTGCAGAGACAAAAAGAGGCGTGTAGCTTGGAATGATGCCAATCGCATCTCTAAACTTTTTTTTTTGTCACTCAAATGGACTGTGAGTAAAAGTTGGATTGCTGCCAAATTCCCGTTATCAAATGTCTTTGAACGATCTGGTCTTTTGGAACATAGACTTGCTTCCAATCAAAGTTTTTTTAAAAAAAACCAGCTTCCACATTTTGAAGTTTTAATTTCCAGACTAATTCCAAACATTTATTTTAAAATATCAAATACAATAACTTATTAAATATATAACTGAACCAATTTTGTGCTGTATCTTGATTTTCTGTAGATGAATTTGTCGATTCTGTTAAAGGAAACACAGCTGACAAGATATGTTAATTTCTTTAAATTAATAAAGCAACGTTCAGAATAATGACAGTTTTCTTAAGTTGACAGTTCTTGGCAACTTTTTAGCGATACATTGAGGGTTCTTTAGCTGCTTTGATGGCAGCCGTTTTGTTCTGAGTAAGTTCGCTTTTTCCTTTGGAAATTTTCTGTCCCAAGTAAACATCTTCTTTCTGGGCAATTTGTGCTTTGTGAAAGCTAGCTTTGTGACTATTCGCACTGGCGTGGTTCAAGACCATCCGTAAATCTTTGTCATGATCATCTTTATTGATGGAGCTTATCAGAACATCATCTTCATATTGGATAATGGTGGAAGGCCGAACAGGCAGTTGCCTGAGATGATTCTGTAAAGCCATGTGGTAAACAGTTGGGCTATTATGATACTGTTGTTGATTAACTGTAAAAGCAAACCATGGTTGTAGTTGCTTAGCCAGTGGTGCTGACCAGAAGCCAAACTGGGTGTGTCTTGTTGGTACGTGTTACATGGTTGACTACGAGGTGGAGATGTATTGTAGTGATCATTGTCTACTTCATTATCATCTCTCGAATCCATCCGTTGTTTTTGATAGCATTTTGCCATCCAGTGTCCCACTCTACAACAGAAAAGACATTGTGGTATTTTCTTACATGATTTTAACGGAGCAGGGGTACATGTTTGCCCTGGCGCTGGTGGTGAAATTGTAGTTACTGCTGATATTCCTGCAGGTGCTGCAACAGCCGCCGCTGGAGCAGCAGGTAACATGGGCTGGATTTGAGCAATATGCTGCATTTGAGCAGCTGCAGTGTTAAAAGTTGCCTGATTGTGTAAACCACGATCTATCTGAATGCATCGGTCAACTATGTCTCGGTATGTGCCAGCTGTGGCCCAAGCTGGTAAAACCAAATTCAAGGCAGCAGAAACTCCAGGTTTAACACCGGCTATAAAAGCCGTTTTTAATGGACTTAAAGTGCTTGCATCCCATGTGTAATTTTCCTGGTCGATTGTCATCCCTGAATATTCCATCCAAGTATGTAAAAATCTTTCCTCAAAATCCTGAATATCTTCATTATTTTTTTGAATGCAAGATGTGATTTTAGACCAATTTGCCCTCGGGGGACGAAATTTTAATAGCCAATTCTTGATTGCTAGCCAACCAGCTTCTAAATTTTGCAAATCGTCTCCAAGGGCAACTTCTACTTCATTTCTAAGGGTTGAAATTACACGAGTACCTAGCATGATAGTCAGAATTTGTACTCCATCAAATGGGTGGAGACTGTCAATGGCTTGTAATCTGTGAATTCCATCCCATGTGGTCATACCACCCTTTTTAGGGTGTGGAAGATCTTTGGACCATTCGTCAATTTTTGAAGGATCAATCTGTTCATGGACCCATTGGTGGTCAAATATGTTTCTAGCGATAGTTTCACCGTCTTCTTCTATTTTTTTGCTTCCAACTCTAACCTGTTTGCGTTTTAAAGGGGCTAGTCGAATTACTTTAGTATTTTGCATTGTAGGAACACTATCTTCGTCTGATTCATCTGACAAAGGAATTTATTCTTGACAATTGATTTTGGCTGTGCAATTGCCGATTGTGCAACTAGGTGGGGTGCTTGGGCTGCTTTCTGAGTTTGTTCAAATTTCTGCACAGAAAGCCTGTTTGTCAAAGAATTGCAGTGTTCAGTTATGTTGTTTATATATTTTTCTAAAACACATCCTTCTTTCATTAACTTGCAATTTTCAAGTTCAATTCGCTCAGTTTTTAATTGCAATTGTCGGTATTTTGACTCCACTTCAAAAACTTGATTTTGGAATTCTGTTATTTGAAAAGATAACTGCTGGAGTTCAGAGGTTTTGTTTTGCAAATCTGTTTTAATTTCATCATAATGCTCAAGTTTGGATTTTGCAACTCGCAATTCTGTTTTAATTTCATCATAATACTCAAGTTTGGATTTTGCATCTTGCAATTCTTCAACAACTGCAATTAGTTGGTTTTTAGTGGACCTATACTCATCATCACTTCGCTCAGTATTTAATTGCAACTGTTGGTATTTTCACTCCACTTGAAAAACTTGAATTTGAAATTCTGCGATTTGAACAGATAACTGCTGGAGTTCAGAGGTTTTATTTTGAAAATCTGTTCTATTTTCATCATAATGCTCAAGTTTCGATTTTGCAACTTGCAAATCTGTTTTAATTTCATCATAATGCTCAAGTTTGGATTTTGCAACTTGCAAACCTGTTTTAATTTCATCATAATGCTCAAGTTTCGATTTTGCATCTTGCAGTTCTGTTTTAATTTCATCATAATGCTCAATTTTGGATTTTGCATCTCGCAAATCTTCAACAACTGCAATTAGTTGGTCTTTAATGGACTGAAGCTGATGATTACTTTTATTTTTAATCATGATCTCTTGCTGACTGTGTATCTGTCCCGTAATTACCAGGGACCATTTTACACATTCTGCACCGCGTAATCGTGTGCATTTTCCCCATGCTCTCTTGATATTATTGAAGGACCACTGTCCTCTGGGGATATCATACTTCGATTCAATTTTTTTTTAGGTTTCACATCGGTCAAATTGTCTACGAGTGAAAGATCTACAATCCCCCAACATATCGTCAACAGAAACATCTGGTATTCCAGTACCCCCCTTGGATGTAGTGGGGAGTAATTTTCTGCCTGCTAAAGGCTCTGAATCTACACTTTGATTTGGATCAGCCATAAATTTTCTTCATCGCTGACTGCCGTGACTATTTTTTTTGTCAGTCCCGTTTTATTTTAGTTACTGCAGTGACTAATCTACCAGCCATGTCTATGTTAGTCTCAACGACTGGCACTTGATTTATTTAACACAGTCTATAAAAATGTTCTTTTCAATAGTCGAAGTACTGATTGATGCGGCTTTAAGACTTTTAATGGGTGAAAAAGATATTTCTTACCCTAGTCTAGCCGTAGGTTCTGGCTGTCTTCTGGGCCTCCTCCGATTATCTCCGAAGCTTCCTGAAGGTTCCGGACCTCCTCCGATTATCTTCGAAGCTTTCCGTCGTCACCTGGGCCTCCGAAGGTCATCTAGCACTGCTCCCCTCCTGCATGACTCACCAATTGTTGGAATCTATAATTTGATGGGATCTTAACCTGCCGAACTACGCCAATTGTTGTAATCTTGTATTTGAAAGAATGTTAACCTGCCGAACTACGCCAAGTTTGGGGGAAGCTTAGTTGATGAATCAAAGTCCTGGCGCACTACGACAAGTTGTAAGATTTGTAATATTTCTGGACGATGCCAAGTTGTTGGATTCCTAGTATTATCCGACTGTGTAAAGTTGAAGGAATTTATATTATTTCTACTATTCGGTTACCAGTAGCACTTTGCAAATACTGGGACTCAGCAGAAATTTGCAGTTAAAACTTCTCAGGTGCCAATAAGAATTGTTTTATTTGTCTTCTATTGATTACAATTTGAAAGTAATTTAAAAGGCAATTCGCAGACAATTTGAAGCTTTCAGAGAATTACAGACATTATCTTTTTGCCGAGGCAGACAGCTCGAAAGTAACTTTTAAAAGGTCAAAGTCTGGAAATGAAACATGTAGTGAGAGAGAGCTAAACTTCAGCTAAACTCAATCTCAAAGTCAAAAGTACACTACATCACTGACACAGACTAACAAACTAACAGAAAGACAACACAACAACACAACACAAAGACTAAAATGGCAGGGGGAAACTTTTCAGTTATACACTTTCATATCTGTCTTAAGTCATCTAATCACACCCCAATATAATCCTAATTGGTTTGGGTTAGACTCAAACACATTTGATTTGATGGCAAGCCATCCATCTTCAATGTGCAACATTAGCTTTTAATTGTTTCATGTCTGCATGTTATGGAATGTGATATTCTGCTAATCTTTACCGACAAAAACTGGTCTTCTGCTGACTTAGCTGTTATCTGCATTGTGAACAACGGTGCCTTCATGTTGCTATGGTGCCTGCTTCGTCCTTGATCTGATTACAGCTACAGCTTGTGTTTTAATGTCACACTGACTTTGAAAATACGCATTTGCCAGAACAACGGACCTCAGTAAAAGTGAATTATGCTGTATGAATGGGTATTTAAAACTGGGACTTAATATTTATGCTTAAACAGCTATCTTTTACCTATATTATTTGTATTAGAAATACCTGGCTTCTACACCCACCCAGGATAGGAACGAGATTATTTGCAAATACCATGACAGACATGGACATCAAGGGATAGAATCCACCCTTGCCCACCTCAGACTTCTCTGCTCGTGGCCTGATTTAAAAACTAACGTGAACCATTACGTTGAGAATTGTTTGATTTGCGCACAGAACAACCCGGACAGATATGCAAAGAAAGGCCAGCTAAGACACACCCGCCCTGTAAATGGCCCATGGACAAACTTGCAGTTAGACTATATTGGTCCCCTCCCCCCCCTGCAGAAATGGATTTAAATATGTGTTGGTTGTCATCGACACTTTCACAAAATGGGTGGAAGCTTTCCCTTCAAGAACAAATACTGCCAAAGCCACGGCAAAAATTCTAACTGAGCAAATTTTTACTAGATGGGGACTCCCCCGTAGTATTGAGTCGGACCAAGGCTCGCACTTCACAGGCAGAGTCATGAAAAATGTCATGACGATTTTTGGCATAAAACAGAAGTTTCACATTGCCTATCACCCGCAGTCCAGCGGCATTGTGGAACGCATGAATCGGACACTTAAGGCCACACTTGGGAAAATGGTACAGCAGCGTAACACGGCATGGGACACAGTGCTCACATTTGCACTGATGTTTATTAGAAACACGGTGTTGAGTTCGACAGGTTACACCCCCCACACCCTTATGACCGGATGACCCATGAAGGGTACCGAGTATTTATTTGAACTTGATTTGGCCAGCCCCGCAGTCACCGCCCTTCCCACGAAAAAGCGGTCCAAAACATGTTGGAAAATATTAAAGCAGCACACCTCGCTGCAGCTGTTCGACTAGGCGCTAGACAAAAGCAGAGTAAGGCCTGCTTTGATAAGACAGTACACCCGACAGGGTATACAGTCGGACAGCAAATCATGATCTCCCTGTACAATCCCAGTTCATTCCTCTCCCCTAAATTTGCAGGACCCTACTTAATCTCCGATAAAGTAAGCCCTTCAGCTTACAAAATCACATATCCTAGTGGAAAGTCAGGATGGTTCCATATAAATCAACTTATGGTTTATGGAATGCAGTGCAGCCACTCGCATCACCTCCCATTGGCAATGGCAGACAGCGGAGACCCGTTCACTGAGAACCCAATCCTGCCCTCCCCCAGCAGTGACAACAAGTCCACAGACACGACCTTTACCCCGCCCCCAGAGTCAATTTTCACCCTAACACTGGATTCGGCTGCTAGCAACAGCGATAGCGACAGCGACAGCACAACTGATGCCCTTGATAGACCTGAACAATGGAAACACAGACCAGGCCCCAGTCACTATGGCCCCAGTGACACCGACCCCGATATGTTCAGCCCCTTAGAGGCAATTTATTTGCGGTTACCAGAACCTGACCCACCACCCGACGATAGCAACACCCCCCTTGCCCCTACTGCCCTACAGAATGCAAAACATTGGCACTGCGATAATTCCTGTCGTCTGACACGGAACGATGAGATGGACCCCACATCGGCCCACACCGAATTGGCACTCAAACTCCAGGCATGAGTTTGGCACCCGGGAGATGGTGATGACTCAAAGTCTTAATAAGCCATGACCAGGGACTGCCAGGTTTGCACGGAGTGTAAACCACACTTCTATCGGCCCGACAGAGCACACCTGGTAAAGGCTTCCCGCCCAATTTGAGCGCCTCAGCATCAACTTCAAAGGGCCCCTCCCCTCCACTGACCGTAACGTGTACTTCCTCAACGTTGTTGACGAGTACTCACGATTCCCCTTTGCCATCCCGTGCCCTGACATGACCTCTGCCACCGTCATCAAGGCCCTGCACAGTCTCTTCACCTTGTTCGGTTTCCCCACCTACATCCACAGCGATCGGGGTTCCTCCTTCATGAACGACGAGTTGCGTCAGTTCCTGCTTAGCAAGGGCATCGCCTAAAGCAGGACGACCAGCCATAACCCCCGGGGAAATGAACAGGTGGAGAGGGAGAACGCAACGGTCTGGAAGGCCGTCCTTCTGGCCCTACGGTCTAGAAGTCTCCCAGTCTCCCGCTGGCAGGATGTCCTTCCCGATGCGCTCCACTCCATCCGGTCGCTCCTGTGCACTGCCACAAATGAGACCCCTCACGAACGTATGTTTGCCTTCCCTAGGACATCCACCTAAGGGGTCTCGCTCACGTCCTGGCTGACAGGCCCAGGGCCCGTCCTCTTCCGGAAGCATGCAAGGGGTCATAAATCGGATCCCCTCATCGAGAAGGTCATGCTCCTCCAAGCCAACCCACAATGTGCCTACGTGGCACATCATGACGGACGGCAGGACACAGTCACCCTCCGGGATTTGGCACCTGCAGGTTCCCCAGCGACCATCACCATCACCCCCGACCCTACATCGTCTCCCTCCACCACTACCCGGCTACTTCGAGATTTGCTACCCACAGGCCCACCGGCGACCATCACCACCACCCCCGCCCCTACACCGCCCCCCCCCCCACCCCATCCATCGACTCAACTACTGGGCGAAGAAGAAAACAACATGCTCCCGGACGCGCAGGTCTCGACACCAGTGCGCACACCACAGCCAGGACTGAGGCGATCACGGAAGAAGGTCAAGGCCCCCGACAGACTCGACCTTTAAGTCCACATCACCCCCGCTGGACTCTTTTTTAACAGGGGGTGAATGTGGTAAACCACTGTTAGTGTATTATATGTATTGTGGTAAACTGTTACTGTACTACATGTATTGTGGTAAACCACTGCCTGATGGCTCTGCCTGTGGTTCCTCCCCTCGGGATCGGTATAAAGGTGGCTGACCTCCGGCCCTGCCCCAGTTCGGGTTCAGTGGCCAGGAGGCTTCCTGTTTAGCTTAGTTTTGTTCACTACTCGTCTTGTATTAATTGATGGCACATCATAACCCCATTGAGACCCTTTTTGGAATGGAACCTTGAGGTGTCCAGATGATGAGAGAAAGGAACCGTTTGAGATTTACTGTGTCCTACTCCATGATGGAACCTGCCTGCTTTCTTCTTTAGTTTGTGTTTTTAATGATGAATCCTCTCTCTCTTGTATGACATTGTGTGTCGACCTCAGACACGTTTCTTGATACAGTTGTGACAACCCTTCTGATGCCACATGGCATTTAAAGGTACAGGTTTGCTGAAGCCCATATATCCTCAAATCCTTACCGCTCTCGGAAGGTCACTCAGGCAGTGGAGTAACGGCACTGATCCCCGCCCTGCCTGAGGACCCCCTATACATTTGGTCAGCCAAGCTCGAGTAGTGGAGCAACGGCACTGATCACCACTGTACCCAGGGATTTCACCAATTCTTGCACCCATATGCACCCATTCGGAGAATTATTTTCAAAATTCTTTTGATGTTCTTTTTACAATTGTGGTTTAAAGAATGCACTTTTGTCCCCTTTCCAGTGACCCTTCGGTTGCTAACCCCCACCTGCTATTTACATGTTCAAATCACTTGACTGAAACGAGTTTGCAGAGGATGGAGAAATTGTCCGCCCACTCAGCCCATCAAACACAGGCTGAGAGTATGCTTGCACTGTGACAGAATTTTTTATTCCCGGATGTCTGGTCTCCCAAATAGCTGTTTGAAAAAAAAGGGGGAGTCACATATGGTGACGATTCTAAATGGGAAATTGATTAAGGAGAAACAGACAGACAAATATTAAGCAACAAGATAATAACAGATGTTATGCTTGTACCCCCAGGAAGATACGGATATACCTGAAGACGGAGAAAGACATGGACAAGATGAAGACGAACCTGATGATCTGCATCATGATCATCATTGAATCAATACAGTTGCGCGCGTTACCCGCACCTACACCCCTCACCACACAGGCCCTAAACATGACCACCCAACACGACACCCCGAGCCCGGACACGACACCACGCATAGACACAGCCACTGATACCCCCACATGGTGTGAGAATATCATAAAATGGTATTCCCTTTCGTACACAGTAGAGGCCCTACTGGTTATAGCTATACTTTGCAGTGTCATCCAGACGATCAAACTTTGGAAATGGCGAAGGAGAGCCTCCCGCCCTCCAGTATACACACTTAGAGCCCTTTTCCTCAGACTCCAGCAAACCCCACACTCTTTCTGAACCCTTCCTCCCTCAGGGCAGCACGGTAGCATTGCGGATAGCACAATTGCTTCACAGCTCCAGGGTCCCAGGTTCGATTCCGGCTTGGGTCACTGTCTGTGCGGAGTCTGCACATCCTCCCCGTGTGCGCGTGGGTTTCCTCCGGGTGCTCCGGTTTCCTCCCACAGTCCAAAGATGTGCAGGTTAGGTGGATTGGCCATGATAAATTGCCCTTAGTGTCCAAAATTGCCCTTAGTGTTCTGGGTTATGGGGATAGGGTGGAGGTGTTGACGTTGGGTAGGGTGCTCTTTCCAAGAGCCGGTGCAGACTCGATGGGACGAATGGCCTCCTTCTGCACAGTAAATTCTATGATAATCTATGATAAATTCTGCGGTTGTTTTTTTAATAAAGTTACTTTTTTGGACATGGACATTAGTGATAAGTAGGAATGTGATGCTGCTATTGTGTATTTTGTATTGTAATATGAGTTCTTTGGTTATTAGATAGCAGCATGAGTGGAGTCTAGTCAGAGACAGTTTGGGTTTCCCTTTTGTGTAAAGAGACTGAAGTGTATGTTTGAATGTTAAGTGCCCCCTTAGAATTTTTAGAGATATATGTTATAACAGGGAAAACTTAGGTAAATATGTCGACCCAGAGGACAGAGTAGGACAGAACCTGTCCTTGATTGAGGTACCCGGCATGTCAGAGAACAGGAGAAGATCCAGTAGTGTGATCCTTCACGCTGCGCGTTGTGGATCAAGAGGACGGAATGTAGCCATCTGGGATGGCCAATTGCAACCAGGAACAGGGAAGGTTGCAAAGCATAGCGGGAAAAATGGACAATGCATGATTCAGGTAGGCTCAGAGCCTGAATGTATATTTGCAAATGAGAAATCCAGATGGTATCGAAACCCCCAACCGATTAGCATTTGTTGGCCCATCTCCGTCAGACAAAGGACTGATACTTGAGCGACCGATCCAACCCCAGACATTTCGGCGTCACTCCCTGTACTAGGGAAGCATAAACAACAGGGTCAATGACCGCTTGGGACACGCCCAGCCATCAAGGCATCCACCCCTTTGTTGGTTCGAATCGATCACAGTGATCAGGAATTACCCAATTAATGGGATCCAAACTGAAGGACCACCCAAAAGAGCACGAAAACCCCCAAGAATAAAAAGAGAGACCATCATGTGTTTGGCCTCTCTTGGACCTGGCGCTCCGGCCACTTCCAAGTGCAGCACCACCAGAAGCAAGTTCAAGTTCAACGCCCGCTACCAAACGGATGAGCCCAGCTGAGCAGCAGTTACTTCTACAGACCCAATAGATACAGATCCGAAAAACGGCCACTGTTCCTCTGACCTAAGCTGGGTGCCTGAAGTTAAGTAAAGGTTGTCATAGTTGATAGGTGTAGTTTAACTAGTAGTGTTTATGTTGCATGATTAATTGTGTGTGTAAATAAAGTACCCTTGATCTTGAACTAACTGCTGTTTGGCTCTTTCATCGCTAGCCGGTTGAACCTTGTGGTGGTATCATTTGATGCCTGGCTACTCTGAGCAATAGAATATTGATGTCCAAAGGGAGGAGGGCAACCTCATTGACTGCCATATTTACAGTAGGTAAATAAGGCAACAATACATCGCACTTTCCTCCTGCTCAGCCGGAGTCCACGAATAAGAGGCACTGCCAGTACACAAGAGGCCACATGCGGTGCCTTCTTTGCATCTCCTCCTCCTTGGCCTGTTGGGCAGCTCACTTTCCATCCTGGGCGGCTGCCACCTATCCCTCTGTGGCACACTCTGCTTCTGCCTGCTCCGCTACTGCACGCTCTGCTGCTGAAGCTTTCTCCCCCTTGAGCAGCTCCGGGTTGGATAGCCACAGGGCATCCCCCAGGGCTGTGACAACTAGCAGGAAGGCCACCATTGCTGGATGAATTTCAATATCCATTGTCTGCATTGGTGAAAGGCCAACATGTCAGCATAGTGCTTACCCCATACCCAAATAGGTCCAACGGGCTACATGATGGCCCCGGTTGGCACCACGGGCTTTGCCCCTGCATGTCCCTTACCCCTCACATCCCCATATCTCTAGTACCATTGGTGGCCGGCACTGTGGGGCTCCCTGGCCTGGCGCTCATCTCTGATGGCAGGTGTACCATCGGCTGGTACTGCCCCCACCAGCGTTATGCACCATAGGGGTTACTGTGGCCGTTGCCCTATGTGGGCCGTAGGCGGGTGGCAGCTGGGTTGGGCGGGTGTGGCAGGGGGGTGGGGGGTGGCGGAGGGTGGGGTGTGGAGGTTGGGGCACCCATACGACTGGTGTCCCTCTGCAGAACAAAGGGCCAAAGTGGGTGGTCAGTTATTGCGCAGCAAGGTGGCTGCGGTAATGGCAGCCCGTGCCTGGGCACTGTCCCAGCCCCGTGGGGGGTCACCCTGGCTGCTTGACCTGTTCCCCCGTCATCCACATCTGCACCCCCCCCCCCCCCAATCGGCCCTGGCCGGGACCCCCCACACAATCAGAGTCCAGCTTGGCAACCCGCAGTCCCTTCTCTCTGTGTCCTACCTCCTCTCTCCCACACCTTCATCAGCCATGGTGTCAGTTTCATGATTTGTAAATGCACAAATCAACCATACCATCGGGAACTCTGCCCATCGCAGGAAAGGAATCCTGGAGGACCCAGAGAATACTGGGTCAGACCCGCTAATGATATGCAAATTGTGAATGCTGTATGTGCCTTCCGGTAAGCATTGAAGTCGCTGTTGAGGTGATGAAGAATCACGATTTAGCATCAAATCAGTGCCCGCCCCAATTTTGTCAGCGGAACCTATTCTCCGGCCAAACGATTTCGGATTCAGCAAACGGAGAATCCCGCCCATGATTTGGATAACTGTCCAACAAAATAACTTGGAACGTCTGCCCTTTGTCTGATGATAGTATGGCTGAGGGTGGGTTGCGAGGGTGGTGGTATGGAGGGTGGGGGCTGTTGTGCGAGGGTTGTGGGTTGGGGGCATCCATACAGCCGGTGGTACTCTGCAGAACCGGGGGCAAAGGAGGGTGGTCAGCATGGGGCACGCAGCAAGATGGCTGCCTTGCAGGCCATGGCAATGGCAGCCCATGCCGTGTGGGGGGTCCCCCCGGCACCATGCCCACCCTCCGGTCACCCCCCCACCCGGCCCTTGTCATGTGCCTCCCCACCCCAGCCAGCCCGGCCAGTGTCAGGACCAGCAGCCCACAGTCGGGCCTCTCCTTTCACACCTCCTCTCTCTCCCTCATCAGCCACGGCGCCTGTTTCTCAGTTTTTAGAAACACAAGTGAAACTCCCTACGGGAATTTGCCCCAGTGGAAGCGGAGAATCGCGGAGACCTGAAGAATACCGGGTCAGGCCCGCTAATGATATGCCAACATCGTTTACTGTATGTGTAGAGTGGAACGCATTGACAATGTGATTTAGCGTGAACCCGGTGCCCGCCAGGGTTGTGGTGTCAAAACAGTTTCTCCGCCCAATCGGCTTTCCCGATGTTGCTGCGGCCGACAGAATCCCGCCCCATATCTAGTTGAACGGGTTTTACTCCCCATGTCCTGTTGACGGGACGGCCCATTAGAGGAATAGAACCCTTGTTGGGATCAGAATTGTCAGAAGCAGAATTGATAGCTGTCAGTCACGAAAAGGTGTACAACAATGATGGATAATATCCAAGCCGCCCATGGTCGATGCAGTTAAAATGGGACAGAAAAAGAAGGGGAGCGAAGCAAATTTTGATGAGAAGATCAAACCTGTAAAAAATATTGGAAGGACATGCAAAACCAATTAACCAGATACTAAAAGAGAAGACTATTGATTCAGACCAGAATCAGAATCAAATTCTTTGCAGTATTTATGGAAATTGGATGTTTGAGCTGAACATTTGGAAGAAGTGAATAAAGAATTAGTTTGGAAAGGGAATGAAAATTTGTTTAATTTGAACTGCTGTGAGTCTCTGTTTAAATGAAATTTGAGCCGTACTAAAATTCAATAGGTCTGTCAATTCTAAAACAAAGATAAGACAAATTTGGCAGCAATCCAATTTGATACTTTCAAAACACTTGAGTTGGAAACAACAATTCTTACTGTGCTCACCCCAGTCCAATACCGGCATCTCCACATCATAACAATTTGAGAGTCAGTTAACAACCCATTTCACCGAATATCTCTTAACTTTGATTAATTACCAAAAATTGGAAATTTAAATTGGTTATAAAAAGGATAAAGTGATGAAATTTGAGCAAAATTGAAGGAACAGAATGAAATAAGTTTTTTAATTACATAAAAGGACTCGATTGCATACCAAGTTTCTCCACACACTCTCTGTCCCTTTAGGTTCTGTACGAAAATTAGTCATTTCAGCAGACGGCTGATTTGTTCTAAATCGCACGGAAAATTGTGCTTCTACGATGTGTTGTTATATGTTAATTTATATGAGGTTTAATTGTGAATTTGTGGGAGTTCAATAAGACCATGAATTGTGAAGTTTTTAAGCATATTTCAGAGGAATTTTGAATATGTGACAATTATATTGGGCTGGATTCTCCGTTTCAGCAGCTAATTGCCGGCTCGAACGGAGAATTCGCGGGTGTTTTACGACCAAAACATCAGCACTGACACCTCATCGATTCTGGGACCGGCGAGGGGCTAGCAGCGGTGCCGGGTGAAACTCCTGGCTCCCGCACCAAAATCGGCCGGAGAATAGCCGGGTCCCTGGCTGCACATGCGCACAGCGATGACCTTCAGCGGTCGCACCATGCAACGTGGCGCCGGCCGTGCAAGGACCCGACCTGCCATCCGTGACCCCACAGGCCACCTCCTTGCCACCCCCACCAGTCCCCCAAGCACCCACAGAAGCCTCCCTGGCATGGATCCCGGCCGAGTGTCGCATCGCTGGACACTGTCAGCAGCTGCTACGCCGGGTTCCCAATCGCTGAGTGAAGGGAGGGTTCAGCGATGATACCTCTTAACACTAAATAGCTAGCATGCGACTAGATTCGTTTTACTAAGGATTGGGATGAATTATAGGAAGAGTTCCGAGTAATCATTATTAACCATTAAACATGTATTTTTAGGACACAGCAGTAATAAGTAATCAATAGTGAAACAATCCACGGTGCTGGTTCTGTTGTTCTGTTTCTCACAAACAAACAGCACAGGATGTTGCAATTGTACATAGCTGTCAGGATGAGGAACCTGGCATCAATCATGGGTTGCTTGCGATTCTATTGGGTGAAGTTTAAACATTGCTTGCAATTCTATTGGGTGAGTTTAAACATAGCAGCTTTAAGGATACTTACAACTGGGAGGGCTATTGATTTTTGAATGCTGTATATGTACTGAGTTTGTGTCTTTGTTCTGTAGAAGGACTTTGGCAGCTTTCCAGGTCTTATCTCTCATGTACATGAAAGCAAGCTGGTAGAATATTAAACCGTCTTCAGATTGTTGATGTATCTGATGCTCTTTGTACTGAATTGGGCCACAGGAGAAAAGCCCACGTGGAAGCTGACTCAATACACAGGCCTTGAAACCGCTCCAAAATTATTTGGAACTGCGAGCATTATTGTCCACAGGATTCTGACCAGAATAATATGCCTCCCCGGGTGAGTACATTTTCCTTTACCACCCAGTAGATAGAGGTTGTGTATCACACAGTCGGATCCATAAGTTGTGCGATTTGGACAAGGGGTGCAAGTTGCGAGTAAGTAGCGGCAGACATAAGCAACACTGAGAACGCGCTAACATTGGGTGGACAAAGGCGGACTTTTGTACCACGCCAAGGAGCAGTGCAGGATAAACCACCGCGCGTTTAAAAAAAAGACTGGAAAGGGTAGGACCCCGCAATGATTCGATGGAGTCCAAAACAGGGAGCCCCTAGGGGGGACCTGATGGCAGTATGATACAAACCATTGTTATTGAGCATAGGAAGTTGATAAAAAAGATGGTTGAAAAAGGATATGATTCAGAAGTGCCCGAAGCTGAGCAAAAGGCTTGGTGGCAAGGGCAGACTAAAAATAAGGCAGAGATGACAGCTGTAATACTTGCTGCTCTGCTGAGAAATCGCCTCAACACTGAGTCAGAGCAGGAACAAGCAGCCTCTATCAGAAAAGCGCAGGAGGAGGGACTTAACAAACCACAGGGAAGGATGGTGGCTGAGCCACTATATCCCTCCCTCCCTGAGGAGGAAGGAGAACAGGGGGAAATAGACAGGGGCAGTTTAGCTGACGAAGCAGCCCAGTATAATGACTATCCACCCCCGTATAATTCAAAAATCTCTTCCACTCCCATGGCACCAATACGAACTACATTCCAAACCACCGCGGGTGGGAGAGGGGCCATGGCGGCCACTCAAGCAATGCCGCTGACTGCAGCGGAGAAACAAATGTTCATGGACAAACTCAGTCCATTGCGCCGAAGCCGTACTAATTCAGCCTTTTGGGAAACCACGGATGAATGAAGGGAAACCCACGATCTAACCCTGGATGATGTGAGACTGTTAACAAAGGGGAAATGACCTGGTCCGGCCTGGCCCCCAATGTACAAAGCAGGAGCTGAATAACAGAACAGACCAGCAGAAATATGATCATGTTAAAGGGGACCTGGGGCGAGCCGGAGGACATGTTAGTGCTAATTGGACAAAGGTGATACTCGTTAAACAAGGTCCCAAAGAAACAGCAGCCGATTATTGGGAACGGAAATTCCGAAGTTATGTAGATGAGGGGGGTATAGTCAACCCCCAGAAAGATGATGAGATTTTGAAAATATGGTAAAGGACGGATTCAGTCCAGCCCTCACTAAAATAGAAGAAATGGGTCTCCCGGTAGGAAATACATATCAAGAAATTATGAATTGGGACATGAAAGCTGAGGCAAATTGCCAGAAAAACTCCAAATTAGCCGCAATTCAAACTGGGGAATCCCAACCCAAAGCAAAAGGGGAATGTTTCTTATGTGGGAGGAAAGGACACTTTGCGAGGGAATGTCAGAATAGGGCCGCCGGGAGGGTAATTCGATGTACTAACTGTTGGAGGAATGGCCACGAGAAACGGGACTGCTGGGCGAAAGAGGGAGGAAAGGAAGGGCAGGGACCCAAATGATCAAAGACTGGCATGGAGTTCCTCCCTCGCAGCCTCGTCTCAGCGCAGCCTCAGCCAGTGATTCAAATCACAGCGTCCGAATTACAGAAGTTGCTGGGACAGAAATGACAATTAGCAGCCCTGGGAACCCAGGGCAGGGACCCCCGGATGTATGTGGACATGGTGTTGAGGATTCAGCATTGTACAATGCTGATTGACACCGGGGCAGCCGTGTCCATTACAGATTTACCCTTGCCAACAACAAATCATAGTATGCAACTACAGGGAGTGACTGGAGGAACACGAACGGCAATCTTAAATGAACCGATCGTTTTAGAAATAGGGTGTCAAGCAGAACAGGTTCAAATTTGGAAATGCTCGACTGGGGAAGGCAGCATTCTGGGGATAGATTTATTAGAACAGCTGGGGGCTGTAATTGACACAAAGGCAGCCTCCATAACGTGGAACAAACCCTACAGACGGGACCGGTGGGGGCAACGCAAAGGCATCATTGCTGATCTGGACCAGCAATGGATTGCAACTAAAACTTCCTCCAGTACTAATTCACCTATATGGCCCATTAAAAAAACGGATGGCAGCTACTGACTGACCATCGACTACACTGTCCTAAATAGGCATGCAACTAGGGAATACCCCATAGTAGCAAACTCGGCGAGTATTCCTAATACTATAGGGGCCGAACATTGATATTTACAGTTCTAGACACAGCTAACGGTTTTGGTCAATCCCCGTGGCTGAGGAGCATCAGTACAAGTTTGCTGTTACAGTGGGGAACCAGCAGTACACCTGGACCCGCTTACCACAAGGGTACCACAATAGCCCCGCTATATTTCATTAGAATATGGCCCAGATAATCGAACCCCTACATTGTGTCGGGACCACTATTTTACAATATCTGGATGATATTTTAATCGCCTCAAACAGTTCAGCGTCATGCTGCCTGGCCCTCCACCAGGTGGCGCAGGCGATCCAAGATGCTGGACTTGAACTAAATCCGAACAAAGTAAAGCTTGGACAGAGTCAGGTGACATATTTAGGACATATTATTGCTCAAGGAAAGAAAAAATTCCCGGAAGACAGAAAGAAAGCCATGCTCTGCATGCAGAGACCCCACACGGTGAAAGGGGTCAGACAAGTGCTGGGATTATTTAACTATTGCAGGAACTTTGTGGAGGGATACGCAGCCATCGCGAAACCCCGATAGGATTTAACGAAGGGACGAAAGGCCAGCAAAGACAAGATCGAGTGGGGGGAGGAGGAGACTCAGGCTTTTCCCAATCTAAAACAAGCAATGGTGAAGGTGCCCGCCCTGGGGTTGCCGGACCTCAGTAAGCCATTCCACATCATCTGCCAAGAAGATAGTAGAATGCAGGCCGCTGTCGTAGCCCAGTGGCATGGGGATAAATTTAGACCAGTCGGATACTACTCCGCCCAAATGGATGCGGTAGCCACAGGCATGCACTGATGTGTGCAGGCCTTGGCGTGTGCTTCATGGGCAATAAATGTATCAGAACCCATCACCTTGATGGGTAAAATAATCCTCCATAGCCCGCATACCATTGTTCAACTCTGAGAGGCAGGAAGACTGAAGGGTGTCTCGGATAGTAGATGCTCAAAGTGGGAAGCTATTATTTTACCTGGGGATAGACATGTGGAAATCTGTCCAGATATGAAGGAAAATCCCGCGATAGGGTTAACGATAGGAGGAACGGAGCATGAATGTGTTGTGGAAGTAGAGGAGGACACGAGTGGAGGCTTGGCAGAAGAGCCATTGGTGGGAGAGGGAATGAGCAACTTTTCTGTGGATGGAGCAAGGAAGTATATAGGAGGAGAGTCCCGTCCAGCACGGGTTGTATTGGATAGTGAAGGTGAATTGATTGCAGCCGTGAAGGCCGCAGGCAATGCTGATATTGATGTACGGCAGGTGCAAGAACGAGCACGAGTGGAGGAAAAGGAGGGGTGTAGAAATACCGGGGGTCAGATAGGCCATAATGGAATATGGAGGAGAGAGGGAAAGATAATAGCCCCTGAGGCCGTGCAACAATCCCTGTTAGACATATATCATGGACAAGCGCACACAGGGAGGGACTATATGATCAAACTATTAAAGGAATGTTGGTGGTGTAAGGGAATGGGCAGGGATGTGACCAAATTCTGCCAGCGATTCATACAGTGCACCCTGGTGGAACCAGGCCGTCCCTGCAAGATAGAAATGGGAAGTCAGCCCTGGCCCAAAGGGCCACGGGAAAATTCGCAATTGGATTTTACAGGACCATTGCCTCGGGTACAGGGTAAAACAGACTGGTGATTGTAGATCAATTCACCGATGGATGGAAGCATTCCCGTGTAAGGACGCCACCTCTAGTACCGTGGCTTTGATATTGGCGAACTAAATAATACCAAGGTGCGGGGTGCTCCTCCAACTGGATTCTGACCAAGGGGCCCATTTCATGGGAAAAGTCATGAAGGAGGTTTGTAAGGTTTTGGGGACCGGCAAAGGTTCCACATCCCATACCATCCTCAAAGCTCGGGAATGGTAGAGCGAATGAATCGGAACTTAAAAAACAGCCTGGCCAAAGCTATATTGCAGGAAGGGAATAATTGGGTACAGGCCCTGCCGGCAATATTGTTGCATCAAAGAGCCACCCCCACCTGGGGGACGGGTCTAACCACTTTTCAGTTAATGACAGGGAGAGCAATGCGCCTCCCGGAGGAGGTGATAACTGGAGGGGCGGAACTTGAGATAAACAAAGGAACTGTACTCCAATGCATGCAAGATCTGGTGAACCGCCTGCATGCCCTTAAGGGTCAGGTAATTGCACAGCAACAACATAGTGTCACGTGTTTAAGAAATGTACCTTTACGAAATGGAGCTGCTCATGTTACTGCAGTGATGTCAGAGTGAGGGTGGAGCTGAGCTCTGCTTCTGCTTTTTTAGTTTCAGTTTGAGAAGAGCTTGAGTGTGTCTGTGTTCTTTCAGTGAGCTGCACTGCTGTTGAACTCTGCCACGCAAAGACTATCTATGGATCATTTGACAAACTCAGAATTATAAAAAGGTCTCAGTATTAAATGTAACCCTAATGTGTTCCTGTTTGAAGGTTTGTTAAGTCTTTTGGATGATAAAAGGACAGCATACAGGTTACTTAGTGTTTTATTCTTTGGGGGGTGTATTTGAATTAATGGTTGCAAAGATATTCACTGTTTGTTTTAAAAAGGTTAACTTGAGTTCATAGAATAAACATAGTTTTGTTTTAAAAACCACTGGACCATTTTCTGCTGTACCATACCTGTAGAGTGGGCCCTGTGCTCCCCATACCACAATCTATTAAAAGTTGTGGGTCAGGTGAACTCCATGATACACTTTGGGGTTCTCTAAACCCTGACCCATAACAATAGAGATTGGACCAAACTGACTGCTAAGGATACCTCAAAACTACCAACACCAGGGGATAGGGAAAGGTCAAACTCATGACTGGTAAAAAGGGACTAGGGGTTCGATGGGAGGGACCCTATGCAGTAATCATTGCTGGATAAACATGTGCTCTAATAGACAAGAAACTGGTCCGCGGTGGAGGCACTGGTTGCAGTTGAAACCATATCCTCATGAGTATTCCCATAGTCACAAGAATTGAGAGATCCCTCCAGTAGGTTGGCGAACCCAAGGAGCGGGGGGGGGGGGGGGGTGGAGAGAGGAGGGTAGCCATGGTATTGCCAGCTGCGGCACTTGTAATGGGAATTATCTGAATTTGTAGATGGGCCACCAGAGTGGTTCAGGATGTTGGACAAATACGAGGGAGGAGTGAAGATGGTGAGAATGATATCATGCTAATTGAGCGCCGGAAGGTGTTTGTTTATTCCCATAGGATTCTATTGCTAGTACATGTTGGAGCCCCACTTCATTTTTGGTTGCAGCCATCAACATCGACCACCGCAAAAGGCGTCGGATATTGCGGATAGAAGAACCAATGATCGCATGTATACTAATGTCACGCGGGTGCGTCGGGCTGCAGTAAATGTTATGAGAGATGCAAAGGGGAGGAGTGGTATAGGTTTTTATTATGATGGGACTCAGGACGTATGTACAAACGGGACTCTATATGTTCCTGCGGGGCAGCTTATACGAAGTACTTGCAATTCCGAAATACCTAGGCCCTGTATCAGTTGGCAACCCAGGATCAAGGGAATTACAGGTGATACGGAAAGCTGGGATGCAGGACCTTTGCCCCCAGGCATGATCATGACATTGTTTTTTTATAATGACCGATCAGAGAACGTTAAATGCCATCGATGGCCCAAATCGCCCAATTGTGAAATATCAAGTAATAGGGGACCATCTGGAAATTCACTGCATAGATCCCTACCGGCACCTAACTGTACTGAAAATCATGAGATGATATGTGACAGATTAACAGCTTTGTATTAGGGAAGTGCGGTAGGCAGCCAGTCAGCACAGGAGCCTGAGAATCGGGTGTGATATTGTAGGAAGCAGGGACCCCACCTGGTACAGGTGGCGACCGTGCAGAAGCCTACTACCACCACTGTGACACCGGCGAGCTCCGGCTCGAGTACAACCACGAGTCCAAAGTCAACTCCTAAGCCCGAATGTGATGAGCATATCACTAGCCACACGATGGGACACGGGTTAGTTCTGACCCCCTCTGATGAATTAGTGACGATAGTACCTGGACATGAACATGTGAACGTTATGGTTAATCTCACCAGTCTACACTTACCAGCCTATTGCTATGGGCAAGGATTGTTTGAAGCCTTGGAGAGGGCGATTTTGGATGGGAGTGGATTGGCAACACGTAAGCGACGACAGAGAGGCATAGTGGAACTGGCGGTTGCAGATTACGGGGCAGGAGTTTCGACTGTCAATGCCCTTGACATTGCTGAGATAAGTGAGGAGATTGAGGTTATGAAAGGGCAAATGAGAGCTACAATTAAGGACAGATACCAGGATGCCAAAACGGCTACAGAACTTAGCCAGCAAATCAATCAGCATGTGTGGAGAGAACTTAAACAGTTGTAACCATATCAGACCACGATTAATGAGTTAATTGAAAGACAGAGTGCTATCTTGAAGGAGGTGTACCGCGTGAACGCATGTAATATGTATGCAACATACTTATTACAAGTCTTCAGGCCAACCTACTCCAGCTGGCTGCACAGCGAGTGCCTAATTGGGTGAGCAATGATCAATTGATGGCTTGGGTCAAAACTGCCCGCCAAGCTCCTGAACACCTGAGGGAGTTGACATTGGCCAGTCGCGTTCCCTTTGCGAATGATAACCACACCCTCCTAGTGGGAATGATGGTGCATATTCCCAGGGCAGGGGAGAACAGTACTCATGAACTTCTTCAGGTGAACAACTTGGGACACTATGGGAATGGTGTGTTAGTTAAACTGAAGGATGCCCCTGCACATGCAATCCAAAGGGCAGGTAGGATATTCTCTATCTACCTCCAGGTATACAAAGGGGGTGAAAGAAATAACTGGTTATGTCCAGAGAGAGCCATTAGTACGGACCATTGCTACGGGTATACTACGTATGAGAACTGCACGTTAGCGGTCGAATTAACCAATCAGACAGTGTTTAATCGTGCTCAATACTTGGACAACAACTACATTGTGACGTCATACCACAATTATACCAAGCATGGCATTGTGTGTGAATTGCTTGGACATAATCTTGTTCTAACCAATTTATCCGAGTCTCTTACCATTGGCCGACATCCCATATAGGAATGTGTCCATCGTGGAAGCAGATGACCTCGAGCGAACTGTCGATGACCATCGGATTCACCAATACGATGAGAAGGGGCTTTCATGCATCCCGCACTTGCGGGCCGACTGGGAAGGACTTAAGAAGGAGGTGATGCGAATTGACCACCTCTGGAACAAGGAGCGGGAGCTCATCCAGACTCACGCCGAGAAGGAGGTGGAACAGTTTCAGTCACAGAACTTTTTCTCAAAAATATGGAATTGGGGACTGAATACCAATATCCATCCATGGATACGTATTATATCACACGTTATTGTAATTTTGCAGCTGTTTATATTGCTTGTCTTTTTTATCATGCTCTGTTGCTTCAGGCGCCGAATTAGGGAATGGCAGACAGACTGCCGCCCCCTAGTTAAAGAGGAACTGTTACGGCTCTTGCCTGTTGTCCATTCCACACCAAGGTCAGACTCCAATAAATTCTGTATGTCTCTTTAGTGGCCTGTTATTGGGCGAGCCAAAGGCCAAAAGGGGGGATTGAAGGGGTGTTCAGCGGTGATACCACTTAACACTATATAGTTAGCATGCCGCGAGATTAATTGACATAAGTGATTTTATTAAGGAATGGGATGAATTATATGAAGAGTACCGAGTAATGATGATTAACCATTAAACATGTATTTTTAAGACATAGCAGTAATAAGTAATCAATAGTGAAACACTCCACGGTGCTGGTACTGTCGTTCTGTTTCTCACAAACAAACAGCACAGGATGTTGCAATTGTACATTGCTGTCAGGATGAGGGTCCTGGCATCAATCGTGGGTTGCTTCCGATTCTATTGGGTGAAGTTTAAACATTGCTTGCAATTCTATTGGGTGAAGATTAAACATTGCTTGCAATTCTATTGGGTGAGTTTAAACATAGCAGCTTCAGGGATTGGATCACATCCAACTGGTGAGGGCTATTGATTTTTGAATGCTGTATATATGCTGAGTTTGTGTTTTCATTCTGTAGAAGGACCTTGGCAGCTTTCCAGGTCTTATCTCTCATGTACATGAAAGCATGCTTGTAGAATATTAAACTGTCATCAGATTGTTGGTGTGTCTGCTGCTCTTTGTACTGAGTTGAGCCACAGGAGAAAAGCCCACGTGGAAGTAGACTCAATACACAGGCCTTGAAACCTCTCCTACACTGAGACCACACGTGTCACGCGCCGATGGTAACTCGGCACAGCTGGGGTGGAGCATCGCAGGAGGGCCTGCTGATGACGCAACAAAGCTGTTGCAGTGGCGCGCGGCGCAGTTATGTCTTTTCCGAGGGGGCCAGCATGGCTGATGTACAAAACGGTATCAAAACGACACAGGCCCCGATTTGGGCATCGGAGTCGATTCTCTGCCTGATCGCCGATTACAATATCGGCGTCGGGCCAAGAAGATTCCTGCCCATTATGTTTGTCACATCCCCCTAGAACGGAACAAAACTTGAGTGGGAACTATGCTGGACAAATGTCAGCCTTCCAGCAAAATTATAGTCTGTCCATATCTAATATACCCCCCTAACTTGAAGGTGTACCTGTGCAAGAGACCCTAGCTGTTCAAGTGAAGACAAACATCCAGCAGAGGGCAGTAGAGCGGAGCTGCTGATTGGCTGTTGCAAGGGAAATTTGCATTCGTCCATTGTGGTCACCCTAACGCGAAGGTGGTTTGTGGAGGAGCTGTTGTCAAGTGACACTTAAATCCGAAACACTTCTTCAGTGTTTCCCTCCCTACCCCCTCCTCTAACCAAAAAAAACCAACCACTGTAAAGATCAAGAGGAAGGCTCGAGGGCAGGTAGAAGTAGAAAGAATTTGAACCGTGACATCACAGCCTGTAGGTAAGGGATTAGCTGGTGACTGCAAGTAGTTTTTCTTTGATTTTCCCTCAGGTGTTATCGTGCGGGCGCAGAGGTTGCTGAATGAGTGCTTGCTGAGAAGGGGAGTGAATAACAGGTAAGCTCTTTCTTTTTTTTATCTAGAGGGGATGGCAGGGAAGGTAGTGCAATGTTCCTCCTGCAGAATGTTTGACGTGAGGGACGCCGTTAGTGTCCCTGCTAATTTCATCTGTGGGAAGTGCACCCATCTCCAGCTCCTGAGAAACTGCGTTAGGGAACAGGAGCTGGATGAACTTCGGATCATTCGGGAGGCAGAGGTGGTCATAGATAGAAGCTTCAGGGATGTAGTTACTCTGAAGAATAAAGATAGATGGGTGACGGTGAGAGCGGCTGGGAGGAAGCAGTCAGTACAGGGATACCCTGTGGTCGTTCCCCTTAGTAACAAGTATACCGTTTTGGATACTGTTGGGGGGGGGGGACCAGGGGTAAGCCATGGGGTACAGGTCTCTGGCACAGAGTCTGTCCCTGTTGCTCAGAAGGTAAGGGGGGAGAGGAGTAGAGCATTAGTCATTAGAGACTCCATAGTTAGGGGGACAGATAGGAGATTCTGTGGGAACGAGAGAGACTCGCGGTTGGTGTGTTGCCTCCCAGGTGCCAGGGTGCGTGATGTCTCGGATCATGTTTTCGGGATCCTTAAGGGGGAGGGGGAGCAGCCCCAAGTCGTGATCCACATAGGTACCAACGACATAGGTCGGAAAAGGGATAGGGATGTAAGGGAGGAATTCAGGGAGCTAGGGTGGAAACCTAGATCAGAGTTATTATCTCTGGGTTGTTACCCGTGCGACGTGCTAGCGAGATGAGGAATAGGGAGAGAGAGGAGTTGAACACATGGCTACAGGGATGGTGCAGGAGGGAGGGTTTCAGATTTCTGGATAATTGGGGCTCATTCTGGGGTCGGTGGGACCTCGACAAACGGGATGGTCTACACCTGGACTAGAGGGGTACCAATATCCTGGGGGGGAAATTTGCTAATGCTCTTCAGGAGGGTTTAAACTAGTTCAGCAGGGGCTTGGGAATTTGAATTGTAGCTCCAGTACCGGAAGTTGAGAGTAGTGAGGTCATGAGTAAGGTTTCAAAGTTGCAGAAGTGTACCGGCTGGCAGGAAGGTGGTTTAAAGTGTGTCTTCTTCAATGCCAGGAGCATCCGGAATAAAGTGGGTGAACTTGCGGCATGGGTTGGTACCTGGGACTTCGATATTGTGGCCATTTCGGAGACATGGATAGAGCAGGGACAGGAATGGTTGTTGCAGGTGCCGGGGTTGAGATATTTCAGGAAGCTCAGGGAAGGTGGTAAAAGAGGGGGAGGGGTGGCATTGTTAGTCACGGACAGTATTACGGTGGCAGAAAGGACGTTTGATGAGGACCCGTCTACTGAGATAGTATGGACTGAGGTTAGAAACAGGAAAGGAGAGGTCACCCTGTTAGGGGTTTTCTATAGGCCTTCGAAAAGTTCCAGAGATGTAGAGGAAAGGATTGCAAATATGATTCGGGATAGGAGCGAAAGCAACAGGGTAGTTGTTATGGGGGACTTTAACTTTCCAAATATTGACTGGAAACGCTGTAGTTCGAGTACTTTAGATGGGTCCGATTTTGTCCAATGTGTGCAGGAGGGTTTCCTGACACAGTATGTAGATAGGCCAATGAGAGGCGAGGCCATATTGGATTTGGTACTGGGTAATGAACCAGGACAGGTGTTAGATTTGGAGGTAGGTGAGCACTTTGGTGATAGTGACCACAATTCGATTACGTTTACTTTAGTGATGGAAAGGGATAGGTATATACCGCAGGGCAAGAGTTATATCTGGGGGAAAGGCAATTTTGATGCGATGAGGCAAGACTTAGGATGCATCGGATGGAGAGGAAAACTGCAGGGGATGAGCACAACGGAAATGTGGAGCTTGTTCAAGGAACAGCTACTGCGCGTCCTTGATAAGTCTGTACCTGTCAGGCAGGGAGGAAGTGGTCGAGCAAGGGAACCGTGGTTTACTAAAGCAGCCGAAACACTTGTCAAGAAGAAGAAGGAGGCTTATGTAAAGATGAGACATGAAGGTTCAGTTAGGACGCTCGAGAGTTACAAGATAGCTAGGAAGGACCTAAAGAGAGAGCTAAGAAGAGCCAGGAGGGGACATGAGAAGTCTTTGGCAGGTAGGATCAAGGATAACCCTAAAGCTTTCTATAGATATGTCAGGAATAAAAGAATGACTAGGATAAGAGTAGGGCCAGTCAAGGGCAGTAGTGGGAAGTTGTGCGTGGAGTCTGAGGAGATAGGAGAGGTGCTAAATGAATATTTTTCATCAGTATTCACACAGGAAAAAGACAATGTTGTCGAGGGGAATACTGAGATTCAGGCTACTAGACTAGAAGGGCTTGAGGTTCATAAGGAGGAGGTGTTAGCAATTCTGGAAAGTGTGAAAATAGATAAGTCCCCTGGGCCGGATGGGATTTATCCTAGCATTCTCTGGGAAGCTAGGGAGGAGATTGCTGAGCCTTTCGCTTTGATCTTTAAGTCATCTTTGTCGACAGGAATAGTGCCAGAAGACTGGAGGATAGCAAATGTTGTCCCCTTGTTCAAGAAGGGGAGTAGAGACAACCCCAGTAACTATAGACCAGTGAGCCTTACTTCTGTTGTGGGCAGAATCTTGGAAAGTTTTATAAGAGATAGGATGTATAATCATCTGGAAAGGAATAATTTGATTGGAGATAGTCAACACGGTTTTGTGAAGGGTAGGTCGTGCCTCACAAACCTTATTGAGTTCTTTGAGAAGGTGACCAAACAGGTGGATGAGGGTGAAGCAGTTGATGTGGTGTATATGGATTTAAGTAAAGCGTTTGATAAGGTTCCCCACGGTAGGCTACTGCAGAAAATACGGAGGCATGGGATTCAGGGTGATTTAGCAGTTTGGATCAGAAATTGGCTAGCTGGAAGAAGACAAAGGGTGGTGGTAGATGGGAAATGTTCAGACTGTAGTCCAGTTACTAGTGGTGTACCACAAGGATCTGTTTTGGGGCCACTGCTGTTTGTCATTGTTATAAATGACCTGGAGGAGGGCGTGGAAGGATGGGTGAGTAAATTTGCAGATGACACTCAAGTCGGTGGAATTGTGGACAGTGCGGTAGGATGTTACAAGTTACAGAGGGACATAGATAAGCTGCAGCGCTGGGCTGAGAGGTGGCAAATGGAGTTTAATGCAGAAAAGTGTGAGGTGATTCATTTTGGAAGGAATAACAGGAAGACAGAGTACTGGGCTAATGGTAAGATTCTTCGCAGTGTGGCTGAGCAGAGAGATCTCGGTGTCCGTGTACATAGATCCCTGAAAGTTGCCACCCAGGTTGAGAGGGTTGTTAAGATGGTGTACGGTGTGTTAGCTTTTATTGGTAGAGGGATTGAGTTTCGGAGCCATGAGGTCATGTTGCAGCTGTACAAAACTCTGGTGCGGCCGCATTTGGAGTATTGCGTGCAATTCTGGTCGCCGCATTATAGGAAGGATGTGGAAGCATTGGAAAGGGTGCAGAGGAGATTTACCAGAATGTTGCCTGGTATGGAGGGAAGATCTTATGAGGAAAGGCTGAGAGATTTGAGGCTGTTTTCGTTATAGAGAAGAAGGTTAAGAGGTTACTTAATTGAGGCAGACAAGGTGATCAGAGGATTGGATAGGGTGGACAGTGAGAGCCTTTTCCTCGGATGGTGATGTCTAGCACGAGGGGACATAGTTTTAAATTGAGGGGAGATAGATATAGGACAGATGTCAGAGGTAGGTTCTTTACTCAGAGAGTAGTAAGGGTGTGGAATGCCCTGCCGGCAACAGTAGTGGACTCACCAACACTAAGGGCATTCAAATGGTCATTAGATATACATATGGACGATAAGGGAATAGTGTAGGTGGGCTTTAGAATGATTTCACAGGTCGGCGCAACATCGAGGGCCGAAGGGCCTGTACTGCGCTGTAATGTTCTATGTTCTATGTTCTAATTCAGCCAAGCATGGATATAAGGCAAATGAGAATATAACTTGTACCCGAGATGTTAGAACCCTAAAACCTGAGATTACAAGATTAAAGGCGAATATGAATAAAGAAGAATATTGTGTCACCACCTCACTGGAAAGATATCGGGATGGGAGCAGAATATTCCCCGTTGAGAAACCGACATTGTGCGTAAAAACCCAGGGTTCAGCTAGAATTGGTAAAATTGAGTTTGTTGATATTCATAAATGAAGGCAAGAGCGAATTGATGTCACGGAGGAAATTAAAGCTGAACTTGAGGATTTTGGGAGAAATATGTGACAAATATACAACTGTTACCAGAAATGTTAAGAAATATTAAAAAGTGCGTTAAATATGACATATCAGATAATGTTACAAGAAATAAGTGTAATCAAAACCCATATAAATTAAATTAAAGAAATGAGTTGGCGGGATGATATTTGGAGCTGGAGAATAAATGTACAGCTTCACCCATGGGATCAAATTATCGCCATGCTTATTGTTTTATTGTATCAAACTTATATTATGATAATGTTAATGCGCTGGAATGTTAAGAAGGAAAATACATCAGAGATGGAGTTGTTTTTGCAAAGTTGGGAAAGATTGATGGGAAAATGATGTGCCAATGAATAATTATCTGTCTATGTATGATGAATGTTGTTTCTTTACGTAGTTATGATTAGTTGTAACATGGTTTGGACCTGAATATCTGCCCAATGGGAAGATCTGGCTACGGTTTTTTGTGATTCACTTTGCCTTGTTCAGCATTCAAAAGGGAGAATGATGGGAAAGATGGCCAACATTGTGCCTTGAGGAATGATGGTAAAAGAGGCCAACAGATTTGCTTGTGTGAAAAACTGCCTTTCTGCAGAAAGAACATCACGGGAACAGAGAGACTACTTGCAACTGGAAATTTCACTGATAACACTTTATTTTGGACCATCGAGAACAAGGCGCTCTCAAGGTTGAATGATGCCTGGCAACTAAAGGATTGTTGAACTTAAACCTTGCAAAATAGCAGGGACTCCCAATATTCAACAGCAATAACCCCAGGGATCACCCTTCGCAAGAGCAGACCTGACTTTCAAACCTCACAGCCATGCAGCTTCCAGACCAAGCCTGGCCAAGTTCTCTCTACCTCGCTTGTATATTTTTCTTCAAGTCGTGAGTATTGAAACTTATATAACTGTTTAAATGAACACACAGTCAAAGTCTGAGTTAAATAACAAAACTGTATTAATTCAACTGGCAATAAGTATTAAATTTTGTTTGTGTCCTTTGTTGGTGCCAGAAGACAGCAGCAAAACTACACCTCAGGTTATTCTATTTTACATTTGGTATTGTGTCCTTTATCCCTAATTCTGTCTCTTGCACTCAATCTTTTCCTCATCAATTTCCTCATATTGTTTTGCACATGCAATAGTTCCCATCATATCTCATTAATGAACCTTGGAGAATCTTTACAGTCGAACAAAATGTTTTCATAATATCTATAAAACAGAAATTAAGGGCTGGATTCTCCGATTGCCGATGACGAAATCGCATGCGGCAATTGGCCAGAGAACCCGTTTGGCGCCAAAATCGGGGCGGGGCGGTTTTTCGGATGCTCTACGCCCTCCAAAACGGCATCTTTGGTGAACACGCCGGACACATTGATGGTCTCAGGACATCACCTGAAGGCACCCCTTGATGCTCAATCCCCGATGGGCCGACTTCCCGACCACATGTGGTCTGAGGTTTTGTCAACCTCGTGTGGTGGCTGCGGACCGTGTCCAGTGCCGCACAGTCAAATAAAGAACAAAGAACAAAGAAATGTACAGCACAGGAACAGGCCCTTCGGCCCTCCAAGCCCGTGCCGACCATGCTGCCCGACTAAACTAAAATCGGCTACACTTCCTGGGTCCGTATCCCTCTATTCCCATCTTATTCATGTATTTGTCAAGGTGCCCCTTAAATGTCACTATCGTCCCTGCTTTCACCACCTCCTCCGGTAGCGAGTTCCAGGCACCAACTACCCTCTGTGTAAAAGACTTGCCTCGTACATCTACTCTAAGCCTTGCCCCTCTCAGCTTAAACCTATGCCCCCTAGTAATTGACCCCTCTACCCCAGGGAAAAGCCTCTGACTATCCACTCAGTCTATGCCCCTCATAACTTTGTAGACCTCTATCAGGTCGCCCCTCAACCTCCTTCGTTCCAGTGAGAACAAACCGAGTTTATTCAACTGCTCCTCATAGCTAATGCCCTCCATACCTGGCAACATTCTGGTAAATCTCTTCTGCACCCTCTCTAAAGCCTCCACATCCTTCTGGTAGTGTGACGACCAGAATTGAACACTATACTCCAAGTGTGGCCTAACTAAGGTTCTATACAGCTGCAACATGACTTGCCAATTCTTATACTCAATGCCCCAGCCAATGAAGGCAAGCATGCCGTATGCCTTTTTGACTACCTTCTCCACCTGTGTTGCCCCTTTCAGTGACCTGTGGACCTGTACTCCTAGATCTCTCTGACTTTCAATACTCTTGAGGGTTCTACCATTCACTGTATATTCCCTACCTGCATTAGACCTTCCAAAATGCATTACCTCACATTTGTCCGGATTAAACTCCATCTGCCATCTCTCCGCCCAAGTCTCCAAACAATCTAAATCCTGCTGTACCCTCTGACAGTCCTCATCGCTATCCGCAATTCCACCAACCTTTGTGTCGTCTGCAAACTTACTAATCAGATCAGTTACGTTTTCCTCCAAATCATTTATATATACTACAAACAGCAACGGTCCCAGCACTGATCCCTGTGGAACACCACTGGTCACAGCCCTCCAATTAGAAAAGCATCCTTCCATTGCTACTCTCTGCCTTCTATGACCTGGCCACTTCTGTATCCACCTTGCCAGCTCACCCCTGATCCCGTGTGACTTCACCTTTTGTACTAGTCTACCATGACGGACCTTGTCAAAGGCCTTACTGAAGTCCATATAGACAACATCCACTGCCCTACCTGCATCAATCACCTTTGTGACCTCCTCGAAAAACTCTATCAATTTAGTGAGACACGACCTCCCCTTCACAAAACCATGCTGCCTCTCACTAATACGTCCATTTGCTTCCAAATGGGAGTAGATCCTGTCTCGAAGAATTCTCTCCAGTAATTTCCCTACCACTGAAGTAAGGCTCACCGGCCTGTAGTTCCCTGGATTATCCTTGCTACCCTTCTTAAACAGAGGAACAACATTGACTATTCTCCAGTCCTCCGGGACATCACCTGAAGACAGTGAGGATCCAAAGATTTCTGTCAAGGCCTCAGCAATTTCCTCTCCAGCCTCCTTCAGTATTCTGGGGTAAATCCCATCAGGCCCTGGGGACTTATCTACCTTAATATTTTTTAAGACGCCCAACACCTCGTCTTTTTGGATCTCAATGTGACCCAGGCTATCTACACACCCTTCTCCAGACGCAACACCTACCACTTCCTTCTCTTTGGTGAATACTGATGCAAAGTAATCATTTAGTACCTTGCCCATTTCCTCTGGCTCCACACATATATTCCCTTGCCTATCCTTCAGTGGGCCAACCCTTTCCCTGGCTACCCTCTTGCTTTTTATGTACATGTAAAAAGCCTTGGGATTTTCCTTAACCCTATTTGCCAATGACCTTTCGTGACCCCTTCTAGCCCTCCTGACTCCTTGCTTAAGTTCCTTCCTACTTTCCTTATATTCCACACAGGCTTCGTCTGTTCCCAGCCTTTTAGCCCGAACAAATGCCTCCTTTTTCTTTTTGACGAGGCCTACAATATCTCTCGTTATCCAAGGTTCCCGAAAATTGCCGTATTTATCCTTCTTCCTCATAGGAACATGCCGGTCCTGAATTCCTTTCAACTGACACTTGAAAGCCTCTCACATGTCAGATGGTGATTTGCCCTCAAACATCCGCCCCCAATCTAGGTTCTTCAGTTCCCGCCTAATATTGTCATAATTAGCCTTCCCCCAATTTAACACATTCATCCTAGGACCACACCCTTATCCTTGTCCACCAGCACTTTAAAACTTACTGAATTGTGGTCACTGTTCCTGAAATGCTCCCCTACTGAAATCTCTACTGCCTGGCCAGGCTCATTCCCCAATACCAGGCCCAGTACCGCCCCTTCCCTAGTTGGACTGTCTACATATTGTTTTAAGAAGCCCTCCTGGATGCTCCTTACAAACTCTGCCCCGTCTAAGCCCCTGGCACTAAGTGAGTCCCAGTCAATATTGGGGAAGTTGAAGTCTCCCGTCACCACAACCCTGTTGTTTTTACTCTTTTCCAAAATCTGTCTACCTATCTGCTCCTCTATCTCCCGCTGGCTGTTGGGAGGCCTGTACTAAACCCCCAACATTGTGACTGCACCCTTCTTATTCCTGATATCTACCCATATAGCCTCACTGCCCTCTGAGGTGTCCTCCCGTAGTACAGCTGTGATATTCTCCCTAACCAGTAGCGCAACTCCGCCACCCCTTTTACATCCCCCTCTATCCCGCCTGAAACATCTAAATCCTGGAACGTTTAGCTGCCAATCCTGCCCTTCCCTCAACCAGGTCTCTGTAATAGCAACAACATCATAGTTCCAGGTACTAATCCAAGCTCTAAGTTCATCTGCCTTACCCGTAATACTTCTTGCATTAAAACATATGCACTTCAGGCCACCAGACCCGCTGTGTTCAGCAACTTCTCCCTGTCTGCTCTGCCTCAGAGCCACACTGTCCCTATTCCCTAGTTCTCCCTCAATGCTCTCACCTTCTGACCTATTGCTCCCGTGCCCACCCCCCTGCCATACTAGTTTAAACCCTCCCGTGTGACACTAGTCGGTGGGGGGAGCCGTTCCACTTGCTGGGGGGCTTCGGCGGGGGCCGGGAGGACTGGTGGGGGGTGGTCCAGGAGTGGTGAGGGGGTTTACAGGGGGACACTATCTGGCAGGCCTCCGCAATTCTCCGCTGTGCGCATTCGCGGCCACAGACCCGGTAATTCTCTGTCCGTATCTGCAGGGGGCTTTACGTGGCGCAGCTGCTAGGCCCCACCAGATGGAGCATTGGTGCGCGATAGGTGCCGACCTTTTGGTCGTAAGACTAGACACTTCCTCCGGACATAGCCACAAAATCGGAGAACCCAGCCCTGAGTTTTTCTATTTGATTCCATACATGAACAAATTTTGCTTGTTTGTTATTTCAATTAAACAACGTTTGATCTTCTCAAATGTAACCCAGTAGGGTTGCCTGACGTTTTCCATGTAAAAAATTATCCCAAGTTGAAATAACAATGTTGTTTGGCTGACAGTTTTTGTTCGTGTTCACCTTATTCCTTTTTTTGATACCAAGAAATCTCTGGGCTGTTTCTCTGTTAACCTTTTTGAACCTTAGTTTTCCCCTTAAACGTCAGGAATATTCCGTTTGAATGCTTGGAATAGCAACTCCCGTCCAGTGATTTTATTAATTCCAATTTCAGAAACAATTTGGCTCCGGCTTCGTAGTTTCACATCAGAAACAAAGGCAGGGATTCTCTGCTGTTTGCTGATGGTCCCGCCGCTCCTGCACACGTTTCACAGCGGCGAGGGGTGATTTCAATGGGAATTCTCACTGACAGCGGCAGGAACAGAGAATCCCGTTGCCAGTGAATGGCGCTCCGTCTCCCGCCACCAAGAAACATGCGGCTTGGAAGAGGCTGGAGAATCCAGCCCATAAGTGTTTGCAATCAGTTCGAGGTCATGTCTACATCACCTGTACTCCAACAGTATGGGGTAAATTTTCCAGTCAAACCTTCTGCTAGAATTGTCACGGACAGGACGGAAGATTCAGGCAATAATTTCCAATCTTAGGGCGTGCGCGACTGGATAATCCCGCCCTTTGTCTCGAAAGATAGCAATGGTAATCAATCGCCTGATTGAAAGCCAAATCTCTGAAAGGCAAAGCATTTGTTCTGTTCTTTAATTCTCAAAACTGCTGGCTTCACTCGGAGCTGAACACCACAGCACCTGTTTAATTTAAAAAAAACACTACATTGTGGCTCTGGCCAAGATCCCAATGTGATTAATGTGTCCAATCATATCTGAAAACTTAGAAAGTTAAAATCCAATAATGCCCAATATACATTTAGTAATCTCTGCTGCTTGCTGTTTTATTGGGAGATGGAAAATTCGTGGCACATTGATGGGGCGAGGGATGCGGGGATGAGGGGACGGGGACGGGACATGCGAGGGCAGACCCCGCAGTGCCAAATGGACCCACCATGTAACCTGGTGGACCTGGTTGGGAATGGGGGTACGCACAATGCTAACATGTCAGCCCTTCACTCCCTGCAGACAATGGATATTGGAATTCAACCAGCAATGATGTCCTTCCCACCAGACGGCGCAGCACTCGGGGATGCCCTGCGGCTGAATGAGTCGCCGCTGACTTGAGGAGGAGGAAGCTGCAGCAGCGGAGCGTGCCACAGAGGGACAGGTAACCGCCCTGGATGGAGAGCCAGCCACCCTACAGGCTGATGAGGAGATGTCAAGGAGGCGCCGCATGAGGCCTCGTGTGGTGTCGGCAGCGCCTGTTATTCGAGGACCTACCGGGCCGGGCTTCACGTCGAAAACTCCCGCTGAGCAAGGAGACAGTACGACATATCTGCCAGATCATGGCATATCTGGTACCGCAGGGATATGGGGGAGGTTACCCACTCCCAGTGGCCATCAAGGTGCCCTTAACCTCTACGCCACGGGGTCCTCCCAGGCGCCGAGTGAGAACCTGGCCGTGATCTCACAGGCCTCAATGCACAGGTGCATCCGCGCCGCCATGGAGGCCCTATAGGCCCAGGCAGCTCAATATATCCAGTTCAATGTGGACAGAGCCTACCAGGATGCCTGGGATGCTCTGCATCATTTGACATCCTGCCCACAGTAGCACTTTCCACCTGGGTGATTCCTGCATGCGAGCTGGCCATTCCATCACATGGCCCAATTGAATCACTGGAGTAACAGTGATGGGAATGGTAGGGGGGTTAGGGTGGAGAGCCCAGGCTAGCCCACCCCTCACACTCATCTGACAGAGCAGGTGTTTAATGTGACAATGTATATACAGATTTAATATGACAATGTTTAAGTATAACTAAACTGTGCACTGCACCCGTGCCAAGTTAACTGGTGTCTAACTTTCTGGTCTTACAGGCCCTAAAGATACGTCAGGGTAGGTCCCCAGACGGTACAGCAGGAATGGAAGAGGCTTGTTGTGTTTCCCACTCTGTGACCTGTGACCGGGCCTGGATGGGCCCGGCTGCTGCTCGGGAGTCCCAGGTGGTGTGGTGCCACCCTGTTCTGCCCGCTGCTCACCAAATGTGTCAGGAACAGGAGGGTGGGGGAAGGGGGGGGGGGGCACCCAAGGTTCATCTCCCCTGCAGGAGTCACCGGCAAAGGCCCCATCATCTCCTTCTTCCCTCGGGGTTCCCAATGGAGCCCAGGCTACTCGGGGGACGGGGGTGAAAGCAGAGCTATCCCTGAGGCTCCCCTTATACTTGGTGCTGTCAGTTATGGAGGCCCACTCTAGTCTCAAACATGTTCTGCACGCTCGTGGCCATGGAGCACAGGGAATGTGGAGGATGATGACATCCTCCTGGGACTGCACCATATCACCCATTGACTGTGCCACCGCCTTCTGGGCCTGTGTCACTTTTACCAGTGACTGCGCCATCTCCCTCTGGGACTGGGCCATCTCCCTCTGTGTCTACGTCACATCGGCCAGCGCCTGGCAATGGTGCCAATGTTCCAAGCATGGCCTGCTGTGAGTGGGCCACGCTCAGAAGCGCCGCTGCAATTTTCAGGTGGTTCTCACACATGGTTGCTTGTGAGGCGGCAACACTGCCCTGGGCTTCGGCCAGTGACTGCACAGAATGCCCCAGGCCTTGGACATGCTGATCCATATTTGAAATAATTAGCCCCAAGGCCTCCACCATGGAGGTGTTGGCCTGGGTGGCACGCATGGTGAGCACCACCTCCTACTCCTGCACAAGGTTGGACTCCTCAAACTGCACCCGATTTGGCAGATAAGTTGCACTGTCTCTCTGCTCAGCCGGAGTCTTCGATGGCATGGAGTCTTGGTGGCCGAGTGGGCAGAGGGTGGGGTGCGGGGGTGGGATGGTTGGGTGGGCGCCCATATGGCCGGTGTCACTTTGCAGAACCAGGGGCCAAGGTAGGTGGTCAGTGGGGTGCGTAGCAACATGCCCACGGTAATGGCGGTCCATGCCTGGGCACCGCCCTAGTCCACTGGGGGGGTCAACCTGGCCACTCGGCATGTTCTCCCCATCACCCCCCTTCCCCCGGCCTGGCAGGGTCCTCCACCCAAATCAGCCCAGCCAGTGTCCGGCCCGGCAGCCCACAGTCGCTCCTCTCTGTGTCCTATCTACTCTCCCCCTCATCAGCCATGACGGTTTCACGATTTTTAAAGGCACAAATGAACTGCGCCACCCGGAACCCAACCCATCGGAGGCGGAAAATCGCAGAGGCCCTGGAAAATACCGGGTCGGGCCCCTAATGATATGCAAACTGTGTTTACGATACATGCGTTCCGGTACACATTGATGCCGCTGTCGAGGTGACAGAGAATTGCGATTTGGCTTCAAATCGGCGCCTGTCACGATTTTGGCATCGGAACCGATCCTCCGCCCAATCATGTTTCGCGATTTCAGCGTTGGCCAACAGAGAATCCCGCCCAAGGTCTCTTTGTATGCAGACAACCTCCTACTGTACATTTCTGACCTGGCGGCGAGTTTTGATAGGGTCATGGGGTCCTGGGGTGTTTGGCATTTCTCAGGGTATAAATTGATTATGGGGAAAAGCGAGGTGTTCCCAGTAAGGTCCAGGGGGGCAGGGGAGGAGACTGGGAGAGGTGCCATTCCGGGTGCTGGGGGTGACTTTCCGCTATCACGTGATACAGGTGCAGAGTTGCGGATAGCTGCACAAGTTGGACCTCGCGTTATAGGTGGAGGGTATGAAGGCAGATTTCAAGAGGTGGGGTGTATTGCCCTTGTCTTTGGCAAGGTGTGCACAGATGGTGAAGTTGACGGTGTGGTGTTCGTTGTGTTGCTAATACTCAGGATGGATTCTGGGTGCAGTGTTCACAAAGACCACAAAAAGCTAAGTCAAATAAACAAATCTAAATTTATTACACTACTCATTATATAGTTCGATCACTATTCCGAAAACAAGCAATATTTTAACTAAACTACAATCTACACTATACTAACACCTGTCTTATGTACACTATCTTAAATTGTCCTCTGCTCTGCTCCTGTTCTCTCCCGCCTTCTCTACACACTCTCCCAGAAGCCTGAGAGACATTCCTTTTTATAGCTCTGCTCCCCAGCTCTATCTAGTAGTCGGCTGGAGGATTACATTAACTCTTTATGTGCTAGACATTATACATAATGAGTGGGAGTCATCATTCCCCAATACCAATATCGTAATCGACGATCATGCGGAGAATCCCTTCAGACGCCAAATCGGGGGCAGCGCCAGTTTGACGCCGGTTTTCTATTCGCCACCCCCTGTGAAATGACGTCATCGCATTGCGTGCTGCACACCATTGGAACGGCATTGGCATGTCACCTGAAGCCCCCCAGTGTTCTGAGTTCCTGACTGCATGGGGGACTGTGTCCAGCGCCGCCACAGTCGGCCGGGAGCCGTGCTGCTGGCTGGTGGGGTGGGGGGGCTTCTTCAAGGGCTGGAGGGATTGCTGGGGGCTGGCCAGCGGGGGCACTATTTGGCAGGTCGGGTCACTGCACTGCCAGCGCCATATATTACGGCATGACCGCTGCAGGTCGTCGCCGTGCGGATGCGCAGCCATGGACCCGGCCATCCTCCAGTTGTTTAAATCGTGGGAGGCGGGAGTTTTACCCGGAGAGGCTGCTAGCAGGATCGGTGAGGGTTCGGCGGCAATTTTGGCATCGTAAAATGACACAGTTCCCACGCCGGCGTCGGCAATTAGCCTCAAAAACGGTGAATCCGGCCCGATGTCAACGACGGCGCGGCCCAAGTTTTTGTTTGTATTTCAGAACCTTGCCATCTTTGTTCCTGATTTATTTTTTAGAAAGGTGAATGGGATTATTTTGAAGTTTGTGTGGATTGGGAAGGCCCCACGGGCTAGGAGGTTTTTTTTGAAAAGGGATCGTCGACAGGGATGACGGCTGGCTTTGCCAAGCCTGTTGAATTACTACTGGGCAGCAAACTCAGCAGTGGTTAGGAAATGGGCAGTGGAGGAGGGGTCGGTCTGGGGGCGAGTGGAGGTGGTGCCATGTAGGGAAACAAGTTTGAGGGCACAATTGATGGCACCCCTACCGTTCTCGCCAGTCTGATACTCCGAGAGTCCGGTGAGTGTCTGAAACCAGTGTTCTGTGGAAGGCATGTCTCTGCGGGCGCCAATATGTGACAAGCATTGATTTGCGCCAGCAGTGCTGGATGCGAGGTTCTGGGATGGCGGCAGGTGGTGAAAAAGTACTTCAGGAAATTGTTTATGGTGGAGGGTGAATGCTTCCTCTTCATGTGCAAGGTTATTCATCCAATTTAAGGTGGTGCACAGAGCACACATGAAGGTCTTGACGATGAGCCGGTTCATTTTGGGGGTGAAGGATAGGTCTGGGCGGTGTGCGGGGAGGGGGGGTGGTGGTGCCGGCAAACTATGTGCATCTGTTTTGGGTGTGTCTGAGGTTTAGGGGGTTTTGGAAGGGGTTTTCGGATGCAATGTCTGAAATTCTGGGCATAGAGATGGCTCTGAGTCCAGAGGTGGTGATATCCGGGGTGTCGGACGATCCGGGAGTTCAGGTGGGGAGAGAGACCAAATTTTTGCGTCTGGAAAAAGTCAAGTTCACCATTTGTGGGGTGGAAAAGGGGTTCACCCTGAGCTGAGGTGGAAGCCATTTATCGACTTCTTTAAAGTGAATTGAGGTATCAGCGGGGACGGGGGGTGGGAGTTATGGATGTTTTGCTTTGTTTGGTAGGGGAGAAAAGAAAAAGAAGGATGTAGGCTTGGAGGTCACCGGGGAGTTGAAGGCCGAAGGATGGGGGGGCTATGGGGAGGCCGGGTTGTTAATTTTGTTTCCAGGCGCCGAGGTTTGGCTTTTGTATATTTTGTTTTTATGAAAAATGCTTTCAATAAAAATAGGTCTAAAAAAAAAACTGATGGGGCGGGCACAGGACTTTTATGCTTCCCTGCCAAAGCGGGTGTCTAAGAATTATGAGATGGTAAAAAAGACTATTCTGGGTGCATATGAATTGGTTCCCAAAGCATATGGGCAAAAGGTCTGGACTTTAAGGGGACAGCTAGGACAGACATATGCCGAATTCGAAAGGGTTAAGTAAAACAATTTTGATAAATGGGTATGAGCATTGAGAGTTGCAACTACCTATGAGGCTCTGAGAGGGGTCATTCTCTGAGAGGAATTTAGGAATTCTCTACCTTCTATGATAAGAACCCATGTTGAAGACTAGAGGGTGAAGACTGCAAAACAGGCCGCAATAATGGATGGCAATTATGAGGTAACCCATAAATTTAAACCTAACCAGGTTCGATCCTGGCCCAGGGTCATTATCCGTGTGGAGTTTGCACATTCTTCCCATGTCGCTGTGGGTTTCACCCCTACAACCCAATGCTGTGCAGGATAAGTGAATTGACCACATTAAAATGCCCCCTAAATGGGTTAAAAAGAATTGGGTACTCTAAATTAAAAAAAAAAAAATCACCCCCATAATTCTGAAAAGGATAGGTTGTGGGAGAGTGAAAGGAAGGCATGTAGCCAAGGTAAGGAATAGATAGCTGGGAATGCGCCGAGATCGCCTCCTCAGACCAGAAAAGAAGGAATGTGGTTGGAGGTGAGAATTGGAAGCCTAGGTGTTAACATTGCAAGAAAATGGGACATGTTTGGTCAGCCTTTGGAAGATGCAATGGGACTTGTGGGAGTTCATCAGGAGAATTCCTGAAAAGGAACACAAGTGGAGAATACGGTAGGGCAGACTGTAGCTTTAACTGGACTTCGGAGACCTGAGGTAAATACTGCTGTGGAACTAGTGTCATGAATGGAGTAGAGGAGAGATTTGCAGGGATTTTGTCTCAGGGGAAGATGATCCAATTTTCTTCAACTAATGTAGCCAAACCCAAAGCTATTTTAAGGGACACAGAGGCTCAAACTCTCTTACTGGATTTGATATTCCCTCCAGAGAACTCAATGAAAGCTAAGGCATTAGTGAAGTGGAGATTATATCCCAGTTCCATTATATAAAGTACAATTGGAGCATGATTTAATGTCAGGCCTATTAGTTGTCAGTGTGGTTAAGAAATTCTGAGTCGACAAGAGTAGACAAAGCTTTGGGGAATGATTTGGTGGGAGTGAAGGTGATAGCTTCACGCATGATTACAGAGAGTCAGATGGAAAATAAGGAGACAGAACAGTTGCAGTAATAATTTACAAAGATTTTTCCTCAATATTCGAGACCTTAGGGTGCCACATAAACATGTGAAAGAAATACTGTCATAGGGAGGAGAATGGAAAGGGACAAGTGTGTCAGGTGGTACAAGCAGTAGAAGAAGGCAGCAATGGAAAGAGTGAGGTAGAAGAAGAGGGAGACAGTCCACAGAATTACCCTCTGGTAGTAAAATTAACAAATACAGACATCTCAGGACAATTAGATGCCCAGTTTGCCTACTTAGAAAGACAGTGGACTTCCGGTGGCGGCCATGGTGTGAATGGTGGCACATTTGGCAGCTCCCACTCGAGGCTGTTTTTTTCGGACCTTTTCCTCATTTGGAGGGCGGATGTGTGGCTGAAAAAGGTGTAGGACACGTCTGAGGTAAGTCTGATTCCACTGGTGGGACTGGTGGATGTACCCAAGGACCTGTAGTGGGTCATAGAATCAGAGAATGTACAGTGCAGAAGGAGTCCATTCGGCCCATCTAGTCTACATCGGCCCTTGTAAAGAGCACTGAAGGTAACTTGCTATTTCTGATAGGTAAAAGGATCATTGATTCAGCCATTTTGTTATAAACATTAAAGCCCAGTTCAAAAATCATTTTAAAATGGATCCCATCATAGCACTGCAAATATGATCAAACATAACCTCAGTTTGCAAAAGCACATATCTTGCAGAAATAAAAGGACAGTATTTGAAACATTTGCAGTCGAACTAGAAGCAAATGCAACATTTCTACTGAGGGTCCAATTGACATGATAGTTCATATGAACTCTCCATTGTTCAAAAGAAAGGAATTGCAGACTTCAGCACATACCAGTTCAATGATAAGAGCTGAGTTTGCATTCCAATTCACATTTAAGTATTCCACATGCAACATTTATATTAACTTTAAAGTTCAACGAGATAATGTTGCACATTGAAGACTGCAACCCAATCATCAAATCAAATGTATTTGGAAACTCACCCAAACCAATCAGCATGTTACAGGGGTAGAAACAGATTGACTCAGATTAATAACAAATTCCTTAAAAAATAGAGGTGATGCAGCCATTTTTCATTCTGGAATCACTCTATACTATATGCTTGACTATCTACTATCTTTATTTCGTATTTCTACTCTACCTCTAAGTCTGGCAAGCTGTTTTGCTTTTAGCAAGAAACCATTACTGTATTTTGAAAGTTTAAGTCGTTTGTAAGCTACTCAGTTTAATTATCTCGGTAAAGCCTTCTGCAGGGGCTTTCTTGAGAACATTTGATTTGTAACCACAAGAAGATTTCAAACTCTCAATTATAATCAATAGACACCCAATAAAGATTTCATTTCGCATCTGAGACAAGTAGTGCAAATTTCTACTTAGTTAGGTGTATTCGAGACTACACTTAACCACAGGTAGATTTCATCAAGCACCCTACTCAAGCCTACACCTTTACTCTATCCCCATAACCCAGTAACCCCACCTAATCATTTTGGACACTAAGGGGCAACTTAGCATGGCCAATCCACCGACCCTGCACATCTTTGCATTGTGGGAGGAAACCTGAGCACCCGGAGGGAAACCACGCAGACACGGGGAGAATGTGCAGACTCCGCACAGACAGTGACCCAAGCCGGGAATCGAACCTGGGACCCTGGGGCTGTGAAGCAACAGTGCTACCACTGTGCTACGGGCAGCAATGGGCAGCACGGTAGCATAGTAGTTAGCACAGTTGCTTCACAGCTCGAGGGTCCCAGGTTCGATTCCCAGCTGGGTCACTGCCTCTATGGAGTATGCACATTCTCCCCGTGTCTGCGTGGGTTTCCTCCGGGTGCTCCGATTTCCTCCCACAGTCCAAAGATGTGCAGGTTAGGTGGATTGGCAATGCTAAATTGCCCATAGTGTCCAAAGAATGTTAAGTGGGGGTTACTGGGTTACGGGAATAAGGTAGATACGTGGTCTTCAGTAGGGTGCTCTTTGTAAGGGCTGGTGCAGACTCGGTGGGCCAAATGGCCTCCTTCTGCACTGTAGATTCTATGATTCTGTGATTCTACCATCAAGAAGGTGGGAGCAGCTTGGCAGGAGAATCTTCGTGCGCAACAGCTTAAGGTGGTGGAGGGTACAGAGCCTGCATTGCCTATCCAATGTTTGATGGACCAACCGGTGGACTTCGTAAATGAGAAGTTCAGTCAGTTGAGAACAGAGGCCCAGCGGACCTAGTCAAGGCTGTAGACCTGCTGAAGTCGGGAATCGACCGAGTGGAGCAGAGGCTGGAGTCCCAGGGTCAGGCCCTCCGGAAAATGAAGGAAGCAGTGGGGAGCACGAGGCACAGTTGGCTTTGTTGGCGGGCGAGGAAAGTAATGTGGGAGACCCAGAAGCGGCTGCAGGAGAAGGTAGAGGACCTTGAGAACTGCTCCCAGAATGTGGGCAGAATGCTGGAAAAGCTGATGGGAGAGGGGGCTTTTGACCGCCCCTGGAGGTCGACTGAGCGCACGGGGCACTGATGAGGAGGCCACAGGCGAACGAGCCGCTGAGGGCAATGGCGGTGCGTCTTCACCGGTTCCTAGATCAGGAAAAGATCCTGAGCTGGGTGAGGCAGAAGAGGAGATGCACCTAGGAGGGGAGTGAGTTGCGAGTGTATCAGGACCTGGGCCCGGATTTAGCGAAGAGGAGGACCGGTTTAATTGGATGAAGGCTGCCTTATTTAAAAGGGGGGTGAAGTTTGGAATGCTGCACCCAGCCTTCCTCTGGGTGATCTTTAATAATAAAGAGCACTATTGTGGAACCAGAGGAGGCGATGGAGGTTTTGAAGGACAATGGACTGGCAAGTGAAGGAGGACATTGAACTGTGGAGGAGGGGTGTGGAGAGGAATGTGGTTTCTTTTGTCCTGTTCTTTGGTAATTTTTGTATTATTTGTTCGGTGGGTGGTTGGGGAACACTTCTCCGAGATGTTTTGAGGTGAGTGCACCTTTTTGACTGTTGGGGGTTCTTTTGTTTTTTTCTTGTTGTTTATTGTTGCACTTTTGTGAGGGAAGCGAGCTGGAGGAGGGGGTGAATCAGTGGGGGGTAAGAGGCAGTGGCGCCTTGCCAGGGGCTGTCAGCCTGGCTGGGCGGGTTAGTTAAGGGGAGCGCAGTGGGGGGTGATCAGGTGGGCAGTGTAGCAGTGGGGGACAGGATTGTTGTTTTGTTTAGTTTTCTCGTTGCCTTTTCACACATCATCTGAACTTGAATGTGGGCTATGAACTCAATTTCTTCCCCTTTCCTAATTAACTTAACCTTATGTTATGTGAGGGTACCTTTAAGACATGGATGTTTAAGCAATGTACCTTGAAGAAAACTGTGATGTCAGAGAGTGGGTGGAGCTGAGGTCAGGTCAGCCATTTTGCAGTTTGGTTTTGCAGTTTGAAAAGTGTCTGGCTGGTTTTGCTGAGAGCAGCTAAAAAGTGCCTGGCTGATTTTGCTGAGAGCAGTTTAAAGGTAGAAAGCCAGTTTGAGACAGCAGCTTGAGAAGTTCTGGTTTGCTGTGATCTGCTTGAAGGGAGAAAGCCAGGTTTGAGAAATAAGCTTGGGTGTGTCTGTGTGTTTCCAGAGAGCTGGAGGAAGAAAGCAAGGTGCTGGAGTTGAAGTCAACCAAGCCAATATATCTCTGCCATTCTACAGAAAATATATATATATCCTTTAACCTGATGTGGTACTGTTTAAAGGTGTTAAGTCTCTTGGAAGTTTGAAGGAACATTTTAAGGCAGTATTTACTGTTGCAATATTTTCTGAGTTATCTTTGAAGTAAGGGGTGTTAAGAGATCCAATGTTTATTTAAGATGTTAAATTGAGTTCATGGAATAAACAGTGTTTTGTGTTTAAAAACCCATGTGTCCATAATTATAATTCCACACCTAGGGAAAAAGCCGTGTGCTAGGAAAAGCAACAAATACATTAAAGGGAGAGGTTGGTTGAACTCCATGATACATTTTGTGGTACTGAAAAGGCCTCGTCCATAACACTAACTTGTGATGAGATGGGATTTGTTTCCTATTCCTAATTCCCCTTGCAACGTCATTATAACTGAAATTATTTTGTTCCATTTCAGTAAATTTTCAATGCCAGATTTTATAGGGAATGGGTTTCCCATCCTTTGTTGATTCAAAATCTCAGTCCCATTCTCAACTAAATAAATTACCATCTGCAACAATGTCCCTTATCTGGGAGATGTGACAAACAGAATGGGCGAGATTCTCCGTTTGAGAGTCTAAGGATGGGAATCGGGCATCGGGGCAAAATTTGGACTCCCACAGGGACCCCTGTAATTGTGAGAAACCCACGGGAACCCCTATGATAGGGGATCATCCCACAGGGACCCCTGAAGATGGGAAACCCCCCACAGGGACCCATTGCCTAAAGGGATCCCCCCCCCCGCCCCACAGAACCCTCCCCACTCCTCTCCCCCACCCCTCAGAAAAGAGACCCCTTTCTGGAAGCTCAGTGAGAAGGGGCGAGAAACTGACATCACCTCTTTTGCATTCACTTTAATCTCATTAGCGAGATTAAAGTCAAATGCAGCAGCAGCCCGGGAGTCCCCCCCCCCACCCCCTCACTCTCCAACCCCCCCAACCTCCCAGCCCCCACCCCCTCACCCTCCACCCACCCCCCTCACCCCCACATACACAAAATGATTTAACACTAAGTAAACAAACTAAATCCAATCTTCTCTTGCAGCTCAGTGGTTGGTATCTCCACGTCCGATGAACCTTGGATCTCCCACAAATGTGTCAGCTGAAAATGGGCCACACGTGCACGGATCAGACACACGGGCATGGGCCTAACCGATGTTAAAGAAATTTGGGCTGGGATTCTCCGTCCCGCCAGCCCCGTTGTCCGGCGCTCTCGCCCCCGCCAGCAGCAGGATTCTCCGTTCCCACAGCCGGCCAATGGGGTTTCCTATTGTGGCCACCCCCATGCCGTCGGGAAACCTGTGGGTGTGGGTGCATTGCCAGCAAAGCGGAGGATTCCACCGATGGAGAATCCCGCAGCAGAACTGTGCATGCGTGGCCCTTTCCCGACCGCTGCACGCACGGTTCAAATTACCAACAAAAACATTCCAACCGAGCATGTGCAGCCCTTTCTTGATTGATGCATGCACAGAAGATCCCAGGTTCTTTGGGAATTGGAGATGCCAATCACAGAGATGAAGACAAAGGCATTTGTGCGCCTGCGCAAAAACACGAAAAGGGCATAAAAGCATTGAGGGAAGCAGGGAGAAGTTGAAAGAGAAGAGAGGGAGAAGTAAAACAAAATAAAACTCCCAGTAAGGGAAGAAGGCAGAGCGAAGAAACCAAAACCAATACTGTTCAGAAAAGGAGGAAAACCCTTTTTAACAAAGACAGTAGGTTTGAATTCTCTACAGAAACAGGTATTACTTTGAAAACATCAAGTGATCTGGAGACATTCTTCAGAGAGAGAGATATACAGCTTCTTGTTTGAATGCAGCTCTCCAACTGAAAGCGAAACTGAAACACAGAGCCAAAAAGAGCTTCTAGCTCAAAACGAAAGTAGAAAACAAAATCACACTCCAGCTCCACCCACACAATGACATCACTGCAGCCATTTGATGAAACACACTTTTCTTCAAGGGACATTCACATGACACCTGCCCCCAAGAAAAAATAATAGACCATCAACTTCAAGATGGTTTCATTTTTCACCTTTTCACTTTCCTTTAAGAAATATTGACAGTAAATATACGTTTTTATTTCCCAAAACAAAACACACAAACATTTATAACAACAAAGTCCATTTTAGTTCTTCTTCCTCCAACTAGAATCCCTCTTGATTGTCAGCCTCTTTGGAAAAGCAGGTCTCTGCACGATCCATCCATTTTTCTGCACCTTGGCATTTCTCTTTGAGGTCAGCTACTTTAGTTCAATCCGATCACAGAACCCCTTGTAATTCTCCAACACAGGAGCATTGGTTAACACAGCTTTCAGGTAGTCAATTGCCTGTTGACACTCTGCCATCCACTGAAATTTGCTACGCTTCTTGAGCAAGTCCATCAGTGGAGCGACCACACTGCTAGCATTCGGCATAAATTTCCGGTAAAATCCACTCATGCCAAGAAATCGCATTATTTCCCTTCATCTCGAGGGTATTGGAAACTCTTCAATAACTTATGTTTTCACATCCCGTGGGACCATTCGACCCTGTCCGATTGTATGGCCAAGGAAAGTGACTTGGGCTTTTCCAAATTCACTTTTGGCTAGGTTTACCACCAAACCCGCCTCCGGAAGTCAATGAAATAACTCCATCAGATGCTTCAAATGTTCTTTCCATGTCTGACTGAAAATTACCAGATCGTCGATGTATACCGCACAATTGGGTAATCCGGAAACGACTTTGTTGGTTAACCGATGAAATATGGCTGGGGTGTTTTTAATGCCAAATGGCATAACTTTGAATTGGTATATACCATCTGGAGTCACAAAAGCTGAAATCTCCTTCGCCCTTTCGGATAACGGTACCTGCCAGTAACAAAGAACAAAGAAAGTAAATTGAAGTAAATCCAGTTTGGAAATAAAAACTGATTGTCCCACCTTCTCAATGCAATCCTCCAAACATGGGATAAGATAAGAGTCCGTTCTTGTAACTGCATTAATCTTTCTATAGTCCACACACAACCGTTGGGTACTGTCCGGTTTCGGTACCATCACTATGGGTGAGCTCCATTGGCTGCAGCCCACTTCAATTATGCCATTTTTAAGCATAGTATCATTTTCCTTGTTAGCCTGTGCCAATTTTAAAGGTCTATATGGATGTTGTTTAATTGGAATAGCATTTCCCACACCTACATCATGTATAGACATTGTAGTACTTCCCAACTTATCTCCACAAACTTGCCCATGTGATATTAATAACTCTTTCAGGTCATTCCATTTTACCTCTGGAAGGTAACTCAACAAATTAGCCCAATGTTTAAGAACATCCTCGTTTTCCAATTTAATTTGAGGGATGCCAAATGGATTTGGTGCATCACTTTGAGCTAGAATCATTAAAACCTCCTCTTTTGCTCTCCTTCCCTTTCAAAGTATTTTTAAAGCATATTCACAAGACACACTCGGTGAATTTTCCTTCTATCCGGCGTTCTTACCACATAATTCACCTCACTTAATTTCCTTTCAATCTGAAAAGGTCCTCAAAACCTTGCTTTTAAAGGTTCAACTACCATTGGTAACAATACTAAAATGTTATCTCCACTGGCAAAACTACAAACTTTTGCTTTCTAGTACGAAGCCTTACAACACCAGGTTAAAGTCCAACAGGTTTGTTTCGATGTCACTAGCTTTCGGAGCGCTGCTCCTTCCTCAGGTGAATGAAGAGGTCTGTTCCAGAAACACATATATAGACAAATTCAAAGATGCCAAACAATGCTTGGAATGCGAGCATTAGCAGGTGATTAAATCTTTACAGATCCAGAGATGGGGTAACCCCAGGTTAAAGAGGTGTGAATTGTCTCAAGCCAGGACAGTTGGTAGGATTTCGCAGGCCAGATGGTGGGGGATGAATGTAATGTGACATGAATCCCAGGTCCCGGTTGAGGCCGCACTCATGTGTGCGGAACTTGGCTATAAGTTTCTGCTCGGCGATTCTGCGTTGTCGCGGGTCCTGAAGGCCGGCTTGGAGAATGCTTACCCGGAGATCAGAGGCTGAATGCCCTTGACTGCTGAAGTGTTCCCCGACTGGAAGGGAACATTCCTGCCTGGTGATTGTTGCGCGATGTCCGTTCATTCGTTGTCGCAGCGTCTGCATGGTCTCGCCAATGTACCACGCTTCGGGACATCCTTTCCTGCAGCGTATGAGGTAGACAACGTTGGCCGAGTCGCACGAGTATGTACCGCGTACCTGGTGGGTGGTGTTCTCACGTGTAATAGTGGCATCCATGTCGATGATCTGGCACGTCTTGCAGAGATTACCATGACAGGGTTGTGTGGTGTCGTGGTCACTGCTCTGAAGACTGGGTAGTTTGCTGTGACCACGACACCACACAACCCTGTCCTCAACCGAGACCTGGGATTCATGGAATGACCTGAAAGAGTTATTAATATCACATGGGCAAGTTTGTGGAGATAAGTTGGGAAGTACTACAATGTCTATACATGATGTAGGTGTGGGAAATGCTATTCCAATTAAACAACATCCATATAGACCTTTAAAATTGGCACAGGCTAACAAGGAAAATGATACTATGCTTAAAAATGGCATAATTGAAGTGGGCTGCAGCCAATGGAGCTCACCCATAGTGATTGTACCGAAACCGGACAGTACCCAACGGTTGTGTGTGGACTATAGAAAGATTAATGCAGTTACAAGAACGGACTCTTATCTTATCCCATGTTTGGAGGATTGCATTGAGAAGGTGGGACAATCAGTTTTTATTTCCAAACTGGATTTACTTCAAGGTTACTGGCAGGTACCGTTATCCGAAAGGGCGAAGGAGATTTCAGCTTTTGTGACTCCAGATGGTATATACCAATTCAAAGTTATGCCATTTGGCATTAAAAACACCCCAGCCATATTTCATCGGTTAACCAACAAAGTCGTTTCCGGATTACCCAATTGTGCGGTATACATCGACGATCTGGTAATATTCAGTCAGACATGGAAAGAACATTTGAAGCATCTGATGGAGTTATTTCATTGACTTCCGGAGGCGGGTTTGGTGGTAAACCTAGCCAAAAGTGAATTTGGAAAAGCCCAAGTCACTTTCCTTGGCCATACAATCGGACAGGGTCGAATGGTCCCACGGGATGTGAAAACATAAGTTATTGAAGAGTTTCCAATACCCTCGAGATGAAGGGAAATAATGCGATTTCTTGGCATGAGTGGATTTTACCGGAAATTTATGCCGAATGCTAGCAGTGTGGTCGCTCCACTGATGGACTTGCTCAAGAAGCGTAGCAAATTTCAGTGGACGGCAGAGTGTCAACAGGCAATTGACTACCTGAAAGCTGTGTTAACCAATGCTCCTGTGTTGGAGAATTACAAGGGGTTCTGTGATCGGATTGAACTAAAGTAGCTGACCTCAAAGAGAAATGCCAAGGTGCAGAAAAATGGATGGATCGTGCAGAGACCTGCTTTTCCAAAGAGGCTGACAATCAAGAGGGATTCTAGTTGGAGGAAGAAGAACTAAAATGGACTTTGTTGTTATAAATGTTTGTGTGTTTTGTTTTGGGAAATAAAAACGTATATTTACTGTCAATATTTCTTAAAGGAAAGTGAAAAGGTGAAAAATGAAACCATCTTGAAGTTGATGGTCTATTATTTTTTCTTGGGGGCAGGTGTCATGTGAATGTCCCTTGAAGAAAAGTGTGTTTCATCAAATGGCTGCAGTGATGTCATTGTGTGGGTGGAGCTGGAGTGTGATTTTGTTTTCTACTTTCGTTTTGAGCTAGAAGCTCTTTTTGGCTCTGTGTTTCAGTTTCGCTTTCAGTTGGAGAGCTGCATTCAAACAAGAAGCTGTATATCTCTCTCTCTGAAGAATGTCTCCAGATCACTTGATGTTTTCAAAGTAATACCTGTTTCTGTAGAGAATTCAAACCTATTGTCTTTGTTAAAAAGGGTTTTCCTCCTTTTCTGAACAGTATTGGTTTTGGTTTCTTCGCTCTGACTTCTTCCCTTACTGGGAGTTTTATTTTGTTTTACTTCTCCCTCTCTTCTCTTTCAACTTCTCCCTGCTTCCCTCAATGCTTTTATGCCCTTTTCGTGTTTTTGCGCAGGCGCACAAATGCCTTTGTCTTCATCTCTGTGATTGGCATCTCCAATTCCCAAAGAACCTGGGATCTTCTGTGCATGCATCAATCAAGAAAGGGCTGCACATGCTCGGTTGGAATGTTTTTGTTGGTAATTTGAACCGTGCGTGCAGCGGTCGGGAAAGGGCCACGCATGCACAGTTCTGCTGCGGGATTCTCCATCGGCGGAATCCTCCGCTTTGCTGGCAATGCACCCACACCCACGGGTTTCCCGACGGCATGGGGGTGGCCACAATAGGAAACCCCATTGGCCGGCTGTGGGAACGGAGAATCCTGCTGCTGGCGGGGGCGAGAGCGCCGGACAACGGGGCTGGCGGGACGGAGAATCCCAGCCCAAATTTCTTTAACATCGGTTAGGCCCATGCCCGTGTGTCTGATCCGTGCACGTGTGGCCCATTTTCAGCTGACACATTTGTGGGAGATCCAAGGTTCATCGGACGTGGAGATACCAACCACTGAGCTGCAAGAGAAGATTGGATTTAGTTTGTTTACTTAGTGTTAAATCATTTTGTGTATGTGGGGGTGAGGGGGGTGGGTGGAGGGTGAGGGGGTGGGGGCTGGGAGGTTGGGGGGGTTGGAGAGTGAGGGGGTGGGGGGGGGGACTCCCGGGCTGCTGCTGCATTTGACTTTAATCTCGCTAATGAGATTAAAGTGAATGCAAAAGAGGTGATGTCAGTTTCTCGCCCCTTCTCACTGAGCTTCCAGAAAGGGGTCTCTTTTCTGAGGGGTGGGGGAGAGGAGTGGGGAGGGTTCTGTGGGGCGGGGGGGGGGGGGATCCCTTTAGGCAATGGGTCCCTGTGGGGGGTTTCCCATCTTCAGGGGTCCCTGTGGGATGATCCCCTATCATAGGGGTTCCTGTGGGTTTCTCACAATTACAGGGGTCCCTGTGGGAGTCCAAATTTTGCCCCGATGCCCGATTCCCATCCTTAGACTCTCAAACGGAGAATCTCGCCCATTCTGTTTGTCACATCTCCCAGATAAGGGACATTGTTGCAGATGGTAATTTATTTAGTTGAGAATGGGACTGAGATTTTGAATCAACAAAGGATGGGAAACCCATTCCCTATAAAATCTGGCATTGAAAATTTACTGAAATGGAACAAAATAATTTCAGTTATAATGACGTTGCAAGGGGAATTAGGAATAGGAAACAAATCCCATCTCATCACAAGTTAGTGTTATGGACGAGGCCTTTTCAGTACCACAAAATGTATCATGGAGTTCAACCAACCTCTCCCTTTAATGTATTTGTTGCTTTTCCTAGCACACGGCTTTTTCCCTAGGTGTGGAATTACAATTATGGACACATGGGTTTTTAAACACAAAACACTGTTTATTCCATGAACTCAATTTAACATCTTAAATAAACATTGGATCTCTTAACACCCCTTACTTCAAAGATAACTCAGAAAATATTGCAACAGTAAATACTGCCTTAAAATGTTCCTTCAAACTTCCAAGAGACTTAACACCTTTAAACAGTACCACATCAGGTTAAAGGATATATATATATTTTCTGTAGAATGGCAGAGATATATTGGCTTGGTTGACTTCAACTCCAGCACCTTGCTTTCTTCCTCCAGCTCTCTGGAAACACACAGACACACCCAAGCTTATTTCTCAAACCTGGCTTTCTCCCTTCAAGCAGATCACAGCAAACCAGAACTTCTCAAGCTGCTGTCTCAAACTGGCTTTCTACCTTTAAACTGCTCTCAGCAAAATCAGCCAGGCACTTTTTAGCTGCTCTCAGCAAAACCAGCCAGACACTTTTCAAACTGCAAAACCAAACTGCAAAATGGCTGACCTGACCTCAGCTCCACCCACTCTCTGACATCACAGTTTTCTTCAAGGTACATTGCTTAAACATCCATGTCTTAAAGGTACCCTCACATAACATAAGGTTAAGTTAATTAGGAAAGGGGAAGAAATTGAGTTCATAGCCCACATTCAAGTTCAGATGATGTGTGAAAAGGCAACGAGAAAACTAAACAAAACAACAATCCTGTCCCCCACTGCTACACTGCCCACCTGATCACCCCCCACTGCGCTCCCCTTAACTAACCCACCCAGCCAGGCTGACAGCCCCTGGCAAGGCGCCACTGCCTCTTACCCCCCACTGATTCACCCCCTCCTCCAGCTCGCTTCCCTCACAAAAGTGCAACAATAAACAACAAGAAAAAAACAAAAGAACCCCCAACAGTCAAAAAGGTGCACTCACCTCAAAACATCTCGGAGAAGTGTTCCCCAACCACCCACCGAACAAATAATACAAAAATTACCAAAGAACAGGACAAAAGAAACCACATTCCTCTCCACACCCCTCCTCCACAGTTCAATGTCCTCCTTCACTTGCCAGTCCATTGTCCCTCAAAACCTCCATCGCCTCCTCTGGTTCCACAATAGTGCTCTTTATTATTAAAGATCACCCAGAGGAAGGCTGGGTGCAGCATTCCAAACTTCACCCCCCTTTTAAATAAGGCAGCCTTCATCCAATTAAACCGGTCCTCCTCTTCGCTAAATCCGGGCCCAGGTCCTGATACACTCGCAACTCACTCCCCTCCTAGGTGCATCTCCTCTTCTGCCTCACCCAGCTCAGGATCTTTTCCTTATCTAGGAACCGGTGAAGACGCACCGCCATTGCCCTCAGCGGCTCATTCGCCTGTGGCCTCCTCATCAGTGCCCCGTGCGCTCAGTCGACCTCCAGGGGCGGTCAAAAGCCCCCTCTCCCATCAGCTTTTCCAGCATTCTGCCCACATTCTGGGAGCAGTTCTCAAGGTCCTCTACCTTCTCCTGCAGCCGCTTCTGGGTCTCCCACATTACTTTCCTCGCCCGCCAACAAAGCCAACTGCGCCTCGTGCTCCCCACAGCCTCCTTCATTTTCCGGAGGGCCTGACCCTGGGACTCCAGCCTCTGCTCCACTCGGTCGATTCCCGACTTCAGCAGGTCTACAGCCTTGACTAGGTCCGCTGGGCCTCTGTTCTCAACTGACTGAACTTCTCATTTACGAAGTCCACCGGTTGGTCCATCAAACATTGGATAGGCAATGCAGGCTCTGTACCCTCCACCACCTTAAGCTGTTGCGCACGAAGATTCTCCTGCCAAGCTGCTCCCACCTTCTTGATGGTAGAATCACAGAATCATAGAATCTACAGTGCAGAAGGAGGCCATTTGGCCCACCGAGTCTGCACCAGCCCTTACAAAGAGCACCCTACTGAAGACCACGTATCTACCTTATTCCCGTAACCCAGTAACCCCCACTTAACATTCTTTGGACACTATGGGCAATTTAGCATTGCCAATCCACCTAACCTGCACATCTTTGGACTGTGGGAGGAAATCGGAGCACCCGGAGGAAACCCACGCAGACACGGGGAGAATGTGCATACTCCATAGAGGCAGTGACCCAGCTGGGAATCGAACCTGGGACCCTTGAGCTGTGAAGCAACTGTGCTAACTACTATGCTACCGTGCTGCCCATTGCTGCCCGTAGCACAGTGGTAGCACTGTTGCTTCACAGCCCCAGGGTCCCAGGTTCGATTCCCGGCTTGGGTCACTGTCTGTGCGGAGTCTGCACATTCTCCCCGTGTCTGCGTGGTTTCCCTCCGGGTGCTCAGGTTTCCTCCCACAATGCAAAGATGTGCAGGGTCGGTGGATTGGCCATGCTAAGTTGCCCCTTAGTGTCCAAAATGATTAGGTGGGGTTACTGGGTTATGGGGATAGAGTAAAGGTGTAGGCTTGAGTAGGGTGCTTGATGAAATCTACCTGTGGTTAAGTGTAGTCTCGAATACACCTAACTAAGTAGAAATTTGCACTACTTGTCTCAGATGCGAAATGAAATCTTTATTGGGTGTCTATTGATTATAATTGAGAGTTTGAAATCTTCTTGTGGTTACAAATCAAATGTTCTCAAGAAAGCCCCTGCAGAAGGCTTTACCGAGATAATTAAACTGAGTAGCTTACAAACGACTTAAACTTTCAAAATACAGTAATGGTTTCTTGCTAAAAGCAAAACAGCTTGCCAGACTTAGAGGTAGAGTAGAAATACGAAATAAAGATAGTAGATAGTCAAGCATATAGTATAGAGTGATTCCAGAATGAAAAATGGCTGCATCACCTCTATTTTTTAAGGAATTTGTTATTAATCTGAGTCAATCTGTTTCTACCCCTGTAACATGCTGATTGGTTTGGGTGAGTTTCCAAATACATTTGATTTGATGATTGGGTTGCAGTCTTCAATGTGCAACATTATCTCGTTGAACTTTAAAGTTAATATAAATGTTGCATGTGGAATACTTAAATGTGTATTGGAATGCAAACTCAGCTCTTATCATTGAACTGGTATGTGCTGAAGTCTGCAATTCCTTTCTTTTGAACAATGGAGAGTTCATATGAACTATCATGTCAATTGGACCGGTAGGTCCTCGAATAACAGGCGCTGCCGACACCACACGAGGCCTCATGCGGCGCCTCCTTGACATCTCCTCATCAGCCTGTAGGGTGGCTGGCTATCCATCCAGGGCGGTTGCCACCTGTCCCTCTGTGGCACGCTCCGCTACTGCAGCTTCCTCCTCCTCAAGTCAGCGGCAACTCATTCAGCCGCAGGGCATCCCCGAGTGCTGCGCCGTCTGGTGGGAAGGACATCATTGCTGGTTGAATTCCAATATCCATTGTCTGCAGGGAGTGAAGGGCTGACATGTTAGCATTGTGCGTACCCCCATTCCCAACCAGGTCCACCAGGTTACATGGTGGGTCCATTTGGCACTGCGGGGTCTGCCCTCGCATGTCCCGTCCCCGTCCCCTCATCCCCGCATCCCTCGCCCCATCAATGTGCCACAAATTTTCCATCTCCCAATAAAACAGCAAGCAGCAGAGATTATTAAATGTATATTGGGCATTATTGGATTTTAACTTTCTAAGTTTTCAGATATGATTGGACACATTAATCACATTGGGATCTTGGCCAGAGCCACAATGTAGTGTTTTTTTTTAATTAAACAGGTGCTGTGGTGTTCAGCTCCGAGTGAAGCCAGCAGTTTTGAGAATTAAAGAACAGAACAAATGCTTTGCCTTTCAGAGATTTGGCTTTCAATCAGGCGATTGATTACCATTGCTATCTTTCGAGACAAAGGGCGGGATTATCCAGTCGCGCACGCCCTAAGATTATTGCCTGAATCTTCCGTCCTGTCCGTGACAATTCTAGCAGAAGGTTTGACTGGAAAATTTACCCCATACTGTTGGAGTACAGGTGATGTAGACATGACCTCGAACTGATTGCAAACACTTATGGGCTGGATTCTCCAGCCTCTTTCAAGCCGCATGTTTCTTGGTGGCGGGAGACGGAGCGCCATTCACTGGCAACGGGATTCTCTGTTCCTGCCGCTGTCAGTGAGAATTCCCATTGAAATCACCCCTCGCCGCTGTGAAACGTGTGCAGGAGCGGCGGGACCATCAGCAAACAGCAGAGAATCCCTGCCTTTGTTTCTGATGTGAAACTACGAAGCCGGAGCCAAATTGTTTCTGAAATTGGAATTAATAAAATCACTGGACGGGAGTTGCTATTCCAAGCATTCAAACGGAATATTCCTGACGTTTAAGGGGAAAACTAAGGTTCAAAAAGGTTAACAGAGAAACAGCCCAGAGATTTCTTGGTATCAAAAAAAGGAATAAGGTGAACACGAACAAAAACTGTCAGCCAAACAACATTGTTATTTCAACTTGGGATAATTTTTTACATGGAAAACGTCAGGCAACCCTACTGGGTTACATTTGAGAAGATCAAACGTTGTTTAATTGAAATAACAAACAAGCAAAATTTGTTCATGTATGGAATCAAATAGAAAAACTCAGGGCTGGGTTCTCCGATTTTGTGGCTATGTCCGGAGGAAGTGTCTAGTCTTACGACCAAAAGGTCGGCACCTATCGCGCACCAATGCTCCATCTGGTGGGGCCTAGCAGCTGCGCCACGTAAAGCCCCCTGCAGATACGGACAGAGAATTACCGGGTCTGTGGCCGCGAATGCGCACAGCGGAGAATTGCGGAGGCCTGCCAGATAGTGTCCCCCTGTAAACCCCCTCACCACTCCTGGACCACCCCCCACCAGTCCTCCCGGCCCCCGCCGAAACCCCCCAGCAAGTGGAACGGCTCCCCCCACCGACTAGTGTCACACGGGAGGGTTTAAACTAGTATGGCAGGGGGGTGGGCACGGTAGCAATAGGTCAGAAGGTGAGAGCATTGAGGGAGAACTAGGGAATAGGGACAGTGTGGCTCTGAGGCAGAGCAGACAGGGAGAAGTTGCTGAACACAGCGGGTCTGGTGGCCTGAAGTGCATATGTTTTAATGCAAGAAGTATTACGGGTAAGGCAGATGAACTTAGAGCTTGGATTAGTACCTGGAACTATGATGTTGTTGCCATTACAGAGACCTGGTTGAGGGAAGGGCAGGATTGGCAGCTAAACGTTCCAGGATTTAGATGTTTCAGGCGGGATAGAGGGGGATGTAAAAGGGGTGGCGGAGTTGCGCTACTGGTTAGGGAGAATATCACAGCTGTACTACGGGAGGACACCTCAGAGGGCAGTGAGGCTATATGGGTAGATATCAGGAATAAGAAGGGTGCAGTCACAATGTTGGGGGGAAAACTACAGGCCTCCCAACAGCCAGCGAGAGATAGAGGAGCAGATAGGAAGACAGATTTTGGAAAAGAGTAAAAACAACAGGGTTGTGGTGATGGGAGACTTCAACTTCCCCAATATTGACTGGGACTCACTTAGTGCCAGGGGCTTAGACGGGGCAGAGTTTGTAAGGAGCATCCAGGAGGGCTTCTTAAAACAATATGTAGACAGTCCAACTAGGGAAGGGGCGTTACTGGGCCTGGTATTGGGGAATGAGCCTGGCCAGGCAGTAGAGGTTTCAGTAGGGGAGCATTTCGGGAACAGTGACCACAATTCAGTAAGTTTTAAAGTGCTGGTGGACAAGGATAAGAGTGTGGTCCTAGGATGAATGTGTTAAATTGGGGGAAGGCTAATTATGACAATATTAGGCGGGAACTGAAGAACCTAGATTGGGGGCGGATGTTTGAGGGCAAATCACCATCTGACATGTGAGAGGCTTTCAAGTGTCAGTTGAAAGGAATTCAGGACCGGCATGTTCCTGTGAGGAAGAAGGATAAATACGGCAATTTTCGGGGACCTTGGATAACGAGAGATATTGTAGGCCTCGTCAAAAAGAAAAAGGAGGCATTTGTTCGGGCTAAAAGGCTGGGAACAGACGAAGCCTGTGTGGAATATAAGGAAAGTAGGAAGGAACTTAAGCAAGGAGTCAGGAGGGCTAGAAGGGGTCACGAAAGGTCATTAGCAAATAGGGTTAAGGAAAATCCCAAGGCTTTTTACACGTACATAAAAAGCAAGAGGGTAGCCAGGGAAAGGGTTGGCCCACTGAAGGGTAGGCAAGGGAATATATGTGTGGAGCCAGAGGAAATGGGCAAGGTACTAAATGATTACTTTGCATCAGTATTCACCAAAGAGAAGGAAGTGGTAGGTGTTGCGTCTGGAGAAGGGTGTGTAGATAGCCTGGGTCACATTGAGATCCAAAAAGACGAGGTGTTGGGCGTCTTAAAAAATATTAAGGTAGATAAGTCCCCAGGGCCTGATGGGATTTACCCCAGATTACTGAAGGAGGCTGGAGAGGAAATTGCTGAGGCCTTGACAGAAATCTTTGGATCCTCACTGTCTTCAGGTGATGTCCCGGAGGACTGGAGAATAGTCAATGTTGTTCCTCTGTTTAAGAAGGGTAGCAAGGATAATCCAGGGAACTACAGGCCGGTGAGCCTTACTTCAGTGGTAGGGAAATTACTGGAGAGAATTCTTCGAGACAGGATCTACTCCCATTTGGAAGCAAATGGACGTATTAGTGAGAGGCAGCATGGTTTTGTGAAGGGGAGGTCGTGTCTCACTAAATTGATAGAGTTTTTCGAGGAGGTCACAAAGATGATTGATGCAGGTAGGGCAGTGGATGTTGTCTATATGGACTTCAGTAAGACCTTTGACAAGGTCCGTCATGGTAGACTAGTACAAAAGGTGAAGTCACACGGGATCAGGGGTGAGCTGGCAAGGAGGATACAGAACTGGCCAGGTCATAGAAGGCAGAGAGTAGCAATGGAAGGATGCTTTTCTAATTGGAGGGCTGTGACCAGTGGTGTTCCACAGGGATCAGTTCTGGGACCGTTGCTGTTTGTAGTATATATAAATGATTTGGAGGAAAACGTAACTGATCTGATGAGTAAGTTTGCAGACGACACAAAGGTTGGTGGAATTGCGGATAGCGATGAGGACTGTCAGAGGGTACAGCAGGATTTAGATTGTTTGGAGGCTTGGGTGGAGAGATGGCAGATGGAGTTTAATCCGGACAAATGTGAGGTAATGCATTTTGGAAGGTCTAATGCAGGTAGGGAATATACAGTGAATGGTAGAACCCTCAAGAGTATTGAAAGTCAGAGAGATCTAGGAGTACAGGTCCACAGGTCACTGAAAGGGGCAACACAGGTGGAGAAGGTAGTCAAGAAGGCATACGACATGCTTGCCTTCATTGGCTGGGGCATTGAGTATAAGAATTGGCAAGTCATGTTGCAGCTGTATAGAACCTTAGTTAGGCCACACTTGGAGTCTAGTGTTCAATTCTGGTCGTCACACTACCAGAAGGATGTGGAGGCTTTAGAGAGGGTGCAGAAGAGATTTACCAGAATGTTGCCAGGTATGGAGGGCATTAGCTATGAGGAGCAGTTGAATAAACTCGGTTTGTTCTCACTGGAACGAAGGAGGTTGAGGGGCGACCTGATAGAGGTCTACAAAGTTATGAGGGGCATAGACTGAGTGGATAGTCAGAGGCTTTTCCCTGGGGTAGAGGGGTCAATTACCAGGGGGCATAGGTTTAAGCTGAGAGGGGCAAGGCTTAGAGTAGATGTACGAGGCAAGTCTTTTACACAGAGGGTAGTTGGTGCCTGGAACTCGCTACCGGAGGAGGTGGTGAAAGCAGGGACGATAGTGACATTTAAGGGGCACCTTGACAAATACATGAATAAGATGGGAATAGAGGGATACGGACCCAGGAAGTGTAGCCGATTTTAGTTTAGTCGGGCAGCATGGTCGGCACTGGCTTGGAGGGCCGAAGGGCCTGTTCCTGTGCTGTACATTTCTTTGTTCTTTGTTCTTTATTTGACAGTGCGGCACTGGACACGGTCCGCAGCCACCACACGAGGTTGACAAAACCTCAGACCACATGTGGTCGGGAAGTCGGCCCATCGGGGATTGAGCATCAAGGGGTGCATTCAGGTGATGTCCTGAGACCATCAATGTGTCCGGCGTGTTCACCAAAGATGCCGTTTTGGAGGGCGCAGAGCATCCGAAAAACCACCCCGCCCCGATTTTGGCGCCAAACGGGTTCTCTGGCCAATTGCCGCATGCGATTTCGTCATCGGCAATCGGAGAATCCAGCCCTTAATTTCTGTTTTATAGATATTATGAAAACATTTTGTTCGACTGTAAAGATTCTCCAAGGTTCATTAATGAGATATGATGGGAACTATTGCGTGTGCAAAACAATATGAGGAAATTGATGAGGAAAAGATTGAGTGCAAGAGACAGAATTAGGGATAAAGGACGCAATACCAAATGTAAAATAGAATAACCTGAGGTGTAGTTTTGCTGCCGTCTTCTGGCACCAACAAAGGACACAAACAAAATTTAATACTTATTGCCAGTTGAATTAATACAGTTTTGTTATTTAACTCAGACTTTGACTGTGTGTTCATTTAAACAGTTATATAAGTTTCAATACTCACGACTTGAAGAAAAATATACAAGCGAGGTAGAGAGAACTTGGCCAGGCTTGGTCTGGAAGCTGCATGGCTGTGAGGTTTTAAAGTCAGGTCTGCTCTTGCGAAGGGTGATCCCTGGGGTTATTGCTGTTGAATATTGGGAGTCCCTGCTATTTTGCAAGGTTTAAGTTCAACAATCCTTTAGTTGCCAGGCATCATTCAACCTTGAGAGCGCCTTGTTCTCGATGGTCCAAAATAAAGTGTTATCAGTGAAATTTCCAGTTGCAAGTAGTCTCTCTGTTCCCGTGATGTTCTTTCTGCAGAAAGGCAGTTTTTCACACAAGCAAATCTGTTGGCCTCTTTTACCATCATTCCTCAAGGCACAATGTTGGCCATCTTTCCCATCATTCTCCCTTTTGAATGCTGAACAAGGCAAAGTGAATCACAAAAAACCATAGCCAGATCTTCCCATTGGGCAGATATTCAGGTCCAAACCATGTTACAACTAATCATAACTACGTAAAGAAACAACATTCATCATACATAGACAGATAATTATTCATTGGCACATCATTTTCCCATCAATCTTTCCCAATTTTGCAAAAACAACTCCATCTCTGACGTATTTTCCTTCTTAACATTCCAGCGCATTAACATTATCATAATATAAGTTTGATACAATAAAACAATAAGCATGGCGATAATTTGTTCCCATGGGTGAAGCTGTACATTTATTCTCCAGCTCCAAATATCATACCGCCAACTCATTTCTTTAATTTAATTTATATGGGTTTTGATTACACTTATTTCTTGTAACATTATCTGATATGTCATATTTAACGCACTTTTTAATATTTCTTAACATTTCTGGTAACAGTTGTATATTTGTCACATATTTCTCCCAAAATCCTCAAGTTCAGCTTTAATTTCCTCCGTGACATCAATTCGCTCTTGCCTTCATTTATGAATATCAACAAACTCAATTTTACCAATTCTAGCTGAACCCTGGGTTTTTACGCACAATGTCGGTTTCTCAACGGGGAATATTCTGCTCCCATCCCGATATCTTTCCAGTGAGGTGGTCACACAATATTCTTCTTTATTCATATTCGCCTTTAATCTTGTAATCTCAGGTTTTAGGGTTCTAACATCTCGGGTACAAGTTATATTCTCATTTGCCTTATATCCATGCTTGGCTGAATTAGAACATAGAACATTACAGCGCAGTACAGGCCCTTCGGCCCTCGATGTTGCGCCGACCTGTGAAATCATTCTAAAGCCCACCTACACTATTCCCTTATCGTCCATATGTATATCTAATGACCATTTGAATGCCCTTAGTGTTGGTGAGTCCACTACTTTTACCGACAGGGCATTCCACACCCTGACTACTCTCTGAGTAAAGAACCTACCTCTGACATCTGTCCTATATCTATCTCCCCTCAATTTAAAACTATGTCCCCTCGTGCTAGACATCACCATCCGAGGAAAAGGCTCTCACTGTCCACCCTATCCAATCCTCTGATCATCTTGTCTGCCTCAATTAAGTAACCTCTTAACCTTCTTCTCTATAACGAAAACAGCCTCAAATCTCTCAGCCTTTCCTCATAAGATCTTCCCTCCATACCAGGCAACATTCTGGTAAATCTCCTCTGCACCCTTTCCAATGCTTCCACATCCTTCCTATAATGCGGCGACCAGAATTGCACGCAATACTCCAAATGCGGCCGCACCAGAGTTTTGTACAGCTGCAACATGACCTCATGGCTCCGAAACTCAATCCCTCTACCAATAAAAGCTAACACACCGTACACCATCTTAACAACCCTCTCAACCTGGATGGCAACTTTCAGGGATCTATGTACATGGACACCGAGATCTCTCTGCTCAGCCACACTGCAAAGAATCTTACCATTATCCCAGTACTCTGTCTTCCTCTTATTCCTTCCAAAATGAATCACCTCACACTTTTCTGCATTAAACTCCATTTGCCACCTCTCAGCCCAGCGCTGCAGCTTATCTATGTCCCTCTGTAACTTGTAACATCCTACCGCACTGTCCACAATTCCACCGACTTTAGTGTCATCTGCAAATTTACTCACTCATCCTTCCACTCCCTCCTCCAGGTCATTTATAACAATGACAAACAGCAGTGGCCCCAAAACAGATCCTTGTGGTACACCACTAATAACTGGACTCCAGTCTGAACATTTCCCATCTACCACCACCCTTTGTCTTCTTCCAGCTAGCCAATTTCTGATCCAAACTGCTAAATCACCCTGAATCCCATGCCTCCGTATTTTCTGCAGTAGCCTACCGTGGGGAACCTTATCAAACGCTTTACTTAAATCCATATACACCACATCAACTGCTTCACCCTCATCCACCTGTTTGGTCACCTTCTCAAAGAACTCAATAAGGTTTGTGAGGCACGACCTACCCTTCACAAAACAGTGTTGACTATCTTCAATCAAATTATTCCTTTCCAGATGATTATACATCCTATCTCTTATAAAACTTTCCAAGATTCTGCCCACAACAGAAGTAAGGCTCACTGGTCTATAGTTACTGGGGTTGTCTCTACTCCCCTTCTTGAACAAGGGGACAACATTTGCTATCCTCCAGTCTTCTGGCACTATTCCTGTAGACAAAGATGACTTAAAGATCAAAGCCAAAGGCTCAGCAATCTCCTCCCTAGCTTCCCAGAGAATGCTAGGATAAATCCCATCCGGCCCAGGGGACTTATCTATTTTCACACTTTCCAGAATTGCTAACACCTCCTCCTTATGAACCTCAAGCCCTTCTAGTCTAGTAGCCTGAATCTCAGTATTCCCCTCGACAACATTGTCTTTTTCCTGTGTGACTACTGATGAAAAATATTCATTTAGCACCTCTCCTATCTCCTCGGACTCCACGCACAACTTCCCACTACTGCCCTTGACTGGCCCTACTCTTATCCTAGTCATTCTTTTATTCCTGACATATCTATAGAAAGCTTTAGGGTTATCCTTGATCCTACCTGCCAAAGACTTCTCATGTCCCCTCCTGGCTCTTCTTAGCTCTCTCTTTAGGTCCTTCCTAGCTATCTTGTAACTCTCGAGCGTCCTAACTGAACCTTCATGTCTCATCTTTACATAAGCCTCCTTCTTCTTCTTGACAAGTGTTTCGGCTGCTTTAGTAAACCACGGTTCCCTTGCTCGACCACTTCCTCCCTGCCTGACAGGTACATACTTAGCAAGGACGCGCAGTAGCTGTTCCTTGAACAAGCTCCACATTTCCGTTGTGCCCATCCCCTGCAGTTTTCCTCTCCATCCGATGCATCCTAAGTCTTGCCTCATCGCATCAAAATTGCCTTTCCCCCAGATATAACTCTTGCCCTGCAGTATATACCTATCCCTTTCCATCACTAAAGTAAACGTAATCGAATTGTGGTCACTATCACCAAAGTGCTCACCTACCTCCAAATCTAACACCTGTCCTGGTTCATTACCCAGTACCAAATCCAATATGGCCTCGCCTCTCATTGGCCTATCTACATACTGTGTCAGGAAACCCTCCTGCACACATTGGACAAAATCGGACCCATCTAAAGTACTCGAACTACAGCGTTTCCAGTCAATATTTGGAAAGTTAAAGTCCCCCATAACAACTACCCTGTTGCTTTCGCTCCTATCCCAAATCATATTTGCAATCCTTTCCTCTACATCTCTGGAACTTTTCGGAGGCCGATAGAAAACCCCTAACAGGGTGACCGCTCCTTTCCTGTTTCTAACCTCAGCCCATACTACCTCAGTAGACGGGTCCTCATCAAACGTCCTTTCTGCCACCGTAATACTGTACTTGACTAACAATGCCACCCCTCCCCCTCTCTTACCACCTTCCCTGAGCTTCCTGAAATATCTCAGCCCCGGCACCTGCAACAACCATTCCTGTCCCTGCTCTATCCATGTCTCCGAAATGGCCACAATATCGAAGTCCCAGGTACCAACCCATGCCGCAAGTTCACCCACTTTATTCCGGATGCTCCTGGCATTGAAGAAGACACACTTTAAACCACCTTCCTGCCAGCCGGTACACTTCTGCAACTTTGAAACCTTACTCATGACCTCACTACTCTCAACTTCCGGTACTGGAGCTACAATTCAAATTCCCAAGCCCCTGCTGAACTAGTTTAAACCCTCCTGAAGAGCATTAGCAAATTTCCCCCCCAGGATATTGGTACCCCTCTAGTCCAGGTGTAGACCATCCCGTGTGTCGAGGTCCCACCGACCCCAGAATGAGCCCCAATTATCCAGAAATCTGAAACCCTCCCTCCTGCACCATCCCTGTAGCCACGTGTTCAACTCCTCTCTCTCCCTATTCCTCATCTCGCTAGCACGTCGCACGGGTAACAACCCAGAGATAATAACTCTGATCTAGGTTTCCACCCTAGCTCCCTGAATTCCTCCCTTACATCCCTATCCCTTTTCCTACCTATGTCGTTGGTACCTATGTGGATCACGACTTGGGGCTGCTCCCCCTCCCCCTTAAGGATCCCGAAAACATGATCCGAGACATCACGCACCCTGGCACCTGGGAGGCAACACACCAACCACGAGTCTCTCTCGTTCCCACAGAATCTCCTATCTGTCCCCCTAACTATGGAGTCTCTAATGACTAATGCTCTACTCCTCTCCCCCCTTACCTTCTGAGCAACAGGGACAGACTCTGTGCCAGAGACCTGTACCCCATGGCTTACCCCTGGTCCCCCCCCCCCAACAGTATCCAAAACGGTATACTTGTTACTAAGGGGAACGACCACAGGGGATCCCTGTACTGACTGCTTCCTCCCAGCCGCTCTCACCGTCACCCATCTATCTTTATTCTTCAGAGTAACTACATCCCTGAAGCTTCTATCTATGACCACCTCTGCCTCCCGAATGATCCGAAGTTCATCCAGCTCCTGTTCCCTAACGCAGTTTCTCAGGAGCTGGAGATGGGTGCACTTCCCACAGATGAAATCAGCAGGGACACTAACGGCGTCCCTCACGTCAAACATTCTGCAGGAGGAACATTGCACTACCTTCCCTGCCATCCCCTCTAGATAAAAAAATAAAGAGCTTACCTGTTACTCACTCCCCTTCTCAGCAAGCACTCATTCAGCAACCTCTGCGCCCGCACGATAACACCTGAGGGAAAATCAAAGAAAAACTACTTGCAGTCACCAGCTAATCCCTTACCTGCAGGCTGTGATGTCACGGTTCAAATTCTTTCTACTTCTACCTGCCCTCGAGCCTTCCTCTTGATCTTTACAGTGGTTGGTTTTTTTTGGTTAGAGGAGGGGGTAGGGAGGGAAACACTGAAGAAGTGTTTCGGGTTTAAGTGTCACTTGACAACAGCTCCTCCACAAACCACCTTCGCGTTAGGGTGACCACAATGGACGAATGCAAATTTCCCCTGCAACAGCCAATCAGCATCTCCGCTCTACTGCCCTCTGCTGGATGTTTGTCTTCACTTGAACAGCTAGGGTCTCTTGCACAGGTACACCTTCAAGTTAGGGGGGTATATTAGATATGGACAGACTATAATTTTGCTGGAAGGCTGACATTTGTCCAGCATAGTTCCCACTCAAGTTTTGTTCCGTTCTAGGGGGATGTGACAAACATAATGAGCAGGAATCTTCTTGGCCCGACGCCGATATTGTAATCGGCGATCAGGCAGAGAATCGACTCCGATGCCCAAATCGGGGCCTGTGTCGTTTTGATACCGTTTTGTACATCAGCCATGCTGGCCCCCTCGGAAAAGACATAACTGCGCCGCGCGCCACTGCAACAGCTTTGTTGCGTCATCAGCAGGCCCTCCTGCGATGCTCCACCCCAGCTGTGCCGAGTTACCATCGGCGCGTGACACGTGTGGTCTCAGTGTACGAGAGGTTTCAAGGCCTGTGTATTGAGTCTACTTCCACGTGGGCTTTTCTCCTGTGGCTCAACTCAGTACAAAGAGCAGCAGACACACCAACAATCTGATGACAGTTTAATATTCTACAAGCATGCTTTCATGTACATGAGAGATAAGACCTGGAAAGCTGCCAAGGTCCTTCTACAGAACGAAAACACAAACTCAGCATATATACAGCATTCAAAAATCAATAGCCCTCACCAGTTGGATGTGATCCAATCCCTGAAGCTGCTATGTTTAAACTCACCCAATAGAATTGCAAGCAATGTTTAATCTTCACCCAATAGAATTGCAAGCAATGTTTAAACTTCACCCAATAGAATCGGAAGCAACCCACGATTGATGCCAGGACCCTCATCCTGACAGCAATGTACAATTGCAACATCCTGTGCTGTTTGTTTGTGAGAAACAGAACGACAGTACCAGCACCGTGGATTGTTTCACTATTGATTACTTATTACTGCTATGTCCTAAAAATACATGTTTAATGGTTAATCATCATTATTCTGTACTCTTCATATAATTCATCCCATTGCTTAATAAAATAACTTATGTCAATTAATCTCGCGGCATGCTAACTATATAGTGTTAAGTGGTATCACCGCTGAACACCCCTTCAATCCCCCCTTTTGGCCTTTGGCTCGCCCAATAACAGGCCACTAAAGAGACATACAGAATTTATTGGAGTCTGACCTTGGTGTGGAATGGACAACAGGCAAGAGCCGTAACAGTTCCTCTTTAACTAGGGGGCGGCAGTCTGTCTGCCATTCCCTAATTCGGCGCCTGAAGCAACAGAGCATGAGAAAAAAGACAAGCAATATAAACAGCTGCAAAATTACAATAACGTGTGATATAATACGTATCCATGGATGGATATTGGTATTCAGTCCCCAATTCCATATTTTAGAGAAAAAGTTCTGTGACTGAAACTGTTCCACCTCCTTCTCGGCGTGAGTCTGGATGATCTCCCGCTCCTTGTTCCAGAGGTGGTCAATTCGCATCACCTCCTTCTTAAGTCCTTCCCAGTCGGCCCGCAAGTGCGGGATGCATGAAAGCCCCTTCTCATCGTATTGGTGAATCCGATGGTCATCGACAGTTCGCTCGAGGTCATCTGCTTCCACGACGGACACATTCCTATATGGGATGTCGGCCAATGGTAAGAGACTCGGATAAATTGGTTAGAACAACATTATGTCCAAGCAATTCACACACAATGCCATGCTTGGTATAATTGTGGTATGACGTCACAATGTAGTTGTTGTCCAAGTATTGAGCACGATTAAACACTGTCTGATTGGTTAATTCGACCGCTAACGTGCAGTTCTCATACGTAGTATACCCGCAGCAATCGTCCGTACTAATGGCTCTCTCTGGACATAACCAGTTATTTCTTTCACCCCCTTTGTATACCTGGAGGTAGATAGAGAATATCCTACCTGCCCTTTGGATTGCATGTGCAGGGGCATCCTTCAGTTTAAGTAACACACCATTCCCATAGTGTCTCAAGTTGTTCACCTGAAGAAGTTCATGAGTACTGTTCTCTCCTGCCCTGGGAATATGCACCATCATTCCCACTAGGAGGGTGTGGTTATCATTCGCAAAGGGAACGCGACTGGCCAATGTCAACTCCCTCAGGTGTTCAGGAGCTTGGTGGGCAGTTTTGACCCAAGCCATCAATTGATCATTGCTCACCCAATTAGGCACTCGCTGTGCAGCCAGCTGGAGTAGGTTGGCCTGAAGACTTGTAATAAGTATGTTGCATACATATTACATGCGTTCACGCGGTACACCTCCTTCAAGATAGCACTCTGTCTTTCAATTAACTCATTAATCGTGGTCTGATATGGTTACAACTGTTTAAGTTCTCTCCACACATGCTGATTGATTTGCTGGCTAAGGTCTGTAGCCGTTTTGGCATCCTGGTATCTGTCCTTAACTGTAGCTCTCATTTGCCCTTTCATAACCTCAATCTCCTCACTTATCTCAGCAATGTCAAGGGCATTGACAGTCGAAACTCCTGCCCCGTAATCTGCCACCGCCAGTTCCACTATGCCTCTCTGTCGTCGCTTACGTGTTGCCAATCCACTCCCATCCAAAATCGCCCTCTCCAAGGCTTCAAACAATCCTTGCCCATAGCAATAGGCTGGTAAGTGTAGACTGGTGAGATTAACCATAACGTTCACATGTTCATGTCCAGGTACTATCGTCACTAATTCATCAGAGGGGGTCAGAACTAACCACTGTCCCATCGTGTGGCTAGTGATATGCTCATCACATTCGGGCTTAGGAGTTGACTTTGGACTCGTGGTTGTACTCGAGCCGGAGCTCGCCGGTGTCACAGTGGTGGTAGTAGGCTTCTGCACGGTCGCCACCTGTACCAGGTGGGGTCCCTGCTTCCTACAATATCACACCCGATTCTCGGGCTCCTGTGCTGACTGGCTGCCTACCGCACTTCCCTAATACAAAGCTGTTAATCTGTCACATATCATCTCATGATTTTCAGTACAGTTAGGTGCCGGTAGGGATCTATGCAGTGAATTTCCAGATGGTCCCCTATTACTTGATATTTCACAATTGGGCGATTTGGGCCATCGATGGCATTTAACGTTCTCTGATCGGTCATTATAAAAAAACAATGTCATGATCATGCCTGGGGGCAAAGGTCCTGCATCCCAGCTTTCCGTATCACCTGTAATTCCCTTGATCCTGGGTTCCCAACTGATACAGGGCCTAGGTATTTCGGAATTGCAAGTACTTCGTATAAGCTGCCCCGCAGGAACATATAGAGTCCCGTTTGTACATACGTCCTGAGTCCCATCATAATAAAAACCTATACCACTCCTCCCCTTTGCATCTCTCATAACATTTACTGCAGCCCGACGCACCCGCGTGACATTAGTATACATGCGATCATTGGTTCTTCTATCCGCAATATCCGACGCCTTTTGCGGTGGTCGATGTTGATGGCTGCAACCAAAAATGAAGTGGGGCTCCAACATGTACTAGCAATAGAATCCTATGGGAATAAACAAACACCTTCCGGCGCTCAATTAGCATGATATCATTCTCACCATCTTCACTCCTCCCTCGTATTTGTCCAACATCCTGAACCACTCTGGTGGCCCATCTACAAATTCAGATAATTCCCATTACAAGTGCCGCAGCTGGCAATACCATGGCTACCCTCCTCTCTCTCCCCCCCCCCCCCCCCCCCCCCCCGCTCCTTGGGTTCGCCAACCTACTGGAGGGATCTCTCAATTCTTGTGACTATGGGAATACTCATGAGGATATGGTTTCAACTGCAACCAGTGCCTCCACCGCGGACCATTTTCTTGTCTATTAGGGCACATGTTTATCCAGCAATGATTACTGCATAGGGTCCCTCCCATCGAACCCCTAGTCCCTTTTTACCAGTCATGAGTTTGACCTTTCCCTATCCCCTGGTGTTGGTAGTTTTGAGGTATCCTTAGCAGTCAGTTTGGTCCAATCTCTATTGTTTTGGGCCAGGGTTTAGAGAACCCCAAAGTGTATCATGGAGTTCACCTGACCCACAACTTTTAATAGATTGTGGTGTGGGGAGCACAGGGCCCACTCTACAGGTATGGTACGGCAAAAAATGGTCCAGTGGTTTTTAAAACAAAACTATGTTTATTCTATGAACTCAAGTTAACCTTTTTAAAACAAACAGTGAATATCTTTGCAACCATTAATTCAAATACACCCCCCAAAGAATAAAACACTAAGTAACCTGTATGCTGTCCTTTTATCATCCAAAAGACTTAACAAACCTTCAAACAGGAACACATTAGGGTTACATTTAATACTGAGACCTTTTTATAATTCTGAGTTTGCCAAATGATCCATAGACAGTCTTTGCGTGGCAGAGTTCAACAGCAGTGCAGCTCACTGAAAGAACACAGACACACTCAAGCTCTTCTCAAACTGAAACTAAAAAAGCAGAAGCAGAGCTCAGCGCCACCCTCACTCTAACATCACTGCAGTAACATGAGCAGCTCCATTTCGTAAAGGTACATTTCTTAAACACATGACACTATGTTGTTGCTGTGCAATTACCTGACCCTTAAGGGCATGCAGCCGGTCACCAGATCTTGCATGCATTGGAGTACAGTTCCTTTGATTATCTCAAGTTCCGCCCCTCCAGTTATCACCTCCTCCGGGAGGCGCATTGCTCTCCCTGTCATTAACTGAAAAGTGGTTAGACCCGTCCCCCAGGTGGGGGTGGCTCTTTGATGCAACAATATTGCCGGCAGGGCCTGTACCCAATTATTCCCTTCCTGCAATATAGCTTTGGCCAGGCTGTTTTTTAAGTTCCGATTCATTCGCTCTACCATTCCCGAGCTTTGAGGATGGTATGGGATGTGGAATCTTTGCCGGTCCCCAAAACCTTACAAGCCTCCTCCATGACTTTTCCCATGAAATGGGCCCCTTGGTCAGAATCCAGTTGGAGGAGCACCCCGCACCTTGGTATTATTTAGTTCGCCAATATCAAAGCCACGGTACTAGAGGTGGCGTCCTTACACGGGAATGCTTCCATCCATCGGTGAATTGATCTACAATCACCAAACAGTCTGTTTTACCCTGTACCCGAGGCAATGGTCCTGTAAAATCCAATTGCGAATTTTCGTGGTCCGTTGGGCCAGGGCTGACTTCCCATTTCTATCTTGCAGGGACGGCCTGGTTCCACCAGGGCGCACTGTATGAATCGCTGGCAGAATTTGGTCACATCCCTGCCCATTCCCTTACACCACCAACATTCCTTTAATAGTTTGATCATATAGTCCCTCCCTGTGTGCGCTTGTCCATGATATATGTCTAACAGGGATTGTTGCACGGCCTCAGGGGCTATTATCTTTCCCTCTCTCCTCCATATTCCATTATGGCCTATCTGTCCCCCGTTATTTCTACACCCCTCCTTTTCCTCCACTCGTGCTCGTTCTTGCACCTGCCGTACATCAATATCAGCATTGCCTGCGGCCTTCACGGCTGCAATCAATTCACCTTCACTATCCAATACAACCCGTGCTGGACGGGACTCTCCTCCTATATACTTCCTTGCTCCATCCACAGAAAAGTTGCTCATTCCCTCTCCCACCAGTGGCTCTTCTGCCAAGCCTCCACTCGTGTCCTCCTCTACTTCCACAACACATTCATGCTCCGTTCCTCCTATCGTTAACCCTATCGCGGGATTTTCCTTCATATCTGGACAGATTTCCACATGTCTATCCCCAGGTAAAATAATAGCTTCCCACTTTGAGCATCTACTATCCGAGACACCCTTCAGTCTTCCTGCCTCTCAGAGTTGAACAATGGTATGCGGGCTATGGAGGATTATTTTACCCATCAAGGTGATGGGTTCTGATACATTTATTGCCCATGAAGCACACGCCAAGGCCTGCACACATCAGTGCATGCCTGTGGCTACCGCATCCATTTGGGCGGAGTAGTATCCGACTGGTCTAAATTTATCCCCATGCCACTGGGCTACGACAGCGGCCTGCATTCTACTATCTTCTTGGCAGAT